>NC_059550.1:5002500-6252500 GCF_905220415.1 Colias croceus | reverse complement strand
GTCCATGTTTCGCTCATAATCATTAGTTGCCAGGGAAAACTAGACTCTAAGGTACCCTTGCACACGACCAACGACGTTTTATTATCCCTCAAACGCCTTCACTCATGCTAATTCAGGGTCTTTGATGTGGTTTATAGTATCGCTACAATTAAATACGGTGAAGTTACAGCACTTATTACCCTCTTCAGTGGATACGAGAGGATTCATTGGGTTTTTGTGCATAATCACGTCATATTTTATGGAAACAAAATTGTCAGTTTCGACGGCCGTACGTTTCAATTACCTATGCTAAATTAGGTTTTATAAAATGTAGGTTATATAGAAAGTTCTGGAAGTTTAAATTTTGGAAAGAAGGTTAATCCAGCCTCATTGCTACGTTACTGTATAGCTTAGATAATATATTTTTTCTCACTTTAACCTACATGTGCGGATTTTAGCTGTTTTTTGTCGCAAGATTTTTAAACCAGGTTACCTACATTATACGGATTTGGCGTTTAAAATTCGCTTCTTCGGAATGCATTTTAATAGCGTAATCTCAGAAAATCTGCAGTTTGCGACATGTATGCACGCTCGGTAAAAACTTTAGGAGTTTCGACTGCACCATTTGCCGCCCTCGCCGACTTTTTAATCTGTTGATCAAACAGACGCCAGCTGACGACAAATTTATTCTTGCATACAAAGATTCTAATCGTTTTGTTTGCTTTGAAGTGGATTTTTGGAGTACTATGCGAAGTTTTCAAAGAAATCTGTCAAGACTTTTAATAACGTTTATTTTAAATATGTTATTATATTCGTAAAAGTTTGTTCGTAAATAAAAATAGTTCATAAGAATGAATATATATTTGTTGAGAAATATTTTTTGTAACTACGGGCCTTAATTTACTGAGACGTCTCAGACAAATTCAGTAAATATATTCGGGATGTATTTGGGTCTAGTGCCTATTTATATCAGACTATTAAATATGTAAATATAGCTTAATTCTCAAAAAATAAAAATGAAAATTAAAAACTGAAATCGTATAAAAAGAGCTTAAAACTATAATTGATGGATAATTTAAATATTTTCTTGTATATTCAATTTAGTTAATATAGCAGTTAGTCGATTATTTTTTATATTCATAGACTACGGCAGTTGTAACTACCTTAAAAAATCAACCCTTTCTTTGTATCTATGAATAAATGGTAATATAAATAACCTATAACATATCATTTAAATATTATACACGATAAAATAATACTATACAATTAAAATCATATGATCGTCTTCGATACCATAATTCGAATGTTTTTATTTTATGAAATTCAAGGAAATCTTGTGTTTGTTTCATAATTACATTCATAACTATATGACTTATCTCAAATATTATCCAGAAGATAAGCAAGACTTTATTTGGGCGTACTTTAATAATTTTACTGTGTTGTTTACAAGAGTGTAGCCGAATTTTCGAGACCCGTAAACTATGTCAGGTGGGATTCATTTTAAAACTTGGCAAATATCCAAGTGTTTGTATTGTATTCGTTTTTCTTATGTTTTAAGAAATGTCATTTTTTATTAGATTTGTTTTCAATTAATGATATTAATTACTAACTAACTAACTACTCAATCGGATTAGGAAAAAATGTTCATTAGTTTTTGCTTTAAAATTTTGTGTAGATATCTGTCTATAAAAAATTCAAACCTACTTCAATTTTTGTTTGTTTTGAATAGGTATTTTCATTGTAAAATTCTGGTATTACACGTACTCGTTCCAAAATAGAATTATCGCTAAGTTTGAATATATTTATAAAGGCTTACAAGTGCGTAAATTTCTACCAAAAGGGATATTATTCATAGTAAAAATATTTAATAATTTTGAACATTCCGCGGCGATGAAATACACCGTTGACAAAAGGAAGAACGAAAGCCCTTAAATCCCTGTGCGGTTTTAAACTGACGAGCTTTTTGGATAATTTCAACCATAGACATGAAATAACAAAAAAAAAAACAACATTTTACGTGAAAAATCCGTACACTTGTATAATTTCGCGCCGCGAAGATTAAAATACTACGTTATTCATATTTTCTTTTAGAGAACCGCGATCATTGCACACCTTTATTCGAAATGGAAATTAAATTTAATACTATTGCGGAACTTAATTAAAAATTAAAATGAATACTCTTTACTGGGTATAATAAACTCTTCGAGTTAATTCAACTTTCGCACGAATAAAAAATTATTGTCGCTTCATAAGCCGTGTCCTTATGTAAATTAATGAACTATTATTGAATTTTGTACATGGACGAAATAAAAGGTTCATGGTGCTCAAAAAAATGGAGTGCACTTTTTAACATGGCGTCCGATATTTCCCCTTGCTCTTGCATTGTTTAGAATACTACTTAAAAACTAATCCAGCGTAGTGCTATTAAAACAAAGTACTCTTCAGACCCTGACAGTCCCTCATTGGTCGTTAGCTCCCTAGCAAATACACATTGTTCTACAAGTCTAGCATTCCCCCACTATTTTCCTTTATGTGTACTCATTGAGCTGTAACATTATAACCATTTGTATGCAGTCTGCGTTTATTTTTTTTAATTTATAGTGGATAGGAACTTTTTTCACTCTTTGTTGTTCGCTTTTTACAAAGTGAAAATTTTAACTGTTTGGTTACACGAATCGTCTCTTTTATTATGGCTGCCACTAACAGCTTGACACTTAAATAATTCAGTTATAATAATTATTCTTCTTCATAATTATTTAATAGCGTCATTTTAATTACAAAAAAGGCTATATTGGTACCACGAATAATATTTTTGGTCATATTTAGTAAAACATTTATATGACAATGTTCCTTAATTATAATATCGAGATAAATTTGATAATACACACACAAATAATTAATATATTTCCAAATAATATCTACTTTATTACCTCACAAACAAAATATATATATACATTTTACCAAGTAGGTACCTATAAAATAAATTCATTTTGCAATTAACGCAGATATCCTATAAATATCGCACACACCAGAACCAGCAAAATAAGGCTATTTATTTTGAATAAACAGCCATTGAAAGTAATCGAGTTTGACATATCCAGCAGGCATGTCATTGTCTGCAACCGGCAGCCATTTTGGTAAGCGATACAGAGGCTCCATGTCTGCAACATGACACCAAGAAGGGGTAGTTGCACTTGAATGGTTGGCCAATCAGGGCCCTTTGTTTTGTTTGGTATACTTTTACATGAATACAATTATTATATGCATGTATTTCGGAACCTATGTATTTTGTTTCATTGTTTTATGTATTACTAATTTTGTAGGACTTAAAGTGCTAAATTTTATTTGGAGGCAGCACGATGTATTCGATGAAAATACATACACGACGTATGTATTCTAAACAAATCATTCAATGTATTCAAAAATGTAATAACAAAACAAAACGCTCGTACCGTAAAAAAATAGTTCTTATTCACCATCTGATATCCCGTTTGAGATGATTATGTTCAAACATTATTCCTTAGTGAACCTACTAAACTTCATGATTATAATTATTATTAATAATGCTCCATATATCATCAAAAAAGCATTAAACTGAATGCGAAATTATTCAATGATAACATTAATTCGTGCATAATATTAAACCATGTTAATAATGCTATTTATTAACGTAAAAGCTTTTCTTCTTAGTATACTTTAAAATAAATCTATTCAATTAAGTGCATTTATATAAACACATTCATATAAACACAACTCACAAAATAAATGCATAAAATTCAAAATACCAGCCCTAACATTAAAAACAATAAAAGTTAAGCTAGAAAAAATGTTAATACTGCTTGCAGTTTTTCCCTAATACACCAACATCAGTAAGTATTGATAAACGCTAATATAATATTGCTTTATAGCTTCCCGTCGAGGATCATTTAACACACACGTGTCTCACTCTGTATAGGGTTGTCCAAACTTCGAATATGAATTTATTTATAGTCTGTGGTTGCAAGGGAGAATACAACAGTTGTTGTTTATTTAATAAAAATATATGACAACATACTTTACGGTTATTTTGTGTGTTTATTGAGCGCTGATTTACATCTCTATACTGTTTACGCAGCGTGTGTTATGATTATGTGTGGAAGCATGTAATTGTATCGGTTTGGATACTGTAAACAGTCATGTTATTTGAAATATATGTTTGTGTTACAAAATTTTTATAAACATCGATGTTAATGAGGTGCAATGTTTAGGAGATAATTGATAGGCGTTTATGTATTTTATTTATTTATTTAGTTAAGTTGATCACTCAGTGTTGATATTCAACCATGTATGTATATATAAGTATTCACATCATATTTATACCTACATACCTACGACGGTTCTTTTTATATGATACTAGCGGTCCGCCCCGGCTTCGCCCGTGGTACATATTAACGTTTTCTCTACATAAGAACCATCCTCGTACTTCAAGGAATATAATAAAAAAAGAATTATCGAAATCGGTTCAGCCGTTCTCGAGTTATGGAATTACAACGAAAAGTGGCATTGATTTTTATATATTAGATGAATTGGCAAAGGTAAGCATAGCTAAATTTTACGTATAAGTTTAAGTATCCCAAGGTAAGCGCCATTTCTTTCCCTTGCTTTGAAGAGAAATCGATGGAGATTTTATTCGAAAAAAACAAAGCTATAATGAAATAAAAAGCTTTTAATTTTGACTTGCACTTTTGCAACTAGACCTAATTAATTCATTCATATAAAAAGTAGAGACCGCAATGAAGCGACCACTGCACTGCATACTAAATACACCAAACAATGAATATCATCCCGTAAAGCATAAATTTAACAGCATACTATAATATTCTACACTATTGTGATATATTTGACTCATAATGTTTAGGTGGCGGCAGTTCGGTTATTAATAAAACACTCCACCTCAAATTATTACCGGTCCATCGAATATTTTGTTTAGTTTGCTTCGGTTAGCGAACAACTTTGGTTGTTTTGCCCATAGTTTGAATAAATAATTTGTTGACCCTTGTTAAATATTAAAGCGCTGGGAGGCTGCCGAAATTAACGACTATTAAGGTACAATATCCATGAAACAGAATTTGTGAATGATTTTTGCAGGTACGATGCAGGTGTATAACGAACGTTTCTTTTTACGCCACTGCTTGGATACGATTTAAATAATTATAGATAGATAGATAGATAATATTGCACACACACAAGATTTACATAAAACACAGAAAAATAACAAACAGATGCAAGTAGATATGTACAAATGGCGGCCTTATCGCTAGACAGCGATCTCTTCCAGACTATAATATAATTATAGAAACTGCACAAATGTATATTTTTCCCTGATATGTCTAAACTCTGTAGGTAGGTAAAAATTTCACAGTCGCAAATGTTTTTATCAATATTACATTAAATAAACAGTAAATTACGACCCAGCAAACGTTGTTCTATCGGCACCCTTATGGTGTGAAATAGATCTACATTATTCTATTAGACTCATTTTAAAACAGAACAAATAAGTATTATAACTTAACATTTATTTCTTAACAGTATCTACGCCACAGACCAAACCAACACACCATTTAAATTGTAATGAATGTTTAATAAGCCCAAGACAAACACGACCGGCGAAGATGAGACGAACTCATTATTTTTGCGACAGTAACTAAAACACCACAATTCGTGATCCCCTCTATTTGCTATGCACATACGCGGTTTGTGCCTATTTGGAGCCCACGGTATGCGTAATTACAGCGTAGGGACTTTCGGAGATAACGACGAAAATATAGATCAACTGGATATGGTTATACAGGGAAATGGCATTTCAATAAATATTAATAAGCAAAAAGTATATAATATATAATACATAAGATAAAAAAAACGTTGAAGCTTTTGATGTAGAGACTAGATAGCTACAGTTTTATAGCAACGGAATTAATAATATGCCCAAGCGTTAGGAGACGTATATGAAAAGCTGATATTTAGGATTCACATTTCAATTCACAGGAATATTGAGCGATACAATATCATTATCATTTTCTAAATATTTATTTACTACTAGATTTCCGCCCGCGGCTTCGCGCCCGTTTTCAAAGAAAAACCAGCATATTTCCTATTCCTGCGTGATTGCCGGGATAAAAAAGTAGTTAGCCTATGTCATATTCTGGGTTTTCCACTACCTACGTACCAAATTTTGTTGTAATCGCTTCTGTAGTATTTGCGTGAAACAAACATCCATCCATCTATCCATCGTCACAAACTTTCGCATTTTTATTTTTACTATGAAATTACTACTTCTTCCGTATAATTTAACGTTAACTGTCCTTAATATACAACTTGATGGACATTAATTATAGGTTTTAGTTTATGTGAACGCAAAATCAGCATAATGTGTTATAATCATTTAAGCCACATTAGATACCATAAAACTGGTCGGTAGAGTATATTTTAATCTAGCTTGTGGTTTTGGTCTACAGTTTCCACCTTTATATGGTTGCTTTAAATGTAATTTATACGTTTGTTCATACATTTCATGTGAATTTACTACATAAGGCAGCGTTAAATGAAACCATACAACAGAGTCGAAAGCAATACATGATTTCATATGATTGGATTATGATATAGCGAAAAGCAACAGTCGTATGCTCGAAAAAGTATTCATTTAAACTTTATCATTTATGGTTTTATTAGGCCTGAGACTAGAAAAAAGACATTACGTTTTTTAATAATAAAATTTATTCTGTCATATCTAGTCTTAGCAAACTTTAACTCCCTGTAGATCCCATAAACGAACAAAGTCCGTCCTGTTAATTCTGAGCCTACTTTACCTATGTGGCTCTAGGGGAAATAAATAAAATACATATCTTAATGTTCCTTTCCCTCTCCTACATCTATAAATTATATTATCAAAAGGTAAAACAACGGAATCTGCAGAACTTGTATATTTCATTTTGTTGGCCATTTATTCAACAATGAAAGAACACTTATTTCGATTTTATTTTTATTCCGAAAATACTTATTATGTTCATCAATGACCTTTGACCTTTTATCTACTATATTCAATTTGAAATGAATTTAAAGTTATTTGGACTTTGATCCAGTTAAAAAAATTCTCCATCATTTTTTCCAAAGCTTCATTTAATTAAAAACTGCTAAGAAAATGAGGTACTGGTTCAAAGTAGACGCTTAATCGTATTACTACCAAATCCCCATGAAAAGGATTCCATCCGCTTGTTTGTATCGAATGTTCAATTCATTAAAGCTTTTTCTTCCTTTGGGTCTACTTAAAAATCAATCCGGCACTCGTTCCAATCAATCACAGTCCGATTGAAATTCAATCGAAATAAGAGATGACTGAAGGAGGTTTACGTGACTACATTAGGGCAAGCTCAAATAAATAAAGCGCTTGAAGCGCCAGTGGATTCTGTTTGACCGTTTGTTGCTTTATGTCCAAAAATTGCGAAGAAGAATAAGAAATAAAATAAAGCCGGGTACGATACTCTACTTATAAGTGAAAAATGGCTGAAGGCATAATATTATATTTTTGGAAAACTTACAAAAATTAAAATATCTGAGCATATAGACAGGACGAGCAGATAGTGTGTATAAAACAGCGAATATAGAAAAAATACCGTGTGTGCCGAGCACACGTGTCAGAAGTGAAACTTCTTTGGCAAGATTCAAAATTATCTACCAAAATCGTCGCCTTACTTCCTGACGTAACGGTATTATCATGACGCAAACTTAAAATTTTACTTTCAACGCGCCTAAAGGAGTTTCACTTCAAAAATCACAAAATTATTCAGCTCTGTTTCGTTGTTAAACAAAAAAGATAATTGAGGCAACTAAAAAGTTATCAATTGGATTGTTAAACACATATTATTATTAAGTTGATAAGATAATATAAATATTAACTACAATATTATCTACTATTCGTTAAAAGTGATCTGTGATAAAAAGGGAATTTTCGAGTAAAGTTTATTACAAGGAGATGAAATCAATATTTTTTAAATATAATTGCTCCGGCGAAAGAGTTATGAGCGTGCGAAGTTGAAGCTTGCTTGTTTTCATTGTGTTGTTGTGAACGATATTATTTAATACAAGTTTTTATTATTTTTGACGTAGACTTCAAAAAACATACTAATATTTGTTAAATTAAGTTAAATTACAATTATTTTAAGTTTATTTATAACAATTGAATTGAATACTAATCTAATCTAGGTACTCAGAATTGTAAAAGAAATTTTACTTTATGAAATAATTATCTGTAATTATTCAAGCTACTGAACCTATTTAGATGATTCAATTTTCAAAAAGAATGAAATAAATTATGTATTTCACTATATTTCATTTTCATTTTGTAATTCCTAATACTTTTTTTAAGCCTTACTTCGTTGAAGGTTTCAATATTACGTATATGAGCGTTTACGTGAAGGGTAACGTATGTTAGCTCGAACCTACAATTTCATTCCATACCAAACACGATATCACACGATATTTTCTCCTCAAAAAACTCGTGTCGTCCAACAATGGAACCAGCGCGATCGGTATCGTGCTTCAAGCGCGTGCGAGTTCGGACAAACCGATAGCCATCTATGGACGATATGCAGTTAATAATACGAGATAAATAAATAATAATGCAGGTGCGATTGTGACTTCCTAATGATAATAGTGTCACATCTAGTTCAGTAAGTACTGTAAATGGTGATAAAATAGATTTTGTTTGATTTTTGAATTGTTTTATAAATGAAAACAAACTTTAACTGAAACGTAATATTGGGAAAGTATATGCTTCATTATTATTATTTTGTCTTTCATATGGAAGTGTCATGTACGATGTATGAATATGGTATGAAAGAAGTCGCTTATTAATAAATTCCCGTTATTATATTAAGAAGAATCAATAAACTTGAAGAACTATAGATTTGGAAATACATTTATCAAAACTGCAAAAATTGATTTGATAACTAGATAGGTAGATAAATAATTCATGCAATTATGGCTTATGGATTCACAACAATTTCCTCTATGTTATTTACGATCATGATGGTCAAATCAAATCATAACAACGCTAAGAGTAGAAGCAAGAAACTGTAATTAAATCGCGTGCTCGAAAGTCCTCCGTTATATTTTATAGACAGTTTATACATTCCCCGTCCATCTACAAATTATTATTTATTATAGTTCTCACGTGCCGTAATCGGTAAGGGATTCAGTCCGTTTTAGGAAGAGGTTTCTTCATGTCTAGCTCTACTTCCGTGATGTCACCAGAAAATAATAAATCGCTATTATTTCATCATAAATTGTAAAACCGTTACTTTCCTTTAGAGTTTAAACAAGTGATGTGGTCTTTTTATAGAATTTTAAAGAAGATGTAATTATAAAAAAAAGTAATGTCCTTGGATAAATATTAAATAATGTCAGTATTATACTTTGAAGTCGTTCACATTTGAAATAAACATAAAGAGGAGTTTCTGCCCATTCCCGTGTACTGTAAGTTGTATTGTATGTATTTCAATTAATAGCATTTCTTTATTAAAATTGAGTTTCATGTAGGATTTGGGGAATTTTTTTACGAAATCTGCGTTAAATCTGTAATAAGAACTGGAACGTGGCAATAAACAAATTACAAAACTATTCCGTAAGACGAATTTTGTAATTTCCAGTCAATTTACTTACATGATAATTATTATTTAAAAATAACCTCTAAAACTCAAACGGAAGCCGGTAAGGGTTATTATTAGTAAGTTAACCCGCAGATTAAAGAAATTGATTTACAGCAAACAATAAGTTATTCAAACTACGAACTCTGAAAAAACTTTTTCTTGTAGATCAATCGTAATTTTTATCACTTAAAAGGTTCTAAGATAACCCGCCTAGACTACTTGAAAGAACCCGCCTACGAACTTAGAGATATCGCAGACATAGATTTATCATAATTATTATTGTGAGAAGAATTATGTTTCCTAGATTCTAATTATGTTTAATAGAGAGAAAATATTTAGCGAAATTGTATTTGCCAAACTGCTTGCATAATTTTTCATATGCCATACCATTATAGGTGATTCAAGCTTATGCATCATAATAAAAACGCTATAAAATTGTTTTTATTGGCCATCATCCACGCACGAGTGGAGCTCTAAATTAAATTATATAGTGTTTATTAAATTTTAGTTGGCTCCAAAAGCATATTTTGATACTGTTATACTCGTAAACGAAATATATCTTCGCCAAATGACCTATTTTAAATTGATTGCTATTTGCTTAAATGGTGTTAATGATTGATAGAACTATAAACGTAAAAGTTTGTATGGATGGATGGATGGATGCATGGATGTATGAATGTTTGTAACTTCACGGGAAAACCACTGAACGGAGTTTTATGATACTTGGCAGTGATTTTTTTTTTTTTTTTGTAAGGTGTTTCTCAATGTTAGCCAGAAGGGCTTCTACATTTTAACGCGGACGCGGGGGTGAACTGAAGGTTCACCCTGGTAGCGACATGCACAAGGGCGTCCCCCCTTGACGGGGACCACGAACCTCGGCTTGAGCTGTCGCTTGAGTGGAGGAGGCCAGAAGGGCCCTAATCGGACGGGACTTGGCAGTGATGTAGCGTATGTATTAGATGACGCACAAGCTATAGAAATACTAGACTTTCCGATAAAACCGCGCGGCACAGCTAGTATGACAATATGAATTTACAGTCTTCCGGCCTTTTAAATTGTGAGATATGATTATCTTCTTAATATATATAAATCTCGTGTCACAATGTTTGTCCTCAATGGACTCCTAAGCCACTTAACCGATTATAATAAAATTCGCACACCATGTGCAGTTTGATCCAACTTGAGAGATAGGATAGGTTTTATCCTGGAAATCCCTCGGGAACGGAAACTATGCGGGTTTTTCTTTGAAAACGCGGGCGAAGCCGCGGGCGGAAAGCTAGTTAATCTTTAAATTAAAAGTACTTCTAGTTCCCACTTAAGTCGAGATTAGACCTTAAATACACTTCCAATATATGTTTACGATTCACGAAGATTCGTTTTATCTGTATAATTTTTTGAGATAAATTGCGATACCCTGACGTGCAGTGGTTGATGATTGAATATATTGTAGATGTTGATATATGTATATTCAAGGTGATAATGGTTAATTTTGTTAAATAAAGGTATAATATTAAATACATCTTTATTTTTCAGATATTTATGGATGGAAGCGACAGCTGCGAGACAACTAGTAGAGCCTTCGAGTGGAACGGCCGCGGCGTGAAGAAAACTAGTCTGAAACAAAATAAAAACAAAACTTAATTTCTGTAGAAAGTTTTTTGTTTAATTTATATTTCAGCATGCATAGTTTATCTCAGCCTTCATTTATAAGCATTTTAAGACCTATTATTGATAGAATTGGATAGATCGAATTCCATCGATCCGTCCAATTCTAAAAATACCTTTGGTATCACCAACTTGATACTTTTTTGTGGCATTATTAAATAAAACTCACAGAAATAAGGACATAAGACAGTTATTATAACGTTATTCTTAATTATGTGAAAATTAAACCCCTAAACATATTCGCTCTTGACCAGTACATTTTTTTCCCTTCTAAGTGTATGCACGTGTTTTTTAAAACATACGAACATTTAATACTTCCTGTGTCAGTTACAAATGATTCCACTTTGAGCTGATCCTTGTTTTTGATAGTACAAGTGGGTTTAATGTCTTAATGGTGTTAAGTGGGAACATAACAGTTTGTTAGAATATAATATTCAGCTTGAGTGGAATATGAGTCTATTCATACAATGAAGGCTTAGAAAGAACCCCCTTGTAGGAGAATTCTTATAACAAAAATCATCAGTGGACTTTGATTTAAAGAGGTTCTTTATAAGTACAATAAGGTATTTTATTGTTCCACATATAGGTAATAGTTCCACATACGCATTTCGTGTATTCGACTTGTAAAAGACAGCGAAATACGACAAAAAATTATTAGTTATTAATTTTAATGATGTCATTCGAATGAATGAAATACTGTCGCTTTTTTAATAATATTCTGCTAATATGCACTTGGAAAATTGCAACTCAATTTACCCTAATATTTGTGCCAAACGAAGCCGAAAAATAATTTAAATTAATGAATTAATTAAATCGTTAATTCAAGTGCACTAAAAATGGGTATTTATATGAATATAAACTTTTTTCCGTAACCAATGCTGGACATGAAGGTATATATTTGAACTTTTATTAAAGTAGTCCGATAAGTATGCCCAATAAATGTCTTGAAAACAATTCTCATAAAATCGCAAAGTTTATTTGGGTATTATAATCGCATTTGGATTCTTGTACAAAAAGGCGGGCATTATTGTTAATCGAAATCTCGATTAATTTAAATAACTGGTTTAAAAGGTTGCACTGAACGCTCTGTTTTTGCTATTTTCTTTTATTTCTGCCATATCTGTGTATCTTTTTTATATCTATCGCTAATCTCAAATAGTTTTAATTTAAATTAAAATAAACGTTACAGGTATCGTTTCAATTGATTGGCTGATAAACAAAATGGTATTTTTAATTTTATTTGGGTTGAGTATATCGATAACGCAATGCCTGTATTTAAAATGTAGTTATTTAAGGAAATTAGAAGTATTTTTATTAAATTCATATTTTAAAAGTATGTCTTAACGCATTTTTATTTCCCTTCGTTTGTTTATTCTTTTAATCACACAAGCATTCCACATAAATAGGCATCACGAAAATCCCTGGCGTTTTAATTAATTAAGAATCAAGGGATACCTCGTGTATAGACCCAAAACATGTGCTCTTAGCAAAAGTATCTTTGTATTGTAGAGAAAAAGAAAGTGTAGGAATTAGGATTACCGACCCGATTTAAGAACCCATACCATTATGCCCTACGGATACGCCGTATGACTAAAACCCTTGTAGGGGAATTCTTTTGGCAAAAATCATCAGTGGACTTTGATTTAAAGAACCTTATTCTATTGTTCCACATATTAATTTAATAATCAAATCAGGTATATTATATTCTCGTAAAAAGGCATTTTGCAAAGAAGCAATATGAAATAATAGCAAAAGAATAAACTTGATACTTATTGTATTGCATATATCTGTCAAAACAATTTTATATTAAGTAGTTTGAAAATGTATAATATCATCAAGCCAATAGATTAATTAGATTAAAAAATAAATTTTAATTATGTCTTTAGTCTTAATAAAAGTATCTTTGTCGTAGGTAAAGAGGTAAGGTAAGACAAGGATGTAAAAAGAAAAAAGCAAAAGAAGACACCCTTTGCGCCCAGCTAGGGGCCTTAGGAAATTAAGTAAGTAAGTAAGTAAAAGGAGACACGATCGATAAACCCAGCGAAGATAAACTTTACATAGAAGATATCCATAGCTATGCTAATTCACCTTGTAGACGCTTTGAGGCGCATAGTGGATTACGACCTTAATAGGTTTAAGGTGTAGGATACACTGTTAGTGAAGTGACCATATCGCAAGATCCTATAGAGGAAAGGTATGGATTGATTGTAATATCACATGGAAGGATTATACTGCTAAGTTTGTTTTAACAATAATATTTACTTAATTTCATGTAGGTATTTAAAAACAAAACAAATATAAGTAACGATTTATTGAGCACGTACTTGGTAAAGCTTTTACATAATATTACTATTTCACTATAAACAAAAAAAAAAAAATAGACAAAACACAACACAAAGAATTTTGAATTCTTATCTTTAATACATATTAATTAAATAGTGTAACGTAAAATCTTAACCAATTTCCAACAACATTGAAAATATTTAAGATTTTCTGTTCAGATTATATTCCAATTGCTTGATAAATACATCAGACAGACGCAGATACGCAAGTACCTACATATCAAACTCCAAGTTCGTCTCATTTGCGAAAAAAAATCTAAGCCTGATAGAATATACTCACTTATAGCTATGTGTATAAAATCGATTAGAGAGACGATTGGGAGATACAATGACCCATACGTCACAAGGGCACCCGGGACTTATTAATGGCCAGTTTCACAGCTTTTGAATAGCTTCTGTCTAAAAGCGTCTGTCTGTCTGTGTTAGCTTATGTGTCAGACACAGTTACAAAATTAATAATATATGAAAATTTTGTAAATTGATTATGGCTTTGGTTTATAGGAGGTATCTAGTGTTTATGTTTAATTTTATGTTACATTAAATTGGCCTTGCCTTTAGTGACTATACAAATCTTCAACAATTTATATCTACTTTTAATTAATAAAGTTTTTCAACGTGCTGCCCAGAACCTTATCGTATAGAAAAAATATTCAATCCCCTAGATTATTAATTATATCGTAATATAAAATAGCAAATTTCTTCTAAAATATTTACACATTAATAATTGATAACCTATTTTTGGATTAGGTTAGATTTCAAGTTTTTTAAACACGTTTCAGATTTCTTTTATTTTAGCAAAAAATAATAGAAGCCCACCCACGACTAAAGCACTACAAATCTATAGATCCATAAAAGTTTTCAGAAATAGCTTTCGATTCCCGTTTTCAGTTGTGATAATAAATATATCAACAACAACAATCCATTCTCTTTACAAGCGTTTCGTAGAATTTTTATTTTAGACGTTAACCTAGTTTGGGACTGTACAATATTTTAGGAGAACAGTTGAAACAAATATCATTTCAGTAATGTTTGTATTTAAATTTAAAAACGTCTTCGTATGGAAAATGATATGAATGTGAATATGAATATGAATTTAAAAATATGAAATACCTACCTGTTATTACATCTGTAGTTATTTTTTGTCTGGTCATTTTTAAAATGACTTTTATCACATTAAGCAAAACATATTTTATTCAGTTCTTGTCCAAATATACTAATAATTTCAATAATCGTTTTGTTTGGACTACATTTTTTCATCTCCAGAACCAAATTTCTTATTGATGAATATTACAGTTACATCTCCTAAGGGCTGATTTTTCAGTCCTCGGTTAAAACTTATTCATCGAATAACGTATTGAACTACTATTTCAAAAATGTATTCTAATTGTCCGTATATATGACAGTTTACTGGTAAAATTTTAAATTAATGTTCGTGTAATACTTTACTGGACCTTAGTACTGGACGGATAAATTTTCCTTGCCCTCAATTTAATAAAAAGACGAAGTCCCTTTCAAACAATGTTTACAAAATGTACAAAAATTCTTTACGTGCTTGCGACTTTCCGACACGACGTATTCAGATTAATCTTAGCACCCATTAATCGTAACAATATTTAAGTAAATGTTTCTGTCGGAAATAAAATATTGCGTGGTTGAAGAATAGGAATTCATTCGAAGCCCACGGAATACTATCGGTTCTGTTTTTAGCCTGGCTTTACTGTAGCCTAATGCGATTGCTTTGAACCGAGTTACTATGAACCGTTGTATTATTTTGCGAGTTTTTTTGTGTGTGTTTTTACACCAGATTTTACTTGGACTCTACATTTTCTATTAGTTGTTATCTGGGCTCTTGAAATAAACTTTAGAAGCGCAATTTATTCCTTTAATTACTTAATTTTCAAGACTAAGTGATTGCTCTTTAGTATATGATTTGTAGATATATTATATACGAATCCGAAAATAAAATAAATGAATTACATTTTAGTTTTATGCTGCGTAATTATATTAAACACATTTTCATCAATTGTTTATAATAAAACGCAATCACTGGAAACTTCGATAAAAACAGCAAATACATGTATCCATTATTTGCATTTCCTATTTGTCATATAGCTTGTTGACTTGTTAAAGCCAAACAATAGTTAATATGGATACAATAGAGTTGATTGGCTGTACGGTTAGCATCGAAAGCCGATTAAAATTGTTCATTTTTACATAACATTTATAAGCAAAAGTACATTTCCATTTTGAATTATGTATAATATCGTTCGATTATAAAGTATTATAAATAAATTGCTTTTACTTTAGGTGTCGTTTTCAAAAATCGATTGAACATCGTCACAGACTATTTCGATGGTATTCGACTTCAACTACGATCGAGAAACGGTGGTAGATCGGGTGACAGGAAGCAAGGCCTTGTGTCCCCGAGCACGCTGAGATTAATTCACTGAATAAATAAAAGTCAGCGGATTAGGCCAAAGTCGTTTCCTCCCTCTTAAGCTGACCTCGCGTGCTTTTGTGGAAAAATGCCCTACACATAAATCTGGACGGCTCTGAATCAAATACATTACTTAATAATAAAATATTGTGAACACAAGTTGAGCAACAGTTTTATTTTTTTGTGGTAATTTTTTGATTACGGCGTATGGAACTATGGATAGGGACGTTAAGTTAATTGAGTTGAACCGTCCGTATAGATAAACACACACACACACACACACAAACATAAAGTAATTATACGAATAAGATAGGTATTAATTGTAGTCAAATTACTAATATCTAGATGGAGTCTATTATAATATTATAGATATTTTAATTTCTACTTTCAACACACTAAAAAAGTTTACCATTTACCACTTAAACAAACATTAAAAAATCTCTTCGTCTGCTCTAACCACTTCAATAAGTAGATTGGTTACAAAAATGTATCCTTCTTCACTCTAGACCTCGAAGGACGAGCCACAATAGCTTTACATCGTAATTTGATATGTTATTTGTATCAAAATTGCCAACGACATCTGGTTAAAATGTGTCAAGGTTGTTTTGCCACCAAGGCTAAATTAGACCATGTTGTCCGGATGTTATTTTTTATAGGATTCAAGCATAAGAGTAGACACGTCACCCCATATTAAAAGTCCTGTTGCACAACCACGCGCACCCGACTCTCCGCACAGCACTCAGCATGCGGCAATTATTCACCTTAGAGTATTACGAAGGATGAAATAACTTGAGCTATTAGATTTTTAGAAATTTGCAATTTTGTATCACTGGATTACACGTGTAGACCACGCGACTACTGTAGGGTTAATCAAAGTGGATACCCAACTATTAAATTAAATGCAAAATATTTTAAAATATTTCTAGAAGTCAAGTCAATTCAAATCGTAAATATTGGAAAATTTAGCAAACTGTCTTCTACTGTTGTTCCATTTTATTCTGGCAAGTTCAAGAGAAGGGCTTTACTTGACCCCTTAAATATGAGAATTATCTACACACTAGGAGATCCGATAACTCGTTTATGTCTATCAGACATTTTATTTCTAAAACTTAATCTGATAGAAAGCCCGGCAATTGACCTTACAAAAGTATAATAGGCAGTATTTATAACATATAGTAAAGTATCAAGATTATTCTTCAAATCCAAAATATAATAGAGCAATAAAAGCGATATAATGTTAAACCGGCTTACATTAAGAGATCGTAAACCCAATGGGATGAACGTAAAAATATTTCGAGTCTACAAATCCTTTAAGTTGAATATTTATCATGTGAAATTGTATCATGAGTAACTAAGATATATTACAGTTATATTTATATATATCTACATGACATATAGAAAGGGATATTATATTCAAATGATGTTAAATTGAATTTAACTAGAGATATAAGTTACTTAATATAAGATAGCATGTAACTCATTTTAAGTGAATTTCTTATGAGTAATAAAGTCCTTAAACCTAATTTGTAAATTATTTAAGTAATTAAATACACTATTTATAAATATCTTGATAACGTTGCGATGAAAATCCTAACTTATAATATCATAAATTCGAAAGTAACTCTGTCTGTCTGTTCTTCACGCTTAAACCGCCGAACCGATTTTGATAAAATTTTGTAAAAAGATAGGTTAAGATCTGATAAAGCACATACCTAGGTAAAGTTTTATCCCGAAATCCGTTTAGATATGCGGGCGAAGCCGCGAGCGGAAAGCAAGTAAGATATAAAACAGCGCCAAACATAATAAAAGTAACAGCATTTTCTTCCAACGTTATTATTGAAACAAACAATGATCTTAACGCCATTACCGCGAATTAAATGAGTAGCAAGAGAAAATCGTAAAATCGCATTATAACTTCAATCCAATAGGCGCGCGTTCAATTCCGATATTTTCGAGAGAACTACGAAATTGTAGTGACGTGTGCAGTCGACGGAGCCGTATCGTGGTCGTGGATACATTACCGCAAATTGCATTAAGGCTCATGTGGATATTATATAGTATAGAGAGGAACGGCAGATAGAACGGATGGCGTTGTTACATGATAGGTACTTAAAGTTGTTAAGAATGGGTCAAATTTACAGATGGACACAGAACAATAATTATTGAGAGTAGGTAGTGTCTAATTGAATTTTTACTGTTTTTTAAAGATTTTCTTTATACTTATTTCAATTTCACATTGTTTAACTTTTTAAATATTTTTGTGATAAGACAAAGCTAACTACAATAATAAATTTTCGTTCAATTAAAAGTTGGAAAAACGTCGTGCTAAAATGCATCGTGAATTTATTTTAAATTTTAATTTTAATTTATAAAGTACTGAGTTACTGACCTTTCCAAAAACCAATATCACATTGACATTTTGTTATAAATAAACATAAAATCTAAATATAAAACCAATATATTTTCCTCAACAAGTACCTAGCTAATACAAATTACCTACCAATTAAATCCCGTTTGTTTATAGTCCCATCGTAAACATTTAATGTACAATTCGCGCATATACTATATTATTAAAGTTAGTGATTGAAGAAGTAGAACGGATCATAAAATGCACGTCGCTTGAAAGACAAGTCGCTTCAATCAATCACAGACTAATCGAAAATTCCGACTCAATAAGCGAAGAGGCGATCGAGGGCGGCTTATGTGTCTCATTATTATATATTACTCGGATCAATCCCATCGTTCGTCGGGAATCCTTTTATTTCTCTGCGATCAAAGCCAACTAGGAAGGAATAAATTAAGGCATCCCGAACGCAATGTACGCCGAGCGAACAGGTCGAATTGTCTTTAGAATGTCGACTGAAAACTTTATGTTCCATTTCGCGATTGCAAACAGAGAAATGTATTGTACTAATCCAATGTTTCAAAAGTGCTTTTAACTATTTGAAACAGGTACTGTTATCAGGAACAATTTATCGTGGATTGGAAAACAATCTTATAAATATTGTAGGTGTGGTTTAGATAGCGGAGTGAGTCCGCTTACATTCTTAGATACATGGAACTAGCTTTTGCTTAATAATAACGTGGCTTGTTTTGTGACTTCATTAACTTTGAGTTGGGTAAATAAGAGCTAAGAGATCATGAATTAAACATGACGTTCAATTTATTTGAACATATTAGAAATTCAAGTAGATTGACGCTCTTGGGTTATTATTTCTAATTTAGTAGTCTAAGTATTATTGTAACATTCTCGAAACATAACATTCATTTACATAGTACAAATCGAATTCTGAGGACCGAATAAAAGTAGAATTGTCCCTTATATCTTACACATTCATATACATTTCTAGAGTAATATTTATTACTTATTTAAAGAGTGCTTGAGCGAGCTAAACTTTTTAACACAAACCAAGGATCGCATTACTTCCATGTATTAAATTAGGTAAGTTTATAGAGATTCGTTGGCTATTTTTGTTCTATAACCCACATGTCAGCAAAAGTAATTAATTTTCAAATTAAGAATTCTCGTAATCCCTTTTTCCTTGCAATTGTTACTCTCCCACGAATCTATATTTAAAGGGCTAATACTGGCACAAGGGTACGGGAGTGTGACCCCGCACGGAGTATGGGGGCGACATTTTATTGAATAACGACCAAGGAGCGTACAGGAAGATAAGCGGTCAGAGTATCTTGACAACCACACGTTGTAAGAAGTGATATATTGTGTTTGGAAATACTAAATCCAGTAGTGATATTTCCTAAAAGAAATATAGGACAGAAAACAGAAATAGAACTGAATAATACCTACGTGTCTTGACGAAATATGTTTGAATCTATACTAAAGGTACTATTATAAAGCCGAAGAGTTTGTTTATTTGTTTGTTTGTTTGAACACGCTAATTTCAGGAACTACTGGTCCGTTTTGAAAAATTATTTCGGTGTTAGATAGTCCATTTATCGAGGAAAGCAATAAGCTATATTATATCGTAACGCTAAGACCAACAGGAGAGGAGCCACGCGGGTGAAACCGCGGGGCGCAGCTAGAGGCTTAGGTAATATTTGTGTGTACCTACTTACGTTAGGATTTGATATGTAATAATGATTAAAATGCTATTAGAAGAAAAAATCTCGGGGTCGACAACATCCGTCTTTATAAGGATAATTATAATTTCCCGGTCTGATGACTTCATACAAAGACAATATTAACATAATTTATATCTTAAGAATCGTGTAATTCATTTCATTTTAATAACTCGTAACGAAATAATTTTAATTCAACGAAATTAAAAGTATTGTTGTACCTACGTTATTATTTTCGGCTTATTAATTATTGTATTAATATGATTTAAATATATTAATTTACTTTAATTTCCAAGAAATAATCGATTGCCATTTGTTAAAAAAATGGATTTACTACCTATATTATATTTTATTATTATATTCTAGGTTAAAGCACTAGTAAAATTTTATACGATGTAAAAAGAAAATAAACACAATGTTTTATGTATTTTATTTCGATAAAAAAATACTGATTCAATCAGCAATCTATGCAAATTTACTCTGAACTCTATATAAAAAGTTCTTCATAGAATTGCCGCCTCTACGATCGAAAAGGTTTAGTTATAAACATAAACTTTTATACTGCACTTTATTCAATTGTTTTTTTTTCAGATATTTTTTTTATTGTGATAAATTAATAAACAGCACATAAACACCAATAAAAGTATTCATACTCATTAAGCATTGATTATTGCATCCACGAATTGGTTGCCAAAAATAATACAATTTTTGTTAATTCTGATTGTGTTTCCATGCATAACGAATATCGTATTAACTTTGATCGAATTTTATAAAATTAACCACATTTACAATGCACGTACTTTACAGTATTTTAAATTATCTGTTTCAGTGGATTTAATTTAACTTAATAATTAGAAGTAGTCCAGCCTTTTAGTGGTCAGTTAAAACTGTAATTTTTGTTTAATGAAAAATGTTGATTACGTTTGTATTATATATATTTTTCAAAATGTTTAATTTTTGGATATTTCAATAATAAGGAGAAAAAGACTCCTAAATTAAATTGTAGACGAATGGAAAATAAAACACAATAGAAAGCTGTTTTAAGATAATTGCGTATAGGTGTCTGTAAACATTGAAATCAAAGGACTGTTCTAAGAACCTTTTACGGCCAGTGTCGTTCATAAAGCATATTAATGCGAAACAATTTGAGAGCGAATGAAATTTTATTCATCCCTGAGGACAATTTCCTCTTGTCAAGTGGCGGCCACCCGGGCATTCGGTGTAATGAGAAAACGACCAAATCAACTTGGCCTAAATTAGACACAAGTGATGCGGTGCAACGCCTACATGTTGCTGTTTTCAATTTTTTGTGGTGCGTTATGTTAGTAAGTTCTTTTTATATGACATGTAGATTGTAGAGGTAGTGAAAATTTGATATACGTTATAAGTAATTAGTTATACTTTTGATGATATTTTAATTTCAGTGTATTGAATATAATTAAACGTAGAATAAATAAATAAGGAATTCAGTACAGTATTAAATTAAGAAAATGCAATTAATATTCAAATTTAGACCCTTTATTTAAAAAAGTGAAAAAATAAACGTTATTAAGAAGTTTATACGTTAACAAACTAAAGAACAATAAACGGGGTTGACTATAATGATCATTTTATTGAAATAAGCCTCTAAATTCATAAGCAGTTATCTAATAAATAAGTATCATTATCAATCGACAGTTTCAATTATCTTGCATTAGGTCGCACCCCTTTTAACTGTCTTCCTCTGTTAAATAGCCCGTGACAGCAAACAATCGATGTTGGAGTTACAAAAGTTGGACGATTATCTGAAATTAGTTGCCTCCATTAAAAGCAACATTATACCTATTCTGTTTGTATGGATGTTATTTAAATTAGGTAATAATGTTTTATTTTAAATTTTGTTAATATATTTTGTTAGGTTTGTAATAGAAATTATGTACCTACATATTTTAATAAATTCATATTTTTAAAACGATTTAATCGGTGTAAAATGTTGATACCCTCGCTTGGCAATAATGTAATAATTACAGAGTGTTAAGTGTTTACTAATTACTCATATCAAAAGTGTGAACAATTTATTTCAGAGTAAGTATTTATTATCTTAGATTATTTTTAATAATTTACTTGATATAAAAATAATTTTGATTTTTATTAATGCAATAAAAATCAGCGCCATGTAACCCCACGGCAAAGACACTTGTAGATGAAACGTTACGTTAGCGCCACGTACAATTAAAGTCACGATCAGTATCTGTTCCCTGAAAGTCCCCGGACTTCCATAATGTTGCCAGACGAAAATAATTGTTGTCACCCATGTGTGCATGCTTAAACAATGATCAGTACCTAGTGATGAAGATTGTAGATGATAGGTACAATTCTCGCTTGATAAATAGATTTTAGAAAGAGAGCGAGAGCGATTCATTAGTAATACCACAGACTAATAATAATATACTACGGTAATACCTAAGTTTAATAAATAATAGGTATGCAAGCACTTAAAGCTTCATATTATGTAGGTGTTTAACAAAGGTCAAACTGTATCTGCGAAATAATTATAAAATGAAACACAGCGTTTTTAAATAGAAACAAATACTTCGAAACACAACTATTTCAAATTGAAATCGTTGTTTCTAGTTATCATACCAATAAAACATACCCCAATACCTGAAATAACAGTTTTTACTTTTTAGTAAGCGAATTTAAACTGTGTTAATTTTTTAGTCTTTAAAATTTTAATAATGACCCATCAATAAAATATTGGACACTTTTGTTGTATTTTTTATTAATTTAGAAATGTAAGACAAAAATTCAATACTATACCTATTTAAAAAATATACAAAATCCGTCACCGTTAGATATTGTTTCACCATCACGTCTCTATATGATCCAAATCTATTTTGAAGCGTTATTCAAAAGATTAATACGCCATCCGTCCCATCATTGAGCGATTTGTCACCAAAGGTAGCCGATGCAATTAGTGGACCACCCACGGTCGAAACCGGTTTGAGTCTATCCTTTTTAGATCTGATTGATAGAACTGAATTAATTGTTAAGTACTATAGTCATGATGTCATGATTTGTTTTTAGTTGCTTTGTGAAGAAGGAACAAGGATTAGTTTTGGTGACAGGTGAACCAGCCTTGGGAGTTTTGGGAGGGCTTTTTAATTGACAACAGGGTCCTTGCAGCTATTATTAAAATTAAATACATATTACAAAATTTAAAACACCAATTATAAGGTATAAACAATATTAGACAAATTGTGTGATGAAAACTACAATGATATAATTTTTTACAATATAACTATACAATATGAAATAAATACGACAACTTTATTAACAAACAATTCCAAACAAAAAAGCATGAAAGTTGAGACGAATAAAATAAAAGAGACATATAAATTGTACTTATGTGATAATTATTACTAACACATCGTGTACAATTCGGACTTTGCCAAACCTATTTAATCGAAAAGATAGCAAGCACACAATATACCTACTCGAATACACAATATACTTATTTGGGATTAACTTTTAATTGTTAATTTGTCCCTTAATAATTCACAATAGGTAGTTATTTCATTTGTTTATAACAAACGCGTTTCATGATAACAAGAAAACTAATAATGGAACTTTGCTTTGAAGAGACTCCACTAGAAAATAAATACAGGTTGTAATTACATTTGTAAAGATCAAGAATTCTTTGAAAAGACAGTTACGACTATTAAAAGTAATTTTAATTTAATGTAATTGTACCTAGTACACGAGTAGATGAGACACTTTGAAGCATAAGCGAAATTTTTTGAATGACATAAATATAATTAGAATTTCCCATTTTAAAAGAGTAATAAAATTGCATTATATTGTGTATACGAGCTGTGCTGCTAGTAGGTACCTAAATGATAATAATCCCTCTTGAAGCATGCTTTTTGTCTCATATCATTTTTGAACACAAAACACAAAGCAAAAAGCTTACATTAGCTAATTATTACCAAGTCAAAGCACATCGAGATAAAACAAAACTGTGTCAAAGCAAAACTAGTGCCAAATTGTACAAAAAACCAAGGAAAGTACGACGTAAATCTTCTTATCCGGAGCAGATGTTATCTGTAGCGTCAAGAATAATATCCCCATGAGCGATTTTCTTAATTTCGTGAGTCGAATCAAGGGATCGATCCGCCCTGATCGCCGGTTAGTGATAACGGAGGGCACATGTAAACGACTACGGTACGACATACGACTACAATACATATGATACAATACGGTATAAGTAGTACAATTAATGTAAATAAAAGCTTTCAGCCCGCAGTTTTGTAAATTATCGATAACATATCGATTTTGTTTAATATTTCCATGACAATATATTGTATTTAAATTTTATACAGTGCTACGAAATTTCCATATTATACAAAAATATATCTATTAACACATAACTTTAATTTGTGGAACAGACTACAAATAAAATTAAATAATTTATCTCGTGCATAAGATACAAGACATCATATTATTTGTAATAAAATTGTAGGCAGTCCTTGAAATTGTACATTGGTCGCCTAACGATACGGCAATAACACGACATATCGTATCGTACAGTTTAAAGAAGCATCGCAACGTCGTCGGCGCGAAAACAGCAAAAGATCTTTTCTTCTTTCGATCACGACGTAGTGTGGTATTCGTGTCTGGATGTCATTGCTTATGTGATTTTAAAAGTATTTCGTATTTTCATATTCATTATAATAATAATATGTACATATATAGTATTTATGACCGAAATTTAAGCATTGATCCTTTCATTGTAATAAATATTCCTGAAAATATGAATACAAAAATGATAAATGAATGATAATATGAAGGTAGAGATAATATAATACAACAGCTGTTTGTTTCTTGACATATCGGATAAAATAAAGGTTCAGATCAAATCGATACTATTAAATAGTCAATTGTCTTGACAAACCCTTGAGAGGACATCGTGCAATATTTTGACCTTTCTGTGCTCGTAAAGTTTATAGTTCAAGAAATCATTAAAGTTTATGTGACTGAACGAACAAGGATTTAATGTTTGTAAATAAATGCTTAACAAGAAGCATAGAAAATAGAAATAAAGGATTTTATTCGTTTGGCGTGCACTAAACAGCTCAAATTCTATTTGATATGATAGAAATTCCCTCCCTGTTTTTTTTTAAACCAAAAGACTGATCTTGATGTATGAAATGAAATACATACGTGCACAGTAAATACCAATTATATTTTTTGACTCTATATTTATTATTTTCAGACTAAACAGTATGAATTGTACCTCTATTTAGGGATACACAGAAGAAAGAGAATACTTTAAAACAAGAAAAAAAGTCAAACCTGAATCGAATTTTCTAAATATGCAAAATTTCATAATATATTAAGGGAACTATTTTGAATAGTGCGACGTGTAATCCTATACGCCAAGTAAGTGTGGGGTGGCACAACCAATCAGCGACAAGTTCTCATAAGGGGAGGCTTTGTCTGAATATCAAGATAGTTAGAAGCCTAGGCATGCTTTGTTCCACTCTGTAGTAAAAGCCCTTAATTGAAGCCCTCTAACTCCTGTAAAGTCTGAAGCATTACCTACGTTGATTTGAGGTAAATATTCTGAACATGATAACATAAGGTACGTACGCGATCTGCCCTTACTTCGATTCAGTTTGAACAGTTATTACTTGATAATAATTAATTAATGATATTAATAATATTTCCTCCTCTATAATCTATACCCATAATAAATGCAGCAAAATGTAGTCGTTTTTTTGGTTGGGATGTACCTTCTCCTATTTATACCAATATTATTTTACACGATTTGTTAATAGTAGTTCTCACGATAACACAAATCAAAGCTTCATTTTACTTACGACATATTATATTTTTTATGATTAGGTCCATAAAAACATTTGAAAATTATTTTAAAACATAATTCCATAAAAAAATTACAAAGCAAACAAATTTTAGTCTGACAATATCCTTAAAGCTACATTAATGTAATCATAAATACATAAATCACTTATTAACACTGGCTTACAAAAATACTCCGCTATTCGTAATAAGATGGCAAATTTATGACTTCGAGTTTCGAGTTTTGAAACAGGAGATTGTTATTTAATAACATTATTTTATTTATCATTTTTACATAGCGTCTTTATTCGAGTCGTATTATTTTGCAGCGACTGACTACTTAAAATCGTATTTGATTATATTTGACAGCCTGCGGCGTAAATTGCTTTAAAATACGGCAATAAAAATTAACATTTCATGAAGTAATTAACCGCCCAAATGCTGATGACTGTCAATGTTAAAGGGCAATTCTCGATAATTCTGTCGTCGTTTTGGGAATGAGCCCACCCAGTTGTTTGAAGCTAAAAGGGGTCAATGCTGAATTAACCATGTGTTCACTTTATGTGAGATGCACGGGGATTGAGATTTCTTTTGCATGACATGTTTGTAAACAAGCTTTCACGCACTGATTTTACCGATGATTTCTCTTTTACTACCGTTATCAAGATCAATTTTATTTTATTTTATTTTATTTATTTAGGTTATCCAACATCAGTCACAACAATAATTAGAGCTAGGGTACATAATATAACAAAAAAAAAGACAATTGTGACAAACATTTACAGGATAACACAACATGATTAATGAGTCAAGTCACTATGTGGTATACAAAGCAAAAAAAAATAAATAAATAAAAAGTAAACAAAATCAAGATAATTCCTTTAAATACTTGCGGATTTTATTACAGCTGTCGTGAAAAATATCAATAAAATTGGCATGCTCGTTAACCAACTTACTTAATCTACAAATGGGTGAATTTCGGCCAAATACGGTCCTACGCAGAGGAGGAGCCAAAGGTGTAATTTTATTACGCGGGTACCTAGTAGGAACTCTGAGATTAAATTTATTTAATAGTTGTGGACAATCAATTTTATTCTGGAAAATTTTGGTGACAAAAATAATATCCGAAAATATAAAACGGTTTTCCAGAGATATAATGTGAAAATGCGACAAACGCCTCTGGTATGAGGTGAGCCTTTTGTGAGATAACCTGCTAGAGAAACTCAGGTGCCATAAGAATTTCTTTTGTATACGTTCAAGTCTTAAAATGTGAGTCGCGTAATGTGGTCTCCAGACAACCGAACAGTATTCAAGAATGCTACGTACGAGACTGTTGTATAACATAATCTTAGTTTTGATGTTATGAAATCCTTTAGAGTTTCTCACAATAAAACCCAACATCTTTGAAGCACGATTCGTAACATATTCAAGGTGATTATTAAAAGTTAGCTTGGTATCAAATAGCACTCCCAAGTCTTTAGTGACAGAATTCTCCTGGATTACCTTATTGTTTATCTGATATTTAAAAGGAATAATTTTAGATTTTCTAACAAAGCGGATAAAAAAGCATTTTTCAGTGTTCAATTCCATACCATTGCTACAGCACCATAAGGCTAGCTTATCAAGGTCCTGTTGTAGTTTCAAAGCATCCTCAAAGCAATTAATAACTCTACAGAACTTTAGGTCATCAGCATACATGAAACAACGAGAATTTTTTAATATTTCTGGAATGTCATTAACGAAGAAGTTAAAAAGAACAGGACCAAGGTGCGAACCTTGAGGAACTCCCGAGGTAACATTGTGTGGCGAAGCATCAAACCCGTTAATAGCAACAAAGAATGTACGATCGCTTAGGTAGCTCTATTATTAACCTTTGTCTACAAATTATTTCGTCATCATCATCAGCTCATTACCTCTATGTTCCCACTGCTGATCTCCCGTAAGGGATCACGTATCCACCACGCTGGCCAACATCTGGTGGGCGGATGTCACATACGTCAAACTTTTGATTCTTCGACATGTCGGTTTCCTCACGATGTTTTACTTTGTATCAATTTATATACAAATACATATTATGGTATTAAATACGTTACCCAATAAATTTGTGACTAAACTTTGCTTTTCAAAAACACAGATAACACAATCCTTCCTACAAATAAAAACCTCTGACTTAACCAATTTCCCGCATCTTAATAGAATTATTAAAGAAGATATCGGTCCATGTGTCGTGTGTGTCGGGCTGAATACACGAATCGATTGCATCTGAGCCTGACACACTGGATATGGTTGAGACGATTTGCATAAGAAATACTGGAGCGAATAGAAATCTGTACAAATGGATCGCTTCAATCTTTATTTAATAAAATGATAACGGAGTCTGGGATTGCAATTGAATAAAATCGTTCGATTATTTGTTATTGGTTTGGCTTTCAATTTGAAGTTAATGATATTATACTGTCTGATGTTTCTAATTTGAAAAGTTATGCAAGAGATACACAACTGATTATAGATTACAACTATTTAGATTTATTACGTTTTTAAACTTGTTCATTAGGCTATTAAAATTTTTTAAATACTCTAAGTAAATTCACAAACAAACCAACCTACACCTCCTTCCTTCGAATAATTTATAAAGTAACGTTAGATCACGACTTTCAAAATAGAGCATCCAAAACCTTACATCATCCGTCTTTTATCGTTTTAAATTAACTTAAAAATCACCTTTTATTTGATATAGTGTCCAGTAAATGCACGCCGCAGGACGCCACTCCACACTAAGTGATTTTCTTTGTGGACATTCCAATGTGTATCATATTACGCAGCCTTGTGACCAGCTGTTTGATAGATTGCCGAGTCGCTTGCTAAAAGCACGATATTTACTAAAATAATTATCTCCGCAGGAAAGAAAAGACGACGATATATACTCTCTTCATATATGGAATTTTAAATTATAATGTTACCGCACAAATATGGCCTGTTCAGCAGATACTATGGTCTCGTGTAACGTGTTACGCGCTATGATTTGTAATGAAAACGAAATTTAAATTGTGATGTCTTGATTTAAACGTAATTTATGCTTCCATAAAGGGAAAGTAATAAAAATAATATATCATTCCAGTTTTTATAGTAGGTATTTCAAATATTTGAAGTTTTTTTAAATAGGAAGCACAGTTGACACATATATACTATATTATGTATATTGTGTAGGAAGGTACGTAAAAGTTTTTGACATTGGAAAAATTATGATAAACATTCAAAAACTTGACATAAAATTTTCCATTTTAAAGAATAAGGAAGATTTTGCGAGTGACATCTTAAGCTTGTTAGCGAGTAAAAACAAAGAACTTTCCTCAAAGTCGGTTTAATTCTTTGTATTTCGACAGAGTTTTAAAGAATACATTCTCTGAGCTTAAGAATGAAAATACTTTACGAACTCATATTTTTCTTATTTAAAAACGAAAATTACAATTATTAATGTAGATAATTGTAAGTAGGTATAGCTATATAATTATTGATTTTAAGTACAATTCATACACTTTATTAAGAAAATAATAATAATATTATATTTAATATATATAACAACTTTCCCAGAAAGTATCTCATAAACAGAAGATAATATTATTGAAAGCGAATATTAATAAAAGGCTTCTAGAAAATACCAATTCCACACAATTTACTGAACCTTAACAAATAGTTTATGAAAATAATGAACATTTATCAAACTAATATCAACTAGAAATTCAAATAGTCAACGATAAAATTCAAAATACAAAGCCCGGGCGGTTTTACGGTCGATTTTCAATTGTGAAATTTCGTAGGAATAAAATAGGGCGTGAAATTGTTCCACGAATGGCTAGAATTTGTTTGTGAAAGCCGCTCGTATTGTAAAATTTAGATGTAATACGCTCCTACGTTACGGGAAGGATAAAAATTGAATCCTATTTGTTTTAGTAGACGGCTCTACGGTACCTGTTGTTTTTGATGTTTTGTTCACTATGCAAGAAACGTAAGGGAATTTACATTGGGTTCTGAGAAAAATTTATGAGCTTGTGTTGGGATATAAATTAAATATTTTTGCTTTTCCTCCAACAATGCTTTATATTGTGTGATTTTATTGCGAATTAAGGGATCTAATATTCAATTGTAACGAAAAGTAAGTCGTACCTAAAGGTATTACTAAGTATCTTACTAAGCAATTGTGTTTTGACTTATTCCTAAAGTTACATACTAATTCTTATACTATAAAATATATTTAACCTTTATTATTTGCTTTCTGCAAAAATATTGGTAAAGCATAATCATTTATAAAATATTAAATTAAAGAGGCTTACAAAAATTCTAATAAACTTTCGTATTTAAATTTGGTTTTATAAATGTCTTGAATACAGTACCGTAAAATGTACTTAGCCTCCAGAATACACATTGACAAATAACCGTATTATATTTAGAACAAAGTAGGTTATATATCGCTCCCACACTGTAAACGCTTATTGAATAAGTAAGAAGGATTTTATTAAGTGACTTGACTTATATTACAAGACGTTTTTTATGAGCGTCATTCTTCACGTGTGTTTTTGACAATTAATCTTAATTAGGATTTTATGGATAACTGTGGGATAAACGAAAACTTGAAAGTTTCTGTAAGTTTGATATGAAGAGTTTTTTTTATAAATATAATATCTACAAGCTACAGACACTATTCCTTTCTATATTTTTGTCCAAAATTTAAGCTAGATTATAATTTTATGACTAAGTACTATAGGTAATAATAAACTAGGAACAAGCTTCTAAAAGTTCAGACTAAAATAACAAATTCTTAGCTGAAATGAAGCGAGGTTATGTAAGCATTGTTATTATTATTAAAGTTCTAAGTATGTTATTAAAGCATAGAACACAAGGGAATAAAGTAAAATGTATACCAAATTGTATTTTAAATATAACGTTATTACATTTTACTCACGTTTATTTCCTAACAGTATAGCGATGTTAACGTAATAACCGAATATGTATTCAGCTCTAGTAAAACGCCGCCTAGACAAATCAAACTCCAATATTCTCAGAGCATTTTAGACTCTATGGTATTGTAATATAGTTCAAATAGGTACCTGTGTAGCGCACTTAAGCTTACAAATTGTCGCACGTATAGGTAGTGGCGCCTCGTAGTGGTATAGAGTCTAACAAGTACATTTTTATGGATAGAGTTCCTTTTTAATATCTACATAATATTATGAAACTGTATTCTCTATTTATAAAGTTATATTATTACATCATGTAAAACAAATTCTTACTTTGTTTTTTTATTTATCTCTACTTTCGATGTAAGGGTGCTAATGCAAGAATTAATAATATTCAAGAAATGTTAAATACTTTATTTAATTTCATTCTCACACTAGATCGAAAAGGAACCAAAACAATCATAAATATTTGTAATATTTTTTGTTAATTTCATCATCAGCTTAGATTTTACTAGACAGATTAACTCAATTATAATTCCGAGCGCACCTGCACAAAAGGAACTTAATACAACTGTGACGTATTAATAATTTCATAATCCCGTAATCCGGTCCATCCGACGCGACAAGCGTTAAATAACTCGTCCCATACATAACTCGTTGAGCTATCAGCTGGCGTATCTTCGCCAACAATGGTACCTGTAATGACCAACATCATAATACAAAGATGAGGGCCATGTCGCCGCAGCATGATGCACTCGCAACACATAATTATTTTTCGAGTGTGACACCTTACTCGGGATCTTTGGGTGCGATTGTACTTATAAACACATTCATCATGAGTGTAAATCATTTTGTAATTGTATTAATGCATTTATGAGGTCGTTGCTCAGTTCTGAATAGATAGATTGTAGAGTTTAATCGTAATCGTTTTCCGTACTTTACAGTCTTCGAGTGTTTGGTTGTTAATTGTGATGATTTTAAACTTTCATCCGTCGTCAATTGGAACTGAAAAATATAGGTAATAAATTATTTATATAGAGCTTTATTATTAAATTATTTATGTAGGAATATTAGACAATTCTTACTGTTTTCTATCTCTAATGAGTACATTTTCTTTGTTTCACGTCTTACCTACATAACATTGATATCTAGCTTATTATATTTACTTAACCTCATTAACGCAATACACACCACCAATTAGACGTCCACAGCTAGATCACCTTTCAATGCCCACACGGCTCAGTGGCTTTGACATTGACAGGTGTCCTAAACTTTAAAGTGATCCCAACGGACGTCACATCGATGCCCGAGGTAAGTCAACGTCCACGATGGTCGAGTGAACAAAACAAAACACGTAAGTCTTGTCAATGCCCACGCCTTTGGTACCGTAACCTGATACAAGGAGACGTGTGCGTTTAACACTGAGGGCCTAGCGGTTGGTGATAGCGTGATGTTATGGTGATGAGAGACGCGATTAGCGATTTTTGATGAAGAAAGTTAAGTAATAAGCTGCTTAAAAAGATGTATACGTCTATTTTAGAATCTATACAAGCGATATTTTCCTAATTTAAGTTGAAAACTATGTAATAATATTATAAATTATAATATTATGTAATAAGTCGTATGAAAAAACGTTTTGATATGTTTATAAACGAATAAAATATTTAATAAGGTAAAACGTATCTATCTATACATATAATAAATCTGTAGAAGGGTCAATTCATTCACATTGAAAATATTGAAAAAATAAATAGCAGGGGGTGTTACTGGATCGATACCAATTACCAAACCCAAATATGTGATTAAAAATTTTTTTGTCTGTCTGTCTGTATGTCTGTCTGTATGTTCAGGCATCACTTGAAAACTAACTGTTCGATTTCGATGAAACTTGCTATAATTATACTTTTTTGTCCTGGGCATAAAATAGGATTCTTTTTATCCCGGAAAAATACGTAGAAAAAAATAAATCTTAATTTTTCCGCGCGGACGGAGTCGCGGGCGGAAGCTAGTTATAAATATTTATGATTGAAATTGATATTGAAATATATTATAAGTGTTATTTTTATTTAATACCCAGGCCATACAATAAAGAAGTAATAAAATGTAGACAGAATTACGGTTTATGAGATGAAACGTAATCCCAAATACTAGCGAGTAGCATGCACTGAATCCATGTTCGATGATAGTAAGCTTACATTTAGATAAAATATATCCTGCAATTTTCAAGCCCATGATATTACGCTATGGATTTATGGATAACCCACGACCGGTTAAGAATCATATAGATTATTTATTAAGCCTGTTTAAATTTATCGCTTAATGTATCATTTACAAACATACAGCGTAAGTACAACTTCATTAGCGGCGAATAAATCGTTATTTTAATCATAGTACGTAATTAACGGGCTATATATTACTTTCGACTGACCACCTTGCAATAACTTTTGCAATATTAGTACTAGATATTAAATGGCCGTTATTCGTTCTTAGCATATTGCGTATGCATTTCAGAATTGTTCTTTGTGTTTAATTTACGACTTATTGCATATACACTATACAGCTTTGGTTCGATTGCAGGAGCTTATAGGTACGGGTAATTGATACACTTAATGTAAGTCTGGGAGTAATAAAAGTTGGATTGACAGCAACATGTCCACAGTCTAAAATCCCATCCGCTCGCCCGTGTCATGAAAGAAGATACTTTAATATCCGATTCATTGTTCTGTTACAAATTTGTCAGTGATCTTTACATTAAACTTTTTCATTCAAAACTTGAGACGGGTTATAATCCCTCGCCGCCACTTGTAAGTAAATCTTCGTCAGAAATGATCAGACCACACAAAAAAGTATGAAATTCTAAAAGTTTAATGGATTCGACTCGGACTTTTGGGCAATTGAAGATTTGCTCTTCGAATCGATTTAAGTTTGGAGTCTTTAGGAATGCGCCCTAGGGTGTGGGTAATGGGTGAATAAGTGACTTTCTGACGTTGTATAGATAAATTGTGACATCAAAGAAGTTAACTCAGTAAAATTATTCTTTCATAATTAATATACTTTTTTACATATTATCTACACACTTTTTCATTGGCGCCAAGGTAAGATTTATATTTGTCGCAGAATTAAACACTTCTGCAATTAATATCTTACATTTTTATACAGCAATGTATAAAAATTTAAGATACGAGGCACCAAATAAGTAGGTACTAGCAGAAGCATTGCTGTGGCATAGCTATAAATATATTTCAAAAATGTTATCTATGCTGAAAGCTTACGGTTTAAAAGTAGTTAAGTAGAGCAACTTCAAAGAACAGATGTCTCTATCAAGATATACGAAACAGTATTTAATATTTGGATGACCAGAAGAGTCTTTTGCATTAGGCTCTAAACATACAATTACTCGAAACCAAGCACCATAAACAGGTACGCCGAGGCGACAATACAAATATATGGGTTGTTAGTTTTCGTTTATTTTAGTAAGCATTCATTACACATCGTATCACAGAATCAGTGGTTTCCCGTTTCCTTTTGTGGGCTCTTCTAATATGGGTGTTGTTTTGTGTGGACATATCTTGCGACCATTGTTAGAGTTCAGAGAATGTAACAGAATCCCCTCGGCTAAGGTCTAAACGTATTGTTTTATTTTAATTGACGTATGCGAAAATTATTGTGCGATTAATTTGATCGGGTGATGACGGTTTCAATCAGATTGTTGTATTTCTCTGAATTGAGGTATAATGTAGTAACTTGTTTGCGGATTTTTTTTAATATTTAATTCCTTTTAAATGTATCGAATAACAATATAGCTGCTACCTCCAGTGTTATATAAGAATAGTTTTTATATTCAATACCTTTCTAAAGTTATTCAAGGCAATTAACTATTTTTTTCATATACCTATTAAAAAACGTATTTAACTTCGCTCTAATAACATACATGAAAGAACCTGTGTCAAAGAATATCAAAATTGATATGAAATCCAATTATTCCCATATAGAAACACGATATCGCTCGCAATTAATACACAGATATCAATTTTGGTGAAGTTAATGATTTATTTGCATAAAATATTCATTCATTTTGCGTAAAACCTGAGCCTTTGTAATTATTCGTGAATATTGTTATTTTACTCCTGTCACGCGAGGCTCGCCGGGGGGGCAGAACTTAATGTTTACCGACGATGCTATACGGTAACCATCTTCGATAATTCGACTAATTTACGTAATTTCACTCAATTTCCATTCGAAGTGCATGTTCCATCCGAGATCATTATGAATTCTTCAGAAATATACGTTGGCCTAATTCTAAAGACCCGCAAGCACGATGTTTAAAAATTACGCGGTTAATATGGCTACCTGAATTATTTCTAAGAAGTTTTGAAGTTTTATCGTAAATATTATTATAATAAAGGTTTTTAGAATGCGAATATTTCACATACCACGCATAATTTTATACAGCGTAATATTAAAATTGTACCAAAAAAACAAATAGCAAAGATAGAGGTGAATGATATAAAGTTTGGTTTAAATTCAAATTAAGGCTTAACACGTCTTTTTTATTTTGATTAAAATTTGTAGAAAACTTAAGATACTTATTTAGGTATGTACATTTTTATATTATAACATAATGTTATATCTTAACAGTAATACAATAGTTTGTCCAACATTATAATCATCGTTTAAATTGTATCTCCCTTACAAACGTTCTAGCTCAAATTACTAACAGGGTCTTGCGTGTAAACAAGCGAGATTGCATTTAATATGAATTAATGATATTTGTAAGTGTAAATTCGTGGTGACCATCGGAACGAACATCCATTATGCGATGTCGATTCTAGGATCGAAGACACGCAGGGATGTAGGCTAGTCTTGTTTAGAGATCTGCTATTATTTACGAAATGCGTATAGCACGTGCTTTTAAATTAAGCTTATATAACGATCTGTCTTTATTCAACATAAAAATTAATAGGTAATACAAATTGTAATTTATCTAAATCTTAATATTTTATAATTTTGATATTGAATGTTTTCAAAGCAGAATCAACTAAGAAAAGAGGAGCATAATACAAATACACATTATTATGAATGAATTAGTACTGTAGTTAAGCACCTATAATCATTCCTTAAATGCGTTTTTGAGTGTGCTAAAGATACAATTTTAATTTAATTCGTTCTTATTGCATCACCAATTAGATCCTACTAAAAAGAAATTCATTTTTCTAGTTAGAGTATTTAATAAATTATATTAAATCATTCCACAAAACGAATCACGAATCGTGAACTGCCAACCAACTTGCAATTTCGATTTCAGCATACAATATTTTATTTTGTAATAATTTATAACCCAGCCTCTCAACTTAATTATCCTGTAGCTGCGCTTCGTTCATCAGATAGCGAGTACATTTGTTGCGTGTGAAACTAGAATTCCATTTTGCACGAAACATTTAGCGTAAGCATCAAAAGCGAATGCTAACTCGAGCCGACTCGATAAATCATTCGTTTAGTACATTCTAACACCTCATTTTGCAGATCAACGAGATGCCACTTAAGGTTAACCTATTAAGAGTAGAGTTTTAAATGGGCAAGGTCTGTCTGTTGTTCTGTTGTGCAAAATTATTGTCTTGATATATGGGGAACAATGATTTACTGAGTTACAAAGGTAATCGACTATTTCTCAATCATGTAATGAGCAATTCCAGCATTTGGGATCTGTTCTAGCCTGTGCAACTGGATCTCTGATTTCTTGTGTGAACGTTCACTTCGAGTGGTGATCGATGGTTGTGCGTCCGATCTACTACCCATTAACGCCGGAGTTCCTCAAGGATCAGTACTGTCTGCTACCTTATTTCTGCTCCATATAGATGATCTGTTAGGTCCAAATATTTACAGTTATGCCGATGACAGCACAGTTATTGACAGTTACGCATCCGAGGCGCAGACGGACAATGTTTTGGCGGCCCAAAGAAAGGCTTTAGTTGAGCGACTGAACACTACTTTAAAATCGGTTTCGGAATGGGGCGATGCCAACTTAGTCAGGTTTAACTCCTCGAAAACGCAGGCTTGCCTTTTTACAGCTAAACGTACCGACTTCAGTTTAACACCTACTTTCCAGGATGTGTCCTTAGAATTGTCCAATGAACTGGAGCTTTTAGGCCTAACGCTCTCCTCCAACCTCAACTTCAAGACCTTCATTGAGTCCAAGGTGCAGGTTGCCGCTAAGAAGCTTGGAATACTCTCCAAAGTGGCAGAATTCTTCACACCGGAACAGCTCCTAAACCTTTATAAAGCTCAAGTACGGTCGGGTGTGGAGTACTGTTCCCACCTTTGGGCTGGTGCAGCAAAATACCAACTTAGCGCCTTGGACTCAATTGAAAAACGTGCGATTAGGCTAATCGGGAATGAAACCCTTACCACCTCGAAACTGTCTAGCTTAGAACATCGTCGAAAAGTGGCTAGTTTGGCAGTGTTCTACAGGATCTACCACGGTGAATGTGCTGAAGAACTGCACAACCTGATACCCGCTTCTCCCTTTTATCACCGGGCGACTCGACGCCGTGCTGGTCTCCACCCCTATGTCATCGACATTCCACCCATACGCACTAAGCGTTACGCCTCATCCTTTCTCGTGCGTACCAGCAAGGAATGGAACAACCTTCCGGCGTCCGTGTTTCCCGATAATTATAATCTGGACTTGTTCAAAAAAAAAGTGAATAGGCACTTATTAGGTCAGCATGCTCCATCCTAGACCTCGCTTATCGCTTTCCATCAGGCGAAGCGATGGTCAAATGCCTGCCTAATCCCAAAAAAAAAAAAAAAAAAAAAAAAAAAAAAAGAAGCTACTTACTTGTTTAATCTATGTTATAAGTGAGCAAGTTTATCTAAGTCCTAGAAGCATTTACTAGGTACTTTTTAGAAAAATAACTTTAATTGTTTATTTTTGAACAACAATTATCATAAATGGAAACAGAAATAATATAAACTCAAGTTCAAAAAATTTACGCAAATTTAAATTGTATCTACCTAATCTACAGAATATTAACACTTACAGTTTAAAAATTAATAATTAATTAATACAATATTTTCCTGACCATAAGAAATAATATTATGCTATGTAATGAAAACCGCAGTATTTCTCTAGTTGGAATAAAATCGCGTGAAGTGTTGCATTACTGCAATAATATGAATCAGATTAAGGGGAAAGTATATTGCCTATTGTTTATCGTTTCTTCCTTCAAGTAATTAATGTTTATGCTTTTATAAAGAGGTATTGTGGATTGTGGAAAATAATTATTAAGTGTACCTATATAACTGAATACCATTAATAAATAAAATGGTACCTACTGTATATAAATTATGAGAGCCAGGGATTAATCAGACAATGATAGACGCACGGATTAGGGTAAAATTAATGCGAATTCTCGTTTTATTTTTAGTTTAAATTAAGTCTTAAATGAATATATTTACATGTAATAAAAATTATTTTATAGGGCAGTTCTATATTCTTCTTTTTTGCCAACAATTTCATTCTGGTATTTCAGTGTTCAAAATATAAGCAGAGTGGCGCAGTGGAAGCGTGCTGGGCCTATAACCCAGAGGTCCATGGATCGAAACCACGCTCTGCTTAGTTATCTTTATTGCTTTTTATTAATACAGTCACCCTAGCTTACTGTATAACAAACACCTCATATTCAAATACACAGATGTAAGCAGAGTGGCGCAGTGGAAGCGTGCTGGGCCCATAACACCGAGGTCCGTGGATCGAAACCACGCTCTGCTAAGTTATCTTTATTGCTTTTTATTAATACAGTCACCCTAGCTTACTGTATAACAAACACCTCATATTCAAATACACAGATGTAAGCAGAGTGGCGCAGTGGAAGCGTGCTGGGCCCATAACCCAGAGGTCCGTGGATCGAAACCACGCTCTGCTAAGTTATCTTTATTGCTTTTTATTAATATGGTCACCCTAGCTGTATAACAAACACCTCATATTCAAATACACAGATGTAAGCAGAGTGGCGCAGTGGAAGCGTGCTGGGCCCATAACCCAGAGGTCCGTGGATCGAAACCACGCTCTGCTAAGTTATCTTTATTGCTTTTTATTAATACAGTCACCCTAGCTTACTGTATAACAAACACCTCATATTCAAATACACAGATGTAAGCAGAGTGGCGCAGTGGAAGCGTGCTGGGCCCATAACCCAGAGGTCCGTGGATCGAAACCATGCTCTGCTAAGTTATCTTTATTGCTTTTTATTAATACAGTCACCCTAGCTTACTGTAAAGCAAACACCTCATATTCAAATACACAGATGTAAGCAGAGTGGCGCAGTGGAAGCGTGCTGGGCCCATAACCCAGAGGTCCGTGGATCGAAACCATGCTCTGCTAGGATTCTATTGTTTTTGACAAACATTTTTGTTACTTTTTCTAGCATTCATAGCGAAAATACTCACAAGTAAACTTAATTCTTGTTAGATTCAAACCTATTCATATGAATTAAACTATCTGATTATAATATGATATGCTCGATAAACGGAGAATTTACAAGTTTTATTGAAATTGCCGAGTAATTTAATGCTGTAGTTAGTGTGGGCAATTACAGCACTATATAACTTATATAACTTACCTACACTACAAGCGTTTAACTTGCATAATTTATCAAAAACATTTCGCTTTCGTATTATCTACCTTGAAATCCAGAAATAGTTCCAATGAAGTTATAACTTCGTATACAAGCAAGTTAGGACTAAAATAAATTTAACGAATTTCATGTGCGCTTTTATTCAAAAGTCTCAAGCGTTCCAGAGATTTATAGTATTTTAATATCCTGAAAATTCCTATTATAATAGGTAACAAAGGCGTTGAGTTACTGAATGGACGGATGTAACGAATACTATAGTAATTCCTTGGAGTTTTGAATGCAGTCCAACACTATTTCGGTCGTCGAACAGTGATCTTTAATTCTTGTTTCGTTTTGTTCTAAGATTGCTTCGGGATAGAATGGCGGTTGGCTATACGATGGATAGATGAGGGTATTGATAAAATAGCTGTTGGACAAGCGATGAATAGCTGCAGATTTTCCAAATAGAAATGCATGCGATGCCAATGGAATATGCACTTTGGAGCGGTGCTTTAAGGTTACGATTTGAATGCAGTTTCGTAGTACTTATTTTTTACTTTTGTGCGGGCATTTCAATGTTTAAAGATTTGTTTTAATAGAAATGCAATATAATAAAAAAATGAAATATAGAAAATAGCCATATTTAGCATATACAATATACATGACAATAAATAAAAGTAGTATTCTACAAATTAATGTATTCATATTATATTATCTAGTATAACTCAGTTATGAACTTTTATGTAGCAAATAAATATTGTTTTACTGAAACTTACTGTACGATATTTACAACGACAAATTTTGTGAAATTATGTACATATCTTACAACATACGACTTCTCGTAATATAATATCATAAACGCTACTTCAAACAAACATAATTTGTCACTTCGCATTTGAGTCTAAAGCATAACCAGCCCTAACTTTGTTCCACGTCAGCATAGTTCGAGTAAATTGAAGTCCAAATGAACAGATGCGACGTATAATAATGAATGCATTGTCGGTCAAATATATTCAAGACTATTTTCGCTGAAACCTGTCCACGTCCGTCACTAACTGGATTGTGTAGCGTGCAGCGGAAAATTGAAAATTTATCACAATATATAGCAAACTGTATTGAAACTATAATTCAATAGTTGTATGTAGGTATATGCTGGGTGAATCTTCACGCTACACTGCTAGATGAATTTGATTGAAATTTGGGACATAGGTACAATGTTATGTTTCTGACGTTACTGATATGTACCTACGTAGTACATATCTGTCAACTGTGTTACTGACGTCTATGTGATGCTATTTTTGAACACGATAAAAATAATTTACCACCGCGAATATCAAACGATCAATTAATATTTAGTTCTCTATTCTTACTATTGTTACCTTGCATAATATGCAAATAGATACCTTTAATATTTTAAGATTTTGAAGATAAAGTTAATTTTACCTAAATCTTGATTCTTATGAGAAACAAACAAACAATAAGAACCACACGCAAGTTAAATTTATCTGTTCTATTGACAGAACAAGCATATCTGCAGATAACACTGGAAGAATCCATTCATGCCACTGCTAAAATTAGCTGTGTCGGGAGCGTAACCGACTCAAACATATGTATTGTTCCTAGTGTGTTTTATTCATTCATATGAATGCTAACACGGGTTATGAAGACACATTCTTATGAATTTCATTGAATTTATATTGCAGTTATGAGAAAAAAAAATAACTGAATAGAAGTTAAGTATGTATGCTTTGGCACATAGCATACTTATAATTAATGGTATTATTGAGTTATCCTAGTGTAGTAGAACATTTCTAATTAAAAATATCTTAAGTTTTACAGACTTTTTACCAGTTCTTATACATATCGCAATAATAAGCAATCGTGTGTAGCTCTTGTTCTTTCGCATAGTTTCTAATCCAATTCAACACACCTGTGAATTGTTTTGCCTTAAATCTGTGCATTCTATTATAGGAGTTGCCGCTCCCCAAAAGGCCTAAAATATGGTACCATTAAAGACAGATTCCGCTCTAGATATTGCAAACACTGAATCATCTACAGCTTTCCGATGCAACGCGCTATCATGAATGAACACATTTGCCAACGACAGCGAATCCAGCGTTATTTGATTTATCTCGAACACGGCTATTGAAAACTTCCATCACAATTTTATATAGATGCCGTAATCAAGTTGCTGCCAAATGTACTCCTGCGAGATATAAATAAGGTTAGTCATAGAATTGAAGTTTTATTGCCAACCCGTAGCAACGCTGTATTAGATATGAACGTGGTAATTGAAGGAATATTGCTTGTTACACCTTAATAGATACGGGTTTTTAAGATATTTTAAAATTAAGCTCTTTTTTCATCTTCAAGATTAATCTTCAAATAACAATGCCAATCTGAACGCAATTTTGTTCTTATTATATTACAATTATAATACTATGAGACATAGGCAAAATAACGTAGACATTAGAAAATTATAATAACTTTGTTCGATGGACCTGAAACGAACATCTCATCAATTGTTTAAAAAACTATGATAGGGAGTTGCGAATCTTGGAAGTCTAAAAACCAACTCAATTATTTTAAGCCGTTCAAAGAAATGATCGGTTGATAGAGACTTGACGTGAGACGACGCGATCTAACATCGTTGGGAGAATTTTGTAATTTGTGAAATATTTGGAATAGTCTCGAATGCGGCCACCAACGATCCTGTACCACACAGGCTGCGTGGTCTGTTTGCTAATTCACGATATAAATATGTAATAAATTTGTGGAATTTATTCAGTTATTTTGGCAAGTGGTGTCCGAATTTCTAACGGTTATAAGTAAATAATAAAAAAAAAATCTTACTCGTGGATAACGTGATAAAAGAATCCAATGATGATTAATTTTCATTCGATCCCGCAACAAATTACCTCATTGTCATGAGATTAAAATATTTCTCTCTTTTTATCTTTTTATTAAAAACTATTTAATATACAAACAACGCAAAGTCTAATCTAATTGACCTTACTCCAAAATTTTACAGGCAAACTGACTTTTTCGAACCGCGTCTGGAATATAGATCAAAGGAATTACGAAATTTCAAGTCTATAATAATTGGGCAATCAGTGCTTCCAAAGAGAGCGAAAAATTTCCATTCCATTTATTTACTATCCAAAATTCTAATACAGCTTGAGTTTTAATAACTAATCTAAGTATTATGTTTTTTCTTTATTCTTATAACCTGAAGCAAATTCCTCTTGCTCCTTAACATTTGTATAGTATTAAAAGGATTTGCATTATACCATTTAAAGTAAGGTGCATTAAAGGATAATCCATAACTACCTTTAACAAGCTTTCTCAATTCCTCAACCGTATGTCACGGGTGGTCTCGAAGCAGACATTTCAATAATGACGGTCCTCCGATACAAACACCGCTTTACAGACAAAACATGGCAAAAAAAACTTGCAAGAATCGAGTGAAACACAATAAAGCCGCATTTAAAATATGTCAAAACCTTCCGTGAAATTGCTTACGTAATCCCATAGAACATCACTATTGTAAACATTATTACTGGTCTAATAAAACTGCCGATATTGTGTTCCAGGTAAGAAAGTTACGTAATTGTGAGAAGCCGACAAAGAAAGTAATCAGTTAGTCCAAATATTGGGCCTTGTTATGAGAGTTGTCTCGGAATAATGGTGTTTTTGTGTATGTTAAAATCCATTAATTTGCATTTGAGCTTCTTTGAAGTTTGCCCGATAGAGATATGCATCTGTAGTTGCTGTTATGGGATTTCTATGTATATCGTACAGGATAATAATGTGTCATTTATATAAACTTACTTTCCTAAGCTTTATCTGTCTTTTCTATGAGTTGAAATATAGGTAATAAAATATTACCAGTTATTGAAAAAGCTTTTTTACTAGTAGTTGTTTAGGATAACATAACAATATACAACCATAATAAGTAATCCGCTACATTCTTGTAGCGGCCATTTTGGATTAACAACAATGCTTTATTGCATTGTCAGAAAACTAAAGGCTTATTCCAATTCGTTTACCGAAAGAGTTAAATAAACTGTATTTTTTACACTACAGTTGATTCAAAAATAATTACAGCTATTTCTTAACTGATTATTGGCAATAAAGATAAGTAATAGTGAATAACTTAGCAGAGCGTAGTTTCGATCCACGGACCTCTGGGTTATGGGCCCAGCACGGTTCCACTGCGCCACTCTGCTTATATCTTTGTGTTTTAATATTAGGAGTTTGTAATACAATAGGGTGGCCAAATTGATATAAAACAATAAAAATAACTTAGCAGAGCGTGGTTTCGATCCACGGACATCTGGGTTATGGGCCCAGCACGCTTCCACTGCGCCACTCTGCTTATATCTTTGTGTTTCAATGTAAGGAGTTTGTAATACAATAGGGTGACCAAATTGATATAAAACAATAAAAATAACTTAGCAGAGCGTGGTTTCGATCCACGGACCTCTGGGTTATGGGCCCAGCACGCTTCCACTGCGCCACTCTGCTTATATCTTTGTGTTTCAATATAAGGAGTTTGTAATACAATAGGGTGACCAAATTGATATAAAACAATAAAAATAACTTAGCAGAGTGTGGTTTCGATCCACGGACCTCTGGGTTATGGGCCCAGCACGCCTCCACTGCGCCACTCTGCTTCTATATACATGCTTGAATAATAGAAGTTTGTTATTTTATAAGCTGCAGTGACCAAATTAATTAAATATAACTTATCAGAGCATGGTTTGGAACAACGGACCTCTGGGTTATAGGCCCAGCACGCTTCCACTGCGCCACTCTGCTTACATCTGTGTATTTGAAGAAAAAGAGTATGTTACACTGTTGTAAGAAGATATCAAAATTGCTACATAAGTTACTTGCCTATCTATAGGTAAGTACGTGCAACCATCAGGCATCAATATTTAAATAACAAAATATTTAAACCAATGAATAAAATATAAAGTCACATTAAAAGCCCGTTATGCTCTTGGACATTTTATTGCAATCACATTTAACTTCTATTAATCATCGAAACATTCGACTTCAAGCAGGCGATACGTTATTGATAATTTACGTTTATAAACGTCGGTCTTGTTAACTCGAACTGAAATTGCGAGCCATGATAAATAATTACAGCCTTTTGTCTGTAGAGTTTGTTCAGCGCATGCTGTGTGAACGATTTGCGAGACCAATTTCCGTCCTTGTAAGACCCGAACATCGGTTCTTATTAAGTCATCAAATTGATGACTTCGTGTGCCTACGCAGTTTTTGCTCTGATGAATATTAAAAACGAAATTTTATTGACGCTCCTTCATGCACGGGATTGCTATTTTTTTATCAACAAACTATATTATATGAGCGTTTCACTTTCAATCACATATTAGTTCCGTGGTCTGCGTGTAAAATGTGTTCCTTTTTTATAACATCGATCTCAAATCAGAATGAACTTGAAAGAACTTTATGGTATATCAAACAAAAATAGATCAAAAGAATTTGTGCTCGTCCGTCTTGTAATCGTTCTAATAAGGCTCTGGATGGGATATTCGATACCGGATAAACGAAATGTGCGTTAATTAAAAGTAATTTGTAAGACAAAGAGACGCGTTCTTGTGTTGGTAATACTTATTAGTGTATCGGTGTTTACTGACGGTGAGAAAATTTTGAACATACAATGTTGGTGAGCGGTTTGAATTTAAAATAGGGAATTAAACACGTCTATGGGAATTAGCGATTAACTGATTGCTCATTTAGGTCGTGTATCATACATGAAGTGCTTTATTCACAACTAGGTCATTAGGCATCTGAAATATAATTGGAATTGAATCCTACTAATATTATAAATGCGAAAGTTTGTACGTTTGTTTGTTTGTTACTCCTGCACGCAAAAACTGCTGAACCGATTTTCATACTAATAATACCGCGGTACCGGGAACTAGGCGGTTTTCCTTTGACTTCACGGACACGGCTGCGGACGAAAATCTAGTTTAAATAAAACACTAAGTATTAATTGTTACGTTATGATCTCAAACAATGGAATGAATAATACCTACATACTAACAATGTATTGGATGGTATTCGGCTTCAATGATTCTTAATGTTCTAATATCGAGCTAGAAAATGCAAAAGCCATTCTCCGATCGAAAGCGAGTTTTTCTACGGATTAAAGTGCGGTGACCGGGGCAATAAATCTGTGGATTAAACTAACCTATCGAGATTGCAATCTGGTCGCGGGCTATCGATAATTGTACCGATATTGATGTCCTGGATGCGAAGAAAAATGTGCCACTAGCTCCTAGCGAAATTGAATTTGGTTTAACTGCTTCTGTATTCATTGGATTATGCATAATATTTTATGTTGAATATATAATGCAGATAGATAATTGAACAGTTATCACAAAGCTAAGAATAAAAATGCAAGTTAATTTTTTATAAAGTTGAGTTTATATTATGTGATGTATTAGCCTATTAGGTTATTGTATTTTTTTTTTAATTTTACAATAACCTAATATAACTTAGCACAATTATAAAGGTATCTCAGTGAACTTTAAAAAATAATTGGTTATTTGAATGACAACAAATAAAACAGGATGTAGTTATATAGTCCTCAATCCAATCCAAGTAGAAAGGAACAGTATAATATAAACTCGCACCGGTCGTTTAATTTTATTTATATTGTTACTATTTAAACACAAACCAAGGGTATTGATTATAAAGCCAACATATTATTTGTCCGTAATAAAATCTACTAAAAAGACATAAAATAATCGTCAATCAAAATTTATTATGGTTAAACATTACCTTCACAATATTTTGTTCTATCGCAAAAACTTTATTGACTTCTGCAAGCGAATGCAGGCAAAATAAAGGATGGCTATAAAATACATCTCAAACTGTTTGAAAGCTTCGTAAATTCAATTGCCATATTGAAATAAATTGCTTGTAATCTTATACCCAAACAGCCGGAAAACAACCGAATAAGCAATATCAAGTTACTCCACAGAATGCTCTCAGCTTTGCTCTTTTTTCGTAAAGCATGTCATACGATTTCTTTAGAAACGTGAACATGTTATAGACTATGGATAATATCTCTAAATCTTACTTATTTATAATATTTGAATAGGCTTCGACTTTTTTGTTTGGTTCGTCGATCGCGATTTATAAAACATATCAAAACTTGTTTACACTCATAAATCATTATTTTTTACGAAATACGGATTGAAACCAATAAAATCTAATAGCTTAATTAAAATTATTGTATAAAAAGTTTTCGTTTTCTATAAAGAAGTCGATTACCACCATTAGTTTCACTAATTACGAGATTTTAGAGTTACGATTTAATTTTATTGCCATTGGAATATTTTCTATTGAAACACGGATCGTAAAGAAATTATTACGTACCCATAATTTAACGTAATAAAAAGTCACTGAGCATAATGAAAGTTTTCCGTGGATTTTACTGAAAAATTAATTTTGAGCAATTAAGTAATAATGTCGGGTAATATAAACAATGATTAAGTTTCTAATGGATTTATTAAGACTAAGGCAAATTGTTTTTAATGGCACAAATAAAACTAAATTAGATCAGATCTAAGTTATGTTAGTAGAGGCTTTCTGTAGGCGGTTGGTTGTTTTGTTTAGTGGTACCTGTGTAGGGGGTGTATAAATTTAAATCGTTAATTTATACATGTATATTTGGCTCGGCCATTAGTTTTTCAAGTTCGGCATTTGTTCGGACTCTCCAGCTTCCGTCCTCTCGTCTGGTGGGACCAAAGATATACTTGGAGAAATAAAAGCACAACGGCTCCGTTGGCTCGGTCATGTAGAAAGAATGGGTGAGGAACGAGGACTGTTGGACGACCGGTTGGACGACCTAAGTGTCGCTGGCGCGATCGAGTAGAGGTGGACCTGCGCGTGCTACGAGCCAACAATAATTGGCAAGAGACCGCTCAGGACCGGGGAAGATGGAGAGTTCTCGTCTCAGAGGCCAAGACCCACTTTGGGGTTTCAGCGCCAGAGGAGTAAGTAAGTAAGTAAGTAAGTAAGTAAGTAAGTAATTTATACATGTAATTAAGGCTCTTTGTAAAATAATTATAGGGTGACATAGCTTCGGAGTTGTTTATAAAATAAGTAATACAGTTTTTATAATGTTGCTTGTAAATATTGAAGTACATAGGTATATTATGAAACTTTATAGCTCGAAGCTCTGTTGTTTATGTTATTTAATTTATTTATGTAATGGTTTATTTATTTTGTCTATACTAAGATTAGTATTATCGTCATAAGTTTTCTATTCATTTAATATTTCTTAAAAAAATAAGATATTGAGCTTTCCATCTTGTAATAACAATAGAATACAGATAAAAATAATTAAAATTGTTGGTAAGTACCTAATCAAACAGTTCAAGATAAGAACGATGCTTATGGCATATATAATAAAATCAAGAGATGAGTCCCTTATACATAGCCGTATTGCAGATCTAGATTTTAATCTCTTCCGGGGTTAGAATCCAAGACCTCTCGTTTGCCCTCATGTTAATTACCCACAAACGTAAAATACGGTCCCATATATAAAGTATATAAAACCGCAATACTGGCATAAATAAAGAAATACGTCAGATAAAATTAAATGTGAAATGTGATCAAAATCTATGAATGACGCTTGATTGCCGCTTATTAACGAGTACCGCAAAGTCAATTTAAAATATTTAAATAAAAAACTGCAAATCTTTGAATAAAGTGAACCTTGGGCGTTCCGACAATGAGCATGTCACTGACTGCCCTTTGAAATGTCAGACCCTTGAAGGAACCAGGGCAATTATATTGAAAATCTCTCGCTGTGCTATCTGTTAGTAAAAATAATAAGTCTTCAGTCCAGTGACGTAAGGATCTTATTAGCACTTCGGCGTCAATTCAAGTAGCCCAATGGACTTTAGTCAATTTTTTGGTCCATCCGGAAATGTACATTTAAATGAAACTTCTTTATTTTATAGTGATTTATGTAGTATAGTTATATAAATATGTTACACATCTCATACAGATATAATAAAATACCTAAGTATAAGAACAATACAAACAGAGTTTAGGCTACTCCAGTTTTAGAAGTAACTGTCGCTTAAATGCGAAATTATTTCTGTGTGTGTGTGTTATTAGGTAGGTATATTACTATAAAGAATTTCAACGTACAATCTAAAAAAACTGAACTGCACATGAGCGAAGCAGTGAGCTGAAGACAATATTTTATGAGTTTGATTTAAGTATGAAAGTATTACTTATTTTTCTATTAATGTGGTTACATTTCAGTATAATTTAAAACCACCTAATACAAAAACATGTTTATATGCCAAACCTTGCCTGACAACACATCCGCTCATAGCGAAAACCGCTGATTGCAGATAAAATGAGAGAAAAAAAAATATGTTAACTAATCAAGGATAATATAAATAAATTAAATAATTATATACCCAAACTTGTAGACAGATTAACAATTTACGACCACACATATAAACCGCTTAAAAGTACCGCATTTTTATAGTTCATAAGGAGATTACGGTAACACTGAATCACTCTAAGTGTAACTATGAGTCAGTGAAGCCTTCTAAGGCGTAATGCTTTTGTTTGTGATTGGTCGCTCCAGAGTGGGAGGTAGGCTCACAGGCATAAACCCATTAAGTAATCAAATTACATGACGCCCAAACCACAGATCGTGTGACTAATTGGCATCAAGGTGCTGTTGTGTTTTAATTAAATTATACTCATAATTCCCTTACGTTTCTACCACGTTACAAATTTCGGACAATGGAGCAATTTCTGAGGCGAATGGGAAATGGTGTACGTTAATTAAGGGTGTTACACAAGATAACATTTACTACGTCTTGATTGCGTCTACGTTTATACAGTGCCGTCTAATGGTTTTTTGTGGGATGTTATAGTTATCAATAATACTATTAAATTATGGCTTGTGATTATTTTCATAAAGGGCCTTTTCAATAAAACGACATGGAATTAAAAATAAGTTTCACTTTCTGACTATAAAAGTTGGCAATCATACCATCCACCTGTAGTCGTAAGATCGTCCATTTTTTCTTCAGTTAGTCGGTAGTAAGATCAAGTTCATGGTTGTATAATTAAAAGGCAAGTGCATTTTATTTTATACAGCAATTCCACGAACAATCATATAAATGTTTGGTAATAGTGTTTCAGTGAATAGAATTAACAATAATGAAGATTTCAGTAATATACCTAGAGTCGTCTAGGTCGATGTTGTTATTTTAATCATCATAACCTACCTACTTCTAATTATTATTAAATTATGTGTTCCAGTTACAGAAATACCATTTAAATACATATTTATAATAAAAAAATCTGTTCCATAAAAAAATTCTGACTATACTAACAAGCTACTTGGCTCTACATAATATTGCAACAAAAAAATTGACACTTTAAGGTCCTTTAATTTGTTATTCATTTACAGTATTTTTAATTTTGAAAGTTAAATAAAAAGGGCAGTCATAATATGCAATATACATAGACTATACGACCGTCGCAGAAATGTTAATTGGCTCTTAACTGGTCGCCGAACTCCATGGTCATTGGTTAGACAAGGACAGCAATATGTAATGATGACGTCACGACACTAGTGGTCAATAAAGTTTATTATATACTACATTGAATGCACCTTTGAATGGATATAATAATATTCACTTTCACTGTAGGTTGGTACCACGCAGGTACTTCATACTACATATTGTCTACAATTTTGAGCAATGCACTGCGTAATTTCGCAAGATTCAATGTCGGGGGTGTAACTCAGTGGTAGAGTGTCTGCTTCGCATGCTGAAAGTCCTGGGTTCAAATCCCAGCACCTCCAAACTTAAAACTTTTTTTAATTTTTTAATTGTGAAACGGTGAAAATAACGAGCCTACAGTAACACGTAATACATTTTTTTTGTTTATTTTCGTTACGGTTCTTAAGTAGGTATTACAAGGAATAGCGCAGGATAATCTTGTCTTATTTTCTGACATAAAAATAAAATATTTAAGTACAAAACCAATTCGCAAGGAATGTGGCTTTCTGTAACGACAAAATTCACTTTCAAATAACACTAAAACTGCGGCGCGTTGCATTAATAACAAAAGTTTACTGTTCCTCATAAAGGGATAGTTGCTAAAATGCGAATAGCCGAGGGAAATAAGGAATCCTTCGGCCGTTAAATTTACGACTTGTTGAAGAAAGCCTTGTCTCCTTCCAGATCTTTTTATAATTTATTTTGTATACGGATGCACGTTCCTGTTTCTTCTAGGATAATGTATGTTCTGTATTACTGGACGACAAGGATCCGGGCAAAATTCTATGGCTGTGTTATTGATTAGTGGCCGCTTTTCGCTTTGTACTATACCGACGATCGACAAAGGGAGAATTTTTATCTACATGTCAAGTTTTTACGACCGCACATTATAGTGTTACTAGCGGCCCGTCCCGGCTTCGCACGGGCATTAAACATTACATTTAGATTTGTTAATTTTACTAAACGAATTATTATCAAGCGTAAATTCCGCACACGTCCATCACGTAGGTAGCCGACCGCGCGAGTAAGCCGCGCGGCAGTTTATTTCGTGATCTTAACCCCCCTCCCGTACCCCTGCCCGAGTGACGCTTACAACGCATAGCTAGCCGAATACAGTTTATTTTTTAATTTTTTTTTAACTCGTGATATCTTTTGATTGGATTGTCAGAATCGAATAATTCAAAAAGTAATATAAAGATATTGAAGCAGTCTTAAATAATACATCGTTTATTTTGATAAGGGTTAATACCAAGGTACAAATAAAGAGCTTTTTGTAGCGGTGGTATTTTAATTTCTTTTTTTCAATAAAAAAACGCTTATTGTGACATGACTGTAATAGTTAGAGATATGCTGCCGCTGATTTTTTGTAGATAATGGTGTGTTCTAAAAAAATGTAGTATATCATTTTGTTCTATCATCAATAGTTTTCGCAGCGCACGCGATGTAAGGTAGTTTTTTGATATTTTTTTCACACCTTGGATTACGTTATCGTAATTTTAGTAAGGATACCTATTTTTTTTGAAAATGAAATATAGCCTATGTCACTCAGAAATGATGTAGCTTTCCAACAGTGAAAGAATTTTTCAAATCTGCCAAGTAGTTTCGGAGCCTATTCAATTCATACAAACAAACAAACAAAAAATCAAACCTTTCCTCTTTATAATATTTGTATAGATAAGCCAGCATTTTTCTACGGTTCGTTTCAAAATGTTATGAAATGGGTTTTATCTGAAATTCTTTGCTGTAATGTTAATATATTATGTAAGTACCTAGTAACTAAAATAAATTTGAAGTACAACTGTGTGTGGTGTATGCCTATTAGCAAAGGTATTTAGCCAAAAGGTGATAATTTTCGCCCAACAGTCACCGCCCAACGGTATTCCACTACGTTGATCTGTGAACCAGTTTTTACCAAATAACCTTTATTAGGTACCTATGTTTAATGGTGAAATTTGATATCATAGACAGACGATTAAATTTTTAACAAAATAATGTTAATTTAACTGAAGTAATGTTGTGTTTTCTGCAATAAGATCAAAATGAACTCAGAAATTGTAACTAAATTAGGTAATAGTTTTTATTACTTACACATGTGTAAAATTCCATTGTAATTGTAAACCCAAAACAAATAAATCGCACACGAATAACACACATAAAATCGCATACAAGGACAGATGTGTTTTTCCAATGCCATCAATCTCATAACATAGGCACCGTCAGCCATAATCATGCGGTCACGTCCAATCTTTTCGGTTGGGGACCATGCTCACGGTGTGTAAAATTTATGGAAATTGCATCCACATTATGTCCGACACAAGGGTGAGTTTTCCAGAAACTGTAGGATCAGTTTTGGTTGTCTGACATTTGGTACGAAGCTCAGCGCTTCCTGCATATTTACAATAATATTATATTTGCTATGAAATTTTCCACTATTCCTTATGACACGGGTGTCGGGCAATATTATTTGATAAATCACTTTTGTCGGATTCGAACACTTGGATTTTAAACAAAACTCTTTTGAATTATGCATTAGTTACACGTAGGTTTGTAAATATAATTTACGATAGCTTTATTGATTCTCTATAAAACAGGTCATAACTTTAGAGCATGAATACGAATTCAATATTGAGCTTTTTGCATATCCCAGACGTCTATGATTGCTCTGCATACAAAATTTTCAGTCTTTTCGTTCTTATGAACTGAGTGAAACGGCTATTTTGGTGGTGACTTATACCTAGGTATGTAAAAATTAAAAATATACCTACGTAGATTTTAATTTTATTTGTAGCATTCATTGCAACAATTCCAAATGAGATTGTGTTTACTGTTCAAATTAAATTGTCTTATTTTATAATTTTATTATGTTTATTAAAAAAAATAAATGTTGCAACGAAACGACCACATAAAGAAAGAGGCAACTTGCATTATTCTCAACAACATCGAGCTTAAAAAATTAAAATGCTCATAATGCATATTGTCATACTTTCCAAAGCACATTTTAAATGAGGTTTTTATAATGCCGTTGAAAAGTAGTTCACATATTAATTATGCACTCGCTAAGAACGCGAACAACTCGAGTCAAAATAAAAACCTCTAAAACTGTTCTCGTTATACTTATAATAGGATAATAAACACAAAGATCCTTGAGGTAAAAACTTCTAGTAATAAAAAGAAACTCCATTAAACAAAGCCGAAGATACTTAGAATACTGTCTGATGGTTACTGTGCTGAGTACTGTGCTCTTTTCATTATCTTTATTTAGTGCAAGACGAAAATATTATATTTAAAACATAAAATAAAGACGCTTTATTATATTAGCTTTACCCGATAGTGAAATTTATATTTTACTGCGATTATTTATTATTTTTTATTTATTTTTTTTTCGTTGTCTTGTTTGCTTTGAAGAAACTAATATTATTCACCAAAGCAATTTGTGTACCTGAAATATGAAATAAATTATCTTTTTAAATTTGAATGAATGCAAAACCCAGTTAGATGTTAGATTTCAAAGGCACAAATGATCACATTTGATGAGTTAATTAATTAGTTACTGCCATTGGTTTTTATCTGGAAAAATATCTAATTTCCACGAAAAGATCCATTCTGATGCGCATTTGCTACGAATAAGCCATTTATACTGTTAATTTATTTGACTACGAGGACGGTATCACAGTACCTAGCAGCTAGCCGTAAAAGAATATCACAATTTAATATTTTCCGTACCTATTTCAAGACGTGTAGAGACAATAAAAGCTTAATCAAATAATTTTATATTTGTTGATAAATTGTAATTTCCAAATAAATAAAAACCAACACTAAATTTTAATATAACAAAATGATATAGGTATTTATAGCATCTTAAAATAATATCCGCTTCTGTTGGCTCTTTAAAAATGATTTACTAAGTAACCTTGTGAAATAAAACGCCGATAGAAATAGCATATAGAGCAGTGGTGGCTCAGTGGTGAGACCTCGGACTTCGAATCGATAAGTCCGGGTTTCGAGACCAGGCGAGCGTGCAGGAAATAAATTGATTTTTCAATTTATCTGCGCATGTTGTAACATCACCACTGCTCGAACGGTGAAGGAAAACATCGTGAGGAAACCGACATGTCGAACAATTAAAAAGTTCGACGACATGTGTCATCCGCCAACACGCACTTGGCCAGCGTGGTAGATTATGGCCTGTAGCCTCATTGGAGGCCCGTGTCCCAGCAGTGGGAACGTATAATATGGGCTGATGATGATGATGATGATGATGATGATGAGAAATAGCATACGTCCGAAAAATAATGTGTATTTTTAATAACGCAGAAAAAAATAACAGAGTGTTTATAGTAAGTAGGTACACAATTATTTTTATGTATAATGTAATTCTCTATAACAAATCCAGTAAATTCGACTACGTAATCCAAATAACATTTGATCGTCATAGTTTCCAAACGATTCCAACTTAGCATTTCACAAGACGTGTTGTATACAATACGTAACGTTTCACGTCGGTCAAACTTCTCGCAAGAAACTAAGGAAGTTCTAATCAAAGTTAAGTCTTGAGCTCATCGTCTCCTTTGAGGCCACAAACTCTTTTATATCCACAAAGAATACCTCAGAGTAACTTTCGAACTATGGAACACGTTTTTCTTAGAGTTAATTTCCACGGTGGTGAGTTCTAACCGTTTCGTTGATTTGTACTATAGATTAAACATCTTTATTATGACTTCCAGTCGACACATTCTTCGTTATTTATTCGCTTTAACTACTGTAAACTAAAGACATTCTCAATTCTGCTAAGTGATTGTTAAAGTTTGCATAAAACGGTATCCGCCTTTGTTCCCCTAAATTGACACTGTTTTTTAGTATCATTACGAAGTGAAATGTTTTGTGTCTGTGACGTCTATAAAAACGCTCCTAAAATAATTTAAAGGTGTATAAAAACTTTTGCAAATTTGCAGAATAGTACACTATGCTCATAAAACGAACAACCCCGGGACAAAATGAAAAACCGAACATCTTTTTGTTCTAACTATGAATGCGAAAGCTGCAAAACTCGTTTCGTTAAAAGAATAAAAAAATGTAATAAAAAGGTTAAACAAGGAAAGATGGTTGGTGTTTCATCTTTGCAACAAAACATTTACTTACATAGAAACTTATAATAGATATTAATAGAAGCATCATTTTTACTGTTATTTTTCATAAAGAATTTTATAATGTTTGAGATTTGGTTATCACTATGAAATTCAGAGAATGTTATTTTACATTACAAAATAGATCAATAATAACGTAAATACTAAAGAGACCTTAAACTGTATAGTTAATCGTGATATAAAACATTTATAGGTAAGAAGATACATATAGATACTTAATAAATTATTTAAACACGAGATTATATGTTTCATATTTAAATAAAAGAGGCCTAAGAGAGCAAGCTGCCACGTTCACTCTGAAGTCATTACTTATTAATGAAACATTCTAATACTTACGCTGTTTCTATTAAATATGAAATTAAATACAAAAGTTCATAAATAGAGCTGTATTTTTAAAAGATTTTGAATTCACTAACAGAGGCTAACTGCGTAGGTGTACAGTGTGTATTGTAATAACTAATAACAAATAAATGAATGCTAATGTATCAAATAACAGAGAATAATTGATCAAAATAACACTGGCATTTAAAAGATTTATTTATAAAACCTAGCTTTTCTTAGGTAAGGTTTTCAAGATCGATTTCATGCCTCTCACTCGGGATAGGAATCCTACAATCCAGATTTTAAATCACATCCATTGAACTCTGACATGAATATTTTTCTATGTATTTCACATTTAACATCAAATTTAACATAATATTAGATATGGTAAATATTTAGGTGCTTATTACAAACTAATTTTACACATTTTTCGATTCCATATTTATATTGTTCCTTTTATCTTATACAGCAAAACTGTAATACAAATTTACAAATAATGAAATCTTAATAAACAGTACAAATTATTTTCATAATTATATTTTATTCTTGTCCATACATTCCTGAATATTGCCACATGGTTGAAAATTATATGTATTTTGATTGGCTTACCTTGACTCTACCTAATAGATTTGACCCTAGACAATCTATGTTGTAATATTGCGGATTACAATAATATTGTACTTATAAATAAATACAATATTATTATTAGACTGCTTTGAAACTGAAGAAATAATAGGACGTATAGAGAAAGCTACATCAAACGTCGTAATAAATCCTCCTATAATCGAAGTACAGAAAACATATATATATATAAATGATTCCGATCTTTTATGTAGGAGTAACAGTACCACACTAGTTTCCCGCCATAAACAATTTATATGCAACTGTATATATAACTATCTTTATAATATTAATAACTATATATTATAACTATCTTTCCATATTTGGTTGAATATAATAAGCTTATTTATTAATTAAAAAAAAAAGATTTTCGATAAATCAATAGTTCAAACATCATTATATACGAAAATGAATGAATGAAAATACTTTATTTGCACCAAAACAAGGAAACAATACGAAAATGAATGAATAAATAATAAAAGGTATGAATTTAATCATTGTTTCATCTTTTTGACTTGAACATTTCATGATCATAAAACGTCGATACATTAAAGTTCCAGTAAATATAATAATATGTGATGCATAGAAAATAATGGTAATGAGATTTTAAGATTGGATTTCGAAAAAATCTACATTGTAACCGTCTGTAGTCTGCACTCTTCAGGACTCGTGAAATAAAACGCTGAGTCTGAAGGAATAAACGAAAGAATGCATTATTATGATGACAATTCTGAACAGAAATCCATAGAGTAGCGTTTGTCCGTATTTAATAAATTATTTAGGATAAATTGATTGAGATTTATACTTTACAAATGAAATGAATGTGTCTACTTAAATACTTATAAATGATTGAATATTATGCACATTGATCGTAGTTAGCTCATATTATGTATAATGAAAATGGTTCATTGGCAACAAAAATATTGTAATGAATACAGAACATGGAATGGTAAAAATTACCACAATGCACTAATGCATGTATCATTTAATTTAAAATAGGCCATAAAAATAGTAAATAAATATCCTTCCAACAAAAGTATTATCAAATAAGAATGTTGTTACAATCTCCGATCATTAAAACAAAAAAAAAAAATACAAAGATGCTTTGAGACGCTCTATCATTTTTTATAAATCTATCTGTATGATCCAGACATGGATAGATTTCAATAAAAATTGAACAAAAACTTACAAAGAAACACATCGCAATCTTCATATCTTGTATAATCAATGAAGATGCCGTCTGGTTTTGTATTCCCCTGTGTTTCGGACTAAGGAATAAAAGATGTTTTTTATTAAAATATGCAGGCGGTTGCAATTTCAAATATCTAACCATTTGATGTAAAATTAAAGCTAAAAGAAGCTGAAATCTGTATATAATATTCCTCATCAAATTGTATTTTGATTTTAGGTTCGTAAAGCAATTATAATACAACTAGCTTACCGCCCGCGGCTTCACCCGCTTTGTCTAAAACCTAATAAATTGAATACTAAAACCTTCCCCTTGACTCACTCTATCTATTAAAAAAAAACCGCATCAAAATCCGTTGCGTAGTTTTAAAGATTTAACAATATAAAGGGACATAGGGGCAGAAAAAGCTACTTTGTTTTATACTATGTTCAAATCAAAACTGTATCGTATCGGAAATGCTTAAAGTGCCTTCATAAACGAAGTAACAACCATACATCCGCTAGTTTATTTATATTTCTTGATTATAAGATAAAAAAACATTAAGTTCTATCAAAATTAAAGTTACAAAAACAGTTTCATTATAGTAATAATAACATAGATTGAATTTATCAAAGCACTAAAGCACAAACAAGTTTGAAGGTAGAGTATTCTGTTGGAATGATACCAACTTCTACTAATTTAGTTAATGAATCGAAATTTATGAGGCAAGGCAAGCTGCACTTTCAATGTAAAGCGCTGTTATGAAATTTCTTTGATAATGTTTAACTTATAAGATTATTTTGTAATAAAGATTAACTGGTTAATTAGGTTCCGTGTGTATCAATTAACGGTTTTGCTTGTTTTCGTTTAACAGCTTCATAAATGAGCCATCAAGTTAATATTATTCAGTCTTTTATCTTGCTACTAAATATGATCGAGAATATTAATATTTTTAAAGTGAAGAGGAATATATTCTGATTATATTATCATACTCTTTTTCAAACACTTAGTCAAAATAAGAAAACAGACCATGTTATATTCAACAAAATATCAACCGTATGTTCTCACTGCTCTAATATTATGAGACACTCATCATTATGAGAAAATCTTTTCACAAAAGAAATTATAATATTTATTTATTTATTTATTTATTTAAATACTTTATTGTACTGCCAAAAAAAAATTACAAAAAGAAAACTTATACTAAAAGAAGACACAGCACAGATGGCGGCCTTATCACTTATAAGTGATTTCTTCCAGGCAACCAACTAAAGATGTGATAACATAATAGAAAAAGGAGGTGGGTAAAAAGTATACGCAAAAATTATGTAATATAATACCAATAAAAAAAAATACTAATAAATATACTATAAATAATACATAGATGTATAGTTAATAGATATCATACATATAAAAAATACGTATATACCTATAATTATAAATACATACCATAAATAAATAAATAAATACATACAATACATATACATAATATAATATGTATAAAAAGGCAAATTACAGCGAAAGAGAGATCATGAGCTAAACTATCCCGAGTCAAAAGCAAGATTCAGGTAATGACTTCTGACAAGGCTTTTGAATGTGGATAGCGTTTGGGCTTGTCTGATATTTATCGGCAAGGCATTCCAGAGGTTAATGGCAGTAACCGTAAAGGAATCGCCATAGAAGTGTGTGCGGTGAAAAGGAATACTCAAAACAAGCCTATCAACAGAACGAAGAGAATAATTTTCACAATGCAGGAAGTTAAATTTATTTTTGAGATAGGAAGGGGTCTTAGGGTCAAAAAGGATACGATATAGTAGCAGCAAATAATGCACATTCCGGCGAAGACGGATTGGGAGCCACTTGAGCTTCTTGCGAAAGGAGGAGACGTGATCGTATTTGCGAAGACCAAATACGAACCGGATACCAAAATTCTGAAGACGCTCAAGTTTGTCTAATTGCTCCACTGATAGATCAGGAAAGCATGCATCAGCGTAATCAATAATGGGTAGGAGTAGGGATTGTGCTAGCAAAATTTTTGTCGATATGGGTAGGAAGTTACGAAGACGCCGTAGAGAACTAGACGCAGCGTAAAATTTCCGACCAAGTTCCTGAATCTGATGGGACCAAGATAAAGTCTGATCCAAGTGAATACCTAGATTTTTTACATTCTTACTGTAAGGTATGATGACGCCGTGAATATTTATGGAAGGCAATATACCCCAGTCAACCTCAGAAAGTTGATAAGGACTACCGATAACGATAACCTGGCTCTTTGATGGATTCAACTTAAGGCCGAATTGATCGCACCAACTAACTATGTTAGCCAGTTCGTTATTAATAGAGCGAACAGCATTCGGTAGGTCATCAAGCGTTGACTGGACATATATCTGTAAATCGTCAGCAAACATATGGTAGGGAGAAGTTAATAGGGATGTGAGATTATTGATGAAAATGGCAAAGAGAAGAGGTTACAAGACGCCACCCTGTGGCACACCGGCGGAGACTGCACACCAAGATGAATGTTTTTCATCAAGCAAAACACGCTGCCGCCGATCGCCCAGGTAACTTCGAAACCAGTCAAGAACTGTTGATGAAAAGTTAATAAGACGTAGCAAACTAAGCAGTATATTATGATCTACGGTGTTAAAAGCATTGCTAAAATCCAGAAGTGCTAAAACTGTGAGTTGCTTACTATCCATACCGTGGCGAATGTCATCGGTAACTTTGACAAGGGCAGTGGTCGTACTATGACCGACCTATTATTCTTACCTTAATATTATTTTATTAAGGTAAGAATAATAGTTATATTTAGAAAACGATACTATTATGAATTTATGAGTGTCCTAAATACTCTACAGACTACTAAAATTATAAATGCCAAAGTTTGTTAGGCTAGATGTATGATATGTATGTTTATTATTCTTTCGCGAATAAACTAGGTACTGTATGGATTTAGACGAACCTATAAAGAAATATATACATATATACTAGTGGTCCGCCCCGGCTTCGCCCGTGGTACCTACATGTTTAAACTATCCTATCTCTCAAGTTGGATCGAACTGCACATGGTGTGCGAATTTTATTATAATCGGTTAAGTGGTTTAGGAGTCCATTGAGGACAAACATTGTGACACGAGATTTATATATATATTAAGATTACATACTAGCAGTCAAAGAAAAACCCGCATAGTTCCCGTTCCAGTGGTATTTCCGGGATAAAACCAATCGTATGTCATTTCTCGGGTATCAAAATATATCCATACCAAATTTCATGAAAATTGGTTCAGTAGTTTAGGCGTGATTGAGTAACAGACAGACAGAGTTACTTTCGCATTTATAATATTAATATGGATTATAGTATGGATACATCAGAATAACACATGACTTATACAAATTTTGCGATTTCGCATGTGAAACCGCGCGGCACAGCTAGTGCTATATATATGATTAAAATCCACTGCACTCTCGTAACTGATACCCGTCTAAAGAGACAAACAACGGAGACAAAGCACAATCAGATTGTGCAAAGAAAAGTAATTTCGTCTAGAAACAAGGGAGCTAATTAGAGCTTTCGATGTCCCGGCAAGTAACATGTACAGTATTGTAGAGCTTAGGGGCGAATGGTTGTACTTACGCGACATGTAGGAGTTAACTATGCCAACAGCGTGGTTGCTTGAAAACTGCCACCCCTACAATGAACACGATGTCTTTTATGTTTACTAAAATTATGACAATATAGATATATAACTGCAAATATAATTAACATAACATTTAACTCTACATTTTTCTTTAATAACCTTCTAATAATTCCGCACTTGACATGTCTTTAAACAAAATTAAGCTGAAAAATACTAAAATGATGAAGACGATTCTAACGACACATCAAATCAGGCTATTTATTTAAAAATTTCCAACAAAGGATATACAGATTACATTAATTATTATTACAGTTTACTTACATGATCTATTGCACCTTTAATTTAAACTAAAGAGCGTAATAAATATTATTTATGTTACGTCTGTAAAATTAGTTATATTATGTAATTTTTTAAGTAAAAGTCAAAACATCTGTGAGTTCAGAATATTCAAGTGGTGTCAATGATGCAAATAGGCACTAGTGAAATAAATATAAAACGTGCTAAGCTTAAAAAATATACTTTTAAAGTATAAATATTGCGTATAGGTACATACTGCGTTCCGAATATTTTAGTGATGTTTTAATGTAAAAAGTTGTTTCAATGATGCGAATAGGCTCTTAGAAAGTAATTTTAATAAAATATATTAAGCTTCAGAAAGTAAGCTTTTTGCTAGCTACGAAAGCTTAGTTTTTGTATAGCATGCAAGGCCACTCCATAAACGTCTTTAATGCCTTCTCTATTTAATTACTGATCTGTCCTTGACCCTGTCTTTGTTTATTTTATATCGCCATAAACCTTTCGACATTCCGCACAATTGCGGATTGTCACTAGTAGCCTATAAACCGCCGTACAATAAACGTGATTGTTTAAGGGAACAAACGAACTATGCCGTTCAAACTTTATTGCTGTTTTCGCGTCAATGTTTTATGGACCGTTTTTCGTTGGCCAATTTTCGACGTGGTACCTCCCAATATATTTTTTGCTTTAATCGCGTAGGCACAATGCGTTTTTAAACTTCCGGTAGAGAGTATACATACATAATGCTATTGGTGTATAACTGTGGAATAATAATAGGTAAAAGTAGGCCGGCTTCTGTCGTTATTAGCTATGATTACTGAAAATAGGTAGAATTCGTTTTGAGTATATCGAGCTTACTTATCTTTGGAACAACGCTACATCTTTGGAACAATACTAGTATTGTAGTCAATATTATTGAATTCCAAACTTACTTTATCAACCTGTTAATATTCAGTCTAATTAATTACTTAAGCACATTTTCACGTAACGTTCTTTTCAAGAAAAATAAAGATGAGATCATAAAAGCACGATCTTATATTTCTGTCGATAATTTCAGTTGAGATCACGTTGATAATGTTATAACGTCAATTTAGTATTTTTTCTAGTCTATTCGACATTGATATTAAAACTTTCGAACCATAATTTTATCAATAAAACTCTATCATACCTGGCTAACTTTCAAAGAACTTATCGGCAATATGAAGGACACAAATTACTCCGCTTGACTGATTTTCTTAGAAATGCGTCAATAGCAATTAAAGCAAAAAGCTTATAAAAGGTCAATAGTTATCTATTGAAGGATCAATTTTCGGACAAAAAATAGGACATGTGAAATTGTATACGAGTATCGATGAGGTAGGTCCGATAAGTATTCCTCGTCCTGTTCCTATGTGAATTGTGCAGTCTACGTCCGTTAGGCTGTCTAGACAAAGTCTGGCTTGAAACTGGAAGATTAAAGACAGCGAGATGAATAGAAACAGCCTAGAGATACAGAAAAAGAACGAAAAATGCCTTTACGAAGAAAAGCTTGTGCGCTGTCACGTACACTGTATTCTTATTTAATCTTTTTGCAAATGGTTTTGTCTAGAGTCCTTTGGTGGTCGCGAAAATACTGCTCTTGGACTGAAGATAATGACTATTGTGCGGATATGTATGTTTACTGTTCTGCATGAAAGCGTACGAAGATTTTTGGTCCTTTTCAAATAAAATGTATACGACCTCGTTTTGTGTTATTCAAATGTTGATTCATAAATCTCCGTTAGTGCCTACTGCCTATATAACAAATTAAGAATTCATAAACCTCTTTCATAACAAAATAGCGTTATTGTTGATGCGGCAGCCATTAATATTATTAATATGGCTTCACGACGCGAGAACCATAAACTTGAACAAATGAGAGAGGCGGGATACTTTTTACCGCCCGAGTTCACATAAAAACTCAAGCCCTGAATTAGCCCGATTCTTTGTCACCCCTTTTGAACAACCCTAAATTTCTACTACCACCGTCTTTGTCTAACAATAACCACCACGTTCCCATCCGTTAAACTGCATCAAGGAAAAACAACGTAAAACCGCCCGAGATGAAACGAGATAGAATAAAATATATGCACTAGTAGAGAGGACAGAGAAAGCGTCATACGTAGTAGCCATCTACGTGTTTTGCGTAGTAAGAGTGAAAGAGAGGCGGGGAACCCTCGCGTTAGAGTGAGAGAGGTACAAAAATTAACTATCAGAGGGGAGAGGAACAGAGCTTCTTCAAGCGGGGTGGTTAGTCCGCATTCGACCGCGGTGCTGTGTGTATTGCTGCACGGGAGATGGTCATAGCGAACTATTAAGTTGTGAATTTTTATTTCTGCTCGTTTCGTAAATTATTAGTTTTATTAGTATACACTTTACGTTAAGTTTTACGGTGTTTTAGTTATTATCATGAATAAGAATAACTTTTAAAAACTTTAACGTTTTTCGGAATTTGTACGTGCGTGAACTTAAATTAGTACGCGAATTTTTGTATTAGAAGAAAGGACATTATTATGCTAATATCACTGTTTGGATTACTGTGCCGTTTATGATAAGGAAGGACTTTCTTGGACTTCATTATACCGGAGATACCAAAGAAAATGTGTGCCAAAATGTTATTTAGTTTTTCCTTGTTTTCTGCTTTAATATCATGGATTGCCGTATTTGCGGAAGAGGAGGTTTCATCTCCTTTGAGAGTAGCGCAGTGCCGGGCGACATGCTTACAAAAGGTCAGTGATGTAATCACATTCGCATTATTTATTTGCTTAAAAGTATAATTTTTCACACATCGAATCCATCAATTTGATTATAGCCATTCAAAAGCACGTAGGTAATAAATAAATGATTGTTGCTAGCTTTCCGTTCGCAGCCGGACCAACCACGGCGTGAAAATCAATGGTTAGAATATTGTGTGTAAGCTGTATAGCATATAAAAAGCTGTATATCTTCAAGCGAATTTTATAATAAATAATCTTTATTTATTACAATTGCTATAGCAGCAAATTACGTATGATATTGGATTCTGTTACCATCAATCACGTAAAGTTATCAATGCCCGGAGTCCCGACGGACTGCTATAATTTGAAACAGTAAATTATGGTTTTCAATACCATAATATTGCAAATTGATATAGCTCCATGTTTTATAATGAAAGTCGAGGAGAGGAGTACCTCTATAGTAGTTGTAAGTAAATTGATATTGAGATCGGTACAGTGTACATTAGATACAATGTACTACTATTGAATTGATGTAAAGTGCGACTTAAACGAATTGATTTTTGGCTTTATACCTATATTAATATCATGAATTAATTTTAAATAGGTAGGATGTTAAATTGATTTGCACCTATTTTAAAAGTGCCTTTTACTTACTGAAAAAATCATCGTGTATCATAAGAAGTACATGTGTACTTGCAACATCTAAAGCTCGTTTCTAAATCAACCAATTCAAGAAATGAGCCTGCTATCAAAAATCTTGCCCAACATAAACGAAATAATAAAATATGGTACTTTTATTTATTTTTGCATTAATATTCACGCTTGTTATGAAAATTTTATAAAAAAATCAATAGACGTAGTTATGGCATGCTGATTACAGCATTTCTTTTTAAGATTACTAATTTAGTTATCATGGCTATACTAGGTGGGTATTTTGGTATTTTGTAACCAATCAATTTTTCATGCAGTAGATTTATTTTGCTCTTAAACCTTCTTTGTATTCGGAGAACTGATTAATATTTTGGATATGTTGGATGGATAGCTGTATGCATATTGCATAATCATTGATGGAATACAACTTTATTTTTTCTCATGTGTTATTAGATAAGTGCTTTTAGTTTGTATCATAACATTATTCTGAAAATACCTAGTGTGCTTACATTTTGTTGGTACCTTAGCCTGTCTTCAGAAATCGAATTCCAATTCTTTTAATTCAATGGTGTCTTTTAACGCATGTATTCAAAACATTGTACTCAAAAATGACATACACGTCTTCTTTCATATTTTAGTTTGATATAAAAAATATTCTTAATATTTACTAAAGCTCTACATTTCAGCGGAAACGCAATTAAGTGAGAAATGCTTATCACAAGGATAAGTATACAATTTATTCTAACTTTCACGATACTATTTATCTAGACTGGTTACGGTATTTATTTGAGCCATTCGAAACAGGTTGGTTATCTGTGGAAATGCAACCATAAATGTTATTCGTAACTCAAATTGGAATAACCATTAGCTTTTATTTGACTTTCGAAGTAGGCTATAATATTATATTACAATAATTCTACATTATGATAAGTCAATATTATCACTGTGGCTATTTTCAATAAATGTTAGTACATACCTAGTTGTAGATATGTTGATTATTTTACTTTGCTTTGTTTTAAATGTAATGGGATAGTAGTAAACATAACAAGAAATTACCTATTCATATTGAAAATCTTCGCTTTTTGTTTAATACGTAATTATGGTATCTAGAGATTAATTGGAAGATATTGCACATTATGACACATAGCTGACCCTCATTTTTAATGAATCATAATTTAAAAAAAAAACATTTAAAAAAAGAACTGAATTAATTAAGTAAGTAATATTATGTATTATGTATCATTAAATCGCCCAATAAGGTTTAAAATTATTAAACTAAATTAAAAGAGAACTTAAGCTCAACAACAATGAGTAGACAAACAAAGGTCCAGTGTTCAAGTTATTGATGAAATAATTCAAGAAAAGGTTAAAGAAAAATAAAAACTTTGAATTGAGAATTGGTCCTTAAGTCGGGAGTTCGATTTCAATGGGACATAAAGTATCGGCTATCGAGACGGCTAACGTTGTAAATAAATTAGTCGATGTATTGAAATTCCTTCTAAATTGACCTTTTCTTGAAGTTGACTTATGGAGTACGTTTCAGTAAACAGGAATGTTATTGAATATCAATTTTAATATTATCTCTACTATTGGCACTTCTTCGACAAGCGATCTCTAAGAAGTTTTTGATTTTCTTTTGATCTAGTCTGTTTATCAAAGGATCCAACTTATTTTATTCATAATTATAACTTTGGATGCTTTCAAAAAAATTCGGCAGTTACTGCGTAAAAATAACTTCAAATTATAAAAACCATCCTCACAGTTTGCCCGACAGAAGATCGTCAATTGATTTCACGACCTACCTGATCCGTCAGTTTACTTAGCTATCGCTGTTTGCAGATTAAACATCGTACGTTGCTAACAAAGGAATCCATATCACGCACGTTTCAAAAATTGACATCTGCTGATAATCCTTATTTCCATCACAGTTCAATTTTTTGCGTAACGCCTTGCTTTTAGTGGCCTTTTTTATTCGTCTACCTGCTAAGATTGAACACAATGGCGTGGCATTAGGTTTTTTACTCTATTTGTGAAGGGACGTGCGTGATGTATCCGAGGGCGGAAGGATAGGCAGTTAGTGCTTGCCTTTTGTTCGCATGATGATCCTTTCGTGAAATACGCCAATTATCTGAAAATGATAAGACGTGACGTCATCGATTTTTGAAAGATAAAATTTTAAAATCAGGTATAAGCTAGTATACGATTGTTTGTACCTGCTGTGTAGTATGATATGAAGGCTTTTAACGCAATGCATTTTAGATGAAGTGTATTTATAAAGTACACAGGACGCTATAAATACGCACGTTCGATAAATATTTGAATTATAAAACAATAATTCATCCACGTATTGTATAACTTGTTGGACTAGATTCAAAAATTCACTCAAATAAAACAACATCTGAGATTGCGTCATTGTCATGCACTGTCGTCAGTAACGATTTTTTTCTTGTAACTCAGTCCTTTTTAAATATGTTCACTTGTGTTTTTCTGGTTCTTTTGTAAGCTTTTCGAGAGTTTTTGTTAGAACGTGCCTCCATGGCAAGTCTGAGTACACGTGATGAATTTTAAAATGTTCTCATAAGTAGCAAGATAAAGATATGCTTATGTCTAAGAACAGACTTGTCATGTTAACTTTGAGAATGTTTTATTACTAAGATAATGTAATTTGTATAACACTGGAACGCCCTATCTACTGCTTAAAATAACAAACTCTAAAATTTATATAATTAGTAAGATTCAAGACATGAAATGAAATGAGAACCTTGTCAAATAGACAATCTGAGGTATAAAAGCTCATTCCAACAAATACAAAATTATTTTCTTCGCAATCCTAATTTTTGTACTTTTATGAAATTGAAATATGCAAGTTTAACTGTACATGAACCTCTCTCAAAATCCATCTTAAACGGTATGCATGGTACGAAATATCTTAAACCTATTCTTCTAATACCAAATAAAAGGGCTGATTTATTCGATTCATAAAATATCAAAAGGCTATCAGATATCGAACTAGTCAGTTATGCAAAACCGATCGACGAGAATAATATCCGTTTCACCTTGAAGGTTAAAGTATTGCAAAAAGAGGCCATAAAGAACGAACCCGGTGATCTCAAAACACAATCCCGATTAGAAATTTAGGAGCGTTCCGGCATCCCCTTACGGTCCCTTTTCGAAACCACTGAGACTCGAGCATTATTATTTTATCGTTTCATATGAGAGGAATGAAATTTTGTTCGAAGTGGACCAAAAAAACCCTAAGGTTTCGGATGCACGTCCTCTGGGCGCTTAGGGCAAAAAATCAAGTCCACGCCGAAATGACCTGCGTTTTTGTCCACGATTTGTTTTTGTTTTTGTTACGTTTGAGTTCATTTGGAAGTAGCCATGTCTGTTGCTTACTGAATTAACTTAAATTGCCTTCGGTTTTTGTTTGAGGATCATCGTTTTTGGTCGTAACATCGCAGATGTTGGTGAAGTTAAAATTGATATTGAAATATTCAATACGCCGTAATTATTTCCATCTCTTCCGAGGATTTACTTTTATACTGGCGAAAACTTATAACTTTTTTGAGTCGATCCCTTTTAAGGTTATAAAAAAGGATAATTTGTGTTCAGAATGAACCGGAAACTGAGCCGACATTGATGGGATTACTTAAGTGAAAAGAAACGATTCAACGATCGACAGGTATTAGAGGAGATGAGTAATGCCGCTCTGAGCTTTTACGTGTTATTTTTTATTGGAGTTGTTTTCCTGCTTCTTATATTTTTTATTGTGTCAATTTTAACGATCAATTATCATTCTGCGCTGTCAGTAAATTATTTTTAATAAAGGTAGTCTGGTCGGTAGGTATGTCTTATATTTTTCGTTGAATATTTTTCTATGAGGAAGTACCCATATTGAAAACATTTATAATGATTTTATTTATTATGAAAATGAATTTCGGTTAGGTATTCCTATAAAAAAAAGTTAAAATGGAAGAATCGTAAGTTGGTTTTTCTTCAAGAACGTTGATAAAATTCACGCATGGAAAACCACGTTTTTAGAAAATATAACAACCTGAAGGTGCTGCGAAAGGCGCGCTACCTCGTCATAAAAATATGCGAGTTCATAATTTATGGAGAAGGCAAGTGTAAGAGGTGTACGTGTTGCAACGAGTTCACCTCGTGAAGGGTGGCTTATCCGACGAGGCAGTCGTAATAGAGCCATAGAAGAGACCGGACGATTAATGATTCATGACCCCTCGTAGAGGAGTGTCATCAATATTATTCTGTTTGTATCTCGCGTTTGGGCCACCCTCGCCCGCGCCCCGTTCATACATAAATAAACGCGACACGTCGTCTTCTCTGATTACATCGCACCGAAGTAGTGAGAAATAGTGTAGTCGGATGCTGTGCCCGTCTTTTGTTCAATATATTCCCAAGACACGCCGAATGAATAGTTAACACTGTGTGCTCAGCGCATGTTTACGGTTTCGGATTTCTCCTAAAGATCTAAGATAACGAAGGTGATGGAATTTATTTGTCTCGTGGTAATAAGCTGATGTTACAATCCGCTTTGGTGTGAAGTTGTCGTCGATATATATCGATAACTGGTTTTGTTGGTGGATTGCATTTCCATTGAAATTTATCGATGTATTCTATACATAGCGTGGAAACATTGCTTTTTTAATTTTTTACAATTTATGTGCCTAAGAATAGTTCAATGCATAGTTTTGCATGGAGCAAGAGTAGTTTATTTTCTTTACTCACCGCACTACTTCCCAATAACTATAGTCTCATCAAATAAGTATTTAAGAATGCCGTATACTACCGCCACTGTATATCATGTAACACGCCATAGATAAGAATCACATGCAGATGAAAAGTTGCAAATGAGCCGATATTTAATACTAAATACGACTTAACATTACCAGTTAATGGTTAACAGGTCGGCGCTATGTGACAGTAAAAGAAACACATCGTTACTGGGAATTACATGACGTACCGTTGGTTAAAACTTGATGTAGTGTATATTGTCACGCAATTCGACGATAAAGCTCAGTAAAGCTTGTGCTACATGAGGAAGAGAAGCTCAAGAAGCTATAAGAAAAATTTAAGCTTATTTTTCATTTGTTTGTAAACCATTTCGTTAATTTGCAAAACAAAGCTGCTTCTAATAGTGACGTCTCATAAATATTTAAAGTTGAAGTCAGTATAGACCAATTAGCAATGAAAGGAAATATACCAAATATGCAGTGTAACGTATGTACCCAAACATGCAAACTGGGGGCACGGTAGTGCCCCCGCCAAGACAAGTCAAGCGAACAAGCGAAGCGCTCGGGCACTACCTACCTTTTCTCGAAGCGCTTCGACGTTTTGTTTTTCCATATTAAACGAATTACGTTTGACATGTGTCAAATTATTATTATGGGTAACGGGTGCGGTTTTGCCCCAGTATTTGCCATTCAAAATATGTAACAATAAAACTTGGACAGTTGTGAATTTAGCTGACACTAACTCTCTAGTAACACCTTGTCGTAGAAATTCATATAAATACGTTTAGAACCCATAGCATATTTGTATAAAGTATCAATGAATATTTGAAAAGCTGTATTAAAAAATTTGGAATATCTCTTTTGTGAAAACTTTTGATACAGCTGCCTCACAACGATTAATGACAATTCAAATATAAAGTTCCCATATCCACGATTCTTACCTACTTTATCTATCCGACCCATGGTATTTTATAAATTAAAAAGTTTTACAATAGATCTGTTTAGCCTGCGGTCTTGATAAGTACCTCGAAAATGAAACTAAAATTACGGTTCTTTTGGAATTTTTAATATGCGCAGGTACGCTCAAGGAATACAAAATTCTCTACATCGTCTGTCTTATAAATAAATTAAGAACAATCCTACCAAAATAATTTTGTAAAAAAAAACGCATATCCTTCAGTGATTTAAGAACCTTAATGCGGCCGTGACTGGATTCCAATATACAATCGGTCTTGGGCCGCAGGTTTTGATAAGTCACCTAATTATCTGTACGAAACATGCTGATTTGAATTATTGTTTGTTAGCGTGTCATTGGCTTATTTAAATACGAAATGTGTAAAAAAAGATTATGTCGGTTTATATGAGATATTAAATTACAGCTAATTTATGTTTTGTAAAAATATTTAAAGCTTATTTTTTAATATTAAAACGCTCTTGAGAAACTAAATTTACATAAAAATCAGAAGTAGAAAAATATTAAATATGATAGGTTCAAACTTCAAATGTCGTAAATATTCAACTTTAGTAAAACGAACCAAAAATAATTTATAAGAAGAATAATGTAGCTATTCGTTATACTGTACGTAAATATTTTTAAAGTACAATTCAAGTTGAAGTCAGTAGGACTCTGATAAATGATGTGCCCGCTACTGTTACAGCGATTCGCTTTTAATCCTCCTTCTTCCATTGTGTCGCTGTCCAAATTTTGACATTACCGTTTTCTTAGTCCACGACACCTACGTTGTTTTAACAAATTAATGATCTCGCCTTATCTCTCACGATCGATCAGGCACGATACCGAATGGCCTGTCTCGCTACGTATCTAAATGGATCCGTTTTGAAAACCAATAAAAACTATCACTTTATCACACGTCCTATTTGTTTATTATTAAAAAGATCCTCGTTTTTCTTCCGTATTTGACACTTTTCTTTTTAGGCGATATTTATAACATCGATACATCGCTCATTAAAAGAACTGTGTAACAATCATTACACCGCAGTTAGATAATGAATGTTAATCATTATAAAAACTAATCAGCATCGAAATTACAACCATAAATAACACAAACATGAGCCGTATTGCTGGGATTATTAACAAAATATATAATAGGGACTATCACTTTAACAGTTGGAGCGCGGTAGTTTTGATTACATATTTTATACATTTAACCTCGTACCGTAGTTGATTGGGATTCGATTAAAGGCAGCTGCCCTGTAAAGGCATGGACTAAGCCTTGAAGCTTGCGATGAAATGGAGATAGTTTTAATGCTCGTAAATTTTGTTCCCGACCCGTCCGATCGGCTAATCGCTCTTGCGTTTGCCCAACTTTGAGATGAAAAATTTGAATCATTTATTACGGGCTTATAATAAATGTTTATACGAACTAGTCTACAAGTATAACGATTTATTTGATAAAGATATCAGTGATTTATAAAGTTTACATAACTTTATGTAATGTTCGATTGAGCTTTTACATTATAAACAAAGATTGCGGGTCAAAATTTTAGACAAATTAACTTTCTAGTCAATACATAATTGCCTAGAATTGCCATTGTATCAACAACATACATATATTATATTAAAAATAAATAAAGTAACATTGCTTGCAAGAAGTAATACCAGGTAAAACAAAAAGTATAACATGGGCAAGGAAAGGTTATTTCGAATTTGTCAAGCGTTATTATAATGTCACAACTCACAAGTGTCTGAAATGAATGTACAGCGAATGTTCACGCATCGGTAGTTTCATAATTTTAAACAAAGCCCAGTAGGATGTCTCGAAGGCGGGGCCAACACGATGCGTACACGCATAACGCCATATTAAACTTTATAAAGGGGTGGCCGGACATAAGTGGGGATACACTATTTTCTACCTAATTAATCATGTACGTATCCGGCGATAAAACAAACGTTTTATTCTCGTAACCAAATAAGGTGTCACAATTTATTGTCTCCGAAATTCCATCCAATCTTAGTCGCCCCAAATCTTTTTATCTCCGCATTAATCTTTTAAAAGCCATAAAAGCGATTCGATCTTAACAAATATTTTGTACGAAATTGATGGAGGGACCGTCACTTATCTAGAGGTGAGATCTTATGATCAAAATTCCTAGAGGTGTCGATACAAGAAAAAACCATCCATAGATTTGAACGATTATTTAAAATGTTCGCGTTTAATATTCACATGGTGACAATATACCAAAATGGTGACAGTTTACATTTGTATTTATTCTTCCTAACTCTATAGTGCTCTACGATCATTTTAAAATTCAAATGGCGTCGTCTTGTAAGTTGTATCGTGTCGTAAACTAACAGCTTTCCTTAGTAACGTTATAGTCGCAGGTCAAAATGTTCTAAGTAATATCTAGTATGTATATGCATACTTAAAGAAATAGTTACGGTACACATTTGTGTATTGTGAAGAATATAATACATTACGCTCTATAGGTGTCTATATATTTGAGTTCACTTACTCTATTTTTAGATTATTCAAGATATACTACTCAAGGCAGATTTTAACTTCAAAGTTTTAACTGCGCAAAAAGAGCCCCAAAAACCTAAAGCTTTATAATCATGGTAAAATTTCATAAACACAATAGAATTGCAAATCTTGTAGTCCTACAAGTAGCTATTCAGGCGCAAGCCAACTACTGTGAGTTCACTTAAAGTGTGAACGATAGGCGACCGCGTGGGATGGGGACGAGCATTCAACCTACAAAAACACGGCACCCCGTTGTTTTAGAGAAAAAATAATGAAATATGCCCATTTGGTAGGTTTTTTATTAGTTTTAAGTGTCGTATTTAAAATGAACAACCCGCGGTGAACAATAAAATTTAAATTCGAATGTCGTTTTGAGTTGTGGCATTATTTTTGGAAATTGTTTAGTACATCGTATTTTAATTGAGATACACGGTAAATATTTATTGGTTAAGGGATAATTACACATGTGTTTAATATTATTAAATACCAAAACCGCCGCAATTGTATTTAATTATACTGAGGGAAATATTTGTAAGCACTTTACTGGTAAATATATATTTATATGGTGCGTGGCTTTTACGCTTATAAGAATATTATAATATGATCAATAGCTAAAATTAGATATTAAAAAAGATAAGTAAAGTACGTTAACTTTTAATTTTTCAATAGAAAATTAATTAGGTAGTTAATTTAAACGTAAACTTGCATCAGAATCTCACTTTTATTGATTTATGATACACATACAATATATTTTTTTAATATTTTTGTAAAATGCAACAAATAACCAACGTTGTCATAAAATATGAGTAACATTTATATAAGTACGTCAACATCATTCTTTTAAATATGTGAACCAGATGAGGCTTGTTAGTTTTTTAAATATAAATGTAACTTTCTAGAAAGTTTAATGGATCGCAAGAAAAGGTCTTTGTTCGCGGAATGAACAAAAAACGACCCTACCCTCGTAATGGATTACCCCGTTAATTGAGATCGAAACATAGGTACCTACTTTATATAAAAACTTGGACGAATGTAGGTATATTATAATATACTAGCTTACCGCCCGCGGCTTCGCCCGCATTCTCTAAAACGATTTGAGATTTAAAGTTTAAACTATCCTATCTCTCAAGTTGGATCGAACTGCACATGGTGTGCGAATTTTATTATAATCGGTTAAGTGGTTTAGGAGTCCATTGAGGACAAACATTGTGACACGAGATTTATATATATATTATAAGATAAGATGAAGTATATATTTTTATTTTTCGCATTTGAATAAGTACTTTTTTTTAATCATTTTTTAATATTTTTGAATGCTCCAAAACAATAGAGCTTGTCGATAGATAACATTTTGAATAAGGTGATTTTTTTTTTACAAGTCCTTTACATTTCATTTCATTTCTATACAAAATGATTATCGCTACCCACTCCAAAAATACTGAAAGACAAATAGTTGGAACATTAACGGCATTATTAAGTCGTATCTCAAGTCACCCGTAATTCATGGTGGAGCAATAAATTCATGACTAATTTCGTTTCCGAATTCTAACCGAAATTACCTCCGTCGAATGCTTATTTTAAAGTTTCATCTGGGTAAACACGAACGAATGGTGACAGGCAAAGTCGACAAAAATACGAACGTTCGTGTTCGTAGACGCAGTTGTCATGGCCAATAACACATATCAATGTTGCGTGCATTTGGCCACGCCACTCAGGGAGAAACACTAATTTTGGATTCCACCCTAGTCGTACATTGTCTACCAACTTTTTGTGTCACGCTTATAATGACGGAATATCTCTACAGACAGAAGGGCTGATAAGGAAACAATAACTCACACGAATTCATCTTACCAACTTAAAAGTTTAATTAAATTTTTCGTAACTTTAGATTAGTATAATGTCGCTACAATAAAGTATAGAAGTATAATGTTCGCTTTAAGTGCCTATATATAAAACTCCTTTTTTATTGTTTTGCGATGTAAATTTCACAGAAATTTCACGGCTTACATAAAATTGCAAAGGTTATGTTTTTCAAGTCACATTCATTCTTACAATTTATGGTACTATAAAATGGGACCCATGTATAAACAAACATAAAAGTTTAAATTGGTTTTTTGGTGCCCAATTTTTTACACGGTGCAATATACTTGACCGTATTAATTATATACGCTGTTCCCAAATGACGATGGTAACGAGGCGATATAGTTCGAAGCTATTCAATAAGTTTTGTATCGATTTACAATCGTTAATTCTGACTTTATTTGTATTAATCAATAATTCATCTGTTCCGTCGCTATTTAGTTACAGTCGACAGGTTTATTATCTGTTCTGAGATATTTTAACGAAGCTGATACGTCTAAAATAAAGGCGGAACACACGAGTACACTTTTATTCGTTCATCGGACATACCATTTAAGTCAGAACCGTAAATTTTATTGAAATGTCGCAACAGCGATCGCCGCACGAGATGTCTTGTCTTCGGGGACGAATTTATGCGTAATTCGTAAACAAATTGACATTTTCGTATACGCTCTTTGAAGGGGAGTCCCGCTTGATGATTTGACACGTCTTTTGAGATTCTCTTTAAATATTTACGACACGACTTTCCCGGTGTAAATGTTTCGGTTTTATTTCTATTTTGTTCAGTTTTTGAGATAAATTTAAGATACACGTCTGTATATGGAGTGGAATTTATGTATCATGTCACAAAATGCCTAATAAAATATATGGTTTGGATTCATGATGTTTTTCCTCGAGTGTTTTTAATGTTGTGTGTGGTACGTAAATATAATATTATTTCGATAAAATTTCTAGCATAAGTTTATTTATATTCTTGAATTATAAACCTAAAGATCAATTTAAATCTAGTTTAAAGCCGGGTGGTATACGCATATCAGTATAAATAAGGCCCGACGTGGTTGAAATCGCAAAACCCTGCGCATTATTGTAACATAACCGCAACTAATCAATGAGCAAGTTTGTTGTTCCAGATACGTATCATGTGTAAGGGAATCGAGTTAATCTTGTCATTGCTTATCCAGTGTTATCTTGCTAGGCTTTACATAAATATACATGATAATCTGAACTTGTTAGAGAACTTGTAAATCTTTATCGTTTGCAAGTCAAATCGGTGGTTTTTTTTAAGTTTGACTAGCCTTATCTTGTCGAACTTTATTTTCATGCTAATATGTTTTGATGAAATCATTAATAAGATCCATCTTAATGGAATATTTCAATTACCACTGTAGTCGAGTTTATGTGTGTAGGTATTTTAGATATGAGTAGAGTTACTATTTCTGTTCTTTGTTAGTTAAGTCTTCCAGTATTGTATTTGATGGTAATTTGAATGAGAGATGATACTTACCTAAAACAAAAAACTTCTTTTTAAATAGGTACTAATTTACCATATACTTATACCAAAATTTACACCAAAAAAGCAATAATTCTCCCTTGTCTTCAATGTTCAAATCTTCTATATAATATATCTAAACAGTACCTACAGGTTAATACTAAATTAGTCGCGTCTCGAAAATTCCACAGTAATCGAATCCTAGTCATATGGAACAAAGTATCCTGTTTTTCCAAATGACATACCACAAGCGATTTCGTGTTCGGTGTTTCGAAGCCGACACCTCAAAGCGCGCACTACTATGGCTGCTTAAGTCGTAAAAATATCGAATAACACAATAGCCGCTAACGACATTTGAGTGTTTTTTTTTGTTTTATTTCCATTGACTTTGTGTGTTCTATTGTTTAATTGTAATGAAAGAGTAAATACGTCTTTGATTGGGTATTTATTTTGGGCATATTTTGCAATCATTTTGATTGTTGTTATGTTACAAACAGAACAGATCGATCGTTCGTACTGACAAAAAGATGAATTAAAAAAAATAATGTTCGAAGAAATATTTCCTAATGTCATCAACCTAATATTTGAAATTGCATTAAAGTCAAAAATTAATTTTTAAATATGTCTTAATAACGCAATAAAATTATGCAAATCATTAATTATTATTGCTTATAAGGACGACTTAATAAAACTTGTAAATAAATATAATTTATTATAACGCCATAGCTATCTATATATATAAAATATTTTAATTTGCATCATTTCCAATCAGTAATAGCGTTATAAATTCGCTTGACAAATGTTTATATACAAATATATACGAGACTTCCCGCTGTTTAGGCACGAAGTAAGCACCTTTTAACTTTATTTTACGCGAAGCCTGCCGTGTTTCTAAAATTCCTATCCATAATTGACTAATAAGTATGTTCCGAGCTTGCGCCGTGATAAATTGACATTTTTATTATTGAACACGTGAAGATTAGTGTGATGGAGAAATGTCTAGTCAGGCAGCCTCCACGCGTTCATAACGGTTAAAACTTCATGCTGATAATGCTCATTTGATACTTAAAAATAGCTACTTATACATGTTAATTATTTATTAACCTAGCTATTGGATGCTTATTTCAACACAATAATTGTCGTGATTACTAAATGCATTTGGTACAATGGTATTTTGATTAATACGAATTATTATTCAAGTCATGACTCGTGTCGATGGCACATAGCACCGACACATCTGTAAGATTTTAATGATACACTAATACACCCCCTCCTATTGTTTTCGTTCAACCTTCTTTCGTGCCATCGAACAAAAGGATTGTCAATTGAAATCGTCGCTTCGTGGTTGTCTTAATTGTAAGATTAATACTCGTCCTACCGACTCCCTTCCGATTGTTATCTAGGAGAGTAATGGGTTCTTAAATAAACGAACCACGCTCTATTTTCCTAGTGGCATTTGCAATTTTATAAATCCCAAACGGAATAGGAGGCAGTCTATAACTGTTCCGTTCCTTGTTAATTAAGGCTTGGTGGCCAATGTTTATGGTCCGCAGTAGTCACAACAATAATACGTCTCGAACATTGCGTTTCCTTTCCGAGTCGCTTGCGGACTTGATTATCTGATGCCGTAACTCCTATCAGAGCAATCGGACTCTGTCGTACTTATCTAGAAAAAAAGCAGTATGAATGGCACTCGTTTACTGATCGTATCACAAGTTAGTTTTATTTACACTATCAATTTATATCGCGGTAATTCTTGGAGTTGGTAAGATCTAGAGCAAAAGAGTTTATCCGAGACTCGAACAAGATAATACACCTAAATGAAATTGTCGTATAAAATAAATTGCGTTAAAAGTTCGAAATTTTGGAAATACGCAGAAACACATTGTTTTCAACATAAATTACTGGCGGGGTTCTTTCGGCTGCATCACATATTGTGTCCTTAACTTTATTCACAATCGTTTTGCATTCCGCCAGCTGCGTATGTTCATTGTCTGTTTGCTTAAATTAAAAAAAAAGACACTTTGTTCCTTTTTCAAACTGTCTCTTTCGCCCACAACTTTATGTGACTTCAACTTTGGAATGAGGTATTCTTATTGTTATCCCGTGCAGCGTTTACGCAACGTTGCATAAATTATTTGAAGGTTTTATTTTAATTAAGGCTTTAGATTCCGTTTCATGCGAACACGTTTGTTTAGGTATAATTTGCACGGCTTACTATGATTTACATTTTTAATCTCAACCTCTTAGTCCCTGTGGGCTTTCAGTTTACGTTGCTTTCAATGGTTTTTATGTTGAAACATGCATTGTTTAATTTTAGTGAGTTTGAGGCATTTGAGTAATATTCTGACTTTTATTTTTATATTCGTCATTAAAATATAAAAATCTTCTTTTTATACAGTAATTAATTTATAGAGTTGTTGTACAAAGTAGTAACTATGAATGATTACAAAGTAAATGCATGCTTATCTAGTTTGACCCTTTCACCGTCTCCGTAGAACTGGTTTACTACTTAAGTTCCTCATATTAGCGGTAATCATCAAACAAATTCCATTACCGATTATGTTAATAATTATGGCTAATTTGAATTGTATTGCGGGCACATACGTCGAGTCACGCGCAATCGTCACGTTGCAGTTGGTCGAATTGACTGCGTGATGCGCTTACAAATCGATTGTTTGGGAAACTATTTGTGGTATAATTTACCTGCATTATGACTGTATAATAATTAATATGACTTGGAAACAGATACATGCTTCTTTTTATTATTTAGTTATAAATTATAAAATTAAAAAAAAATACATACATACATAGTTCTTGTAATCTTTTTACTATAAAAAAATGTGTGCGTGTACACTTAAGAAGTGAAACTTCTTTATGACCTTATTTTTCAAAAAAATATTTACTATATGCAACTTTACAGAAATACGTCGGATCACGCGTGGTAGGGATAAGAAAAAGATGGCGCGTAACGGAATAATGTAACGCGTAACGAAAAAATGTAACATTAATATTTTTTCCAACCCCGATAAAGAAGTTTCACTTCAATAAAATGTATATTTAACTCTATTATAGAATTATGTATCTGTAAAATAATTTGCTACGCATAGCAGAAAACTTATAATCTTATTTGGTATATACTATGTTTTATTTTGTATATCGCTTAATTACAAAACAACTGAAAAACAAACGCCTGCCCTTTTGAACTAATTGTCCTACATCTTCGATTTTAGTGTCCCGACCCTAGATAACGGTACAATGGGTTCGTTCACCTCCATCATAGCCGCGAATGAGTAGCAATAGTTATTACATATGTATAATGATCGGCCGACCTGCTATACCATGCTATAGGCGTTAACGACTTCCTAAGTAGAGACGCTCTTTACATACTAATTACACACTAGCAAAGAATAGTAGTATATGTCAAATGCTTTATGGGCTTTCGACACTTCGTTAACAGGAATTTCTTGTAAAATCCATGAGAAATAGACTTTTTGAGTTATGTTTTATTGTTTTTATTGAGTCATGTTTATCCTTTCTCTAATTGCACATCTGCTCAGTTGTTAACAGGTAATAACCATTATACAAGCGTGAAATAACTTTTAGCGTTCTGAAATGTTGTGTGACCTCAGCAGATGCATTTTTTGTATTATCTGTGCACGTGTATTAATAAATGTTTCATTGTTGCAGGTAAATTCCGAAACGACCGGAAGCGTTCAGCAGTTAACTTTAAAGGTATACATTAACACGGCCATAATTGTCAGACAATATAGGGATCGATCAGAGCACGGTATATTGTATTCTGGCTACCCGAAAACGTTTAGCAAATATTTCGTCGACGCCCGCACCGTTCCTTTGATAGAACGGAAATCGTAATTGAAATTGGCTCCAACAATGTCGCATGAACCCACAAATAAAATAGCCGTCTATTCTGGCAACAGCGTCCTAGGATCATTTCAATAAAAGTTATTGTATTGAAAAGTGACAATGGGTGGCACAGGAAGTGATGCGAGTTCGTGTATGGAGGCAAGTGGACTGTTTATAATTTGTGCATTGTTCGGTATGGAACGCGTCCAGTGTCCGCTAAGCCTTTGTTCGACCGCGGTTCGCTCCTTTATGATTGACTTTTTACACCAAATATCGGTCGAATGGATGTGATTGTGTTTATCCGTATTAATAACACGTATCATGTTCATACTATTGTGGATAGGTTAGGGCATTCAATGGTACAAATGTGTAGATAGAATTGATCCGTATTGCGGTTAAATAAAGGTTTGCTCCAGGCGTCTATAACGATTAGGGATTTACTTCGTAGTAAGACATGTAATAGGAAACCCAACGTTCACTGTGAGAATAATTGATTTCATCTATGATACAAGTTTTAACTTAAGGCATAAACACAACCTATGTTTTTATATCTAAGGGATGATGAATGATATTCCTTTTTTTCATTTCGGTATCTTGTCAATAAGAAAATATAAATTGTGAGTATAAATATTAACGTATAAAATCAAGACAGAAATCAATGCGCTTCCTTACAGAACAAGCTTATTAAATTACATCCAGGAATAATTCCCTGCACACTTATTACCACGTCGATAACAAGCGAACAGGCACCATAGATATTATTTATAAGCAAAACTACCGTAACATATATTACCGTCACGATCCATACGATCATATATCTATTAAGTCTCGGATGTACAAGACTTAATATGCCGATAGTGATCACACTGCCACTATTTTCTAATGATATAAAATCAGAGGTCACCAGGGTTACTCTAACATTGAGTCTGGCCATGTACCGGTGCGCGGTAAGGCAATGCATCTTACAGTTACATCGCTTTAATATTATATTAGCTTCATAAAACTTAAGCAAAATACCCGATAAGATTTCGGATAAACTGCTTCATTACCTCCGCTTGTTAAATTATCTTTAATGTATGGCCAACGATGAGTACGATATGGATGTTTCGGACATAATTCTTGTGTAATAATAATTCATATAATGCATAATATTTTACAGCAGTATATTTTATTTCGCAGTAGGTAAGAAACATATTATATTTTGAAAGTAAGTTTAGTTTAATAACACGTCTTAAAACATACAAGTTGTGAAGCTCATTTCATCTATAATGGCTCAATAACGTCCGATCATTTATGCAAAGTACACACTCAGGTTTTAAAATCCCATTTAAATACCAAGTGTTCTCGCACTTGAGTAATGCTAGTTGTATATTTAATTAAACTAAAGCTTGAGTTTTATAGTCGAATAAAACTTTGATTATTTTGATACGTGACTTAACCATGTTATCGTGATGAGACGGGACCTCCAGGACAGTCGTTAAACGTTTATAACGATTTTATTATCACTGTGAACTTTATTAAAAACTCATTGGCATTGCAGTCACGCCACATGAGTCTAGCAGATGCTGAATATGCTGAAATGATGTCAGTGACGATCTACGAAATGTGCTATGATATTATGTATATATCTTTGGGAATGGCTGTGAAAGGGTGTCATTGACGGAGGGTATTAAATGTTCTAACAAAAAACAAACTGTTTACAATTCGTGTCTAATAACAACTTCGCATTTGTCTTTATCAAACTGAATGAAAACAACGTTACAAACATTCTTATTTCCTTAGTGTTTCCAACTTGTACTGGATACGGCCATTTGTCAGGCTGAGTCACATTGAGCCCGCCTTATCTAAGAAAGCTGGGTTTAGTTTTGTTTGCTATCAACTGAATATCACTGATATCCTTTGCTACGGGATATTATTTATTATCTACATTGTTAGTACGTATATCTTATCAAGTTGGAGCGGAAGAGAGCAAATAATACGTTGGATTATTTGAGACGTTTTGATTTAATATATTACGCTTTATTACGTCTTGCGGTTTCATTTGCGTCGTAAAGTAAATTTACCCGTTGATAATATTACTGTTTGGAAGTGAAGTAATAATTTAACAGTTACATTTGTATTTTTCTAAAGCAAATGTAGAGGAAGAAAATATTTTCACTAATATTAAAAAAGGTCGTCATATTTGTGTATCTTTATCGATAGAAAGTAAAATTAATAATAAAATGTGTACTACTGACATTAACGTAGATACTTTTAAAGCATTCATTTTACTTTATTATACGTTATCTACATTGACGTGTAGCTCGCTTGATATTTTGCAAAAGCAATAATCTTTATGAAGTAATAACGAACAAGAAAAGCTATTGGAAGCGGGTGAGTCAGCAAAAAAAACTGACTCCACCGAATTTACTGCTTCCAAATAATCTCAATTTCAAATCCATCACGTTTAATCCTATATTGTATAAATCATCTTAAAAACATAATATACAGATGTAGGTAGGTATTTCTCAGTTTGTGAAATACTATATAAAAGCTACAGAATTTAAATAGGCTGGTCTAACCTTTATACCGGGTCGGGCGGAGTTCCGAGATACACAAGAAAGCAAGGGTAACCGCGGGGAATGCCGACTCTATTGTTTTTGCTGTTCTTTAGCATACTCACAAGTGGCTTAACTATAATAAGCATGTTAATACTTTTAACTTTCCTCCTGAAGTGGAGTAATGCAAGTCTTGATCGTTTTTGTGATAACGTAAGTGCCGTACTCATTTTTTGTTCACGTTTTAAATTTAAAAATGGATTTAAGTGTTATAAGTGTGTGTTTTATCTTGAAAATTATTAGTGAGATAATTTTAACGTTCTGAATACAAAAAGTGTTGGAGGGCACATTATCTTTTGATAATATTTGCATGTTATTGTTGACTTAAGAGCTTATTTTATGCGTTAACGGTATAAACAACCATTAAATAAATGTATCTGCTTATCCACGCTTTTATTACGCAGGATTTTATTATTAATTCTGATCGCATCCATAAAGAATAAAAGCTACTTAAGGGCACGTGATTCCCACATACTAATTAAACATAATATAACATGCATTATATTAATATGATATCCAGATAAAAAAAATACTAATTAAAGGAATAAAAATAAAAATAAGCAATTACACAGTACAAGTAAAATCTAGCTTTCCGAATGACATTACTAATTTGTAACTCAGGCACTCGCAAACCGCCTTCTCACTGCACCGTTATTTCTTTTACCTGACGTGTATGTTGAGTCTTAGGTCCTTTATTTATAACTGTTTTTACAGTATTTAGTTAAATTTTAATTGTATTGTAATTTGTAATCATCTAAATTTAACGTTAACTAAACGTTATGATATTACAAATCATTGTTTATCTTCATAATAATAGCAAATTGTGTGTTATTTTGTTTTAAAAACAAAAACATAGAACACTATTGATATTACTTATAGGTAATGAAATTATAATGATTTTTCATTAAAAATACCAGAAACCATAACAAAATGGAATATTAAACTATGAACTTGACGTAATATTCAAATGTAAAATGTTTGGGACACGTAGGTATCAATAACTAATAAGTATTTAAATGTTCTATAGATTCCTATTATTAAGTTTAATTATGTATTTAGTACAGCTGCGAGAATTCATTACAGGCCGCTTTTTAGTATTTTTAATTAGAAAGTACAGACGCACTTGCTATCAGATAAAATTCGAGCGTGACCATGCGACAAAGAAGCTTACGGTGGTCTTCCAATAAATTGGATCCATCGTACCGTAACGATTTCTTCCTACAAAAAATCAAACCCTTCCTTTCTATGACTTTGGGTAATTTTGTGTACACAATAGACGAGGTAAAGTATTCCAATGGTCACTCGTTTATCTCGGAATTACATAGATGAATTTTATTTTTAACATTTTAAATTATTTTCTGGTAATAAATTGTATGTATCCTAGCTTATCGAGATGTGTTTTAAATCAAGTTAGGTTTTTTAGTACACAAGCATATGAACAAAAAAATATAAAGCTTAAAATTAGATATTCAATATTTATAAGAACATAACATATTTTTAAATAGTGACTTGATATGAATATGACACGTCACACGATGTTAAAATCTAGTCTGTTAGATCTTAATATATATACCTAAATCTCGTGTCACAATGTTTGTCCTCAATGGACTCCTAAACCACTTAACCGATTATAATAAAAGTCGCGCACCATGTGCAGTTCGATCCAACTTGAGAGATAGGATAGGTTTTATCCCGGAAATCCCTCGGGAACTGGAACTATGCGGGTTTTTCTTTGAAAACGCGGGCGAAGCCGCGGGCGGAAAGCTAGTATTATTATATAGAAAAAATATGTCCGCGAAAAGGATATTAATTTTATATGCAAATCTGAATTATTTTATTTATTAGCTTGTGGACATGATACAATTTGTATTGCTTTGAAATAAATTACATTGATAAATTAAATACATTGATAAGAATTAATATCGTGCGAATTATATGGAAATAAGTTTAATATATTCTATGACAGAATTTATTAAAATTACCTTGTTTTAAAGTAACGCTATAAAATTAGTGTGTTTTAATTATTTATATATCCTGCTATTGCCATTTCGAGTGTTATAATATATGTAGATTAAATGGATAATTTATTAAATATTGTCTACTTTCAACATACGCGTTAAAAATAAAATAAAATTTAAAATTAATATTTAGTAAGATTTGTAGGTACGATATTTTTACATAAACTGGATTAGTAAGCCGCGACCTAACAAATTTGCCTAACAAAAAAAAAGTTTAAGAGCGCTTCAAAGAAGCATTAGCACATTTTTAAATTTAGGCCGTTATCCTGCCAGTCTAAATCAAGTGTGGTCGTAAGAGGTAATAGCTCCCACAGAGGCAACTACAAAGCATAGCTCTGATTTATCGCGGAACCGACGGACATCGCCGTAAATATTCCCTTAACGTTACTTCCTCCAATACCTTTATTGATTTATTACTCAGTTTTTAAAGAAAACTTTTTACAGAACTCGCCGCCGCTTGTTGCCAACTGTCTGCGGCATCTGGCTTCTTTGCTCAGTTTTTGGTCGTTATCCCGAACTTTGTCATTCTAAAGTTTATATCTACTCGAAACAGGTGCTTTTATCAAAAACAAATATCAATCAAAATAAGTGCAGATTGACATGTGAATTGTGTCGAAATTACATCCTCAACAGAATACGTTAATCGCAATGATATATAATAAACGTATTATAATAAATTCCTCATTCTATTTCATGCACATAAATCCTTATTAGACTTATTTGGAAGTCGTTTCAATAAGCAATAAAGGGCCAAGACTCCATAAGAAACTCTCTGATCCCTTTGTTTTATAGTCGCTTCAATCAAGAGCTTTATTTATACCAATAAATTCGGAATTAAAACGAAATTCTTGAATCACTCGCTCTGATTAAAGACTTATTACGCTAAGAGATTAGTTTCTAACTTAAAGTAGGCCACTTTTCATGTTGTCCGAGTCTCTCCGAGGCAAAACTACCGCTTGTAGGAGTATTTTATGTATCTCAGCTAAACTTAGTAGTTCGCTAAACTTGTATTAGCTACTTGAATTATACTTGTGTTTGTTAAGCTTAACACTACCTTAATTGGCCATAAATTAAGTTCTTACAAGTTGGTTAGCTCCCGACTGTAGGATACGCTCTCCCATCTCGAGATAAGGGGGTTATCGCTACCAGGATGTTAGGAATTTACGTGGGGTCATTTTATTGCAGCACTTAACTAAACCTACATTTTGTTTTGTTTAAGAATTCCATTGTACTCGCTCTTGAAGTAATTTCACTTGATTTATTGAGACCGATACCTGAGACGTATTGCTCGGTTTTATTTTATTTCTGATAGAAGATGGTATATCGATAAAACCTCATTTAATATAAGAGAAGATCTTGACAATTTACGAGTCTAGTACAAACTCGTAAATTGTTTACTATCAAAACTACAACGCACAGTAATACATTTTGGTAAGATAAGAAAATATTCGGATTACTCGAAACGATTCATAAAAATATAACGAAGTTTTTAAATTGCCACTTTTTAGTATTACCTACGAGTTGCTGACAATAATTATTGACCTTTGTTTTTTCCCAATATAAAATTATTACCGCTTATTTAAAGATGCAAATCGGTAATAACCATAAGGAAACTATCACTTAATATTATGTTCACTCCATATGATAGATATTCATAATTATGAAAATCGACGTATAACGGAAGATATTTGAATATCTAAGGTAGAATTTTGGACGTATTGACGAAGTTATGAAAATAAATGTCTCTATTAAGGACCGGTAATATCAACATACCTGGGCACACAAACGCTATACATATGCAGATGCTTAATCCTTCAGAGCGTTTCTAAGCAAGTCATTTACATTTGAAGCCGCGGTGCTTTGCCGTAACGGGCCCTAACACGCCTGCACGGAAGGATTACCTCACTTCACTCGCTCTCTATTTACCCTCAAGCAAAGAGACCTAAACGTGTTTGTGTCCCTCTCGTATAATTCTTTCAGCCTGTTTGTCTTGGATTAAACGCATGTCTTTGCTTTTAACGCTACTGTTTACTCGACCGCCTATATAAATATTTGTAAGAGAATGCGGCCATTTGCTCGCTCGGTTATGAACCCTTTAATTGCTCTTATTTTATACTTTTGAAATATTACCGCGATAAAAATTAAGCCGTGCCGCGATCGTAAACGCTGTAATAAAAAGTGTTCCAGATTAGTTAAAAATAAAAGCGTAGTGGAGTCGATATCAGTGATACTGTGAGCTTTAGTTTGATGTGGGTCGTGTGTATCTCATCTCCGATTTCGATCGAGGCACTGCTTCGATATAATGCGTTGATAAACTAACTGTTCATTTCTCTGAAGTCTAGCGATATCGTGCCCGTTTAAGATTGATAAATCCTTAAGTAGAATGTAGACTAAGTTCTATCAGGTAACATAAATTTATTGCGAGATGAAGGACAATTAGAGATAATTTGAGAGTTTATTTGTAATTAAGGCAATTACGGTCAACGCGGTTAGAATGCTAGGTATGGAACGATTTATCCGGCTTACCTAGATATGAAGAAATAAAATTCCTTTAATAAACATTCCGTCCAATTTAATGTGCATTCTGAAATGTAATATGAAGCACCTACATGATATCAATAGCTTTAAAGATCTATTTTATTGAATTTTTTGTGCAACCGTATAGGTATCATTATTAATAGAAAAATCAAGATAATAAATATCTTTAAATTAAATCTTTAAATTAGTTTACATGACTCTCACATGACATAACTTATTTTTTTTTTTTTGAATAATGGGTATGGGCCAGTACCTTTTGCGTTACATAACGGTACAAACCAGCGAAAACTTTCATAAACAGGGAATAGATTATAAATTGTGAATATCGTTTGTTTATTTGTTATTATACAAGCGAAGTGGGCAATAAATCGATCGGATCTAAGCTTGCAAGTAACCGTAAGTAGAATAAACGACGTGTCACAACTAAAATCAGATACATAGGAAACGCAACCATTTCGACGTCGCTTTTACGCCTTCGTTGCACTTGCTAGGGTTGTCGTGGCGATAATAGTTTTCAATAGAACAACTTTTGTTTGAATTTATGATCGTTTTACGTGAGTCGCAACCCTGGATTGTTAACATTTATTGTCGGTAATATATTGTGTATAACAGTTTGATTCCGCTTGCATTGTGAAAAGTGTTGTTTGGATGTCTTGTTTTTGAATGTTTATGTCTAATGAATTTTTTGTTACATTTATTATGCAATCTTATGAGATTGTACGTTATGTATATTTTTGACCATTTCTTAACCGTATTTTGTATGTTCCTTTTTTAATACGTTTTTATTCAAGCTGCTGAAAGACTCAGAAAAGTCATAGTCTAATATGATCTGGTATGTGACCGAATCGGAGATTACTTAAAATTGTTTGGTATAGGTAGACCGTAGTCTACCTAATAAACTTGCCAACCTATAATTTTCTTTTATATTTCCAATCCTTCACAATTACAGCTTTTAGAACACAAAGCAGATAAATCTAACCCAAAACAGAATTACTCGTTATAACAACTCAAATCCACAGCAGTAAATTTATCAAATCACAATTTAACCAATTCACAATATTACATTCCTAACAATAACCTAAACAATACTGAAATAGACGTCATGATTAATTCAAATTCAAAATCACGGTTTCCAATATTATTGAAATATATTATCATAACCCAATTGCATGCGGTGGTTGAAAATAATTTGCACATTGAAGTCGATTCTAACTGTTCATCGATAATTCATAATACATTCCCTGCACGCATGAGACCTTTGAGATTAGTTTCAAGTTATGGAATACTGATTTTCTAATACCCTTCAATAAGAAGGAATACTTTTTTAAGCGTATATTGATATTTATAATAAAATACTTTCTCAGAAAAGTTTATTTTCTATTTCAGAACATTTCACCTTCTATTATAAGACGCACATCTCAAGAAACTTATTCTCATATTGTATGTACAATTAATTTTCGAGCGTATCTATCTCTATCAGATTGTTTACAAGTTTCTCTTTTTCTATAGGCTCATTTTTCATTATAGGTAAGTTGATTATCGTGTCGATAATGTTAGATAAACACAAGCTTACTAAATCAGCGATCCGGTGACCGGTCAAACATTGGAGGTATGATTGATTATCCCGATCGAAACATGGTTCGTTACGAGCCGCATCCAAGCGCACATCTGTCGCATGCTCCGTGGCACTTGTGAGACTTACAAAAACTGACGCCTAGAGTGAGACAAAAATATCAATTATGTATAAGTACAACAGAGACGGGGATTTAAATAATCCGTAGCGAGGGTTAAACTGTCCTTCGGCGTCACTACGCCGTATTTTCGGTGATTTAGATCGAAAAGTTTTTGGTTTGAAATGATTTTATTCTAATTTTAAAGTTTAGAGTAAACGTTTATAAAACTTTGTTTAATAAAAATGAATGTGTCTTTTTTAGTCTGTCAGTAAATAGAGTCTTATCTATTTATATTTTCTATGCTAAGGAAGTTTAATATTAATAGTTTATTATATTATATTAACATTGAGCATTTAGATATTAGAAGAAACTTAATAACACAAAATACGAAAAAGATATTTTAGTATCGTTGGTATGCAACATTTGCTAGATTTTTATCAACAAAAGAAGTTTTTACATTGGGAATATTCTTGGAATTTAAACGGAACATAATAGTTTCTCGTAATCCTTTGCTAGTCTCTCTCGTAAAAGTAACAGATTTGTGACTGGGATTTTATAGAAATATACTCGGATCGAGGCAGCCATGAAAGGATTTAATAATTTGGAACTGAATAATTCTCTTTATCTATGAAAGTGCTCGGAATATAAATTGCAATGAAATCGTCATCGCTTTTGTTTTAACATTCCTGCCTTTTTTGAGCTTGATCACAAGTTACTGGTTATAAATTAGATAAAGAATTGTTCTAATAAATATTCTTATAGTGTGTTTTAAAGGTGACCGTTTGTTTTTACATAAACTACATTAATTTATAGACCGTGTCTCGTGTGACAGCATGTCAACTATAAAATATGTCGAATACAGCCTTTTGATTGTGTGTTTTAAGAGATATTGTCATATTTCGGGGACATTATTGGATGTAATATACATATTATTCGAATAATAAGGCGCGTAGGCGGTATTTGTTTATGGAATAACATTATGAATTGCTACGATGGGAGTTAGAAATTCAACTCGACCACTTAGTTTTTGAAGCGGGTTTTCTTATTGGAAATGTATGCTATTGTCTCCAGCGAGATATAAAATGCCGATATGACCCTACGTCTTCGTTGCAAGAAATATTCAAGGGGATACGGCCCACACTTTTAATAGTGGTTACATCATTTCCACACAATGAGAGCGCCGTCCACACCCATTCTCTGTCCGTATGATTTGAAATTATAGCACCGTTTTATTTGCTCTCAGCGCATTTATATGCGGTCGCAGAGTCACACAATGTGCTACAATATTATATGTTAAGGCACCTACGTACATAGAGCCCGGCCGCGGCGGTTGCGGCAAAGTGTCGCGTATGTGTCGCGACGCGCAATTGTGTGGGATGCTGAATGAAGCAGTAATTTAATCCTTGATTGTGTTCGTATTTAATTTATTCGCTGTATGATCAAATTTGGTACGTGTTTGTGCCCATTTATGGCGTCGAGTTTCAGCCTGATTTAAACGCTTAACACTTTCGCACCCGTAGTGGGCAGAGCTTTCCGATTTCCTCCGCGCGAACAACCTAAATGTGGGTTAGGAATAATAATGTATTCGTTATATAAACACAGATTACTAGATACCGATTTTATTAGAATACGTAATTGCCTAATGAATAGTAATATAGCAGGTAAATTTATGGACACAAAGGTGCCAATCATGTAATGCGTACCTGAAACGCATCTATTATCCTTTTATAATAAAAGTGGTTTTTGGACCGAAGAATTTAAGATAGTTAAAGGTCTATCGGGATTGTAATTACATACGGACGGTCAAAACGGCTTCGGCGATAAAAACTTAATGGCGCTATAATGTATTGAAGCAAATTGGCAGGATGTGTATAATTCAGGACTGATAAACGCCATTATGATTGTTATTAAGAGACATATAAATATTATTCAAGTTTTGTTCGATACTAACATTGTTCGTCGCTTTGTTGCGATACACTAATGAATTCCTACACACGTCTACGATATCGAATGACATTTTATAGCCTTGTTCGCGAGATAAAATTGTAAGGGTTTGGAGTGTAAAAAGTAGGGAAAAAGAAATCCATGTCGATACGATTGGCCTGCGTACTGCGAGCGGGTACCAGTTCATATTTTATGAAAAATTCATATCATGCCGGGGACTAATGATGTCGATGTCATCTTTTATTGCTAACGGGGACGTATATTTCATTAATCGGTCATATTCGTTTCTGCGCTCTGAGGTTTCTTTGATAAAAATAAAAATCAAGTGCCGCATCATCTTGCGAACGACTGGACAGAATTGACCGCTTTTTATGGTTTTAGTAATAAGGACGAGGTTTATCGGAAAATTATTGTGATAATTTCTTCAAGAGTAGTCGTAAAGACTATGTAGTAGGCTAGTTATGATAAAAACCTGCTGATTATAACATAAAACGTTGCGTTAAAAATATACTTTGTAAAATATATTCTATATAAAATTGAGTCAAATAAACTACCAGTTACTTCAAATAGTAAATACGTATCCGAATACGATTTATCACTTTATTTTAGCGACTCGATATCCAATAACCTAGTTTCGAGTAAGAACACGGTTTGGACCAGTAATTCAATTTCTACTTGTAAAAACGCTCTCGGTAATAGAGTTTACCTTTAGATCAAATAAAATAACAAGTGGCGTACGCTCGGTATAGGACACATTAAGTACACTTTACAAGGGATTTCTCAAATCATTTAAGTCATTTATATTGAACGTTTCTGTTCGTTGAAAAATTGGAACGGATTTGTAGATACTTTACGTTTCAGTTGTTTGTAAAAGATTTTGGTAGGAACAGAGGAGGTATCTGTGTGACTTATTTCATACAATACCTACTCACATTTCTATATTATACCTACTTTACCTACATGTATTACTAGGTAATTTGGGTACCATTTTGAAACAAACATCTTTAGTATAAATTTATTTAAAATACTCAAATTTATAGGCAACTAAAGAAAGATTCTCTCAATGAAAATTTCATATATTTTCTCATAACTGTCTCATTGCGAAGTTTGTAAGACGTTAATACTAGTATATGGGGGATCCAAATCCTGTTAGAGTTCATACAAACGACCTTTCCTCTCAGTTACTTAATATATACCTTGTTCCTATAAAATACTTTCTATTTTAGAAACACTCGTATATTCTGCTTGAATTTAATTTACGCTACACAATGTTACTAACAATCAATCAAATTTAAACAATTAAAGTGCAGGATATTATTATAATTCCACATCTTATCATTTGAAGCGATGTTACACAATCTTCGAAATTATACTAGCTCGATTTACATAGATAAACAACGGAATGGAAACTAAACAATCACATTCGAATTAACATTTAAATTATAAAATGATAATTTGAATTAGATACATCGTCAGTATTATTATTTGTACAAAGGTTCCTGCCCTTCTATATCAAACGAATAAGAACGCCTTGTTTCGAGGTAGCATCGCGGTCGGTGTATCACGAGAAAATTACATTTTTTCTTCGCCATTTGGCGCGCTAGCTTAGATTGTATTTTATCTTTATGCGAAATCATAATTCATGATGTTTTTGCTCACTCGAGGCTGTTATACGTTTAACGTTCCCACCCATATCTCCGCACAAGATATACTATTGTTTATTTTATTAAGCTAGATAAGTTCCATCGCGAAACTATTCAAGGCAAAAAGATTTCATTGGCGACTTGCCATATCTTGTTCGGCATAAATTACTTTTACGCATCAGTATGTAGGAACAATTTGAACGTTTGCTTAGCACGTTTCGTGAGGCATTCGGGCCTAGTTGACCCCCAAGAGCGCTAGCTACCCACAAAACGAAATGATAAATGAAGATCATCGGTAGTTACGCGTTACATAAACGTTGATAGATTGATTGTAAACGGTCGTGTGTGCCCATCGATCGATTAATAATTCTCCGAGTACAGCCCCGGGTCTCTATAAACGATTATAATATTTAATGGCTTTCAAATTTTAAGTGTTGCCTTATCCTGAACCATTTAAAAATGTACCGTATACATTATGTTCCTAATAGATGACTTAGAATATTAACTTTGACGGGCGCAGCTAAGATCCCTAAAGCAATCTAAAACTTAAATGAATATTACATAATTCAAGAGCGGTTGAAATGTTTAAAGACTTTAAAACATTTTTCTCGAGCGTCGTCCGCCAAGTCAAACATAGAAGATTAATTAAATAATACTCAATAAATGTTTGATGAACAAAGGTAATCTGAGTCGGCATCTAACATAAATATACCATTCGGCCACACCACACTGATTTCGATCACCGTCATTCATTATTCACTTACTTCCCTTTGCTGTGCCGAAGTGTATTCATCACTTTTGTTTTGTTTAACTTTCATATTTTGTTCTGTTCGAGTCGTGCGATACAATACTGGTAATAATTGAATTGGTTAAAAGTTCTCAGTTCGAGTATTTGGAAAGGCGGAAGTCGATCGCTTATCTCTATGCCGCATTTTTGATGGCAAAGCAAATGTCAAACGATATTATTTAAGTGAAATTGTTTATTGTTTCTTAATGAGATCTGTTTTGTAACAAAGATAATTTTAATCGCAACAAAAATCAGAAAGTAAAAATGCAAAAAAGGCATTCGAGATTTCAGAAATACGTATTTCTTGTCATGTGTTATCATTACGCTCGCATCTTTAATGTTCTTGAATTATATTTACACATCACAATGACCTGTTTGCTTGCCACTCCACGCTAAAAAAAAGGTAATGTAATTTTCTTTATAAATAGCATGAGCGCTCTCGTACATTTTTTGTTATCATTAGTTGACGTGAAATAACACATCGGTCGCGTAGTATCGTGCTCGAAAAAAATAAATTGTGTGAAAAATTACTTTGATTACATCTAATAACGGACGGACTCGTTTGATGGCCACTGGTAGACATTAGCGTCATTAGCTGCAATGATAGTGACCTACAAGAGGAATTTTTTCCTACATTACAGTACTTTCATATGGACAGATTTATTATATGCATTAGTATGCAATTGCAGAGAGTTGTGATTGTACCTAGAGTCTAGACTCTACAATGATAGTTTTATACACTGATGATATTATTTTATTATAAGAGACGATAACCTAATATTACGCTTACTTTAATTATTCTAAATTCAAAACTCAAGTTGACTTCTGAACGATTTGTTAGAAAAAAATGTAAACGGTCCGAGTCATCGTGACCTTTCTTAAAAGCATTTATAAAACTCTCCATCACGTTGATGGTTTTGACAAGATGGATGCCACTGTATCCCATTTTGTCCCCACCGCCTATCATGCAATTAAAACGACGACGGTAGGCAGATGCCTTTCTGTTATCAAATACATTACTGACTTTTTTCTCATATTAAACCCTCTCGACTTAGATAACGAGTAATGTATTCGTTCTGAGAATAATTAAACGTTCATTTTTATATAGTTTAAATATAAGTGCGATACTAATTAAGAATTCGAAAGTTCATTATGTTTTTGTATTTGTTGGTATTGAATAGCCATTACGGAGTCAATAGACTTTTTGTAAACAATTTCAATACTTGACGCGATGGCTACAGCAACTTTTATTAACAGTACCCATATTGTGAGCATGGTTGTTTAGAAATTTTCCATTCATTAAAATGTCATGTTTTATTAAAACGTTGAGAGCGATTTCGTATTTCTATTGAGGTCTATGTTAGAAGTTTACGTACGTTTAAAACAACTGAAATGGAGTATTGTTTGTACGCAAGATACTCGTCAGTTTGAAACACTGGAACTCGAGGGTTCTTATTTTATGTGAGTTGTATAAAGTTCATCTTCTCAAAGATAAAACCGCAAGATGGACTTAAAGGCTAGTCGTGGCACTTTGCGGTTAGAATGTAAGGATAAACTGTATCATATACTTGTATGAGTGCATTGCCTTCTCGACGCTTTTACTTAATAGAGAAATTGTAGCCGAAATTTATGAAATTTAAATATTATATTTTAGGCAGGCGTTTCTTCATTGAACCAAATTTTCATTATTCGCGTAACTAATATTATGCAATACGAATCAAGCAGCATGAAAGATCGATAACAGAATACATATACAAAAGCATGACCAAAGTCGTCGAAATAGTATTAGAATATTTAGAAATTAAGGACTTTTTAACGGACTTTAAACGCGATTTATTCATTATATTAGTATTAGGTATTAGAATGTTTTTCCGCTGACCTAAAGAAATGTGATTCAATGTGCTTAATATATCTCCATTATTTCATTTTAAATATAAATTATATTCTCCATTGAACGTGGCAATTCATGTAAATAATTATTTTTGCTTGAAATACACAAGCTAAGTGCATTTACATTTCAGAAATACATATCGTTCCGGCATTTTATGATAATTATAATGTATAATGCACATTTCAATAAATAATAATAAATCTCTTTTCAATGGTTTGTAAGTTTAATATAAATGTCAAGTTAGATACCTACTTGTAATTTTGAATGCGCTGTGTTTCTAATGTTTGCAATACATTTGTATCAATTGTATTTGAACTATGACAATTATGACTTGAATATTGTTATATATGCCTTTAAATTATATGTTATTGTCATAACTACGAGTCGAGGCTAAAGGAAAGTGAAGAATGATTCACGACAAGCATACCTTCTTCCTTATTCAAATTTCAATATTATGTTATGCGTTTTAATTTTATGTTGGTATGGAAATGTCCTGGCAGCAGATATGCAATGATAGTAATAGACTATAAAAAATTTAAAAGGTACTCTCTCAAATGAAAGTTAAAAATTACCTTTTTCTTTGATTATTTGTTAATCTTATTGTAATTGCTTTAATTTTGTACCAAAACAACGAATAAGATTGAATCCATCAAACTAATTTACAATTACAACATGGTTTTACCTGGAGATTAAATTTAACGTTAATTTATTTTACTTTTATGATTTGGCCATTTCACTGGATTTATTTTAACACATAACCCTAAATAAAATGCATATAAAAAGATAATTAACCCGACTGAATGTTTTGTTCGCAGTTTGCGGCGCCTCGACCCGGTGGGGAGTCATCGTGTTTGCAAGGCCCCGACTGTTTTATGGTATGTATTAAATTTAACAATGAAGATAGTATTATTCTTTTATTTTTAAAACTGGAGACGCATCATTAATCATAATTAATAAGCTTGCTTGAATTGCTCCTGTGGTCGCTAAGAGTTAAGCAGCCGACGCGGGCGTCAGAACTCAGAAGTATTTGTTGACGAACTGTCTACATAATTTTCTTAGTGAAAGATTCATTTACTAGACCACCTGCACCACAAAAAATATCATAGGTACATTTTGTGTTTTCTCTCGAAGTAAATTTGTAATTCATAGTTGCAAAATAGCTAGTTGCTCAATAAAATTACCGCAGTCAATAATCGTAATGCGTTGAAGTTAACGTTGATTTTATTACGTTCTTATATTAACCGAACTACTCCCTAACATTAAAGCAATCGTAACATTTTAATGACTCCACTAACCAATTTAGCGGATCAGCAAATAGTAATATTTTACTGGCAGTGTCATATATTATACGTACTCAGAAGTCGCGCACAAACGCAAAGCCGTCAAAGCAACTCAATCATAACTTAGTTAAATCAATAAAATTAACTTCAAACGCACCGCGGATTCCAAGCGACAGAACGTTTTGTCAATAGCAGTAATTAATAATCGGGGTTTGCCGGTTCTTATAATTATTAAAGCTTACTGAGGCGAGAGTGGGCGTCAAGTTAACGTCAACTCCAACTAATGAGTGTTTCCAATGACAAATGTTTGAGCTAGCCATCACAGGGATTTCTACTAGATGTCACGTCACCCGAACGCTGGCGATTGTTACACTAATCAGAGATATTTGTCATCGACGTAAGCTATTTTATGATTAATTAATCTTCGTCCAGTCTCTGTAACTCAATAATATCTCTAGAAAGTCTCTCGAAATGTTCCAATAATATTCTTTAACATTAAAAGCTTTACAACTGTTTCTATGAACCAAAATACGCAGATCCAAATGTTATTAAAATATTCCCTTTGTATTTGCGGCTGTCGGTAAAGTAATTCTATTTTTCAACGTTTTGTTGGTCGTAACGAGCGTGTCCCAATTCTGTATTATTCATGTAACGTTATTTGTATTCCTGAATAGAAACTAATTTAATATTGTTGTTGCAGTGCTGGGAAAACTGCGAATTGCTTCAATCAAACTATCAAGTGTGGGGAGCAGTTTGTGATGAACAAGACATTTGTGTAAGTATCTTTATATTAATGTTTTAATTGTTACGTTTCACATTAAGTTTAATAAGTAGCAATGTACTAATTGGGTCATTTTTTACAGTTCCCTGGCTGCAAGGTTGCTTGTGAATTCCACGCTGAAGCAGCAAGAGCTTCCCAGACCCAGCCTGTCATCCACACAAAAGGCGAAGGGGTGATGCGAGTGAGCGGTGCGCTTGCTCGCTGGCCCCCGCCGGCTCCAAGGACAGCTTCCAGGCCTACACCATTCGTGTATGTCGTAATGCGCCGAGCAGCTGAAGGCCCGTGGAGGCAAATTATTCAAACGCAGGCCCTAGCCACCAGAGTACCTTCCAATAACGAAGGTGCTTTACTGCGTGTACTGGTCGTCGATCCTCTAGGACTCGTTACAATTTACAGCCCAGATGAAACCTGGGTTGCTCATGATAGCAACACATCTAATCACGATGAACACAAATGGATATTAAAAGAAATTTCACTTATTCACCAAAAAGTTCTTGTCATTGGTGAAATCGCATGGGAACCGAGAATAACAAGAGGTGTATATCTTGTAACGTGGGAGGTAGATGGAGGTGGATTAAAAGGAAATCTATTCACAGATTCTACAAGAGTAACGTTATCTTTATGGCCCGATACCATTTATCATATCCAAGTAGAACTCGTTTCTCGTACACCCGGTGTTGATAATGAAAAGTCGGAAACGATGACAATTGATACAAGTCGTGCGCAACGTGTTTCAACTGAAAGCGTTCAAGATGTCGAAGTTAGTGAAGGTGACCGACTGATGTCTGTTCTTGTAAGTTCAATGAGAGGAGAGCGTGTCCCGGAGAGGGCCCCTGACTCTGAGCTAGTTCTTGGGTGCTTGTCCGCAATGGTTGCTTTTGGATTAGCTGTACTAGCGGCTATTATTTGGAGGCGAAGGCGGCGCGGTACATTTCCAGGCACCAACGTCTATGTTGGATCCTCATCTGTACTTAAGAGAAAATTAGTGGAAGATTTTACACCTACTTCGCATTGTTTTCAACCTGTACTAGCTCCTGAAACACCCACTAACGAACCCGCTTCTAGGGATGTCGTAGTGTGACGTCATAGCTATGAAATGTTGGCAATAGAAGATCGGGCATTCAGTTCCTAAAGAGTATGGACTTAATAGTTTGAAGAGTAGATGCAACCGTGCTAATGTCAGTAAGTCAAGGATTTTCGAATGTGATAAAATTAAATTAGTTTGAACTTGTGAGAGTTGTGGTGGTGCGGATATCTGTGACTTTTATTTTTTGTGATTTATATTACTCTGTGCGTTGAAAATCACTGTACCAGCAACTATAAAATCATACTATATAAATTTTGTATGTAGTTTTAGAAAAATTGTAAATTTAAAAATTGTACTTATAAATGTATTTATGAAATCACAGTAAGGACAACACCAGGAATCTTAGATGTAAATATATTAAGGCTAAGCGATATATCTTTTTATGAATAATAATTGAATTTGTGTGTTGTAAATATTTTATAGGTGTTAAATATTTGCACCGTTTCTTTGTATTGTGCCGCGTGCAAAATCAAAGACTATGTAATATTACGTGCTGTTCTTAACTTTGTCTATGGTTCGTAGAGATTTTACGCTGTGGTATATTTTTCTGCTAAACGTGTTTGATATGCCATAAATAAAGCTGTGTTAAATTAAACACAAACTGAAGGTAAAGCCGGAGTCAAACAGTCTTATTACTGAATAAAAAATATGTACATATACTTACTCTCGTACGTAAATATTACTGGTAATTTAATAAATGAGAATCAATTATTAATGACGTCTTATTAAAGTTCAAGTTAAAGTTACAATAATTGTTTCCGGTGTTATATATTCGAATTATTTATCACATTAGTTTTTTTATAAGTCATTAAAATGTAAAATTTACGTTATAATACATTCGTTTATAAACATGACTTACCTTCGGTTTGTGTTTCCTTAACAACACTATTCTTACCTATTATCAGTATCGGGATCTTATCATCGTTTCAATGGAATAGACGTCCTTATACAGGACCTATATATAGGTCTTCTTCTTCAGCAATAAATACTTGTACGTGTTTGTAAATATGAAGGATCTATTGTAAAAATTGTAACAGAGAAAGTATATTTTTCTTGAAGGCGACAGAAAATTTATCTAATATTAATACCGAGTTTTTAATATATAACTATATTAAAACGATACTCATATCGTTTAGATTAGCCGGTCAGTTAATCCTTGTATTGTTGCTGTAGAAATTTGTTTAAAGTCGATGTTAGCTTTGCCATGTACTTACTTATCTTGTTTTTTCGTAGCGTGAAAAGTTAAAAGCCAAAAGTATTTTGTGTTATAAACAAATATTTTGGTTTTTCCATGACCAAATTCATATTAGAGTTAGGCTTAGTTAAATTAATTTATTTTAACCTTCATCCGAATTTGTAAATAGTTGCTAATTGATGAAGCTACACTTTAATAAGTATAAATAAATATGTCTGCCAAATTATATCTTCTTTTTCATTTTGATCCCACTTTGTATTATTGAAATTACTTTTCAAAATTAATTTTAATAATGTTGAAACGTATAAGAAAGAACTGAATAATCTAATTTAAAGTACGGTAAACCTTACAATGATAATAATAGCGTTTTAAAACAACGAATAGATATATAGTAGGAAAAGTAGATTGTGAGATGTAACACAACTCATGACTTTCTTCTTATTATGTCCACAATTTATTATAGGTCATTCACACCATAACTAAATTACTATTAAGATATAATAATAATCGCAGATTTCTCACATACACAATAAAAATTACGAAAAAGAGAAAATATTATATAGAGCAACTTATTAATTAATTTATGTTGAATATTGGCGAGCTATTAATACGCAAAGCGATTTATACTACGTGATATTAATTACACTATATTCAATTTGCTAATCACTATAGCGAGAATAAATCTCCAATAATTTTGAACAAATATTGACAAGCATATTTAGCAGTACTTTAGTAGGAATCCTAAAGAGTTAATAGAATTTACGTTTGAGTAGAAATCCTTTCTGCATTTAGTTACGAGAATTATTGAACACTTTAAAAAAGTTCACATAATATTTTATTGAAAATAAAAATGAATATTAACTAAAAGGTTTAACGGCACTCAGGAGGGAATGCGTTTGGGCATCATTTGACAGGCCGGGATAAAACGACCATTGTTCTGGGATTAGCGTCAACGTATTGTCAACATTCGGTGGTCAAACAAAACGTCACGTTATACGGAACCCCTTTAATTGTAGACTCAGACGTACTTAAATACTTATCCTCAAATGGCTTAAAGAAACGGGGCTTTGCTTGTTTTATTGTAGAGGGAAAAATCTGGGGATTATAATACGATTTTGGTATTTTGTAACACGTGTAACAATTGTTTTTGGTATGTGTATATATTTTTTTTTTCTTTTAAATTTAATATTCATTGTTTTGTTGCATTGACTCTAGAATCTTATATGATGATTTTGATAAAACGCTTCATTGCTCTTCACAACTAAAGAAGCTTAAATACAAAGACCACCTAAAAATACTAGATCATTTCATTACGGCAAAATCACAAAATCTTCAATCAACTGGAAACGCCGTCAAAGACCACCTATCTTGCCGTTTAACTATCAATATGAGCTTTCAAATCAAACTTGCCTTTACAATTTTATGACAAAATATATTTCCAAGAATGTACCCATGCCGCTTACTTACAAACAAAAACTGGGTCGTATCTTCTTAAAAGCCAATTAAAGAGTTAAGGATACATTAAATTGAGAAATCCATTAAGCTAATCGGCGTGAGCCACCGACAATGTGATTATGAAGGTCATTCGAAAATGCAAATGGAAGGAAGCTCTTTTATAAATTACGTGTAAACGGTAGATAACCCGCGCGTTCGAAGTTATAATAGACCAAATTCGTGTTCCTATCCCCATAAATCAAGTTCCGAGATTAGATATCGAGATTTTGTTTTTACTTATTCTAATCGAAGGTGAATTATAAAATCAATTTAGATAAGTCTTTGAAATCGACTAACAGCCATTAATTTTCATTAACAAAAGCGATGTTTGTATTGGAAATGATATACAGTACGTATGTCTATTTTAGTTATTTTCTTCGTCCACGGTCATATTGAGCATTTGCTCATAAATAACGGGAAAATAGAAGGTGAACGCTCCCACAAGGATCCTTTCGGGAGCGGCCAAAGCATTCTTTTAAGATTTATTGCAGAACTTGAACACATTTCTGGTTCCCCATGTAACTTTCGTGTTCAATAGTCTCTCAAATTTGAATACTTTTGCCGCACATTTAATTGCGAATACTTTTACTATGTGCGGACTCAAATATTAGTTTGAATTTTATTAGCTTTGAAAACTTTCCATTTTGGGCTTTCAATTTCAGGATCATTTTAACCTAGAATATTCGGGGAAAAATGCAATGTTTTCTTTGAGTAGGTAATAAATTTCAGTTCCAACTTATGTTTGTCTATTTCGATATTGCATGAAATTATGCGTCTTTATAAAAATATAGATATTTTCTTATGGGTTATGAATTATCGGGTAGACATATTTATTCGCATAATAAATAATTTTTGCTACGTTCATAATAAACTATGACGTCGTGTAGTCGTGTCGTAACTTTTACTAATATTCCTCGTGTAATTTTGTATCACATATCAAAGTATATTCATTTATGGGGTCGAAACAAAATGGCTAACAGATCGGCTTTATTAATAGCCCGATAGTCCAGCAGATAATTTCCACACGTAATACACATGAATCATACAATATCGGCGATACTGTGTCATCGCAAACGCTTTTTCAAACAGATAAATATGATACATACAAGCGATCCACTATTAGATAAGTTGTATACAAGATAGAACCAATGTACAGGATAACTCGGCGATTACCAGCTCCTCCAAAGATAGGCTTTAGATATAAAACGCAATCCACATATTTTATGTCAATTTTATCTTAATTGCTGGACCATGGTATAAGACAGTTCTTGTTAACGTGTGTTGATAGCACTGAAATAGTCTCGCTAAGTGACTATTACTTTTATTTGCAATATAAGTACTTAAGAGATTAATTTAATTGCTTTATATTACCGTTCGACGATATGATTTACATTAACAAAATGATTGGATACTTTAATTACAATTTAACCTTTTTAATCTCACACTTGCGAATCATGCATTCAATATTGACAGTTGTGATTCCCTATTTAAATTTTGAAAATGCGATGTAAAAAAACACAAAAACACGATCGCATTTATGCTATGAAGGACTAGTCAGATTAAGGATAGGATACTACCAGCTCCAGTAATAATTCTTGCACCAGTTTTGAGCTCGAATCTGACAAGCGTCTCAAACCGTAGCAGACTTATCTGAGCCTGACCATCGAGCCTGTGATGCGATGTCGGAAACATACGTTACGCAATTACTGGTACAAGTGACTGTCAAGGGTGTCAGGTGGATGCTCAGTATTTGCGAAGTGCATTTATCATGGGATTCATGACGGCTGGATCGCTCGCAATAATTGTAATGTTGTGATAAATATTATAGACTATTTTAATGTGCGGATGAGATGTAGCGATAGGTGTGTACGTTGTTAAGATGCTGTTATGTATGTATTATGATTTCTGAGAAATTTTTTTCATAATGTGCAAATAGTAGTGGCTAAAATAATTATTCAATGTCGTACAAGTGATATAATTTTTAATAATTAAGGTTATTAATATTATCACTCGTATATACACTACACTTCAAGCTATTTTCTTTACTCACTTATAAACAAATATAGGCAACAATATAACATTCCATTAAATATGTCTTACAGCTATGTAAGTTAACCACAAGCAAAACATACTAATAACGAGAATATTATCTGCATAATTATTGCACTTACACAGTAATTATCAACAATAAAGATTGGCTGAAATAAAGAAGCGGAACATAATTAGCATTACTGTTTACTGTAGGTACATTATCTTAGTCTAAGACCGGAACACAACAGTACAAAATATACTGTTAGAACATTATTCAAGCTTCACAAGAAATACGATTATTAAATGTGAGAATGGCAATAGTTATTTTCCTTCATGAGCCTAGTTCTAAAGGCTTAAGCTGTGTACACACTGTGATACTGTTTGTGGAACAAGTACTCGCTATGGAAACACGTGTCTATGTCGTGGTCATATCGTAGATTTGATCATTTCATGATATGAGTGGCCATTTCACGAAATGGTCGCATATCGTGAAATGGCCAACATAGTTTGATCAGATCGTTAAATCGTCAACGTTTCACGATTTGGTCATCCACATTTGGCCAGATCGTATAAAATATAAAGAGTCCATAAAATATTAAAAAAATTCAGAATAACTATATTCTAAAAACTTGTTTAATGTCATTTAAGTTACTGCCGCGGCAGCGGCCGGCGAATGCCAGAAGCGAATCGTTTTTGCAATAGAAACAGTTAGGTTAGGTTAGGTTAGACTTTGATAAACAACGCACGAGCCGAGCGAGTAAAGCGAGCGTGCCGCGGCAGCGGCCGGCGAGTGCCAGAAGCGGATCGCTTTTTAAAAAACAAACAATTATAATAATATAGTAGTACTTTCTTAAATTATTTTATTCAAGTCGCATTTTTTCTTAAATACATATAAGATATCCACATTTTCCATAGTACTCGTACCTCTTCGTCGTAAATTCTTTGCTATGACTTTCTTCATAATATTGTTATTAAACGAATTATGAAGTTTTTAACTGCGAATAATTTAATTTTCGCCAGCGGCCGCCATCTTATCACATAAACACAGAGCTTGCAGCGCCTCTACCAACGATTAATGTAACTATTTTACGATATGATCAAATAATTTTGATCATTTCATGAAAAAACCGTGCGTTAATTGGCCATATCGTGAAACGATTTCTTATCATTGATCTGCCCAAACCACATCATGATGTGGCCAAACTAAATTGGCCATTTCACGATATGCGACCATTTCGTGAAATGGCCACTCATATCATGAAATGATCAAATCTACGATATGACCACGACATCTACATTGAGAAGTATTTTATTATTATTCCTACAATAGATATGTGGCTTGAGGCTTTAGCTATTCTTTTGTAGGGTTTATCTTTATGTGTGTTTATGGTACATTTTTATTTAATTACATATTTATAAATTAAATAGTTTATTGAACCTTGGCACACTTGGTGTTTTGTAGCAGTTTAATTGTTGAATTATCTTGTGTTAGGATAGGATTTTCGGGAAAAATAAAATTTCAAATATTTAAATGAACATCTTTATTTGGGACGATATAATATAGAATCTAGATATAATCTAGTCCGTTATAGTAATAGTGAATTCAGTCTTGATTATTAAACTAATTATATATTAATAGCATAAACAATTAAAAAATATCAACTTTTATAATTGTAAAATAAACTATAGGATCTTTTTATTGTTCATGGTATTAATAAATGTCATAAAAATATTATAACGGGTTTAATCTGTGGGTTTAATTATGATGGAGTCGTATATTATTTTTCAGACTACCGTTTAAAATTTTATTTTGCAGTAAAGTTGACCGTTAAAACCGGATTAAAACCGGTTTGTTTATTCTATGCGTTATGAATGCAATACAAAATACCAAGAATAAAAGCCCCATTATATTATTGTCTACATTCCTGCGATCCAAAAACAAGTATAATATTGCATTGTCGCATAAAAGGACTATGGTATTTTATTTACAAAAACGAATTGAAAATTGATGTTTTATAATTACTAAGAAATCAGCTAAAGTTAAAATTTATTTCACCAGTGACTTAATTATAATATTCCAATCTAAGATTCCAATAATATAATATGAGCTACATATACATTATTTTCTATTCAATAAATATTCTTCAAATCCACTCCTAAACATAGTAGGTAGGTACCTAATCGTATTACATAATTGTATCTTCAACTGCGAGTCACTGCTGAATTAGTTGATATCCCGGTGAATACGTGTAAACATTATTACTTTTTAAAGTACTTCAATTTTAATCACCCACCAGTTTTTACCTGAAAAGATATTATGTACATTAGTGATCATTTTTACATTGAAACATATTTTTTAATCTGGGTTAAGTTTTTCGAGGTTTTTTTATTTGTATTAAAAAAATAAAATTATGCATTATTGTACACGTATTGATAGAGAGCAGATGCTACGGTTTTATGCAAACAGATGTCAGATTTTGTTTACCTACCACATTTAAAAAAAAACCACACATTCTTCACAATCCCACATCCCGTAAGAAAGTGAACCCTGCTCAATCGTCACTTACAAAAGGTAGATATTACAGCGATGAAGAGCTAAATCCATAGAGTGCTTTATAAATCAGGGAGTTAAGGACGCTATAACGTATTTTTACAAAAACACGCTGTTTTTCGGTACCATTTTAACTTAAAGCAATTACACGTGAGAACATAGTAATATCTTAATTTAAAGATAATATATTCAGCTCTACGTTCATCTTATAAAAATTGTACGACGTCATACAAAATTGTCGCTGAAATACGTTTTTTCCATCACAATAAACGCATAAAATGCAAAAAAATGGGGTCTAAACCGGTACCATTTTAGGAAAATTAAGAGCCTAATCTATCTTCTTAACTATATCTTATTGAGGGATATATAGTCCTTTATATATGGTGTAATTTTTATGAATCTAAATCAAAATTTTATTTCAATAATGAGCTAAATTAAAAATACTTGTCGATTTCTTCATACATTTTGTTCTCGCGGTTCGTCAGACCGCGCTCAGAAGCGCTCTTGGAAGGACGGGTGTATCGCTCCTCGTGCCAAAAATAAAAACGAAATAAAAAAGATTATTGTGCGTGCACTGTCTTTTTCGTGATTTGAAATATTTGATACTTTTTATGAGTAAACTGTATAAGTTTCATATTCCAATTATTTGTAATTTAAAATTATGTTTTTAAAATTACCTTGCCTGAGATCCTCTTTTTTATGGGTTGTTGAATAGATTGGTGGGGTAAAACAATTCAAGATGGCGTCGATGAAAATTTGGCTTTTTTTCGTGATGGGTGTCATTTTCATAGTTTTTGGGGTAGCTATTACCGAATATGAGGTCAAAACTGAAATCCAAGATGGCGCCGACGAAAATTTTACATCTTTTCGTCATGAGTGTCATTTTCATGGTTTTTGGGGTAGCTATTAACGAATATGAGGTCAAAACTATAATCCAAGATGGCGCCGACAAAAATTTTACAACTTTTCGTCATGGGTGTCATTTTCATGGTTTTTGGGGTAGCTATTATCCAATATGAGGTCAAAACTGAAATCCAAGATGGCGCCGACGAAAATTTTACATCTTTTCGTCATGGGTGTCATTTTCATGGTTTTTGGGGTAGCTATTAACGAATATGAGGTCAAAACTATAATCCAAGATGGCGCCGACAAAAATTTTACATCTTTTCGTCATGGGTGTCATTTTCATGGTTTTTGGGGTAGCTATTAACCAATATGAGGTCAAAACTGAAATCCAAGATGGCGCTGACGAAAATTTGACATTTTTCGTGATGGGTGTCATTTTCATGGTTTTTGGGGTAGCTATTAACGAATATGAGGTCAAAACTTAAATCCAAGATGGTCGTCGAATTTCAAGATCGCGTCATGGTAATACTGTCGCGTTATGGAGCAAGGCGGCGATTTTGGTATCTATGAATCTCGCCAAAGAAGTTTCACTCCTGACACGTTTTCTCGGCACAGACGTTCTTTTTTATTTTATTCTCTTCGTTTAAATGTTTTAGATAAACTTTATTTTAAATAAAGTTTAGCGAATATATTTAAAGAATATATTTAAAGTTACTAATATCTGTCAGAATATTAACATGATTGCCACAGAGTTGCGTTTTATATTAAATTTCTAAATATGCATTTCAATGTTCTTTAAAATTGTTTTTTTTAAGACTTTCTACAAAACTGTGGTTGTTAACGTTTTTGTTATTTTATTTAAGTTTACTTTAAAGGAGTAAGAAAAATATACCTAATTATCGACGGTTACATTGGGGATTTGGTAATAGCTGTCTCAAAAACCTTGAAAATGACACCCATGCCGAAAAGATGTAAAGTTTCGTCGACACCATCTTGGATTTTAGTTTTGACCTCATATTGGTTAATAGATACCCCAAAAACCATGAAAATGACACCCATGACGAAAATATGTAAAATTTTCGTCGGCGCCATCTTGGATTTTAGTTTTGACCTCATATTCGTTAATAGCTACCCCAATAACCATGAAAATGACACCCGTGACGAAATGATGTAAAATTTTCGTCGGCGCCATCTTCGATTTTAGTTTTGACCTCATATTGGTTAATAGCTACCCCAAAAACCATGAAAATGACACCCATGTCGAAAAGATGTAAAATTTTCGTCGGCGCCATCTTGGATTTTAGTTTTGACCTCATATTCGTTAATAGCTACCCCAATAACCATGAAAATGACACCCATGAAGAAAATATATAAAATTTTTGTCGGCGCCATCTTGGATTATAGTTTTGACCTCATATTGGTTAATAGCTACCCCAAAAACCATGAAAATGACACCCGTGACGAAATGATGTCAAATTGTCGTCGGCGCCATTTTGGATTTTAGATTTGACCTCATATTGATTAATACTTATTTAATAGCTACTCCAACTCCTTGAAAATGACACCCATGACGAAAAGATTTCAAATTTTCGTCGGTGCCATCTTGGATTTTAGTTTTGACCTCATATTGGTTAATAGCTACCCCAAAAACCACCCACATTTGCAAATGTGTTTGCTACTTAGGAAAAGTTCATATTTAAAGATATAGGTAATGTGAATGTGTGATAACGAATTTAATTTATTTCATTCCGACTGTTTCTCGGAATAACATACATTTACTAAGAATTGCTTACAATGCCGGGTTTAATATATTGCCGGTAACATATAATATTATGTATGATAATAATTCTTAAAAAAGTATTTTATACATTTCTTAAAAAGCTTCGATATTGTATACAATAATACAATTCATATTCAAATTGTTGTAAAATAGTCACACTTTTTTAAGTTGGTTGAATACACTAAAATACTTATAAGGATCGTACCTACTAATAATAGTAACAAAATGAATTTTTAAAGTTCCCAGTAATCTTCTGGAATCAATTTCAATAAAAATATAAAAAAAAATAATATCAAGTATGAAGATGGTCTATAAAATGGAATGCGCTATGTTTACGTGAGCGCGATGTTCCCGCGAACCACGTGGCGACGTTAGATACCTAAATTTGAGTAACGCAGATTTGTGACAGCGTCCTTAATATGTGTCTCTATACGTTTATTTTTAGGGTAACTGTATAAAATGATTCAAAATCTTATGTTGTGTTTAGAAATTTAGAAGCTGAATGTCTTATATGGAGTTATCACTTCTTCACGACTTTCGTATAATACGTAATTAGCTTGCAGGAAATAAGCCTAAAACCGCCCCTCATAATATTTGATTGCTTTTATGAAATGCAGCCTTCCTTAAAAATAAAAAAAATCTTTCCAAATTATTGATTGTTTGCACAACGATTTATTAAAAACGCAAACCATATCCGACGCAGTCACGAACAGTAACTATAAAATGCACCATACAAAAGTAGCAACAAACTAATACTTTATGCCGAGCCTAAAGTTTTATCACGACTTATAAGTAATGAAGTATCTAATTGCACTCACGAAGCAATCTTTGTTTTATTTGCTGCGAAAACCCCGAGGGAGGTGCCCACTGCCGTACTGTAATATGCGGCTGTCAACGCGTGGGCGATCGCTAAACATCACCTTGTAAATAGTGGTAAATATTTGTCTTCAGTGTAATTACTGTAATTATACCTCGCCCTCCGGCCGTATATTGATTTTAAGATCTATTAAAAGAATTAGTTTTATGTTACAGTATCTTACGTACTGTTTAAGGAGCGTTTATTATAAGGAGATACGTGCACCTGCAGTCGATACTTTCTGTGGGGTAATTTATTGGGCCATTAGAAGTTTGCATGAGGAGAATAAGAAGATATATTACTGTTTAACGATTGAACAGTACATATTATATGCATTATGCATAGAATATATGTAATACTGTTTGAGTTCAAGGCAAGGAGGCAACGTTTTATAAAGTTTTAGAAGTACTAACTGATCAAGTGAATAACAAAAGAAGGTATTACATTTGAGAAATTCTAGTCCATAGTTTTTGTAAAATATTTGATACTAAGTAGGTAAATGGGTTATATTCAATTTTTTATTATAAACCACGTCCACAGTAGTCTTTGATAAATTATAACAATATACCGATAAATCTTTGTTATTACTGTACCTATAGGTACGTATAACATAGAAATAGAAGGGTATTACAGGCATAGAACCTCCGAGCAAATCCCTTCTATTTCACAATGTAATAATATATTCGAATATTAAGTCACAGATTTCGCAAGCACTATTAGGTATACCAAGAGCTAAGCCGAGATAAGTAAATTCAAATCCATAAGGCACAATTAGAAGACGCATTCAAGAGCTTAGAGTATAAGCACTAAGCAGTCGGCTCAATCAATCAATAATTTCTCAGAAGCATATTATCTCAAAATGCATAGCTGTTTGCCGATATCAAATTATATGAGATAGGGATCTGATGTGGAGACCTACGGTAATTTTACACCTCGGGCTTATGCGTGCTTAATTAATGTTTTGTTTTAATAAATTGTTCGAGCAATATTTTAAGTATGCAGCACGTTTTGTATATATAATAAATTGTGTTTGGTTATGGAATATTAATGTCTTAAAAAACTCACTAAATAAAAGTATTTGCTGCATTCGAGAAGAACAAATAGCTGATGTTTATCGAATAGCATACAGGCTAATTCGTACACATTTTGTAGTGTTTCAAGGTCCAGTTTTTATAGTAAGGTCAATGACCCATTAAAAAACTAACTTAGAAAAAATAAACAAACATTTCAATTATTTCTTACAATAGTTTTTGATTGCTGTTGTCCTTAATATTATTAACATATGAACAAACAGTCAACACCAAACAAAGACTATTGAAGCTGTTCAAAGTTAAATAGTGCGTATAAGTTATGGGGCATTTTAACGTTTTATTGAACGCATACTACGACCAACAGGTGGCGTGGATAGGTCACTAATTACAGCATTTACAACCGGTTTTCATAATTAGTGATGGGCGTAGTAGGCGGTCCCGTGGCCCGCGTGTCGAGGCGTGGTCGTTTTTCGATGGCGATTCATGTAATTTAACAAGCGATCAAATGTCGCAAACTAAAGGTTCTCTTTATACTATGGTAAAGGGCAAGGAATAATCGGATTCGGAACGGAACTGCGTTTAATAAAAATATATATTTGTAAATGTATAATACAATAATGAGGAGGAAATGAGGCATATAAACATGTTTTGTATTGACAGATGCATGTGCTTCTGAATGAAGGAAGTGTTTGTTTTACGATGTTTTATTAACACACTTATGTAAATTTATGTAATATATTTCCTCTATTGAACTTTTAATTTAAGCATATTTTTCTATAACTATCTTTCTCTTTTTTGTATTTTCTATCCTGTATTTAAGTACCTATTGATGATGATACTTTAATAAGGTTAATATTAAAACACATAAGCTCTTTAAAGAATAAAAAACTTACATTAGTAGGTACCTAACTGCTGTGAATACGTGAACATTTTGCTCATCAAATATCGTACCCACGCTAAAGTATTCCATGTTTCGCAAATCCAACACAAATTGTCTATATCTTTCGATTTTCTCGTCCAATACGTGCATCAAAACTTTATTTATATCGGGATATGATTTAAAATGAACCATCAAATATGCACTTACAGGATTATGCAAACTCCTATGTTAATCTGAAACACCAGACGATTATTTCTAAAGCTATCGATGTAAACTGCATAATACACGCCTCAGCGTAGGTTGGCTGTAATAAGCTGATGTAATGCTCGGCCGATGTTTATGTAAACGACACACCAATTACTTAACACCAAAACTAGAGATTACACCGCGGATAAAAACATTGCTGAGGAAAACGCCGTCTAGCCCACGCACTTTCAACATAACATAGATATTATCAGTAATTGGCATATCTGTATACTGTATACAGTAGATCATTTAATTTTCTTAATAATTTTCTATCGGAATACGCCCGGGGGTTAGCCGGTTGCTATCGCTCTATGCATTTACTTGCAATTCATAATAAATAAGGCTCAAGTCATACAAAATGCAAGACACATTACTTGGATTTTAAATCTGATTTATGAATAACGATGCATAATTTAAAGGTATAAATTATGTATGTTTTAGTATTACTAATTACAGGGTATACACATAAATAATTAATAAAATTTTAAGGTATCAAAACAGATTGACTTTTTCGATATTCACGTTGAAAAAAAATGGATTTCGCGAAGCGCAGATCGACATTGACAAAATATATGCCAATCTTGTCAGGCGACTGAGTTATCGACAGCTCATCTGTATACAGTTTTGGTGAATATCTTACTCAGTAATTGACTGATTTATATCGAATTTCGGGGTAAAATTATGTGTTCCTGTATATTATTGTGTGTAGTTAAGTATGTTTTATAGATTTTAGACCGCTACGAATTTTGAGAAACACTTTTAGTTGAATTATAGTCTCAACTCTCAAACCAAGTAAAGATTTTAATCGAATAGACGATTACTAATTACTGATAGAGGTTTTCATTTTTGAATATTTCTTTGTATAAAGTACCTACTTTATTTAACTGTGTTATACTTTTCTTGTATTTGACAAATAATGATTACTGTATCGCCACGTAAAGATAATAAACTTATAATAAAGTACAATATTATGTTATCAGCTAATGTTTGGAAATACCGCTAAGGAAAACTCATTCTACAAAGTAATTGCGCGTGGTTGAACTGATATAACCAAGGAACTAGTTGTGAATATGTACCTGCTAATCTACTAGTATTATTTAGTTGTTCTTGGAAGCCTTTCTCACCTTAGGCCCTAACCCATCACGGCGCGAGATGATTTGCTAAATGTCAGATTATTTAAAAGCTCTATAGGTTGGTAACTATTACAATATAGTTTCAGGCATTGATATTAAACTTCATTACTTGACAACAACAAAGTCAATTTTTGAATTGAACTTGTAAATTGTTAGGGAAAAATAGTATTGGCAAGTTGTTTATCATTGAATAACTCATTATTAAATATCGATATGTAATATCCTCATAAATCAATTTGATATGTAATCAAGCGACCTTACTGTGTGTATCACATCAACGTTATTATATTTCAAACACATTGAATCAAGATTTAGTGAATACTCGTTAATGATAACTCATTATACACATGACATAATTTAGCCAATTATTAAAGTTTAGTAATTTTTTGCTATTTTAATAACTTTATTTAATAACATTCCACAATCAAAGTTTAAAATTTTGCGATGATTGCTACCTACGATTAATCGTCTTGTAATTCGGAGGTTTTAAACACCGAACCACACACAGACGGCAAAAAAATCCAATTATCTATATTACAACCGCTAGTTCAACGCACCGCTATTAATGCTTCAATTTAGTAATTACTCGAGTACACAAAACACCAGAAGTAAAAAAGGCGAATTAAAAATCACTACAATCTCGAAACTCGGCTTTGTCGGAACCAGTGATTTATAAGGAGCGGCCAATGTCCTCTCTCCGGTAATATAAGTAATTATGTTATCACGTTGCTTGCTGCATCATTTTATACATTATCGAGCGACAAAGAGCTTTTATTATCTATTAAAAGTTTAGTAGCGTTTTATAATTAGCTGGCTAGTGGCTAATGTAAGGATTCTTTGTTTTATCGTATGAGGTAGTTTAATGTAACTATTTATAGTTTGTCATTTAATATTTTTTAGCATTGTAGGTTTACTTTCGTTGATTTTGTATGGAGTGTTTATCATGTTTTCTATTTACTTAATACATAGTATATGAAGTTACGATCATTTTATTAGTTATTTACGTAAATAAAATACCAGCGAACTAGTTACAACGATAATTCAAATATACACTTAAAATTGATTTCCATAGCTTCAATTTTAATACTTGACTAAACTGTTATGCCGATCAACCACGCTTGTTTATCCAGACTGTCAACTCTAATTAGAGCCGAACATTAACAAAATAACATTAGATAATGAATTAACAATATTCTGTGTTGAGGTGAGCTTGCATACATAATGCATCAAAGTGATAGGATTAAACAGAATTTGAATTGCTTATTAAGCTGATTGACGCATGACTTTATCCGTTCCATGAATTCGTAATCTGTACAAATGCAGAGAAAGGACAAATTAATCATCGAAATGGGAATTCGGGGGATTTTTGTCGATGGATGCATTGGCGTTGACACTTATTTGCATTAACTGTTAGTGTAGGTACAATGCGTAGGTACGTAGCTTTAGCGAAGGGAAATAAGATTTAAGATGAATAAATTTTAAACCTGCCATAAAATTTATTATTTTATATCAATGTAGTATTTGTATGATTTGTAATTGGTTTCATAAAGCTGTAACTATATTTCCCTTCTAACATTCTACATAATTTTTCCATTAAAATTTCATTTATTTATCATGCACATTTAATTAATTTAGTACCTAATGTGTTCAATCCATGCGTGATCTTATAAAAGCTCAATGTATAGTTCATAAAATTATAATGTAGATTGTATCGAGTGACAGTAAAATTCACAGCAAAATCACATTCAACATTATTATTACTTACCAAATTTTTGAAGTGAAACCTCTAGCCGCGTAGAGAGTAAAATTTCAATGTCGCGTCATGACAATACCGTCACGTCATGGAGTAAAGCGATGATTTTGGTATCTTTGATTCTTGCCAAAGAAGTTTCACTTCTGACACGTGCTTAGTACACACGATCATTTATTGTCATAGGTAGGTTTTCGTGCTTCACTGATGATTTTGATCATTTAATAAACAGCGTGGTTTAGATACTAAGAGTATAAATAATTAGATTTATCTCTCAAAATTGCATAAGAATAGATTAGATGATTGTATAGTATAGATGATAGTATAGATGTAGCAAGTGCTTTGCACAATGCTGTTATGTATATTCTTATAAATAACAGCATTGTGCAAAGCACTTGCTACAACGATTCGAATTCCAACAGTTAATCTTTATCTCGATCTGATCTTTATAAATTGACGTTTCTACTGGCTTACTAAGCCCTAATTTGTTCCATTTATCCAATTTCATAATTCAATTACAACCGCATTGAATTATAATATTTCGTACAACGTCTCACTTTTGTAATTATGTTCAATTTTGTGTCATTACTCAACATTTTATGAAGAAAATATTTCAAGTGATAATGATAAACGTGTTCTTAGTCAAACCTTCGTAATTCGTCAGAAATTAATATGAAAAATATTTCAAGGGGTTTTTTTTACCTACATTTACGTAAAGGTTTACACAATCGAATACACTTTAACCGATGTTCAACAAAAACGGAATCTCACGGTTGCAAAGCGCTACCTCACCAGAGGCGGTCAACTAAGCCATGCCCTAAATATTTGCAATTTCGTACGTGATCGCGTCTAATCCAAACTATTTTGTTATACATGAAATTTTAGTAGTTTCAGATACAATGCAGGATTAGGGCTAGTACGATAGCGTTAGAGGGGATTTCGCCTCCACTAGCCATTGCAGCTACGCTTAATTGTGAGCTTTGAAAGCTTTCATCGCGCGAATCGAGTATTAAAATATTCACTTTTTTGAATTTTCAACTCATATTTTTATTCTACTAGCCTAACAACTATATAACAAGCGGTTTTTCCAATTTGATGTATGTACGGTGTACCTTCATGACCCAATTACTCCATACAAAATAGTGACTACGATAACGACTTTTTAGTTAAGAAATTTTTGAGGTCTTATTGAAGTGAAACTTCTTTATCGGGGTTTGAAAAAAATTTAGTGTAACATTTTTTCGTTACGCGTGACATTTTTCCGTTACGCACCATCTTTTTCTTATCTCTACCACCTTTTTTCCATCTTTTTCTTATTTCTGTAAAGTTGCATATACTTAGTAAATTATTTTTTGAAAAATAAGGTCTTAAAGAAGTTTCACTTCTTACGTGTGTACACTGGTACACGCACACATTATTTTTTTAGTGTAATATTTATTGTACTAGATTAGAAATTTTAATAATTCCCTAACCAATATCTGTGACCTGAAAAATTCGTGAAGCTTTCTCATCGAAACATCACAGTTTAGTTTTGTTTGTTCAAGGCACGTTTTTCATTCGATCTGGTAAAAATAAAAGTGAAGATAGTCCGTTCGCACGTGACGAGATGACAAAAGATCGTAGGTTTTTGGCACTGCGCTAAAGGTAACAACTGACTGTTTACTTTTTACGTGCACTCGTGTACAAATTTTGGTTAAACGACTCCCCTCGGATTGTTTCCATTTGATTGGTTTTATTAAGTTTTAAAATGTTGAGTGAATCTCTATTTAAGTAGCTGGATATTTATCAAATGTCAGATATTTAGGTGGGTGCTGTATGTATATTAGCGATAGAAAGAATAATGAAAGTAGAGTACCTAATATCAAGGAACTGAGGCTACAGCTGACATTGACAATGAGGAACTTTAATTCATTACATATTTAAATACTATAATATTATTATACTATAGTATCTATCGTTCATTCAATACATAACAACCATTTAACAAGATATAACTTACACCATTTTATTCATAGCTACAATATACTATAACTGTCTACTCATTTTACACTTTTAAATAAAGCTTCAAAAAAAAACAATACTTATCCAAACATAAATCAAGGCCATACTCCGAAAAGTAATGAAATACGAGAAATACCAATAAAAAGCCCAGCTACTCCATTCGAGTATTAAATTACACTAGATACGTGATTTCTTACCGAAACTAATGGACAGTAATCAATTTTATTATAATATAGTTCTTATTCTATCAAAGAAATCGATCAAAAAGTCGCCGTACGCCATTATAAGCAAACGAAGGTCATTATGACCGGATTTTGTTATTAAGACGATTCTCTTACAAATTGTTTTTGGGATTCCGTAAAAGGAACGTGGAAGGAATACTAACCGTAACCCAAAATACCAAATATGATTATGGATCATGTTTCCTCGGAAGATTCTTCTGTTTTAAATTTAATAATATTTACAAATAGGTACCAAACTTTATTAAACTCAAACGCAGAAAATTAACTTTTTATAAAAACCACATATGTACCTAGTTTTTATTTTCGCAAACTAGAAAGAAGCCGATCGAGACTAATATTCGTCTAAAGCAATACTGCATAAAAAGCGCTTCGCCATCCAATAATTTTACCCTAATTATCAAAACTATGGGTTAGAATTGTAACCGAAATTAAAAATTTCGTAAGGCGGATGATTTAATTCATTTTTGCATTGACTGCTCCAGTCACGCTTGTCTGTTTTTTGTTTCTTTGTCGTGAGTCGGCAGGACTCACTGTCACGATTAATTATATAAACCGTTGTGTTTTTTTTATAAATAAATCGTGAAAACACCAAGCTTTAGATTGATAAATATTATACAATGTAGTGACATAATAATGGCGTAATATGCGGAAGCTTCTTTGTAGAACTTTTTTACAATGAGGAATTGATGACTATTGAAATGTGTAAAATTGTTAATTCTATATTATAGATATATATACCTATACTATACGGTTTGGAGTAATTCCATTATCATAATTGCAATTGACGAGGTAATTGTGATAACTTCATCGTTTTAGGAATATAAACAATAGTGAATACGTTATTAAAACAAAACTCTACAATCCACATTTTCACAGCCACGAATAAAACTTGTTTCGTAACTTTTACTCCATTTAAACCTAAAATAAACTTTCAACAATTAAAGATACATAAAATTTTAACCATGCAAGCACGGTAAATTTTTTTGTGTTTGGTTTATACGAAATAGAACAGTTTAGCCCATACCGATGTTAATGACTACGTAAATCGAGCGATTTTACGACGAATGCGGTCAATATAACTTCTCTGCCGTTTCACTAATTATTAATTGCCCAGTTTTTACACTTCAAGCTTAATCGAACCTCTATATTTCAAACGTTTTAATAGTTTTACTTCATAATTTACTGAAGAACTAGCGACTCGTGTATAAACAAGGGTGCTATTAACCAATTACCTTTAGTATGGAAAATTAACGATCTATATTTTTTTAATCGAATTATAAACAAACATAAAACATTCAAACGTCTTTATTAGCCGTAAAATTTTCCGTTTGTTCGAAGTTTAATTAACAAAATAAATCATCATCATCATCATCATCATCAGCCCATATACGTTCCCACTGCTGGGACACGGGCCTCCTATGAGGGTACAGGCCATAATCCACCACGCTGGCCAAGTGCGGGTTGGCGGATGACACATGTCGTCGAACTTTTTAATTCTTCAACATGTCGGTTTCCTCACGATGTTTTCCTTCACCGTTCGAGCAGTGGTGATGTTACAACATGCGCAGATAAATTGAAAAATCAATTTATTTCCTGCGCGCTCGCCTGGTCTCGAACCACGGACTTATCGATTCAAAGTCCGAGGTCTCACCACTGAGCCACCACTGCTCATACAAAATAAATACGTATGTAGTATTCACAAAATAAATAAATGTATAGAAATATTGTTGAATATGATTGAAAGCTTGGAAATGCGTCGTTTTCCAAAGGTTTGTATTTATTGATTCCCACAATGTCAATGGTGTTTAATGACATGGTTTGAATGGCGTTCACCACAAATAGCTTTTACTTTGAATACGTTTGTTGTTAGAAATCGGAAGCTGACATACTTCCAAATAAATATGCAAGTGACTTTAAGGATAAATACTGTTACGAACTGGCATCCGATAATAATGTATTTTTTTCTATACCTTTATAAAAGAAAGCGAATTTAAATCTCAGTAACTACTGATCCGATTTGAAAAATTCTTTTGGTGTTAGATAGCCCATTTATCGAGGAAGGCTAACTTTATCATTACGCTAATATCAACAGGAGCGGAGCACTGCGAGTAAAACCGCGGGGCACAGCTACCCTGAAAACTAAGAAAAATAAAATAAATTCTTAAAGCAATTAGCATTTAAATTACGAATTTTACTGAACTAAAACTTTTATAACTATTCTTTTCCACGCCTTAGAAATTGAAGTAGGTAGAGCGATAAAATATTTCTACTCAGTTTGCATTTTACGTATGGCAGGTTAATTAGCTATTATGAAGCCTTTAAACCTGCAATACCTATTGTTCAGTAGGTAGTACTCTAAGCACTACAATGGTCATAGACTTTGAGTTTTATTATCGATATAAAAAATATATAATTAATGTTTTTTCCTTCAACAATGGATTTCATTATTTAGTATTTTTTTAAACCTAGGGTACGTATGTTTCTGTAATGTAGGTATCTTTCATTAGGCTGCTCCACATAGAGCTATCAGCTAGCCTCCTCGCGAGGCGAGGCAATTGCTGCGCCAAGTAACTCGGCCTATGTGGATTCGGCCGAGGAAAATGACAGCGAACGGAATCCAACAGCTAAATTGCTGTACTCGTTACATTGAAAACAAGAGTTCTGAGCACGTGAAACAATTTTATCATTATTCTCGAAAATAACAAAAAACTACTGAATGTTTTTGCCCTATACATCGATGTAGTATTCACATTTAATTATCATTGAAAAGTATAAATAGCAGTTTGAGCGCGATCAGCTTAAATTAGATACGAGAGAACAAAGATTCATTAATTCAGTTGTCGTTATTGAAGAAATAATAAGGGATAATAAAGCGCATGCGCACGGTCAGCTTGTCATAACCAGTCAAAAGTTATGAGTAATAAAAATCAGCAAAGTGCAACCACTTAGCAGAGCCTGTAGTGCTGTGGATTCTCATTTTTTAACATAAAATATAATTGTTAATTACAATGCTTCCAAAACAATTACGGAATGGTCGTGAAGACAATCGAATTCAAAAATAAATGCATGGTTCACGTAATTACACAGATGTTGAGTGGTTTCCTCTTCTTTTTTATTTTTATTTCAGCACCGTGAGTTGCTGATACAACTAAAATAAATTACGAATGAAAAATATTAAAACTATTGACAATTAGGCATGTTGTAATAGTCTAATAGACATTTTTAAAGACGACTGAATATTAACGAACACCTTTTTGTTCCAACTTTTAGAAACGTTATCTTACCGTTTTTATTTTACTTTGATTGAATATCAAGCTTTCTTAGTTTTAAGAATAACCAAATTCATTTCGAATGTCAAATAAACACCATAGATCGGAAGTTAAATGACTGAAATAAAGACTTGACTTCATTGACTTAAATATACCAGCATAATAAAAAACAAATATGTCTATCGCATTCCCAAGAACATTCTATTTTAAAATTAATATTTTATAAGCCGCTATAATTAACAAAGAATTGTACAATAGCCTCAGTTGAAAAACATGACATCGTTAAATCTCCAGAGCTTTAAAATAAAAACTTGAGACACATAATTTTATGTTATGACAAATTCAAAGAGGCGATTCATATTTTATGCATTAGCCGTATTCGATGTGCTCGCTACAGACGTATTTGATGCAGTATTTTTGTAGACAAAACTGTAGAATATTCTAATATACGCGCATACATAAATGTATAGAATATTCGGGAAAATACAGTGTGGATATTGTGAGGAAATAGTGATAAATATTTTCGTATGGAAAAGCGATTGACTCGACGTATAATTTGATGATTATCGATATTGGCTACTTATTTATTATAATGTATAGATGTTATATAATTTACTTATTTATTTATTTATTTACATCACATAGAACTTACTATCATTACAGGATTCTAACCTAATTCGACAGTGTTCTTTTATAAATTAACAAGAACAAATCTCATCTATCAAACATCAATAATACAGGGTGTCTCAAAAGAAAGTTTATATTTTGTGGATGAATAAAAAAAAAGTAAGCGGTGTATTGAAAAAATGTTTATTAATTATTAAAGTACATAATATGGGAATTTATTTCTTAAAAATAATATCGTCCAAATGCAGTCCATTGCGTTCACGGCACTCATTTAATCGAACAGTAAAATTACAGTTTTTTTTTCAATACACCGCTTACTTTTTTTTTTATTCATCCACAAAATATAAACTTTCTTTTGAGACACCCTGTATTACAAGCTCATACTGCGTACAATATTATGAAGAAAATAAAACATAATACTAGGAGGAATTAAATTAAATGCATTTTTGGAAGTGAATAATAACTTACAATTTATGATCTGTATACCGCTGCGCTACTACGTCAAGAATATTTTTTTGCAAATAAAATTTTAATAATGTAATCATAATCATTACATTATTCAATAAATATGGCATGTTTCGTGTTGGATTTGTTAGTTTATATGATTATAAATTGCTTATTTATGCTAATTATATACAATATAGACATAAAATATTTATAAAGATAAATTGAAATCGATCATCTATACATATAATAAATCTGTAGAAGGGTCAATTCTGTACATTGAAAATATTGAAAAAATAAACCCAAATATGTGATTAAATAATTTTTTTGTCTGTCTTTCTGTCTGTCTGTCTGTATGTGAAGGCATCACGTAAAAACTAACGGTCCGATTTCCATGAAACTTGGTATAATTATACCTTATTGTCCTGGGCATAAAATAGGATACTTTTTATCCCGGAAAATAAATCTTAATTTTTCCGCGCGGACGGAGTCGCGGGTGGAAGCTAGTGTTATAATATGTATAGAATTTCCGACGGTTAAAGCGTTTTCATTGTTATTGTTTCTGAATAAATTGTACGATACTTTATTGTCATATTTCTTAGATTTACAATACAAATCGCTGATGCGAATAAGATATCACAATAGGTAGGATATAGAGATGCGATATATTTCATGTTTTTATCTTTAAAAATACAAAATTAAAACTTACTTTAATAAATAATGTAATGTCTCGTACAGGTATAAGGTCATTTAAACGAGGGTATTAAATCCTGAATATAATAAAATATTGATAGGGTTTTCAGTTTTACTGAAACTCGATAATGATATAAATTAAATTATAATACACAATTTTATAAATTCAAAAATATATTAAAACGTTTTAAATAAAATATCGCTGAATATTTCCACTAATTAAAGAGCAGCGTACAAAATATCATAAAACAAGAAAATTTATAATATCCCTACATATTATTAAAAACAAAACTTATTGATTTACCGCGTTGTTTATGACTACCATTAATCCCGTAATATCCCTGTTTTACAATGCTGTTTATAATTTAACGCACACATGCCCATCTCAGCTCTACCGTATCTGCAACCAAGCGCGTATGATAAATCACTTCTCTTAAACCAAAGTTAAAGGTTTCCAATGGAATAATAATTTTATTTATCTACAAACAGAAGTTGTGTGCGTCAGTAAATGAAATAGAGTTGCTGCAGATATGATTGAAAGATGATATTTCCTACATTGGAGTGCCCCTCCGAAGTTACTTATCAATACCATCATTTATCATTGATTTATCGTTGGATCGACACTTCTGAGTGCTTAGAGAAGTCAATCTTTAATGTATAAATTGAAATATTCCATTTTAGTGCAAGTACTGACTACCTACCTCAGCGTTCGTTTGCCTTGCAAGATATGAAATGTTTTATCATCTTCATTCGAACAATTTATTACACTTGTGCAAACACAGATCATTGATTTGGAAGCAGCATACACCAGATACGAGAAATAGTTTACACGATCAGTAGAAACAAAGAAAACAAAAACATTTTCTAGCTAGATGAAAATTTATACAGAACTGTATTATACCGATGAGAATAACATAAACAGCAGCTGTGTTTTCTTAAGCAATAAGAGTCGACGAAATAAGCGACATTAAGATTATAATTTGGTTCATTGGAGAGCAATAAGTGCCAATAACCCGCCACTCACGTAACTCCGAGACGGCGAAAGGCACGTATTTTTCACATTATCGGCTAAATTATTATAAAAGGTAGAAACGTGTGGCTTCCAGTAATTCTGAATTGTTGCGGGCGAAACAATTGTTATAACAGCACGTTCGTTTAAGACAAGTGTTGTGGAACTGTTGTTGGGAATCAGAGCTTGGAATGAGTTCGTTTCATTGCGGAATACTTCCAATGTGGATTAAAATTATACAAAGAAAAGATATACACCAACAACCAATACGTTGTAAATCATGTCCATAAATCAATGCGGGATAGATCCATATCTATAGACCTATCAAATAATAACGATAAGAACCGGTATACATTTTTTATAGGAGAATCAGTTTTTTTGTCATTAATATTCAAAATGTGATCTAAAAGAGGCGGGTCAAGGCAACTTTTATACAACAATACGACGCCAATGCGACAAGATAGAATTAACATTTTGTGTTCTCAATGAAGTAACAAGACCGATGATGTACGAAAGTAAAAAATTGTAGGTCATCATAGAACAATGAGGGTCGAATTTGAATAATTTGTTTTGATTCGACATGTACAATTTATTTATGATGTAATGCTGATCTAAAAACATAGAACATAAAATCAACTACGCTATCTTTGATATTTAAAACAGTGTAAACACACATTTTTCTGTTTCTTACCTTAATATTTATGACGTTGGAAGCAAAACCGAAAGCATTAGTATTCCATAGCACTTTAAATTTCAGATTCGTTTAAACCGCTTTATCAAAAGCAATATCAGCTATGTATTAAACATTAGATACAAGCGAAGTTTGAAATTCGAACAGACAACATTTAGCTTTAAAACTTCGGCATATTCGAGAGAAGGGAGATTCCTGAGATTTTTCGTACTAATAAGTGTGTTCACCGGTCCTGCATACTAAAGAGAGCGCCGTGCATGACAAGCAAAACTCGGAGTGAATATAAAACGTCAAGTATCTGTCCTAAAATCTTTTATCAGACTTTTTAAAGCATAAAATGTGACATTATTCCAAATGGCGCACCGCTATGAGAATACCTTCTAACATTATTTTAACGAGAAATTTATTCTAAGGACACTTACATTTAGAATCCTTTAGTTTTATGAAGCGCATCTTGGTGGTTTAATAAAATGAGCGCCCGGCATGGACCAAGAGGAATTTGATTCGATTCAAAGATCAAGCAAAGCACGTTTGACCTTTTGATAATGGCAATTACTGAGGATCCTTAGGCTAAAGAGACAATAATCGGCTTTTTATAAACACAGATGATTTTGTCCTTATAGAGAATCTAATGCCTGTCCTACCCAAATTATAAGGCCGGCAATTTCTACGAAACGATTTATTTCATCGAAAAAACGGCAGCTTGCTGTAATGGGATCTTATCATTTGCGCTGATTACATGTTTTCTCTCACGGTAAAGGCGAAGCTATTAAATTGTCATTAAAGTCACCTCAGTGTCATCTGTGGCTTCCATTTTCGTGGGACCAGGTTTTTGCTGCAGTTTTTAGATTGTAGCGATTCAAATTGCGTCCTGTTGGGACCTGTATGCATTTTATACAACTTTGTTCCCTATTCCCATAGCATCATGATTCAAATTTGTTGTGTTCTGGAATAAAAATTTATAGGAATCCGTTAATGACACTTGATATAATTTGATGTAAATTGACTGGGCGTCTGACAGGGGCGAGCACGCAACATGTCAACTATGAAATTGTTGTAACTATAGTTTAATTTTCGTATGATTAATGTATGTGATATTTTATTACATTGTAATGCATATGAGGCGGCTTGTGAGGTTATTAGTCAAATCAATATGCGTATGACATGTAATCGATTTGTCTCAGCACCATGGTTTTGTCGCACACATAAAAATATGACTGTAAAATTTAAATACTTTCTAGTACGAATGATCGATTGTCGCAGTTTTTTTTAATTTACCTATAGATATTGAAATGATAACCACGATATTGTGAAGATAAATTCTTAATCAGAAGCATTTTTGAAAAATTTAAGGACATCATTGATAACGATAACAGACTCGCATAGCAGATTTTCACGCTAATTTTTGGGTATTTCTTGATAAGGTCACGCTCACATTGTTATATTTGATACAGAAAAATCTTTATACATATTTTAATAAGAAGAGCGTTTCACACGTGTATGCATTCCAGGGACATTTCCATATCCAGGGACAGAATTTTTATTTCATAGATCGATAGAAAAGAGCTAACTTTAGTGTGTGTTTTGAGAAAGTAGATTTTAAAATGTGATATCAAGAGATTAATTTATAATAGTCAAAAATCACAATGACGAAACAATTAAATAAGCGGTTTTGTATTTAGTGATTTGTAGGAAAATCTGTTTGATAACTGTGAACGCGCCCTTACAAGCAGAGAAATTACGAGATTGCGTAATGGGCGATGTGACCAAGATATCTTAATAAGGGGTTTTTGATCAAGCTCAGGCCTTCAGGCTGAACATAATTGTTATATGGTCTCGTTCTCAGACGGGATGTTGCAGTTTTTGACATCAATGTCCTTATAAATATTAAATTGTTATGTTTTTTACCCTGTAATTTGAAATACTGAACGGTTGTAAAATGTGATATAATGTCCATTTACATGTTTTCACAATTATCATATTTAATAAAATTGCGTAACAATGGCGGATTCACATTTCTCCAAATATTATTAAAGGTTTATTATTTTAAGAACGAATCCCTGATCTTCGGTCAAACAAAAATTACACGAGCGCAATTATTACTGATACCAAGAACCCTAAAAGCTATTTGTTTATTCAAGATACCTAAAATAACAAATAGGAATAAATTAAAAAAGGAACTTTATACAAAGTTGTGTTTTAGTACACGACGCGATTGCGTTAAAGTTAGTCACAAAGTAATTTGAATTTGTGAATTTCAATAGCCGAGTTCTGCCCTAGGGCTATATAATTTTACTTCTATCCAATATCTGTGAGAAATTCCATTAAAAATAACAAGATGTTTTAGAATTATAAGATTATTTTAAGATAAGAACCTACCATTGAATATATACATTTATATTGTAAAATCTTACGAAAATCTAAACATTTACATGATAAAGACAGCACAGCTTTCATTTACATAAACGTTATCAAATTCTCTTCTGCTATGATTTTACATAAAACACGTTGCCGTTAGTTTCACTGTAGATTTTACAGTCTCACTATTATATAAAATACTGAAAGTTATAAGTTTTGACTACTGACAATAATTTATTATGTGAATTATATGTATCATGTTACTTTGTCTAAACTTTTATTTATTTATTTTATTTATCTAAATAGGTACACATCACAGCTGACAATTTTGACTAATTATACACAAATTTTATCACATGTTGCGGTAAAATCCCAGCCAAATTGTATGTACACAGCACAGTTGAGGTTAAAAAAAAATATTAAAAATTACATTATTTAGCACAATTCATAGATCAAATAAAATATTTTTTTTAAATACATGACATAAAATAAATTGAATCTAAATCATAGTAAACTGTGTATTAAAGCATAACCTTCTACATTTAAGGTATTACACATAAAATAAATTCCCATAATATGAAATAATGCATCTTTTCATGTATGCATTATGCTAAGCGTACCACTAAATATACGAACATTTTGCTATAAAGTAAAATCCGTTAACCACACTGTGAATTATTTAAATCTAAAAGATTGCAGTAACTTTAACGAGAAAACAGCAAAAATATGACCTGTCAAAAACCTTTATAAAGTTTCTTACGATGTTTATCATAATAAATATTATAGAGAGGTGCTTTTTGATAGCATGATTGATAGCCTGGCTCTTAGCTCCTTCAACTTTCTTGTGTTAAACTTTTATGAGTTTTACCCTACACCGTTCATCACGTTAATAGCGATACATAAATTTAACATTAATGTGATGTTTAGGTTTATTTGTTGCCATTATACAGTACTTTGACTTCTCTGCGACTTGTCTAATGTACGCTAATTTTATAGCACGCTATGCTAATAATTCAACTCATTATGAATAATCAGAATATTGACCAAGTAGGTTTAAAAAATTGTTTAGATAGTTTTACGAACTAAAACCTTTAAAATCATAATACTTTAAAGGCTGCTTGTCCCTTATCCGCATAGGTAAATAATTGTTTTTACAAGTTTTTCAAGTTATTACCTAATCCAAGTGGAAACAAATCCGAAAAATCAAAAATTATAATCTTAAACAGATGAATATGAAACACGTAATGTTTGAGCAAGATAAATAAGCTAGTTAACATTTCAAAGAAGACGTCAAAGCGAAATGGGTGGGTGGTTTCATAAACTGAATTTCACTTTATAGAGACAAGCAATTTGTTCAATATTCAAGTATGGCACGTAATGATGGAAATAACAGGGAATGACGACCAGTAATAATAATAAGTTCCTGAAGCTACCTCGTTTGAGAGGTCCTCTGGCGTTGCCGAATTGCTGTTATTACATCCCTCGGAAGCTGCCGAGGCTTGGATTGTGGTAATGTTATTCTGTGCATATTTTGTACATCACTTACTGAATTATATGGCTATTGTGGAATTTGTTCTTAAGGACAATTTTGCTGTAGACTTATCAAATAAAAATATAGAATATGGAATAATTCACGGGTTATAGAGTAACGTTGCCAATAGAATAGAATAGAATAGAATAGAAACACATTTATTCCCAAAAAATGATACAGTACATTAAATAACAGAAAATACTTATAACTTAAAAAACAAGGTATAACTGGGTAAAACAATATGTGAAGGCGTAATAATATTATATTATATCTGTATCACCTCAGGGAAAGGGAATACTGACTCAGCATGAATGTTACAGCTGAGGCTGTAACGCTGTTATTCTGTCAGCACCATATTAAGTAGAGAGGAGTGACTAATAAGAGTAGGTATAATTTTAATGAACGGACTAAATTATGCTATGTATTACATTAAATAGTAAGAAAATTTTGATGTATGTAGTATGTAACATTGTTTGCCAGTCAGACGGAAAATCGGCTGAATGAGTTGAGAGGAAACGAATCAGTAAATAAAAATAGTGTGTAAGAATTTAAGTGCAATTTATGAATTTATATTGCCAACGCCAAGTAGGTAGAAGAAGTTAAAGACATCTTTTCCAGAACAATAATAATATCGGGTTTTAATTTCATTTTATATAATGTGAGGCTAAGAATAATGATTCTTATTATAACATTGTAATATAATGATATTAGGAAAGAAAAGAAATCTTAAGAATTGGGATATTCCTAGAAAAGGGTTTAATCCATAGGTTTCATCAAATCAGTACAAAGATGGTCACAACAAAATAGCCTGACATTTTTATCTGAGTATTACGAATGTGATGTCATAGAAACGAGTTTATTAAAATAAATCCTGCTTATAGTGTAATACCTATTGAATAAATTATCCAATATATCTTTGTGAAGAACTAAAGACCTATTCAATAAATGATTATGCAGAAATGTCGTGAAATGGCAAATTCAGGCGTGAGCAAAAACTTGTATAGTCTAATATAATTGCAATAGATCAAATGGTTTATGGATGATCGTTATGCAATTGTATAATAATAATGTTCGATTCTATGCAGAAAGAACGCTTGGTGGTTTAAAACCTAAAATGTATATTATATTATCTGTTTTAAATATTGAAATCAAATCACACACTTTGGGTTATTGTTGTCATTGGAGCAATTGTTAGAAGTTAGAAGTAGGTAATTAAAAAAGATGACTCAATATCTACGATGATTTACTCCACAGATTTCAATAAAATTAATTCAAATTTTATGTCCAATAAACAATACGAATCGACTGTAAATTTTTATACATCAGGTATTTGTATAACAACCGAACAATAAAAGAAATTGAACGATAAATCAATATTTGGTCGAATGAAAAAATGCAATCGGCGTTAGATTTTTTGTAAATTGCTCATAAAAGAGTATAAAGGGTGACACAGTTACCCCCTGCTGATGCTTTGTGTTTAATGATATTGGGACGAAATGGGGCTTTCAATCTCATGTATATAGGCTTTATTGTGAATAAATGATAATGCTAGGACACCGCAGTGTAAAAGTGATACAATAAAGGGGCTGTAGCTATGGATATTGTAAATTTATGATCATTACGAAACTATGTTTTGATTTTTAAGTAAATTAAGGAGATCAGGTTAAGTTGTGTTATTATATTTTTTTTTATGTAGACGTAACAAATTTGAGTTCAATTTTGATTCCGTAGAAACCGCAGAAACATTGATTTCTTTGAAAAATATTTAGTTGGTTCGAAGGAAGAAACATAAAACATCGAAATCGAATTCGAATCGAACGACCGAATAAAGATATTTTGTTTCTCTACCATTACCATATTTTAACTGTAAGTTTTACAGATCTTGTCAAAATCCTAAGATCTAAAAAAGAAGCGGGCATCTTAATTTGTATAGTGAAATGACTTCACCCACCACAATGCAATATTGAAATAATAATTTATTGCATTAGTTATGAGACGTCAGGCGTAGTATTGTATCCCCCCAACGGTCCAGGCCTTGTCGCGGCGGAGGGGCTCAGTAGCTCAGAGTTATGGCCCTCTGAGTGAAGCGAAATTGGACCAGCGAGGGGCTGAACGGCTGGTTTAGAGTCGGGGAGATTCGACCGGCCCAACGGCCAGGGCTAGGTGTGGCCCAGCGGCCGCTGTGTGCGGCGTGGGATGGCGACCAGAGGTCGTGGCTTGGTGGACCTCGTGTCCACTAGGCAAAGGTGGCGCTGAACGGCAGTTGGGGCTGGAAAGCCTCGACTGACCCGACGGCAGAGGTCCTGTTTTGGACCAGAGAGGAGCCGGCTTTTATGCGGCGGTGGATGGCGGCCAGAGGTCGCGGCGCGGCTGACTTGCTGGTTTAGCAAGCCACGCCGTGCAGCGGAGGGCGGGATCCCGACGCGTCATTGTGATGACGTGCGGAGACTCCTGCAGAGAGGTGTGGAGCGGCGGCCGCTGTAAAACGGCCGTCTGCCAACTCGTAATCCGGTCCGTGGGGCCGGACCGAGGGCTGCCACCTCTGGTGAGGTGGGGGCTGCGAGGTAATCTCTATAAAAGTGCGCCGGAGGGTCCCTCGACGTGTATTTCACACATCGGAGGACCTTCCGACGTGCACCCTCCGGCCGGACGGTGATGGGGTCGGGGGTTCGGGGGAACGCGGATGATGGAGCGGGGAAAAATCCATTGTCTGCGCGTTGGTGGCGTAAGCCTTCGTTCCAGCAGCCGCCAGCGAGGGGGATCTAGTGGTGGGCCTGGAAACGGGCATCTGCTGGGCGGGACACGCGGTAGAGTCGTAACCGTTCCCGCAGTTCCGTCCAAAGCAGCGCGATGGAACAGAGTGGGGTTTTAGTCGGTAGAAATCCGACATAACCACGGCTCCATCCCCGGGAGCCGGGGGTATCTAAGAAGATTTCCCCACTATAAAAAAAAAAAAAAAAAAAAAAAAGGCGTAGTATTGTATACGTTGTGCCCGTGGCTGCGGTTAACCGATGCGGGCAAAGTGGAATTTCTGATTTTGACGTATGGTATTCATAGTTCAAGTTCTATGTACAGTATCTGCTTAATGCTTGGAATAATCTGGGTCAGGTCGAAGCGTTTCTGTACATTGGGAATTAATAATGTATAGCTTATGCATGGGAGTTTTTACGAGCGTGGTTGGGTGTGTTTACGACGCAAAGAATAGAAAACAAGTACCTAAATAATTTATTATGTAGAGTAGTAAACTTTAATGTTATTTTAATGACCGTGTAAAAATTTAAAATAAACAATGACAAAAAGTTTTTGGTGGATTTAATTTCTCATTGTATTTTCCAGTTATAGATTTCACAATAACGATATAAGAACGAAAAAGAAACATAAACACTGTGTTATGTTGTTACTTTTGTTAATTCATACGAAAAATTGTTACATAATATGAAAAGCATAAACAGCAAAAGAACAATACTGTGACAATACGCAAGATTAGAACAAAACTCCATTATGACAGTGATTAGAGAAACTTAAGCCCCCAACTCAAACCTAAGTTGTTAATTACACACTTCATGCTATGAAAGTTTAAATTTATTACCCAGTAAAACAAACTAATTTGAAGATTATGATGAAAACGCTATTGCGGCTAGAATGTCTAGTACTGAAGTTCGCGAAGTAATAAAAACTCAATTTTCAAATCAGAAAGTCGCAGCAAATTGCAAATAGCACGCGAGCCAATTATGTCTAAAGTTCTGCTAAGAGTAATGAATGCTACAATTAGGTAAGAAATATTTACATTGTAAGGAATGAGTTCTGCGCTGGTTATATTAGATATGATTCCGTTTTATTCAATATTTATCTTTCCCTAAAGTAATTAGAATCTGTGTGGTTTTCGATTTGATTTGATTCTAATAAGGGTACGTTCTGGTTCAGAATTTTGTATTAAATACATACTTGCTTAGAGCGAATGGGTGATATGTGGAAATTTTCCACAATTTTTTTATTTTTATTTGGAGATATAATATTATTATAAACGTGAAAGTTTCTAAAAAAACAGGATGGCTATTTATAAGTCTTATACGCAAACAAGGATGAATTTGGATAAAATATAAAGGCCTTTATATAGTCGAGTGGAAAAATAATTAAAACATAAACAATTTCTACATCTTAAAACTGTTTGTGAATAAAGAAACTTATTCCGTCTCTCTTTACTCCCTTAAATTACATTATAATATTATTATGTTTAACTTTAACACTAATATCAAGAGTCAAGTGTCGCCGTGCAAGTCTTGTTTCAATAAATCAATGTCTTCACCGTCGCTGTTGACTAGTCACGACAAATTGCTAAATCACAATTCAACAATTACACGGTATAATAGATAGTATTTCTTTGGTGATTATGTTATTAATGTTTGGAAGTAAATAGATATTAATACTATAATTTATTTTTTTTTGAATTTTGTACTTTTATTAAAATCTTAAACATTTTTTATCATACAAAATACGTAATAATCATTATCCACATCATTACTACTTTAATCGATGAAGAAACTGAGCAGCACGGATGAACTTTGGCTTCATTCTCAGCATCATAGAGCCTGTGTTCCTGAAAACAAAAAAGACTGTTAATTTTTGAAATTGCGGTGTTCTTCAAATAATTGTGGCATACTAAAACTACTATATTCTAATATAAACTGTACAGTAAATATTTATTCTATTTTATGCTATTGCATAGCTTCAATCGCGGGCCTTAAGCGCGGGGACCGAATCCAGAAATTCCGTAACGAAAAAACCTCACGCTCCCCACTCCGACGGGCACGGAGGAGTGGCTTGAAGGCATGCTATGCAATAGCTTTACCGCGGCAGTCCCCGAGTGCCACACGTCTTTTTTTTCTGTATAGCAAAACAATAACACCATAAGGTATCAATTACAATTGACATGGAATCTACCGTGTAATCTGGGTTAGTAACGATTCCATATATAGATATTGAATATTAGTCTAACCTTTCATTATTACGATCCATACAAGCTATTGATGAATAGATGACCTATTTACCTAGATACTAGAACTAATATACAGGGAAATCAACTTGTTTACACATAACAAACACGTTAATCTTATTGTTACAGGTAATATTTATTTACACGTACGAAGGTTATATAAATTTAAAGCTTTTTGGACATGGAACCAAAATGTTAAAATAATGATAAAAAGTGTGAAAAAATGTTAAAAAGTATGCGTTTATTTACATAACAAATGAGTTCCTCTGTTTTCAAACGTAAAAAAAAAATATTGATTAATACATTATCGTCACAAAGAAATGTGTGTCAAATGTAAAAGGTGTATTGAATACGAAATCACTTTATGTATTATAATTTAAATTACTCATATTGGTAAACTTTTACGTCCTTAACTATGTTTTTTTAATTGCCTTATTAACAACTCATTCTCGCAACACATTAAAGCGGATTATGACTGACTAACATTATATCTATTTATGGAAGGAAAAGAAAAAAATATATAAGCAAATTTTACATATTCGGTTCACAATTTTGCTTAATTTTGAAGTACCTATTTATTTATTTATCTATTTATTACTCTTTAATAAAACTATACATATAATATACACGGGAGACATATAGACCTATGTCCAAAGTCCATGTAGACGTTACAGTTACACATAAGTATTGACTATATAAGATATACATATAATTTTTATTATGTTAAAACAATTTGTTACCTATATGACGAATTACTCAAATAGATTAATACAAATCACTACGCTTTACATTAGTAATAGGTATAAGGATTACCTTATAAACGTGTCAGCTTTATATGCAAGGTGACCCAATTCGTGTCGAAGCATGATCGATTCCCAATAGCAAACCCAAAATGAAATAATATTGACTGCGTAATATTATCAAACATTCCGAATATAGGTAAAAGTACTCTACGTTAAGCGGATATCACCCTGTGAGTCTATCTGTTTACACAAACAATCCTTCTAAATCACTACATACTTTGAAAAAGTCTTCATCACTAACTTTTTTTAATATCAAAATGGTATCATAACTGAATTAAAATATCGGTGTGCCTAATTACGTCATTAGATGGGTACACACCACCACAGCCCAGCTTATTCAACCAAACCGCCAAAAAGTATCGTACATTGCAAACACTAATTGCATACTGGGTTGCCAGTTATTAAAAAGAACACACGTTGACTTAAAATTGGAAATGCCAGTTCTGAATAAGACACATGTCAGTTGTAGAAAACCGATGTACTATGTACGTGACGCCACGTATTGCTTGTAGTGCGATCGAAGCTGTTCCAGAGCAGTAATAAATCTTATTTATTAAGGCTAGGAACAAATAAAAATACAGTACAGTGCTCACACCAGCTGGGTATTGATGCATTTAGTAGTTTGCAGAGAACATTGTTGGAGATAGGCTATATAGATTTAGACAATGTAAAGTAATTACATACGTAATTTAAGAAGACCTATTTAGTCAGGAAGTCAGAAGAGTCACCATTATGGTTGTTATATGGCCTGTCTCTATGTGTTCACGCATCATACAAGCTAGGGGTAGTTTTATGTATGTTTCGTCATTCGTGTTGAGTTACGTTCAGCTCTAGTCCATAAAAAAAAAAAACGAAAATGTTGAATAAACGAGGCATAATCTATTTAAACAAGTTTCATGTAAAACGTTGCTAAAACATCAAAGGTTTAAGGTTTAAAGATATTTATTCCCATTAAGACATTAAGTCACTTACATGAGAAACTTAAATTTTAAACATAGGTATTTATAAAAAATATCATTCGTTAGTTAAAAATTTAGAGTAAGTTACATACTATAAACATAAGTTTGGGTTAGGTACTCATTCATTGCATTCAAAGTTTGAGCGTGTGGTCTTCCAGGATGTGTTTCGCTAATTGTTTTTTGAATACAATGAATGAGTTTACACTTTTTAATTTGCTTGGCAATCCGTTATAGAAACGTGCTCCCTCGTATGTTGCCGTTCGCCTTCCAACAAAACATCACCTATTTAATAATACTCACCCGAGATAAAATTAAATCATAATGCATATTGCGTATAAAGTTTTTTTTCATTTACGGATGGTTTTATATTTTTTAGGTAAATCGAACCACAGTATAGTGATTGATAAATAAATCAATGGTAGTTTGGTTTGGAATTTTCATTTAGTTTGAGTTGAAAATTAATATAATATTTGATACAATAAATATTGCTTTAAACTAATGAAAAACGCAATTACGCTGCCCGGCAAAGAATTTTAATTAAATGTGAATTTAATATCGCATTTAAGCACGCCCCAACGAAAACCAATAAAGATAGGACTAAACACTCTAAAGTCTAAATGAAATAGTTTCCAAGTTTGCATGTTTGTATGACGTTATAGCAATGATTACGCTAATGGTTCCTCCTTTTAACGATCTTTTAGCTCTTGAAATTGGCTATTAAAGAGATAAGGTTATTTATGAGCACAGAGACGCTACCTTACTTGGTTATTTAGTTCATTGCAGAATCCCCTTTAATGTACACTAAAGAAATAATTGTAAATATAATTCTTAAGTTGCGAATCCTTAAATGGCATCGTATTTTTTATTTTATGACTTTAAGTAGAAATAATAAAGCTCATTTTGAAACGAATGATATTATTCGCATTGTAAGAAGTGGAGTAGTTGGATTCAATCAGTTACGATGTTTTTATTTTTACCGTCATACTTTTATTACAGTTTAAAAAATTACTGTTATTGCGCTGTGTAAGAGGATACTTTATATTGAATACGGCGCCAGAATTACATTATTTTCCTTTAGTACGACAAAGGGTACGAATTATGGGGTTACTAGTAATCCTCGAATTTAAATTTCCTTCCGATACAGGAGAATAAATAAAGAACCGCAAAATTCAATTCAATAAAACCGTTATAAAATAAGTTGAAGTCAAGTCAAATCGTTTTGGGCGGTTAACCACAACGCTTTCTGTCAGGTAACCCGTGCATTTCAGAGTTAATGCTCAAACTAGTAAGTAATCCCTCAATTTTTCAAATACCGCATCGGAGTGAACATTTTTAAAGTACTATTTGCATACCTGTTGATCTTTGGCTGCGAACTCGCGTCGTTTGAACGCGTTAAATAATTTCAGCCTTTTAGTTTGAATCTACTAATTCGCAATAAGACTAACAACTTTTAATATACCTACTAATCGAGAAATGTGCATGTGAGTAAAATTTATTAAAGAGAGCGGAATATTCTCCCGCATAAAGTGACCTCTCTTAGTAAATATACTTTACCTATAGTCCAAGATAGGATTTCGTGAGTCTCCCTTTTACAAATACCATGACGTGTTACCTTGGGCTTGCAGTATATTTATAAATCTGGCTCTTATGCTCATGACTGGAGCAATGTTGCATACTGTCAGCTATCGTGGTCGATTGCGATCTTTTTACATAATGTCTCCCTAAATAAACATCTATTCAAAACCAATAAAATTGTATTAAAAGAAAATACATTGCTTATTTTATCCTAGTCTTGTATAACTAATGTTTGCACAAGCACTTCTGTATACAAAAAGCGACAATCCATTATGAATCTGTTTTGATTCGATCTCCTGGTAGCGTCCACGGCCGGGCCCGACACGTCCTAACAAATGCTACTTTAAATTATTACTACGCCTGTATTATTGTATGCATCTTAAATTCCCCCCGGCTATCCCTAATACCCGACGAAACCAATTTGAATTCAATTTAGATTTTTTTCGAGCAAGCTTTTGTTGGCTCTCTGTTGTGTTTACCTTATTCGATTTCTGTAATTTCATTCATAACAAACTGGATTTAGGGTTCCAAAAGCCCATCGGGGTTGACAGGGGCGTTTGAAATAATATTCTCTTTGATAAGAGCCGGTTTGTGTCATAAGTGGTGGGGTCTAAGCCATAGATTCCAAACAGGATTGTCGATGTGAAGTGACAAAAACTAATTATGGTCCACAATGATCCGCTGGGGAAAAGGGTGATCGTGATATCGATTACGTAGATATAATCTAATAGTATTTTATTAGAACAAAACGCTTAAGAGTATCATTCTGACGCTAACGACGCGATTCCAATCGATCTTCCCATAATATTTCAAGCTATCGTATGGTATAAATCGTGTTATACAGTTAATATATTCTATACAGTTGAGTAGACGACACGGCGAGGCCGCATAATTATGCAATTATGGAAATCTGAATAAAATTGCATTATATGAAACTTGAGTTTTATTGATAGCAATGTTCCTCTCTTACTTATCCAACAAAACGTAAATTGTAAACAAACTCTTTCCTTGGCAATTTAGTTAGATTTTAAGCGATTAAAAGTAGCATTGCCTTATCTTGCTTGTATTACGTAACAAGTCGAAGAATCACTTTAGTCTAATTGATATTTTCCTAGTACGTAATCATTTTAGCTTTGTTGTTTGTATCAAAACTATTACATGATAATATATGTGACAGTAATCGTCCTTAATCTGTTTAGGTCCTAGCACTTAGGCAATCGCTCACAACACGATTGTAGGCCGTTTACGTGATTTAAATGATTCATGGATAGAATTGTTATTTTCATTGTTATATTTTATCGCTATAATTCTATGAACTAATTTGGTTCAGGATTTATACCTAAGTGTAATTTATTATTCTTGGTAAATTTATTAGGTCGCTATTTATTGCGTTCAGGAGACGTTGTTTTTAGTTCTAAATTTTAAAACAAGATATATTATCTGTTACAAATTAAAATTCAGCTACTGGTAAATGTTTGGGCTCTATGAACCTGTATAAAATAAGGAAAATGGGAAATAAAAAGCTATTTTTCATGAATTTAATCAAATTTCAATAGGAAACTTTATAACTAACAATACTTAAAATATAAATGAACAAAATACAATCGATTTCACGAAAACAATAGTATACCGCAGGGTGCCTGGTTATTATTTGTAGTTCACCTAGTTCACAGTTGGAGGCCGTCGCTAGGTTAGCGGCTTCTTAGAGAATTATATTAGAAAGGGTTATAAATCACTATAATAATTTATTGGGTATTTCACTACTCCACAAATAACCTGATATATGCGAAATGTTTTAAAATTTCATTTAATTTTACATCTTTCACGGAAAGTAAATAAATTCCATGAATCTGGTGGTAAGGTTTAAAAAAACTTTTTTTAAATTTTAAATATTATAAGAGTTGCGCACGCTTCGGCACAAATTGGACCAGCAAATCGTATCGAAGAAGACACCACACATCATGCTTCTATAGAAGATCAGTGTCCAATATAATACAAATGTTACTGTGCTTCTTACGATGAATATGGCATCTGGACGACTGTCTTCTTTACTTAACCTTTCCAGTTATTCATTCCTGTCGTCAATCTTTCGCTTATATCTTTAAACTTTAAAGCAATGCATTTATAGAGGCACTCCTTCTACAAACGTCCATAGGAAGTGGTTACTACTTACTACCATCACGCACCTCAAGGTCCAGAGACTGCTGTAACATAAAAAGGACAATTTTTAGGCATTATCTTCACTGTAGAAACGATAACTCTGCGATAAACTATATGATATCATTATACAATATACATTTTTAAAATATTTTAATATTTCAAATTGTCTGAAGTTCAGAATACATCGATTTGTTATTTTTAGAATTACGGGAGTAGGTTAATGTGAATATTAAGCCATATTACCTAAATTTACAAGCTTTTCCTATAGGTATATAAAACTTTATACAAAATTCATAATTTGACACCAGTCTTTTTGTAAAAAAAATCGTGAAGATTACAAACAACCATAAAACGTAATCCCTTTTTTGTACAGCAGACAACATTTCCCTATTCTTAATTTGGTGACCAGTGAATTTATTACCCTTCGTGAAAATTAAACTTCCAAGGAAAGATATTCGCTAATAATTTTGTTAGCCGTCGCGTCGTCCACGAAAAATACTCTAAGGTAAATTATATAACGACAAAATTAAAAAATAAATAAAATAAATAAATAAATAAATAAACGTTTATTGTCAACATAACACAAATACACCAGAGCATGAGATTTTACACAATATAAACACACACACATACATAATATACACACATTAAATTTATCATCAATAAGTAAGTAAGGTACTGGGCATTTTCATGTTGACAAAAGGGACCAACTCAGTATTCGGCACGAATGATAATAAAACCATTCGTGCCACTGATTTTCAGTGGCCCCTAATGACACTTGGAGTTGACAATTACGAAATACAAAAAATAATATTAATAATAAAAAACGAAATTAAAACAAAAACAAAAATTAAACAAATAAAACACGACATTAACAATACTTGCAATTAAAATAGTAACAGAAATGAGAAAAAAAAAATACATTAAAACAGCCAAATAAAAATAAAAAAGGTCTAAAAACAAACAAAAGCTTTTAAAACGTACAAAAAATAAAATAACAATAAACAAACAGAGCATAGCATATTAAAATAAACTAACTGGAACTTATATTTTATGAAAATTAAACACACAATTATCTATATGAAAAAGGAACTAAGGAATTACTTTCAGTGACACCAAGGTCTTCAAGAAGCTGAGATCAATAAGTAATTACGATATTTTATACGGAAGTTTTCTTTAGTGCGCAATTGGCGCAGTGGTGGTGGAAGATTATTCCAACACATGGTGGCACTGTAGCGGAAACTACCCCTGAACGCTGCGGAATGGTGTCTAGGAATGGCTAGTTTTTGGAATGCAGATCTAGTTTCATAGTTTTGGGCACTGCGCTCACCCATCCAAGCAAGTTTAGTATATAGATAAAGTGGAACTTTGGCTTGCATTATTCCGAAAAGAAGTGTGGCAAAATGTAAACGCCTACGCGCCTCCATGTTTAAAAGTTTTGCACTTTTAATGTATGGACTGACATGAGTTCGTGGCGGAATATTCCAGCAATAACGTGCACAAGCGTTTTGTACACGTTGAATTGCTGATTTGGTCCGTGAGAGCAATCTAGGCCCATACATAGTATCAGCGTAGTTGAACTTGGACAGTACAAGCGCGTCACAGAGGCGAATGCGAAGAGATGTGTCAATGTATTTTCGTATTCTATATAGAGTTTTTAGGCGATAAAAGCAATTGGAAATAATAGTGTTGATATGTTTCTCGAATCTTAAGTTCTCGTCAAAAATTATACCTAAATTTCGAGCCTCGTGTACTCGGTCAATTTTTCTGTCTTTAATTATTAAATTTATGTCATATTCATTAGTTTTGTTTATTATATTTGGATTACCTAAAATCATAAATTTTGTCTTGGTTGGGTTAAGAATAAGTGAATTACGTTCAGACCATATATTAATTTCCTTTAAGTCAGAATTTACTCGAGTAATAGCGTCAAGAGTTTGATTAGGATGAAATGAGTAGTATAGTTGTATATCGTCAGCGTAAATTTGATACTTACAGTTTTTAATCGTATTTACAACATCTGCACTGTACAATATAAATAAGAGTGGACCCAAAATTGATCCCTGAGGAACCCCTCTAAGTACACTACTAGTCTTCGATAGTGACCTGCTTCCGTCTTCATTTAAGACTGAGACAGTTTGAGTACGATTACACAGGTAACTTTTAAACCATTTCACACTATTCTCGTCTAACCCGTAGTATACAAGTATAAACTACTAAACTTACATAGACGTAGAAAATAATTGGCCTGCCTTTTGTATTTCACCCTGCTTTCTGTTGTTCTTTTATTACACTGATGTGTCTGGCAAATTGGTTTTTTAATTACCCAAGCGTTCCTTTTCTTTTTCATTCGTCTAATTTAGGGTTAATCCGACCGTATCTAGTGGGGCAAATGCCCTTTATATTAACCCTTACTTGAAGTCCCTAAAAGATACGCTATTATGAAGACTCCGTTATAAAAATTCAGCGTCTACTCATTTCTATTTTACTTGAATCACTCTGACTGAATAATCTTCATATTATACTTCTTATACATAAAATGAAATGGATTTATGCATGGAAAAATTATTATTAACAAAGTACAGAAAGAACGAATGTCACTATCAGTGACATTCGTTTTGGTTTATAGAAATACTTGAAATTTTTATAGGGAAAATAAAGCTCTTTCAATCCATTGCAATAGGATGCAATATTAAAAGACTCAATACCGTGACGTCGAAGTTCATTTTTACAGAACAGTCGCATATTTGAACCATATAATTTGATTCATGTTAATTACGAGCCTACATGTAGGTATATCTATATGTTACTCACATATTTCTAAACAAACACTGCCTCACTCGTATAAAGCTTACCCTATACCCACACCATTGAGATAATATTACTACGTATGGAGGAGACACCACGAACAAAATCTGTGCGCCATTTTTTTGCTCTAACTAAGTTTTAAAAATTATTATCTAGTTAAGGTACTTACCGATGAAAGTTATTCCTTTGCACTTTTCCGTATTATTTGTGCAATATCGTAACACACACGAAGGCATATTTGATACGTTTCACTTTAAAACCAATAAAAAATGAGCGTGCAGTTACGCCATATGGCGTATGTTGAGCGGAACATGAGTGATGTGGGGGGTGTCGTCTCCATCAGAGGCGGCTCGCCCTATGGAGCGCTGGTGCAGTGAACTCCCATAAATAATTATAATAAAATCATACTCCTTAATTTCATTATTAATATTAATTATTACTATTTAAAATCAATCGTAATCGTAAAAAACTACTGGCAATACCAATGAATATATCCATCATTCCATCATTCCATACAATACACCTGTAGGTATAATACTGTATTATAAAACGCGCGTAGCGGAGCGCTCACGATTGCGCTCCAATGAAAAAATATTTAGTACATTTTCTAATACGAAATCCAATAGGAGTGAAAGAGATAGTTTTGTCAGAGTCCTGCGCGTGAAACAGAAGATTTTCTATGAAAAAATAGCAAAATTCGGAGCGCCGCTCCCGCAAACGTTGCCGGTTCGTTTTTACCGCGCGCCCGTACACAAGACAGCGATTTCGCGCGACGTTGCCTATATAAACAAACACTCTAGTCAACTTGACTGCACGCGCGCGAATGTATATTCGGGAATTTTCTAATTAAAATCATAAGATACGTGTTGAAATAGCCTGTAGTTATCAGTATTACTTGTGAGTGTTAAAATGGACAATTATAATGTGGCGTTCATTAAAAAGTGTGTTAAAACGTTACAAATTCGGCTTGAATTGAAAGCTAAGGGACCGCCACGGCTTGAACTTGACCTTACGCAAAAATGTACGACAAAAACGAAAACATATACGCGTGTGTTTAAATCCGAACAATATGTGAAAACACCGTGGTTGTGTGGTTGTGATGAACATGAAAGCAACAAAATATTTTGTTTTCCGTGTCTTTTATTTGAAGCGGGCGCGGCCGGCGGAGGTGAGAGTGCTTGGACTGAAACGGGCGTTGACGACTTAGCTCATCTTTCAATCAAGATGAAAAAACATTCACAATCTCGGTAGGTACCATTTGTTGAATGAACTGCAATTATTGGCGTCTATCGAACGACAAGACATTCGTAAAGCATTAGATTCCGCGTACCGAAAGTCAATACGCGAGTTCAATGACCGTGTCGATGAAAACAGACATATTTTACGAAGGTTAATAGATTGTGTCAAGTTATAGATATTATTGCACACCAAAAAGAAAGACGTATGCATTTCCTTTATAAGTAATTTTTTAATTAAATTGTACTGATTTACACCATGTATTTTCAGTGTTTTATTTCAAGTGAACACCCATAAAATTTTGTCACGAGCCGCCTCTGGTCTCCATATGTATATCTCAATGATAACACAAACATATCTATACTTTTCTATATCAAATACAAATTAATGATTAAGCTTCTCGACTATTAAAAGCAAACACTATAAATCATCCCAGTGTAATTGTGTTTTGTTTAGCCTGAGGTCATCGTAATCAGAACTGCTTTATTTATGTTCTGCTATAACGAATATACGCAGATAATATTTATATTAAAAATTCCTAGCACGATGCCTCATAAATAAATAACTGTAGGATACATAGTATGTAATGCAATAAAAAGTATTTAAAACATCGATCAATTCGATCGCATTTAAACTATGAGTAGGTAAATTTTAAAATATATTTATTTCTGAGTTCATAATGATTTGTTTTGATTTCTAAACTAATATTATAAAATTGCAGGAAATTGGATATAATACCTATAGGCCGGTTATAGAGCGGATTTGCGAATGCTAGTAACTCATAAACCGATAATTGTTCTAAAGAATTAAATCAATTGCAATATATTTTGCAGTCGTAAAATAAATGCATTTATTCACAGAAAAGTGCCTTTAAGACAAGAAAACGAAGAATTTTTAAATCTATCATTAATCAAAGGCCCGGCCCATCTTACTTACCAACTCCTAACACAATTTGACATCCAAACTCTGATTTTTATACTTAGTTACAATAAAATACCTTGCATACCTACAATCTCATACGTCCCTTCATTATATGTAATTTAATATAATATACGTCGCAATTGTAACAATTCCTCGAAGGGCAGATGTCCAATATACCTTAATAAAGACCCGTGTAACCAAAATGAGTTACACGGTCGGACAAAATTATGAAACTTTTGTTTCTAACAGCGCTCATGTCACTCGACCTAGCATAACAACTTTCTAAAGGTCTTTGTGATATTCTCACATAAGTTAGTTAATTAATTCCCAACTAATCCAACGTGTTGATCGACGTTATCCGATCTTCGATCTGTGCACGTATTTCGAGCTAATATTGTTAACAGTGTAATAGAAATAACTGCAGGCCATACTGTTCAATAAGACGACTCTATGTTCACTAATGGACTATCTCTTGTTTGATGATACAGTACTTTCTTAGACTAAGAGTTCTATAAATAAATATTTCTGTATATTGTGTGTTAAGAAAAAATGTTCGCTGTGTTTACAAGCATTTCAAACAGCTTCTAACTTTCTACAAGATAAGTGCACAAAATATGTTACTGGCGAAATATGAAGAATAACAAGAATTTTAAAGTCTTATTCATCTCAATAATTCAATAATTAATCAACTTTTGTTGCTGACTGTACGAGTAGAAGTATCCAATTCTATTCTAAATCCAATGAGGGTGGTCTTCACACCTCAACCCGCCAAATACTGTTTATTCTACGCTGTTCCCGCGTGAAGTGTAACGACAAACAGAGGTTTTAATATTGCAGATGTCAGGCGTCCGTGATTATTAAGGCAGGTGGACAGTCTCTGTTTGCATACCTAAACAAATAGTTGCTCATATTCAAGACGTTTAGAAATAACACGGCCCCTGTAGGATACAATATAACTAAGTTATTAGCGTCTACATAGTTAGAATTCTTGGTTGAGTTGGACAACTTCATGTGTATAGTTGTACCTATGCACACACCTTTTTTTCAGTCAAGGAAAATTAATTAAATGAATATTAAATTATGTACGAAAAGTATATTTTTGTATTTATTTATTTTCATTAAAATAATAATTTATTTTGTAAACGTAAGAACTTAACAGAACATAATTTATTTATAAAACAGCTTGCATAAAATTTTCAGCCAATATATTCAGTATCAACTTTACCCACTCATCTACATTTTAAACGATCACAATCAAATCGGAGTCTCGTTAAACAAATTGATTAAAGGGCAATTATTTGTCCCTTAATCTTGTGTAGGTGTTAAGGTCAACTAGGATCGAAGCTTCTAGTATCTTTACGTTCCAAGTGTTATCTAAAAGGTGAACATGTAAGCATTATCTCGATATAAAGTTGATGCTTAATTTTATCGTAATATACATAAGGTTTTATAGTTATCGGATATGGAAGGGAATAAAAATGTACATTATCGTTCGGTAGAACTGCTCATTGAATATTATTTTTATAGAATTGTTTTCGACGACTTTTAGGCACTCACAGTGATTGTTTTGTTAGAAGAAATTAATTGAAGTGCAAATAAATTGTGTTGGAATAATTGATTGTTAGCAGGACATTGTGAAGTGGTTTATTTGGACCTTTATAATGTATAATCTGAGTAGATGAAAATACATTTCTTGGAAATCTCTATAAGTCGAAGGGGCGTACGAAGTTGTAAGGTTCGCTTTTTAGGTATTTTTCTGCAAATTGAATTCACGTTATAAATGGTATAAACTTTCCTGAAAATTCAGAAGTATAATTATGTAGATACGAATCAGGTTTCATTTATTATACATACACGTTTGTAATTATGTATATCTATTCTTCTTTACCTATTCACCTAATATGTTTATTTAAATTAAATTTATTGTTATTGTCTTGTACTCTCTTATTATTTTCCGTACCCAATTAAGATATTTCTGAATATATTATTTTTAGTAAGAGTACATTTATAAATTGATAGCTTATCGATATCAGTAAAACTCGCATTAGTTTAAAACAAAACCTATGATCAAAGGATAAGTAAATAAAAATGTAGGATGTATGAAACGGCCCCGCTGTAACGTCGCCCAGTTTTTGTAAAAGCACGCTTCATTTTTTTTAATGTTATGGGAAGGCAAACCAGCGGACGCACTGCCTGGTGGTAAGCAGGTTGCGTCGCCCATAGACCATAACAAAGGTTATGGTTGTTGCCTACCAGAGTGGCATAAGGGGGAAGACGGAATTAAATAACATATAATAAATAATGAAGCGGAAGCTATGCGTGGAGCAGCGGGAATTTACTGGCCTTTTAAGAAACGATATGCTTTTTTTAGATCGCTTATATTATAAATGCGAAAGTTTGTGAGGATGTATGTGTGTTTGTTACTCTTTCACGCAAATACTACTGAACCGATCACAATCAAATTTAGCACACGTATAGAGGGTAATTCGGATTAACACATAGGTTTTATCCCGGAAATCCCACGGGAACGGGAACTATGCGGGTTTTTCTTTGAAAACGCGGGTGAAGCCGCGGGCGGAAAGCTATTAAAAAATAAAGATCTTGCGGTTTTTCAAAAGAAAAGCATATCTAGTAGTAGTAGTATCTATAAATTGTACTAGTAGAAGGCAGATCGTACCTAGTTAGTAGAAAGACAAATTTTATTCTTCATTCCTCCTCTATAAAATTTCAAGTCATAAAATCTCCAATCCGCTTTGCGTTATAAATCAAACAAAGGTTTATTTTCACAATTCGCATTATAATGAATGGATGCAAGTCATCAGGCGCTAATTAAAGAGTAGCAAACAAAGTCGCGACAGGTGCGCTCCGTAGATAACACGAAGACGCATTGCCTCTGGGAAGCTTATTCTTGATGCTGCTCCATTTTGTTGTTTTGAACTTGACTATAATTGTCATATTTGTGTGGCTTTATTGTTTTATTGGTGGTAAAATTGTGAGTAATTGAAGTATAACGAATTGAGATATTATAAGCTTTTGTTTTTTAAAGTGAAACTTTTATTACATCGTCTCAAACTTTTATGGTCTGTGTAGCGCATGTCGCGTGACAAACGATACGTATGATAATTATCGTACAAATACGATAATTTTTAGTTAAATGTCTATAGTGTGAAAAAAAGTTTCACTTTTACCGTGGTTTCATAAAACCACACAACATTTTTTTTTACCTATTTCGTTAGTAGTTAGTATTTAGAAATGAAAACCACGGTTCGCAATTTTTGTAGTATTTAAGTAATATGTATTGTGTTATCTAATTACACACCGTATCAGTAACATGTGCCTATTCCTTGTGATATTTACAAAACATTTAAGCAATGTTCAGCTCTCATAGTTGTATTTGCAAAGGAACTCAAACAAATAGTTAAAAACACAAAATCGGTGCGTTAATTAATTATAATGGATGTCAATAATTAACTCCAATTTATACCCAATCCGGTCCTAAGGTCGTAAATAAGAAAAAAACAAGCAAACAAGACAACGAACAGGGACGTAATTAGGGCACAAAATGTTCTTTAAATTAACTTTGTACAAAACAAGAGCGAACCTTAAGTCAACACTTAATTTATGGCCAATTAACCTGGTGCTAAGTGAAATAGAGTGACACTTTCCCGTTAAGACTAGTGCAAAACAGTGGTTTTTGGGATTTGCCATACGAAGCCAAACTAATAGTTGACCGCCCCTTGGTAGAGCGGTTAACGCGTGAGCGTAGAACCGAGATATCCTTAGAGTGCCTTAGACCGTCAATTTTAATTACGATATTAAGCTGGGTTCGATTCCTTGTAGGTACTAAAAAGTGCTCTGCCTGGGAGGATATAGTGTAATAGAAGCCCGATCACCTACTTTTTGTACAGAAAACTCTAGTCAAATATAAACAAAGATACACGCAAATAAACTTCAACAGCCAAGAAATGCAGAGGTGTTACCAACCTCAATTTTAATTGGAAGAAATCTTAAACGTCGTAGGAAAATTATGAATCTCATCAGTTCCCGCTAATCTTTTTATATATCTATGTTTTATAGGCAACTATTCATAATTTTGTTTTTATAGCTGTGTTAGAATATTAGTACTCACTAAATATTAATGAATTAATTAACGAATCTATTACACATGGTTAATTATGCTTTACACGACCAAAAATATATTTCAATTAATAATTAAGTATGAACATATTATTGTTTTTGCGTTTAATATCACATATCATTGTGAATATGATTATACAAAATATATCAATGACATGTGCATAAATTATTTATTTGTATATAATTATAATTACTTTATATTATAATTTACTTCACATACAATTTTGTTGGGTGAATTTCATTATATCCTACTAATATTATAAATGCGAAAGTTTGTGAGGATGGATGTGTGGGTGTGTATGTTTGTTACTCTTTCACGCAAATATTTCAGAACAGAATAGGGGGTAACTTGGAATAGGTTTTATCCCGGAAATCCCACTGAAACGGGAACTATGCGGGTTTTTCTATGAAAACGCATGAGAAGCCGCGGGCGGAAAGCTTGTCCATTATAATTACTTAATTTTCAGGTTAGTTTAGTTTTATTTTATATCTAACTAACCGCAAATTAAAGTACTATTTCATGATATTCATAGTTTCTACGCTAAAATAATCTTTACCTGAACAATATTTTTGCCTCTATAGATATATTGATGTCCTTTTTTATTGCAAGCATTTATATAAAATATCATATTATTAAATTAATAAAATTATGATTTCCGTTTATAAAAAACTGACCTTTAACACAAAAACTTGTTTTAAAAACTGTAATATTTTATAGTTCACGTTAATTAGTACCAATAGTTTTTACTATTAACACCTCCCTCATTAGATAGCACGTCAAACCGTCAATTTTAATTACGATATTAAAACGATCACTCAAGTACATAAGTACTTCATTATATTGACTCAGGCGCGTCATGATGACTCAGCATTATCTCAAGATCAGTTACTGAAGTTTATTTGAAGCTCATCAACACGACTTTATTAATTATATTACAGATATTAATTACGTTTGTCTTAAGTTTTGAGATCACGAAGTTTCGTGAGGTTGCAATAATCAATCATGAATCAATTTGCGGATTGTATCTATTTTTACTAATTAATTATTTATTGTAAAATATTAAGACTGGAATAACAGCTAAATGTATTAACAATTAAATATTTTTAAATGACTACAAGCTCAAGTGATCCTTCTTCACGATGTGTTATGAATCATGATTATAATATTATAGTGTTTAAACTTCTAGTTTCAATTGTAGCAACGAAACCGAGGAGTCTTCGCAAATTAAAATAATTTATTAATTAGGGTTATACCTATCATTTTTAGCTCTATGTTTATGTGGCCAGTTCAACATAATATTTTTGTTTTCCTGTTAAAATCACATTATAAAATTAAAAAAATAGTAACCTACAGATATCCATTTCTTCTATTAGAATCAATATTTTAAAGGCCTTAAATTTCAATCTCCCATAATGTACTGAAAAATGAATTTACCTGTAGAATCGAATATTTTTATTAGGTATTCCTAAGACACCGGCAGCGTGTTCCTTAAAGCGTGAGCTACATTTGTATTCAATGAGCAACCGAGATCTTCTGAGAGATAAATTTTAAATGAAATTCATTCTTTGCCACTGATTTTGTCAGACATCCTCCGTCATACACAACTTCACTAGAACATACTCCGTAATTCACTCACCATAATATATATTTTAAACTCTTTTATAGACCAGACTGTCTGTCCCATCCAATATTTTGAAGAAAAATACGCTCAAGACGATAATAATAAATCCAAAACATGGTCAATACATTACAATAATTGATATTTATTTAGTACGAACATTTGGGGATAAAATATGTTCCCACTAACTTATTATACTTTTGTCGCGACATGATAAATTTACGTTCAAGAGACTGTTTTTTGAATAATGTAATAGAAAGCTAACAGCAACACTCCTACAACAATGCTATACAAATATTTAACTACAATTTTGTATTATGAATACAAACATAATATATCAAACAGTTGTTTACTGCTTCTGCTCTACCTTCCAAATTCCACGTCCCTTTTTTACGTTACATCCTGGAATACTAATAACTAAATAATACGAAACATTGAAGTGTTTAACAAATTATTTAACTTATAATGTTATGTAAACATTGCATTCTCAAACGGATCGAATTAAAACGTATTAGATATGGTTGACAATTTCCGTGCCGACAAAAAATAAAGCGCCTTAAAACGCCCCCGCAGCATGACCGTGATCGCAGAGTAACATCAGAGCGAAGCGACGTGTGACGTCGAAGCCAAAACAATAATAGCTATTTTTTCTGATAAATTATTCATATCATAATCCAAGTGATGGGATCGTACAATCCGACTCATCCGACAGGTCTAATTTAATGCGTGCATTTATTATTGGTAATGGAATTAACCGCACCCGCTTATCATACGATTTGATGGACGCGCTATCTAAAGATCGCCTGCCGCCCACTGCACTTAAAAAAACGACGGCCCCACGACGTCATTACTACTAATTATTGTTATCTTTATGGTAGCAATCGGTCTGCCTTGTTCGTTTAGCCGTCTTCCGATAAAGCGCTACTTTAAAACGCAATTTCTTCGTCATTTTGGACCCGAATGTCAGTTATCAGTTGTCATTTGCGCCGCATTTTTTTGTTTAATAATATACCGGCATCCGGTGGTTTCGATTTGATTACAATTTCGTTGCCTTCATTATTTGCGATGATACGTACATTTTGGTTCTTGTTTTAATGCTCCCCAATGCTCGCTCTCTATCTTTCGTTAGATTTAATTAAATTAAGGTTCCCCTTTTTCATTTTTATTCTAATCCATCACATTATTGAAGAGTAAAAAACCGGTTGCATACACAAGAGGTGATATTGACAGGTGGATATTGAAGGTGTTATATTTTAACAGACAGAATACTTATATCATGCGCATTATTTACGAATTTTATAAAAAATAAAAAGTATAATTTTTGCAATTATACTTTTTTTATTTTTTAAATTAACAACAGCGCCTCTTCCTAAATTTAAAACGTGTTAAATACTTTTCTCCTGTATATTCTATATTTATTTAAACCAAATATATATTATTAAGTCAGTATATTAAGATCTCTATACATTGTCTACATTAATTAAATTTCCATCAATCCAAAATTCTAGAACAATAATTAATTATTATTAGCACGATGTAACATAATTAAACAGCAATGTGTCAAAGGAGCAAAAATGTTTAAGTATTCCGCTCGTCTTGTAACAGTCCACTACTCTCATGAAATGTGTGCAAAATATGCAACAAACATTGACATGATTTCAGCATAGTCGTTTTATGAAATACGTAGCAATAATTCATTTAAATGTGAACAACTCGAAACGTTATGCTTGAACAAAGTTTCTTTACTATTTAAATTAGTAGAGTTGGGTTTGTGCAGTCACGTTTTAGGTTTTTTGTAGCCGAGCACAATGTGAATATTTAGCACGGACGTTTTGCTAAATGACTCGGAAAATATACAAATCACTATGATAAGTGTAACACGTTTTGGTGTCATTATTGAAATAAAGAGCTAATTTAAAGAGTTACAAATATTTCGTGGAATAAAGATAAAAAAATTAATTTGTTTATTAAAGCTATTCATGGAATCGAGCTTAACGATTGAAATTAAAATAAGTAGGTACCTACTATAATATAGTTAGTTCATGTTAGATGAGAGTACCTAACTGCAAGTTAAATGATTACTTACTCTCCAGTAGGTAGACTAATGACAAATTACATAATATTTTAATAACTACCTACATTAATTAAATATATACCAATTAAATTTATTAATGTAGTTTTAAAATATACACTACAACTGGTTTTAAAATATTGTTGTTTCATTTGACGATCCTTAAGAGCTTTTCGAAGCCTTGTTAAATGTTAACTAACTTTGAGTTGTTCTTCATAAATAAAATATTGTTCTTTAAGTTAAGATACCTAAATCACGAAATCTGATAAATAGATATATATATATATACGACTACGAGTGCTCCGCGTTTTTACCCCCAATGCTCCCCTCCTATTGGTCTTAGCGTGATGACTGATGATATATAAGCCATACTTGATAAATGGATATCATACAGTGAAATAATTTACAAATCGGAACCGTAGTTCCTGAGATTAGCGCGTTCAAGCAAATAAATAAACTATTCAGTTTTATAATATTAACACGTTATTGCTGAATTTTACATAAGCTTCATGAGAATAAATAATAAAGTTTAATATTGGTGTAAATTATGCTGTGTTATAAAACAAATACTGATATATGAATACTGTATTTGAAATAACAAATGATAGCAATTAAGTAATGGTTGGTTTCAACCTTGTTTGCAGATTTGATATCAGTGCAAATACAATGGGAAAATTTAATTTAATTTTATTTTATTTTTCATTAGATAATTTCGTTATAATTAACCTAAACACGGATAAAACAAACAAAATATTGATATTCACACATAGAAGAAATTAATCAATTAGTTACAAATGAAAATTCGTTTCCATCACAGGTCTTAGCATCATGATTTCGGTATTTTCCTTTATTGACTTTTGTATTTTCACCCATATTATCTAGGCTAATAGTGTTAGGATATTAATAAGAATAACTATTTTTTTTAATCTATTCTTATATTATAAAGCTGAAGAGTTTTTCTGTTTGTTTGTTTGAACGTGCTAATTTCAGGAACTACTGGTCCGATTTGAAGAATTCTTACGGTGTTTTATAGCCCATTTATCGAGGAAGGCTATCATCACGCTAAGACAAGGAGCGAGGCAATGCGGGTGAAACCGCAGGGAACAGCTAGTCATACATAGTCGTGACTACAGTAATATCTAACCGAGTATAGTTCGATCTTAATTAACGTGCAATAACTAAAGCTTCTAATAAAGTAATTTCATACATGGATAGTTTGCATACAGTACTGTAATATACTCGATAATGACACAGGCGCAGTCACACTATAACTTCGCTTCGAAGACACGGAAATCGCACGTGTGAACATTTACTTATGTGTTTATTTTCTTAGTACTTACATATTGATGGGGATATGCAAATAGGCTTCAGCCATTTTATACGAGGGACTTTGACAAATAAAACGGGGCGTAAATTCTTTGACGTGCAACAACTAAAAGGCTGTATTTTTTCTGTATTTATTTAGACAGGTAACTTTTAGGTAACAGAAATTATTCAGTGATAAAAATAGATATATCTTTAATCATCCGTTTAGGATTACAAAAAGTATCTAATACATAACCCACGCTTAGTACACCAAAGAGGCACCCACACATGCACGTCGTGAATAAAATAGCGTCATTTGCTCTAAAAATTTCACAAAGCGCCCGTTTTCACGAGCCACCGGCTTGAGTAATCCGAATGCATGTTTTACGACACAAGAAAAATTATCCTATTTTCTAGGAATTTTTGTTCATGTTAGTGTGAAGTGATTAATCGCCAATGTTACATGCTGGGTGTTAAAGAATGCTCGGAACGTGCTCGAACCCCCGCGAACATACCTGACAGGGAATAACTCGCTTTGTATCATTTGAATTTGTGACTCAATTTGGGCATTATTGGTTTCAATTTAGCTGGCACAATGTATCTGCTGTTAGTTTTGTGTTGTTTTGCTCGTGTCACGTGACATTGATAGAACGTTACAATAGGGTGTAGTATTTATGCTTGTAATATATCAGACTGCCAATAGATACGAGTTTTTGTCTTAATCTGACACACGTGGTACGATAATTTATTAAACATGGATTTAAGGCTGTTCACTGTTATTGTGTGTATGTGTTAAAAGCAAAGTTTGAATTTTTTTTTTAATGATTTACCCATCATCACAATAGCTGAATATTTATTATCATAAAGGAAACGCCACATTTTGTCTGATTGAGAAAATCTAATGGTATCTATATATGATATTATTAACGATTCATGAGGATTTGTAATAAAATCGTACAAAGTCACTGAAACGTCAGCTTATCAGCTTATATCTGACAGGAGAAGCCTCTTGTGAACTTTGTACTGTGACTCACGGAAAAGTACATTAAAGGAAACATGTGTATAGTAATGTAACATACATTAAACGTATTAAAGTATTTTCAGATAATTACGTAACATTACTGGCCACGTTTTTTTTATTCCGAGATTAAATTGAATAATCCATACTATATTAATATTACTAATGCGAAAGTAACTCTGTCTGTCTGTCTGTTACTCAATCACGCATTAACTACTGAACCAATTTGCATGAAATTTGGTATAGAGATATTTTGATACCCGAGAAAGGACATAGGACTTTCTATCCACGGGAACGGGAACTATGCGGGTTTTTCTTTGACTGCGCGGGCGATGTCGCGGGTGGAAAGCTAGTAAACAATAACTGTAAAATAATATCACATATTCCTGTTATGTATATAATGTTATGAATCATAATGACATAATCGTAATATAAACAAAGACGGAGGGGAATAAAAATAAAGCGCGTGAGGTGTGAGGTGAAAATTACCGGAGAAATTGTCTCCTTTTTTCCATTTTCTGAGTTGCTAGTGTAAATTGATCAGCTTCGTTCATACAAGTAAATAATAATATTCAAGAATACACCGGTGCTTGTTGTTTTGGTTTTATTAAAGTGTTAATAAAAACATGTTGTTATTAAACTATTTTCCTAAACTAAAAACAGCTTACTACATTATCAAACACCGATGAAATTGCCAGCGCGGATATGTTATAGAAAATCTAATAAAATATTCGAATTTGAGTGGCTCGTTCTCATTTGGTTATACAAAAATCCATGCATCATTGAATCTACACAAAATATTTTCTATTCAAAATCAAGTGTCCAAATATCATTTCAACAATACAAAATTAAAAATATAAAAGCTAGGAGATATTTAAAATACTATTTTTTGGTAACAGAATGTTTAACATTTGTTTATTTTTTTCCATTTGAATGTACATGTATCATTTATTCATCGCACTAACTTCACAAACTAACAAAACGTTTGGTAAATTAAATTCGTTTTAGAATAATTTTTCCAACTGAAATATTTTATACATATTAATTGAACGGAATAGAATATTTATAAATTCACATACCTGGTTATTGTTGTTTTATTTATTTAACGTATATATTATACTATATAAGGTATATTCAATAACATGTATTTTTGTCAAGTAACTCGAAGTGATTTGGTAAATAAATTATCTGTCTACTCAATCTATGAGGCAATTGTTTTCGTGTATTTTATAAGATCTCTAGTACCTGAAATACTATTACTGGGAATTAAATAAACCATATTACCCAAAATATTATTGTACCTACTGCCAATATTGCGATGAAATACAATATCTACTTTTAAGTTTAAATCATCGTCAAGTCATCGAATTCTGCACTTTCCCTGTTTGTTACATTATAATGTAACGGCTAATAGTTTTAAATCCATTAAAATCTTTCTATACCTTCGTATGAGTTGTAAGTACCATTATCATAATAATTGGTATATCTGTGTGTGATACCAGCTTACCAAAACACACATCGTAGTAATAACTGATTTTCCAAATGCAAACAAAAATATCACCATTTTTAAATATCATTCCAAAAAACACGCATGGAATATAGACGAAAAGAAACTATGTGTATCGTAGAATATGTGCATCTAAAAGGTCGCCCTCATAGGCTTCGGGCTTCGTTATTTTTTTTAGGGCTTGATATTCGAGGATTTTATAATTTTCGTCTGGCAGCATCATTGTGCTGGCTCAAGGAAGCAGGAAGCCATTACCGCGTCATATGACGTGTCGTGAGATTTTTGGTATATAGGTTATAGTATTTGTAAAGACTTTGTGGAAATGGGGTTTATACAAAGGGTAACGCGTTTTTTGTTATCTTTAGAAAATGTTTCTATGCTGTTATATTAAAGACTAGCTTCCGCCCGCGACTCCGTCCGCGCGGATGTCGGTCTTCGCGTGGATGGTTATTTCTCCATTTTGAGTACCTCTGTCAATAACATCTTATAAATATCTATTGGACCCAATTCCCAAATACGGCTAGGCCTATAATAATACGCAACGTGTGTTCGCGGCTCTACGGAACAACGTCTATGGATAAAACTGAAAAATTAAGATTAATTTTTTTCTACGTATTTTTCCAGGATAAAAAGTATCCTATTTTACGCCCAGGATAATAAGGTATAATTATACCAAGTTTCATCGAAATCGAACCGCTAGTTTTCACGTGATGCTTTCACATACAGACAGACAGACAGACAGACAGACAAAAATTTTTTAATCACTTATTTGGGTTTGGTATCGATCCAGTAACACCCCCTGCTATTTATTTTTTCAATATTTTCAATGTACAGAATTGACCCTATTACAGATTTATTATATATGTATAGACGATGAGGATATTAGGAGGATCTATAACAAATTGTCGATACTGGTTTGTATTTTATTGCACGCACCTATTTGTATTCAATTTTATGTCGTGTAGTATGATTTTTTAAGTGTATGATTACGAATAGATAGTAGGTAGGTACTAATTATATAGCTGAGGGTGGCTTTATATTTTAGTGAGTCATTATTGGCAAGATTATGTCAACATCTTCTATTTTGCTATCTTCTATTGAAAACGTAAAAAAAGTGTGCGTGTACTAGTGTACACAGGTAAGAAGTGAAACTTCTTTATGACCTTATTTTTCAAAAAATAATTTACTATATTATACAACTTTACAGAAATACGTCGAATCACGCGTGGTAGGGATAGGAAAAACGCGTAACGAAAAAGTGTTACACTCAATTTTTTTTCCAACCCCGATAAAGAAGTTTCACTTCAAAAACAAATAAATTAGAACGTCAAATATTTAAGCAGATCACTCCAATAAATAATAAATATCAATTAACCAAATTAATCTTGATCCGAATAGAATAAGTGGCCAATAAATCAACATCCATAAATCGTACATATTAAATCGTTAGCAAGCAAACGAAATAATCCGGAAAATGAATATTTCAATCAATGACGTGGTCATAAATCCTTCTAGTTCGTTCTTTATAACGTCTTTCTAATTTTTATTACCCCAAGGGTATCGACTAACGTCTCTGGTGTCTAATGAATTTGTAGCGAAGTTCTAAATAAATTCTGTCATCACGTCACATGCCTCAAATAAACTGGTCTTTTTGCGGCGTCAACAACCAATAAAATTTGTTTTTTACTGTCTCATTGGTTAGAAATGTAACGTAGCATTTGCATGTTAAACTTATTATTTAAAATGTGTCCTTATAGATCGAGTCGAGATAGACATTTGATATTAAAATAACATCATGCTTGTTTTAAAAATAATGCGTATTCTAAAATTATACTAATACTTATTATAAACGTGAAAATTATCACATAAAATGAAGAAACATAGCTTTCGTCTGAAATTCGCGGGTGCAACCGCGCGGCACAGCTTGTGTCTTATAACATCTTGAAGTCATTGACTACAAACATCGAGACAGCTACTAATTTTAATGATATAAGTATAAAAATAGTAAAACATAAAATATAATTAATGAAACACTGAGATCGCCATCAGATAAATTTTACGATCAAGTATAAAAAACGCAACATAAAGATTGGATGTAAATTATGCTGAGCATAAAAGCTTTGTGGAAAAACGAAGTAGGTGCAAAGTAATTTTATGCTTTAGTGTACTGTAGTTTTATTTTTTGCGGTCACAAGATATAAAATCGGTCATAAACCGTTTGTTCTCCAATAGCGTTGCTACACATTTTTTGTTTTATATAAACAGATTTCATACTTTATTTATGAGAGCAATAAACTGTGTAAAAGTTGAAGATTTGTTTAAAATATTTATATAAACAACTCATGCATAACTCGTACAATCTTCACACTTTTTCACATATATATTTACTATATATTTAGACAACTCTTGCTAACTTATTTTAAATTCATCGCGTATATATGTACATGATACTTATGTAACGATTATATTATGCCTATAATATTTAGTTCCTAGTTATAGATTGCTGCTTTTCATTCATCACTAAAAATAAGCATACACGCAAAAACCCAATGCATTATTCGCAATAACTAATCTCCATAAAACATCAAACGGTAACAAGGCACAAAGGTCTCGTTCAGTCATATCTGATTCTTCCCACATTATTTTTCTGGGGGACGAAGTTATATCAGCACACTTCCGGCAACACAACAATACATTTACGAAATAATGACTCATTACTCCTAGATAACCCTTCAAACACGCTATTTATTATTGTTAGGGAGAATTTACATTAACATCTCGCATGAGTGAGCACGGCATACTTGGCAAACTTATGGATAATAAATAAGTAGGAATTCATAATTTCACAAAGCTCAAAAGGTAAATTATATTCAAATACAATATGTGGTATTGAATATTTTGCATGTAAATTGTGTAAAATGATGTGAAAAACTTATATGTACCATAACTTAACAATTAATGGTGATTCACCATTGGTGAACTATCTTGTACTACATGTACTATAATAGACTTTTCGAAATACTAATAAACAACGTTGTCATAATCCTCATACTATATGGAGGAAACTGGTCTAAATTCTATTGAATACTGTCGCAATTAACCTACGCATTCCTCGATTAGTCATTACAATTTAATCCCTACTCAAGAGTCAGGTTTAACTACAATTAAAGCTAATACCCTAAATCGAATTCAAAACTCAGTGAAGCATCCCCAGGCAAGTTAAACCTGTAACTACCAGACTTCCGTGACCAATCGTGACGGATAAGGCTAATTTATCACGCCGTGCTTCAATTTTATAATAACTTGCAGGTTGCGTGTGTGACAGAGTATTCTATTAGTGCCGCCTTGGCGATTAATCTTCGGCCAATGTTATTACTGTCTAAGCTGGATTAATGATTGTTTGCTAAGCGATCGGTATCGGGCGATTATAATACCTTCTGTGGGATCAAATGCATCCCACTTCAATATACTTCGTCGCGGTTCTCATTTATAAAACATATTATATATTTACTTACTAATAGAATAGTAACTACTGCATAGTCAGATATTTTTGTTGTTTTTGGGTCGTTGGCATTTGAAAATACAGATAATTATCTTATAAGAACAGGTGCTAACATTTAAAAAAGAGGTCTTTATTCTATACTTTTGATTTGATTGAGATATTATCATAATTTCCGAGTATTGACGTCTGAGATATTTGAAACCGTGTATTATGTTTCGTCAATAAATTATTTTCCTAATAAATAAGTTATAATAATATTTTGATAGCAGATGAGAAATATTATTCCTATATACATAATGTAGACGGAACCTAACTGAATTTAAGATTCATGTCGAAAGCAATAACTATCGTGGTTTTAAGCCACAAAATATTCGCAAAGGATGGCATCCCTTACTTTGAAACACCTAGACATTTCCATACGGTAGCCATTACCTTTATTGGCTAAAGGTATAAAGATAGGGATAATTCCGAACCCGGCGACCGTTCTATTTATTGCTTTAATAAATATTTATGTCATAATCCGAAGTAATGGAAGTGAATTCCAACTTTGCTATACACAGCACCTGAATATTTCCCTGTGTTTTGAAATCTTCCGTGTTTCGCGGAATGTGGGTCAAGCTGTCCATGAAATGTTATCTGCTGTTACCTTCTATCTGGTGGAAAAACCATATGACTTATAAATCGGAAACTGTAGGTGTGTGTTTGAACGTATAATTTAACACACAAAAGATTTATTTGTCTTCTACCAAATTAAAGAGAAACCGTCACATTGATGCACTTCTAATTATTAAAATTATTTTATTTCACGTATGATGAAGTTTTGGAACGATCTCCATGCAGTATTCCCAAAAAATTACTACAAGCCTTATGCTATACTACCTAATGTGTACCTGTGCCTGCGCTGGTGACCACTTGACATCAGATGGTCCTTTACCTGCTGCTGCTATAATAAAGCTTCAAACTGATGTTGTAAAAATAAAATGACTGAAGTTGCAATACAGCATAACAATTTCACAACAATGTCCTGAAAGCAAGTCTGAACTCAGCCAATACATTTTACAGGCTAATCATTCTCTTCTATAGCATAGTAAAGTGAAGCGAAGAGAATTCATAACACGTTCAGTGAGCATAGGTCATTACCTAAGATTCATTGAACCGATTTCTCATTTAAGATTAGTAGGATTGCAGTATGGCCTTAATACAACTGATTGATTCATGGATTTTGAAATTATTTTTTTTTTAATATTTATCACTTAATATTTACAGTTAAAAACATTTGTTTAATTTAATATTAAAAATATATTTTGTGCAAAAATAGTATGTGATAAAAGAGTGCTCATGAGCTACCAACTGAAAGTGAGTTAAAAAATCCGAAAAAAAATTCATATCACAGATTTTTTTAAATTTAATTTTATTTTTAGAGATCTTAAGAATTTTATAACACTATACACTATTACAGGTATCAATGTTATGTGCAACCTGTTTTACAAATCGAAAATATTTTACACATTTTCATTTCAGCACTACGAGTCAACGTACTAAAATTAGAAAAGGAAGTCTTAAAGTTCTCATTTTAATATTCAAAATATTTGATACGACCAAATCATCGTGAACATATTTAGTGAAAATTTATTAGTCACTAACGAGAAGATCGATAAATTAAAACTTCTAAGCTCTGACAGGCTCTATCCAAATCTTAATGCAAGTAGCTTTTTAACAAATTTCAATCTTCTTTAATGTGTTTTATGGTTTGGAAACAAGATGTTGGAGATTAATATATGAGAAATAGTTGGATTTAAATATACTCAAAATTTAATTAAAATAATTTCTTTTTGAATACTTTTAAGTTATTTTTTTATCAATGCATTCAAATTTTATTCAAAAAAAAATAAAATACGTATAATGAACGAACAATATCTTAATCTTAATATGTATATATAAATCTCGTGTCACAATGTTTGTCCTCAATGGACTCCTAAACCACTTAACCAATTATAATAAAATTCGCACACCATGTCCAGTTCGATCCAACTTGAGGGATAGGGTAGCTTAAAACACAAAGCGGGCGAAGCCGCGGACGGAAAGCTAGTATACAGTATAAATGAATAAAAAGGAATTTCAATATTTTTATAATTAATTATTTGTGACATGAGAGACACACTACTCTCTTTTGTTTGTATTGTAGTCATTTGCAGATGTTGAAACGCTTTCAAATATTCTAAAATATCGTTGAAATTAAAATAATATTCCCAATCGATTAATTAATGCAATAAATAATGCTCTTCAATATAATATAACAAACTCGTTAGAATAATGTAACTGGTTATATTTAGATCAAATCGCAGTTCAAATTATTATAATTTATAAATGCTAAGAAAAAATTAAACATATCAGACAGAATACATAATAATATTTATGGAGTATGTTTTTAAAACGCGTCTGTTATTATTGATTATAACTATTAGAGATTTAATTAAAAAAACTAACTTAAACTTATAAATACAAATAAAGATGACGATGCCCGAATTAAAGCAACCTATCAACGGGTTAACGAGTCAAAGAATTAATATCTTACATCGTAAAATAAAAGCAACTTAACGTCATAAACACCATGGACTTTTAAAATAAATATAAACTTTGTTTCTTTCTTCATAAGGTTTTAAATCGCCCTGTATCTACGTGTTCTTATAATAATATTTGTTTGTTCAATCATATATCTTGTAAGTGAAAAGCTGCGTAATGAGGTCTGTTTATGATAATTTTATGCATGGGCAAATAATGCTAGTCGTATTTTAATTATTATAACAAGGCGGGCTTACAAACAAATAGTTCTGTAATATATTGTTGGTGTCTATGATATTATGGCTAATGTACGGACCACACACATTTTGTGGAATCATTTAGCCCGAAGCTACTACTTAGGCTTTTTATTTTTATCTCTCCTAATAAAGGTTAGAAACATGACACGTTAAGCGCAACGCGTCGTAGATCAAAGGGCAGAGGCCGCAACAAAAAGACACGTCCCCTCGCCACTGTTATATGTCAATTTTTTGTCACAACACAAAAAAGTTGAACAATTAGCATTTGGAAAGGACGCAGCGCCGATAAATTGTATTCAAATTTCGCGTGACGCCTTCCACTGTTGACAGCGTGACAGACCGAGACAGACTGACATAAGGTGACAAGTCTCGCCTGCACTGGGGTTAACATGACACAATGAGTCATGGGAGACCAAGCGTGACAGAATAAATACGTGTTGCGACAAGTTAGCCCGTTGATTGATGGACGGCGATAATTTTTCATTATGGGGGTTACCGGCTACCAGCGAATATACGGGTAATGCACAGTAATCAACGAATATTTCATAAAAAAAAACAACCATTAAACTAACTAAGGACCATTAATAAACTATAAAAGGAGAACAAAACAACAGCCGTACAAAACGAAGCCTTAGAATTACATTAATACAAACAGGAGGAAAATAATGTCTCAAATATTATTCGTTACTACATAATCATAAGATTTCGCGCAAAAAGAGCGGTCGTAATGTATCTGAATAATTTTATTATCGAGAATAAAGCTCGATGGCTCAGAAAATACTCATGAACGATTGTTACAATTTACAGACGGAAATCGGGCGGAAATTGAAAGTATAGCGAAATACTTATTTTGGACTAAATGCGGCTCTATCAGTGTTGAGGAAAAATACTCTTATACGTAATAATGTTGACAAGATAGTATAAATATTTTTCCAAGTTATTTTCTTTTCATAATTTTGGCTATAAATGGCTATAATACCTATAAATGTTATTGTAATTGGAATTAGTGCCTTATTTATAGACTCCATCTTTGAGGAGTTAGAGGTTCTAGTTTGTGCCTTAATATTGGTGAAGAAAATATCTAAGAGAAATAGGCATATTCAAGAACCAAAAACGATCATCTGCGATAGTCGTTGAATGTTACTATTTACTACCCTTATAAAAACCCTGTAGCCCTTTGATATTTATCACTATAATGACAGTATCTAATAACAATTTTCCGGTTGTATATGTGATAATAAAACCCTTTATTAAAACAGACGATTTATATTTTAAATACTGGGTTATTTAATAAACATTAATTAAATAAGTTTGGCAGTGAAATTCTACGAAAATTGAAGAGCACTGATGAAAATTGGCCTTAATATTTATCTAATCGTTTTGTTTGCCATCAATTATAAATCTTTTGCTTCAAGAGGAACAAATAAAATAATATTCCTGGAATTAAAACATGAAGATGATTAGTAAGCGGAAGTCCTAACTCCTACCAAATAAGGAATTTATACAAATTATTACTATGGCAAGCTTGATTCACTTAGAAATTTGATATAAAAAATTTTTACAAATGAATTATTATAAATATATTATCAGTACTGTAAATAAATCAAAACTTTGAGCTAAAGAATAATACCTACAATTAAATTATCATAAAACATCATGTTTTAATCGAAATACATTAACGAGATACCCATTGTTTGTAATATATTCAATATACACGTTGTTCTGTGTTATTAAATACATAACTGTATGTACCATTGACCATACTCAAAAAGTACCATCATACATAAAGGAAGGGATACACAACATCATATCGAACATTAAAGTCAGATCAAATACAATGTCACGTGTTTGATATTGCGTGGGCGAGTCCAGTAAAATCCGATACGAGCTGTCGTAAACACATCGAAACATAAGCGATGTGCAAAGAAACAACGGTTGAAACAGCACAACTAAAGCGCGCTCTAAACTGTCATGCTGCTTGACATGCATGCTTGCACCATCGTCTTATTGAAACTTTAAAATTGTGTAGAAAATCACGAAATCAAGAACCCTACTGCCAAAAATAAATTAACTGAGAAAATAAAAACGAATAACACAATATCTTAATACAATTCGACTTACTTATGCGTCTTTTTGCAAGCTTCTTTCATCCTATTATGATATATAAGCACACGGTGATGCAAAATAATACGGGACAAGACCTTCCAAATTTCTCGCATCATCTCATAATTTATATATTTTTCAAATTTAAGCCGCATTGTTAATAATATCATGCAGCATGACAGTCTAAGGAGGACTTAACATCTCTTACAATTGTGCCTTCAGTACTCATACTGTTATTTTATTTGTTCTTTACTCAGTAAATTCTATTACCCGCTTGATGGTTTTGATTCGAAGAACTCAGTGTTTGAATTGACTGGTTGCTGTCATAAGAGTTGTGAGAAAGTTTATGTATGACGATGTTTGTTTAACTCTTCATTGAATCTTGTATCATCTTTTAAGTATACATTAAGTAGCCTTATACTAACATTCCAATGTTCCAGTACCTCGTAGTCATAATGTTTCTGTACCTCAAAGTCATAATAAAAAAATGTGTGCGTGTAATAGTATACACCTAAGAAGTGAAACATCCTTATGACCTTATTTTTCAAAAAATAATTTACTATATGCAACTTTACAGAAATACGTCGAATCACGCGTGGTAGGGATAAGAGAATCTATTTTTTTTCCAACGCCGAAAGAAGTTTCACTTCAAAAAGGAATTCAAAATGCCTTTCTTTGTATAATATATTATATTCATTGAAGCAAGTTAAGCTTTCTATTAATAAATATTTAAAAATATAGACTTATTTTCAGACAAAGAACTCTTTACATTTTTCGTTTTTGGCAACACAACGTCAACAACGTATTATTTTCTATATTTTTTTCTTCGTTTTTACTTGACAAAGACAAGGCTTAAAATAATAATAGTTGGTGACAACGTGTATGTCCACTATTGCCTTGAGACAAGTTTTTTATCCAATATTTATTCGGAATCTTGCGTGCCCACATAATATTAAACTGTTTCGAGAAAATTACTAGTGGCGGGAAGTATACAAATTTTGTCTTTAAAAAGTCTGTAATAAGCTACAATTGCTGTCAGAATACCGCTAGTCAAACCGGATTGGCTATTTAAAAACTATTTACTCGTTCTGCATCGCGTAAAACATTTCGTTACCAACGAGCAATCATTATGCTCTAAGTGAAAGACAATGGAGCAATTTAAGCAATTTATATCTTTATCGACATTCTTACTGCCAACACTAATGCGCCACTGGTTTCTTGAATCGAAACAGCTAATGGACATTGTTATTACTTGCTACCTCAAAGAAAAAGTGCATTAGTGTACTGTAAGTGGGATAAAACTATTTGAATATACAGCTTAAGTAAAGTGCCCCGTGAGTGCTTGAACCACTTAACATACAACGATTCGCCTCATTCATTGTAATTACCGTATTTTATTCACTGCGCTGTTTTGGCGGTAAATACTAAAACGAAAACGAATAATATTCTATGCCGGCCGATATTCAATTTGAAAATCGAACGCACGCTCTTTAATTACATTTAGTATCAATTCTATTGTTTCCAATTTTCGAATTTGGATTTAATATTCGTTTGTTTGGAACGCAAATATAACCATCCAGTTTTGGAAGAACTCTTCCAAGTAGAATATTTTATTTTCTTTGATCCGCAATTCAGAAAGACGTTCAAGTTAGTCTGGGTCTTTTTAAATTTGGTATCATTTAGTTTGTGAAGTTTTGAGTATCCCCTTCTTTGACTCTTATCACGGTTAGTTAGATGCTGCGGGAGAGACTCTAGGGGTATGGAAAGTGAGTGCCCCTTCTTTGAATATTGCATTTGATGTCTGAGAGTTTGTCTTCACACGGCGAATATCGGGGGATTTGTTTATTGTAAGACAAAACCCGATTGATGCAGCATTCCGGCTCCTGTAATAAATACGTTAAGAAATAAATGTCATACATTATAAAAAATCTTCATAACTTAACTTAAACCACTGTATTAAAATGAAGGAGCCATTTTATCACTTAAATAACTTTTTTAACATTAATAAATAATACATACAATCCGCACTATACATTATCAACATCTTTTTTACGACACTATAAATCAGGACACATCAACAATGTCTACCCACATTAAGTCATTAAAGAATAAAGAGACATACATTATACTCAAAATAATTCAGTCGAAAGCTGTTAACTTGTATTTATGAGCCGTTTTCGATGATTTACAATAATTCTGGTAAATCTGGATACACATTACGACTTCAAATACGAGTGTGTGGTGTGAGCGATGCACACATTGGCAAATAAATAATTCATTGTGAACGAGGTAAGTTCCTAGTGTTGAGAAAGCATATTTCAACCCATATCGTAAAGTTGAGAGAATGACAACAGTCATAAACTTTAATGCCCTGTACCATCGCGCCGTCTCAATTACAATTACAAATTATTACAAATTTCAACTTCAACTAAGCGTCATTATATGGAATATGCTAAAACCTTACAAAGTTGGCTGTTCGTGGATACTTTTGTTCGAACGCAGTAAATGTGGCTAATGGTTTTATTTCGATGCCTATGAAGTCTGCCCACGTGAAGTCAAAAAGAAAAGGAGACGGTTTAACATAACAAACAAAACTGGTTACATTGTAGCTATTTGTAATTTCACGCAAAGACTAGCAACATCGTGCATTTACGGCTTTGGACTCGGCCGCGGCATTGAAAATAAGGCAAGTGAAATGGGCATCTACTGACAACAACCATGCAGCTCGCTCCAGTTCTAGTATCTGTGTTCGCTGTCCGAACATTCAGGTTAAGGGTTCTCTTACTTTAAATACATTTGATACAATTATATTTTCGAAATGCGATGAAATAACTATGACAGAGCATATTTTCAGATAGCGGGTATCATGTTACAATCTGTACATAGACTTTTATCTATGCTATCGTTATTTTAGTAATTAAATATCTTAAAATTTAGGTATATTGTCTAAAAGAGACAATATTATGAATAACATATTTCACACTCAACAATTATTATCTCTACATTAAAATTATTATAAAAATTAAAACGAATTAAAAAGCCACCCATGTTTTCTAAGTATGTAAACGTTCCTGGAAGTATTAAAACTCATTGCGTAAAGTCAAAGACTTTGCCGTTCTAAGAATAGTCTGTTCTAGCCTTAAGCGAATTATGCACTCGATTCCTGACCCACTATTACGGACTCTTACCCACATGCGTGTCACATAGCCTGTAATTTGCGACATCGGAGATTATATTCCGTGATTTATTTACATAAAACAATCGTCTTGACCTTTCTTGGAACGCTTGTGTGTTATTATGGGCTTGTAAATGAAGTCATGGAATTAATTGTGTCGAAGTGAAATGGTATATATGTCGTGGTCATATCGTAGATTTGATCATTTCATGATATGAGTGGCCATTTCACGAAATGGTCGCATATCGTGAAATGGCCAATTTAGTTTGGCCACATCATGATGTGGTTTGGGCAGATCAATGATAAGAAATCGTTTCACGATATGGCCAATTAACGCACGGTTTTTTCATGAAATGACCAAAATTATTTGATCATATCGTAAAATAGTTACATTAATCGTTGGTAGAGGCGCTGCTCTGTGTTTATGTGATAAGATGGCGGCCGCTGGCGAAAATTAAATTATTCGCAGTTAAAAACTTCATAATTCTTTTAATAACAATATTAAAGTCATAGCAAAGAATTTACGACGAAGAGGTACGAGTAGTATGGAAAATGTGGATATCTTATATGTATTTAAGAAAAAATGCGACTTAAATAAAATAATTTAAGAAACTACTACTATATTATTATAATTGTTTGTTTTTTAAAAAGCGATCCGCTTCTGGCACTCGCCGGCCGCTGCCGCGGCACGCTCGCTTTGCTCGCTCGGCTCGTGCGTTGTTTATCAAAGTGTAACCTAACCTAACCTAATTGTTTTCTATAGCAAAAACGATTCGATTCTGGCATTCGCCGGCCGCTGCCGCGGCACTAACTTAAATGACATTAAACAAGTTTTTAGAATATAGTTATTCTGAAATTTTTTAATATTTTATGGACTCTTTATATTTTATACGATCTGGCCAAATGTGGATGACCAAATCGTGAAACGTTGACGATTTAACGATCTGATCAAACTATGTTGGCCATTTCACGATATGCGACCATTTCGTGAAATGGCCACTCATATCATGAAATGATCAAATCTACGATATGACCACGACATATATATTCTCAGTGGTGAGACCTCGGACTTCGAATCGATAAGTCCGTGGTTCGAGACCAGGCGAGCGCGCAGGAAATAAATTGATTTTTCAATTTATCTGCTCATGTTGTAACATCACCACTGCTCGAACGGCGAAGGAAAACATCGTGAGGAAACCGACATGTCGAAGAATTAAAAAAAAAAAAAAGTTCGACGACATGTGTCATCCGCCAACCCGCACTTGGCCAGCGTGGTGGATTATGGCCTGTACCCTCATAGGAGGCCCGTGTCCCAGCAGTGGGAACGTATATGGGCTGATGATGATGATGATGATGAAATGGTATTAGTTTGATTAATTTCTCTATTCAATTTGAAACAAATTCGGTTTATGTGGCTGATGCGAAGACATGTTTTGTTAAAAAGTAGGTAGACTAAGGTCAAGGAAAGTCTGGCTAAGCCCAATAAGCCACTTTATATATACTCTAACGAATAACTGCACCAGCAGATCCAAACATTGATATGCATGAAGGATAAAACTCCACAACTATACGGGCTAAATATATTTGTTCCGACACAATTTCACTACCGTTCCATATAAAATATAGGAAAACGACCTGCGAGATACATTGCAATGTTTTTCAAACTTTCCGATAACAACACATTGGTTTAGATTTTATTTTGTTTTATTGTTCGACGCCAGCGTGTATCATTGAGGTTTACGATGAACGTCCGTTTATATTTCCCGAGGAAGTTAAATTTTCCAGTTTTTAATTATAACTCTTGCATCCGTTTAAAACTTATAATGATATAAATGGAGTTCAATTTTCTGTAATGGGACTGCTTTCGATTTCTATGAAACAAAATTACAGCGATGTTAACTTTTGGATGATAATAATCATAGAGTGCATTCATATATTTTGTAAAATTACTTGACGACATTTTCATAAATTATTTATATGATGAAGAATGATGGAGTAAATTTAATTTTTTATTTTTTAGCTAACAACTCCCCTTGACGAAAATAAAACGTATCGTCAACCAACGTCGCAAAAACATCATAATCCAAAAAGTCCGTCAAGTACATTTAAAAAGCGTAAACAGAAATCTTATTAAGCATAAAACATTGTGTTCAAAGGAGCACCGCAATTAATCCAGACACTGTCAACCGGCGGAAGGCGATTAATAACAAAAGCTGACTTGACTGAATCGCGAGGCTAACAACAACGCTGAATCGACGCACAATAAATTTGTGAAATAGACGTGCGTGCGAACTGGCGAAATAAAATTTTATGTGTGCGTCGTATGTACTATGTACTGCTAACATTTATTTGTAGTTGCATGATTTGGCCGAACAGTGTCTGTTTTACGATTTGGTATTCAATTTATCGCTCCAATTTTTACTATCGAGTAACAAAGGCCCAATGTTTTGGGTACATGTTTTGGTAACAGGGTGATATCTCGTTAAACTATTGAGCTTGTGCTATTGATTGCTGGATACTCATGTTGAAGGGTATATTGTTTGTACATTTCATATGTTAGAAGTTTGAAGATGATCATTCAAAACATGAAAATAGTCGCGTCACGCGTGTTTCATCACAGTTGTAAAATTAAGCTATCGAGGATTTTAGGGAAAGGTTACCAAGGTAATCTAGTTTAGTCATTTTTGATTCCACTTTCATTTTATTCACTATTCTTCTTATTTCTTATGGATAAATAAGGATACACTTTTACAAAAATAATTTCGAGTTGATGAGCGTACATGATGTTTACTTCATCTTAAATCTATCGGGAGAATAATAAATAAATATCACATTTCTTTCACTTCAAAGGCTCGATCTAACCACAGAACGTAAGCTTAGAAGCTTACTCGTGTACATTTTGCAAGCCTTAGGCGAGCTGGGGTTAGGGCCGTAATTAGACATCTCCGACAGTTGACCGCTAGAATTTAGTGCTACGTTCTACAAACTTGATTTTGCTGGACACCTCTATTAAGAAAATACTTGTTATTCTAGTTTACAAGTTTAGTTAATAGCTGTGAAAGAAATAATAAACAGAAAGTAATACTTTAGAGAGTAGTACTAGTAGAGATGTAGAGTAAAAATAATCAATTAGATGATTATTATTGTTACTTAGAATACTCGTTTGAATATTATTTTCATCAATTTTTACCTTAATCGACACAAGAACATAATAATATGGCAGAACTTATGTTATTGTTACTTTATCATAATCACTTTATTTTAGAATCTTCGTTTAAACAATTTCAATATTCATTTTAAACATTTACATCACATGGTATCGAAACAGCGATCTAAAGCTAAACAAAGTCTATAGATGTAGTTATAGTCACAGTATCATGCTGACACAATAACCCAACAAGCTCTGCGTGCTGTAAAATTAGTACAATGTAGTAATTAATAAAACATTTTAGACATAATTTATGCTGCGGACAAATATTTGTGAAAGGCTTCATGTACTAGACAAGTCATACGGCCCAGTAAATTAATAAATTCAGAATCAGGCTTAGATAAAATATACAATGGAACAAGGGTAATGATACCTTATGTTTATATATGTATTAATCATGTAACAGATATATTTGGGACTCGATCGACCTAATTAAACTAAATATTGACTTCATTGAAAAAAAGCTTAATTAAACATTTTTTATTTATCTGGGTCAAGCATTAGACGTCGTCGTCTAAGAAAGTTAATATAAAGTGTATTTATTTTAACCTAAAAGGGTCCAAGCCTTAATATTTTGAAAGATAGAGGGTCAAAACGAACTTCTTTGTCAATTTAAGTAAAATGTAACAACTTATGAAACACTAAATAACGCAATACAGTTATTATTTCATTAAAAATGTTTGAAGTCTAGAAATTAATATCTACCGAGATGAAATGTACCTACTAAATGCATTTTTAATATCAAAACAAGCAACTCCAAAAACGATTATCTATTTGAAAGAAAATACCGTAACGCCATAAATCTTGTACACATGCTTTATTACAAACATCTATATTTTTTGTGCCCACCAACATATTAATTGAGCCGCCATGTCGCAATTTTGTGAGACTATACATTCTACATCCAGCATCAATCATTTTTTAGGGTTCCGTACCGAAACGGTAAAATGGGACCCTATTACTGAGACTTCGTTGTTTGTCTGTCTCCAGGCTGTATCTCATAAACCGTGATAGCTAGAAAGCTGAAATTTTCACAACTGATGTATTTCCGTTGCCGTTGCCGTACTAAAATTTAAAAAATATACATATTAAGGGGGATCCCCATACTACGGAGCCTTCGTGCGCGAGTTTGACTCGCACTTGGCCGGTTTTTTTATACGCTTGAAGGAAATGAATTATTCTCTAAGTGTACACGGTCCCGCGTGAAAAAATGTGTGAAAAATTACGTCGATTACCTCTAACGACACAATGATGGTACTCAGAGCATTTTCGGGAGCCCAAGTGCCATCATATAAATTGATATAATTTTGACCTTCATTTCAACCCCCGCGATCGCGTTTTTTATTCACTTTTCAACGGGTAATGGATGTAGTATTTAGGAGGTTTAAGTTGATGTGTATTCACGTTAATAATAATTAGAAGATAATTTACATATAAATGATTTTAAAAACAACAATAACATATAGTTACGTTGCGCTTATAATAATAAAAAGGAAAGACTACTAGAAGACTTTATTACTCAATCATAGATCATAATTGCACTACCTATCTATGAAATTACCTCGATTTATAAAATCGAAACATTGATTGATGTTCCGAGTCAAGAGGTTATTATCTTTTGGCTGTTATTACGTGAAATGAAAAAATCTATCCGATATACGAAAATATAAAATAATACAAAAAATAATTAGAATTTATTTCAACCACATTTTTTATTTCAATTAAAGATATTCGCAATCCCAATATAACTTTACTAGCTGTTGCCCGCGACTTCGTCCGCGATTAGGTCGTTTTTCGTCATTCATCGTTTAAAAAAAATACGTGACACTTTATTTTAAATTTTCTTAATTATTGTCTCTTATAAAATTTAACTACATTAAAATTGAACACTCTGATAAGAAAATCTTAAAATCTGAAGAAAACATGAATGTGGTTTAAATTCTACATTACTTAGTATCAAATAATAATCTAAATTAAATGTAGATTAACAGTTTGAGCACACCATTATAGAATATGTACCTAAGTATTAAATTACGTTAGTTTACATAGTAACTTTACTAAAAACACGATGACTATCTTTCGCGCTCGATACCACAAACTAAGCATGTTTGTGGTACGTGGCCCGCGTCACTTGACCCCCCGCGAGTTCCCCTCCGTTGCTATGCGAAAATACATTCGTCGCCCTACTGTAGGAAAAATTGTAATACTGTGGCCTGGGCGTTATAACACGTCCAGGGAGTTCCTGAGTGCTGATATCACCATCTTGAGGAAAAGCTTCTAATGTCGATTTAAAACTGCATACATACGAATTAACCTGTTCTAAAATTGTGAAATGAGTTCAGTTTTAAATTTGAGAAATATTGATTTCTTGTATTCCACGATTCGTTGTAGTCGAATACAAAATATATTTAACCTCCTGAGACCCAGGATTTTTTTTTCTTTCTTTTTTAATAAAAAGTAGCTGTATCTGTTCTAATGCAATTATAGATATTAAAAAAAATGGAAAAAAAAATCTTTTGTGGAAAACTTGGATTTTCTTTATGTCATTTATATATTACAGGGGGTCCCAGTTCCAAGTGTAATAAGTTTATGAAAATGAAGAAAAACTACATGTTTTTTTAGTTATTATATATTTTTAAACTTGAAACCTAATATTTATTATTCTATCTATTGTTCTGTATCTATTTTTTGTAACTTGGTTCAAAGATAGGTATTTTTAAGGGTGAGAAATAACCAGTTCAAGTATTTTGCACCGGCGCGGCGGTGTATTTATATTGTCACGTCCACCCCTAGGTCTTATTTCTAATCCATCCTCTTGTTCAGCCTCCTCTAATGATTGGTCCACGTCATGTGCGTCCCCGAAATGGTCTGCCAACAACTGAAGATGACATACATAGTGACGATTCTGTACTGACGTGACTCATACTCATTGGACGAATGGAAGAAGACTCATTTTCTGGTGTTTGGGCGGCTTCATCGGTATCATTTGGGGGATTATCTTCATCTCAAACATTTATTTATTCAATTAGACTTCTTCTAAAAGCACTTTTGAATCGTCATAACAGTATTAACATTTACCACCGATTCGGAAAGCAGTATCTATGGAGAAGAACCGGCAAGAAACACCATAGGTCCATCATATAGGTCAATATTTGACTCATCCAGGTGTTGGTAGATCTCAGTATCTTATAATCCTTGAATATTATAATGAAATCTGTAACATAAACTAAAGAATGTCATATAGGTAATACATGGGACCCTTGTAACCAATACCAAATCGGCAAGAATTGAGACCAAATGTCTTACCAGTATGACATAAAAGAAAACATTCATATTTTTCACAAGTTTTAGATTTATCTTTCAAAATAACTATTGCGGTTGCAGAAATAATATCTTTTATAATTAGATATACAAAGATATACTGCAATATACGAATGGTACCACTAGAAATGTAAGATTACTGACCACGTGTTTGCCGTCGCACAGCCACCGTCAACTTCGAAATGAGAATACTTCAAATCACTGTCACTTATATAACCAAAAACCGTTTAGTATAGCGGATGACATACCACTACATCGATTAGAGGTATTATTCCCGCATATACGCAAAAGATGGCGTTGAAATATTTTTTTATTGTCTATGTAATATATATATGACCGCAGGCCCCAGGAGGTTAAACAAACTTAGCTTGGCCTTCAGGCAAAAGGGATCCTATCAAATGGTAAACTTGACCTTGTATCTTAAAAGTAAGCATGAACGGATCTTCTGATAATTATTGAGCACCAAAGGATCATTTGAAACGCACTACTATAAGAGCGAATATTGTCTAATAACAGTTTACATTGCACCACAGAATACATAATAGTAGCTAAACGCTAATTGCACAGTATGTTCCTCTAAAAGTAGTGATTTTGTGAAAGGTTCCGGTGTATCTTCAAACGAAAGCCGACTCGCCTTACTACACTATAAAGCATTACAAAAAGAACATACTACGTTAATATCGCCTATACAAAAAATGATGAATGAATGTTACAATATTATACTTTGACTACTTTGACTGTTAGTTAAAGTTTATTTTTACTAACAACATGTAAATGAAGAAGAAATAATAATTACCAACGAACTAACCTTTTCTATAATACTTAACACGGCACATTTTTCAAATTATCTTGCTCAACTCTACTAAAAAATTTGAGGGTTTTGTTGGAACTTTAATATGTAAAAACTATGATATATCTAAACTACGATACAACTTGCATGCGGAAATGCTCATTACAATTGTGAATCTAAAGAATAACTAACATACTGTTCAATTTTATTGAGCTGATGAATATCTTTTGCCTGGAAGAAATCACCGTCGCCTAACTATAATGTGTTTTCTTATAAAACCGTTACATAATTTATTTTATCTACTTAAATAATGAAAATGATATATTTATAAAATATAAAACATATTATGTAAAATGATTAAAAATAAATAAATGAAGCAACTACGATTCAAAGAAAACATCTTTTTCAGTGTGAAAATGCTCTAAGCAATCCTGGATGATGAACTGTATATCATGTACCTACTCTGATCCCAGTACGGTCGGTACGTCGATAGCCATAACGATAAATATTATAATCAGATAACCGCAAAGTCAAAATAAAAACATTACTTGTAAAGTTGTGAGTGCAAAATTTACGTTTCATTTGGCAATAAAAATTTTTTCGGTACTAAAACGTAGTAGTTTGATATGTGGTTGGCTACCCCTCCTCTCCTTCCTGAAAAATATCCTCCAAAATTTCCCGAGATACTTCCAATGATTGAACCATTGGACGTTGGACATTAACTTCAGTCAAAAATTGACGAAGCGGATGATTACTAATTTCCACTTAATCCTCGCTGCTACTGTCTTTATCATCAAATCATCAATTTTCAAGTGGTGTAGTAAAAATATCAGCAGAAATCGTCTTCCAAAGGCGATATAATTTTATTAGCATTGAATCTGTAAATAAAAAAATCAAAAGTTAACTGTAAATCTATAAAAAAAACTACTTACAAATAAAATTTTATCAAAAACTTCTGTTCCCAATGCACCTCAAAATAATAAAAGAATCATTCATTTCATTTCATTTCAATAAATACCTGTAAGTAACAACTTACCTTTTGTGGGAACGCATGATGGTGAAAATTCACAAAACACGAAGATTGCATTTGATATTTTTTGTTTTATGGCATTCAATTGCTTTATAAATATCACTACATAGTATGAAAAAAGTCGCTTTCTGTGTCCCTGTGTCCCTATGTCCCTTTGTATGCTTAAATCTTTAAAACTTCGCAACAGATTTTGATGCGGTTTTTTTAATAGATAGACTGATTCAAGTGGAAGGTTTTAGTACATAATTTATTAGGTTTTAGACAAAGCGGACGAAGCCGCGGGCGGTAAGCTAGTAAATTTATAAAACACGAAGATTTTTAAAATTGTAACTAATGAACACAACAATATATTATTATACTCTTTGGAACACAATCATTAGATTAACTGTAGATAATGGTGTAAAATAATAAACATCTACCCTCACTTTAAAAAAATGTAGTTTATTATTTACACGAAATATATCTTATAGGGAACGGAAGATATGGGTTAAAGAGTTAAATAAATAAATAACATAATTATATTTAAATTATTAATTTTTAACATTGTGTTCAGTAGTGTTAACATGTAAATTGATTTGATTTTTACGAAATCTCATAGATGGCGCTGTTACAAAATTAACATTATAAAACTTACATTCTTTAAGCTATGTTTCTCTTCCCAAGTTACTTAAATGGCATAATTTTTATAGTGTCAATATAGATATTGTCAAACAACATTTATATATGCGTCATTTGATTATTAATTTCCAATAGTTAACGTGTAAATTGAATTGATTTTTATAACATTTAATAGATGGCGCTGTTTCTAATTTGTCTTTATACTACTAAATTCATTAAACTGTTTCTCTGCCCAAATTACGTAAATGACATAGTTTTTATTTTGTAAAGCTAGATAATAGCATGGCTTACTCGAAACCAACATTTAAACATGAGTTTTTAGATTGTACGCTGTCGTAATACACGGAATACGTAAGAAAAATAAAGGTTCACAGCTCCTCCCCCGTAGGTGATAGCTTGATAATATGTAGCCTATAGCCTTACCCGACCTGTTAGTAATATTCATGCAAAATTTGAAGTCAATCTATGCAGTACTTTCTGAGATTAGCAAGGAAATACATACAGACAAACAGACAAACAGACAAACAGACAAACAGACAAACAGACAAAAATTCTAAAAACTATGTTTTTGGCTTCTATATCGATTATAGATCATGGATTATGTATTCTTTTAAAAAAATATTCAATGTACAGTTTTGACTTTCCTACGATTTTATTATATGTATAGATTACTGCATAAACAACGTTCAAATTGCTCTCATTATCGATATTGTATTAAGTGTTCGGTCCAAACATTTTTATCCCTGACTCACCGGATTCGAGGCTATTCTAATAAACAAGGAGAGATGAAAGCGCGGTATAATATAAAACCTCTTCAATAAAGATCCGATCGTACTAATTATCATGGAAGTAACTCCTGTTCAGAACCGAATCATGTCTTAAAGCAGCATTAATTCCAGTGTGGAAGAAAGACAGCGCTATATGGGTCGTATAGCGCTATCACTTTCCCACACTGAAAATAAGACTGCTATAAGACATTATGGTTACCCGCCTGGACCCATTACCAAATAGCTGTCATTAGATGATAACGTTCCAGTCTACCACCCACTGTGACTGTTTATACTTCACAACTAATATTTCGGAGTTATTCTTATTATAATGGGCCTTTTTACATACATTTCGATACACTCAACTCGAAAGGAGATATGAAAATTAATATTTACATACGTGTGGTCGTTAATTTTGTGGAAATATTTAAGTTAAAATGGGTTTCTTCATATGCTATCTTGCATCATGCATAATTGTTATGTATTTCAATAAGAATATTAAGAAAAGGTAGGTAGGAAACTGACTGTGTATGTTTCATCTTTATCTATTTAAAGAGAAACATTTAAAAAGATTTAAATACTTGAATAAATGCAACCATTGACTAATAGTGCTTCCAGTAGAGAGCTTTTTTGAATATTTAAAAAGTAATCGTTATTTAATTAAATTAACATTTAGCAGGTGCCTATAAAATTAAATAACACACCCTTCCGATCGATTATACTCCACCATAGGTAAAGGCATAGATTCAAGATTGTAGGGTATTACAAAGTGGATGATAAGAAAAATAATGTGAGAAACTTCGCTCGTAAATTTCGACAGAAACGTCTGGTTTCGTCGCGGTCCACGATCGGAACTGTCAGATTATCCTCGCTTCGACAGCCACAACGAACTTTTACGTTCTAACTTTATGTTATGCAATAATCTTTAGCCCTTTATCTATAAGACCACAAACCTTACACGACTCCAATCCGTCAAATACACTGCTGCACGAGTTGACAACGACAACGCTTAATGTACCGCCACACGCAATGTACAGCGGTTGTTTACAAAACATCACCAAATCTCGATTTGTGTAAATAATTCTCGATAATAGCAACGCTCTATCTCGAATTAATATAATAGAAATTTAAATAGATGTTGCGATACGTAATAGATTTTTAAACCGTAGATAAAGCATAAAATTATATAGTCGGTATCCACGAGGTGAGTTACCTCGTATTATGTTTCGTAATAATGTCGTCTCGATAAAAATCAATTGTGGTGTTCAGGAGCTAAAATAATAACAGTGATCTGACCGGCCGCGGGCCACTGAGAGCCATCGACCTTTAATCTTTATAAAGTTATTCCATTTACAAATCATACAAAGAAATTAATTAAATATGATACAGTCTTGTGTTATTGTGTAGTGGGAATTAATCGTATCACTGTATAAGGTTTATACGTATTGTTTGGAATAATAACATTGTTTTTAAAAGATTTTATATTTATTTAAGCATTATTATATAAGGTTTTTAACCTTTGTTTGTAATGTAATTTGTATTTATAATTAATAGAAATATATAACACATCCGTAACATACAATTCATAAATTCATATTACTTCATAAAGGCATGTGCATGTACCCATGTTACCCAAACAAAATATCCGTATTGATGATGTGCATGGAACTACTATCAAAATATCCGTATTGATGATGTGCATGGAACTACTATCAAAATATCCGTATTGATGATGTGCATGGAACTATTATCAAAATATCCGAATTGATGATGTGCATGTTCCCATGTTACCTAAACAAAATATTCGAATTGATGATGTGCAATGATGTGCATGCAAACAAAGCTGCGAGCGAAGTTTATTAGTGTACACAATACACATAGGTAGATAATAATATTATAATGTGTAATAAGATCTTTTTCATCCGTAATTAGTAGCTCCATGCATATTATCATACATAATATAGAGATATCAATAAATAATTAAATAATTTCATGTATTTAGAATTTAAACCGTTAAGTGATAAGTAACCTAACCAACTTCCACATTATTTCATACTCCCTCTAAAATTTGCATTCATTGGAAGAACGTTCCCTTATGCAAGAACTTCCAACACTAGTAATTACGAATTTAAGCGTTAAATGTGCCAAGGCAACCATTTCCTTTATAATTACCAAAATTACCTCCAAATTAAATGCATTTTGTTTTGACGATAAGACATCACTGTCGAAATGCCGGGATGGACGAGTGAATAATTTTATCTGATTTATGTATTTCGTCTCTTCGGAACCTCGCTTCATTACGGGTTGACTTTGAATGATGATCTGTGTAAGAAAAATACCACGTTTAACCCCTCGACGTATGATTTAATTCCCATACGTAAAAAGTAAAGTGAATTTTGAAAGGAATTCGATCCGACATAGCGCGTATTTCGGTAGTCCTTTTGAAATTGAAGATTGATTTTTTATTGATTTTTACTTTCGGTTTCGCACATAAGGCAAAACTTAGGGATAAAAACAGATCATCATCATCATCATCATCATCAGCCCATATACGTTCCCACTGCTGGGACACGGGCCTCCTATGAGGGTACAGGCCATAATCCACCACGCTGGCCAAGTGCGGGTTGGCGGATGACACGTCATGTCGTCGAACTTTTTATTTCTTCGACATGTCGGTTTCCTCACGATGTTTTCCTTCACCGTTCGAGCAGTGGTGATGTTACAACATGCGCAGATAAATTGAAAAATCAATTTATTTCCTGCGCGCTCGCCTGGTCTCGAACCACGGACATATCGATTCGAAGTCCGAGGTCTCACCACTGAGCCACCACTGCTCTACTAAAAACAGATACTCCCACGATAAAAAGTTATCATTTACTTTCATAATTACCTTTATCTAGTTTTAATGGCACGTTAGATAGGGGCTGTAGCATATGCCCTTCATTAATTACTGATAAAATATAAAATGCTTTTAATTATATCATCACTAAAATAGATGTCAGAGTAACACACGATGCAAGTTTAATCATTTAATCGTTCCATATTAAATTCATATTATGCCTTTTTCGGAAATAATCATACAAATCAAATATTTATAATCAACTTACTTTCCAACAAAACAGAAAATCACAACTAAACTAAAAACCCAACCCAACATGTTCTAAAATTCTAAAAAGCAAACATTTTTGTTCCTTTTCTTACATATCAATCGCCAAAATATCCTACCTAGAGCTTCACAGATAATAAAACGTAAACGTTAGCTATCTTCCGTCCGGAAACGGATCTTACTTGGCACACCGGATACCGAAGCAAGGCACATCGCCAACAAATAACGTAGACGCTATACTTTGTAATTAGACAGTGCCTAGCGGGAAAAAGAAAATAATTGTTGCTACTAGAGAACGTTAGTTCACTTTGTACATTAGTTTTAAAACTTTCACATCACAATACATAGACAATATTAGGAATCCAATGCCAACTATAATATATGGGGAACCTAAATGCTATAAAAACAAGCTATAAATAAGGAACAAATTGCGTATTCGTAACACACCTTTATTGGGACGAGTGTAGGCTTACATCTTTTAAAAATACATAAGATTAGCCATTAAAATTCAAGTCGATCCACGTCGCGGAATGACTTAAAACGTTGAAACATGAATCGACTTCATACCGCACAAAAATATTAGTATCCCACGAAATGTTTTCATTGCATTGTGTTTAAATTTACACTATATGTATGCATGCCACGTGACGTTAGGTTTTGTAAGGTAAAACGATTGTTTGATAGCCAGATGTAGACAAAATGATATAAGATGGGCAATAAGAAATTCTAAGGAGCGCGGCCCTCACTGCGGGGATCTTTGAATTAAAAACAAAACATTTCGGCCTGCGCAAGCTGCATAAAATGCGGTATGAACCACTTTTTATGCTTAAATTAATTATATTTTAAACGCCTTGATTTATCTTATTGAACCATCTTGTTGCGTTAGAATAAAAACGTTTGCTTTTTTATATTTACGATCGATATCCTTCGTCGTTGTATCCAGATGGTATATTTATATATAGCCTCTATAAATTACATCCTCTTCAAACTTTACTTGTTTTATTAGGAGTATTGTTTTATTAATCTATACTAATATTATAAAGAGGAAAGGTTGGTATGTATATGTATGTATGGTTTTTACGCATAAACTACTGGACCGATTTTGATGAAATTTGGCATAGATAATCTTTAGACCCTGAGAAAGAACATAGGCATATACCTTTTATTGCGAAATATGTACCATGGGCAAAACCGGGGCGGGCCGCTAGTAAATAATAAGTGTATTTTAAATTATGTAAGGCTTATGTTATATGATCCATAGTATATAGAGGACCATTAATAAAATAATGTCAAGAACAAGTGCGGTATTCAAAAAATGGTATCTTTATTAATTTCACTTCATTTTTACAATTAAATACTGTATTAATTAACAGCAATCATTGCCAAAAAGTGCAACGAAGCTACGTTCTAATAAATAATTATTAATTATTCTCAAACATTTGATCCACAAACCAACAAACAGTTATTACCCAAAAGTGACTTTCATACGCACGTTTAAAATTAAATACCCGCTTCCCGGATAAAAATGCGCGACATATAATTCAGAGCATATCGCAATCCCCATATCTAGGGGTACTTCAACAAAACAAGTCACGTATTAAATGAGAATATTCGGGCGAGCCTCTAACTTATTTATCATTCTCTTCAGAGCTACACCCCATGAATTTTATACAAGATTGAACGATTTACTGGCAAAATTGATGAAACATCTATTGAATGATGTCGGCGCTTGATGAAGACAAGGAAAGAAGTGGTACCATTTATCCATTTCTTCACATAACTCATGTGTCCTTGGTAAATGAATAGCAGTCGAATCGATTGCTTTTATTGTATATGATAAGAATATTTAAAAAGATACGTAACTATAAAAATAAAGAGCATATTTTAGCTTATAAAAAATAGATTGTTCAGTAATCGATTTTATTTGCATACTATAAATAATTCTAAAGTAATCATAAAACAATACCAATTTTTTTTAAATCAATCTAACATCAACGATAATGTACTTCTTTTTATAAAATTATGTTATTATTATTATATTTATAGTTTATGTAAACAATTGAAATTACGTCTTCGTATTCAGCAAAAGTAGTGTTATAAAGCCATTATTAAATATACCTTGCAAAGGTAAAAAAATCAAAAAACGTAATTTAATAATACATATTTCTGTTATAAGACTGGTGGCAAATAAAACAAATAAACAAGTATTTCTATTATAAACGAAATAACTAAGTTATCTGCTAAGGCTCTACTTTCAAAAGAAGCCTTAAGAGCTTTCTCACCTCTTAGACTTGTGATGAATTTTGATGAGACCTCGCTGTTTATTGCAAAGACCATTAATATTAACTTGAAATACTTTTCTCATTGAAAATTCTATTTTATTTTCTAAGTGCGAAAAATATTCAAATTAACATGATCAAATCTACTTCAAAACCCACGCAAACATATTATAGTACCCGAATAAAACAGAACTATTTTCGCTCTTATTACAAACCTATTATGGTAAAAAAATTTCAAATCAAAATATAGAAAATGAATAAAATATTTTTCAATAATTGAATAGATAATACAAAATTAAAACTGACATATCGCTTTAACAACGCACAATCTTCTCAGTATAAATTACAGTGTAGAAAATAATATACTAGGTTTCCGCCCGCGGCTTCGTCCGCGCAGTCAAAGAAAAACCCTGCGTCATTTTCCCGGGATAAAAAGTAGCCTATGTCCTTTCTCGGTTATCAAAATATCTCCATACCAAATTTCATGCAAACTGGTTCAGTAGTTTAGGTGTGATTTAGTAACAGACAGACAGACAGGGTTACTTTCGCATTTATAATATTAGTATGGATTATATTTACCGCAACAAATAAATAACAAACGTCATTGTGAGTCCATAATAATTTTATCACGTACATCCACACCTCCAATTTTATCTTATAACTCGATTTTCAATTACACGGTACACCGAGCACAAGCCCTATGTAATGAAAACGTTCAGTGGCTCATACCTGGCTAAAGAATTCACTTCCTAGCTGAGGGTGTTCATATTGTATGGACATTGTAATTGAATGATTTTTCATTTATCTATAAGTGATTGAGTTTGTTTTTGTCAAAATATAATTAGTGAGAATATCAATAAAACTTCAAAGTAAAATCTAACACTGTTAACATAATTGCAGATAATTTAAAATAAAACGTAATTGTAAAAGGCAATTGTTGCTCATTTAATTAATATTCTTCCAAGATAATATAGTAATGTTGCTTCATGATAATTATGTGCCTCTACATAAATAAACTCATCATTACATTACTTACATCAACTTATTGTTCAACCTATAAAGAACTGAATGTTCATATGTTCAACATTTGGGTACTTATTGAAGAAAATAATTTGCCTCAAATTGCTTAGTCTACTCACACTTTTTAATATGTAAGAGAGACAATACAAATCTATTAATGAAGGCCATACTCATACGAAAATGTATTGAAACTGCAGACTTCGTTTAAAATGTATCTGTTACAAAATATGACTTATTGTTACATGTTATGCGCGATTTGCTTACAACATTATTCAATTTAATTATTACGGGTTAAACGAGCATTAAACTTGCTAATTAAAATTGTATATTTGCCTTTAGTCAGAATGACAGAAAAATAAGAGACAAAAGGTTTATGGTATAGCACGTTCACTCAAAATTGATACTTATTGAATATTGAATTAATATTTTTGAGTGAATATAATATATTTTGAGAAATGACACGCGAGGCCGGGTTAAAAATTAGTTTGAATGTAATAAGAATGTACCTACTGCGATTCTACACAACTGCCTAATTGATGTAGGTAGTTGATAACAAATCGCAGCAAGTCAACGTGAGGGTAGTTGGGTCAAACGTCGTACAAACAACGTCCGAGCCCCATTGAAGTAATATAATTTCATAATAATGTACTGTTATTTCATAAAATATAGTTAAGAGGCCCAACACTTTCTATCGCAACATTTTACATTGTACGAGTAATGTCCTTTTAACTATGTATCATAAATTACAATAAGAATATAGCAAAGACATTTTCATAACCACTCTTAACCGTAAACTTTTCATAACACATAGTTAAACATATATAAGAAAATTGTTTACAACCAATTTCTAATTAATAATCAATTTTGCTAATCGATATTTAGCTTTGACGATGAACCAATGAATCACAATACACTTAAATAATAAAAATATATATTTTGATATTATTTACACATCTAAGTTCACAGTCCCGAGGAAATTAAAATAATCCAGACTCCAGTATCTATTTTATTTTAATAGGTCCTAGTCGTATAGAAATTGAGTAACTTATGTCTACCAAGAATGTATAAGTGCACTTATTCGTAAGCCAGCGATCGTTTTCAACTGGTCGAGTTATACCAAAAGATGGGCATCGTTCCTCACCTGTCATGGGATTCGCATAAATATAAAAGTGAATGATGTTCACGTCGGACCTGTCAGTACTGAGCTGAGCAATTAATTACATGTTTAATTGAACACGGCGAGCGAAGGTCATTGTGACGTATACGTTAACAAATTAGCAATAGTTTCAAGCAACAATTAGATATTATACGAAAACGAACATATACTAGTACACAAGTATATGCTCGTTATAAGTATTTAGATACAACTAGCGGTCCGCCCCGGCTTCGCCCGTGGTACATATTAACGTTTTCTCTACATAAGAACCATCCTCGTACTTCAAGGAATATAATAAAAAAAGAATTATCGAAATCGGTTCAGCCGTTCTCGAGTTATGGAATTACAACGAAAAGTGGCATTGATTTTTATATATTAGATTAAGTGACCTTTGAAGTCGGATGTGAATTCTTCAATTAGGAAAAAATACGGATCTGAAATGATTTTGTATGAATAGACCATTTTAAAATCTTGAAACTCTATTGGGAATTGTATGTAGTCAAATACTTCATTATAGAAGAAGTAGGTTCTTAATTATAAATTAGAATGTTTGCACCTAGACGTATCTAATAAATCTTGAATCTATTAAAGCCAAAATACTATATCTACAGGAATGCAATTAACACAACACAAAACATCGTTAAGATTTTGAACTGAATTGATTGATTGCATCCATACTAATATTATAAATGCGAAAGTAACTCTGTCTGTCTGTCTGTCTGTTACTCAATCACGCCTAAACTACTGAACCAATTTGCATGAAATTTGGTATGGAGATATTTTGATACCCGAGAAAGGACATAGGCTACCTTTTATTGCGAAATAAGTACCACGGGCGAAGCCGGGGCGAACCACTAGTACTTAATAAAATCAATAATCAGATATCCAATAGATTACACATTCACAAATCCATTATCACAAATCTAATTGAGTATTCACAATAAAACATGAAATCCTTGAATCAATCCATTTGCTAAGCTATTCGTTTAATCTCCGATACATAAATCCAATATTCAAGCTAAGCTATTGCGACCTGCTAACGTCCACTTTGCCGCTAAATTCCGATTAAGCCACTGCTTATCGTACTAATTGTAACTGAGCATTATTAATAGCTTAAGCTGATTATGCACGAACAAATTTGGATATAATAGATATTGTTGTGTCGTGTACCTTCATTGACATTGCTATTTCATATTAGCGTACCTGGTATATATCTGTTGTACTTATAACTGATTGAGTTTTCTTTTGGTATACGTAATATATATTATAGGTAATACGTCTTGCCAGAAGCGAGCTTTAACTAACCTCTAACATACGAAATCAGCTAAGCTTAGTACAAAATTACTTATGTACCTACCTACTAACTGCTAAGACAGTATGTTACAAGATCCATGCGTTATGAAGTCTAATGTCCTGGTAGTATGGAAGCAGATGCATCACATATAAATAACAGGGATAGGTATACGTGATCAGCCCTATGTCTCCTACTAAAGTATATTTTTTGCTTTTCTTATTATTTGGTCGTAACAATGTCATACTGAAATAACTTAATATGAACTTAATGTCCCTAGAATCGACATGTAACTTACACAGTTTATTTTAAGCATCGTTATTTTGCATAGACTAATCAGATAGTTTCACATCCTTATAAAATACCTATATAATACGTTAATAATTAGGCATGCGTGCAGAAATATCATATTCCATAAAAAACTGCTGAACTGATTTTCATGAAAAGTAGCTCATAACTTCAGGGTAACTTGAATTAACACATAGAAATTTACACTATTGTACACACTTTGGTAAATTTTAAACACATTTAAAGTAAATATAGCGTTATGCTTAAATACTGCATAAATAAAACAACATAATACCAAAGAATGTTATGAATAATTACATACGTCGAACACACAACATTGATAAGCTAATCCTTATTAAAAATTTATTTTAAAACCACATATTTGTTATTGTCAAAGAAATCCGATGGCATTGAGCGATTGTCTTTTATTTTTGCGAGAATGTGTCAATTGTAATATATTGGACTGTCAAAATAAAAGGACGCGTGGGACGAATTACGAAAGCTCAGAGAATTAGAGGGACTTAATCATGTCCTTTATTTTTGTGAACTTGTGCGTCTTTGAAACCAGTTTGTATTTGGAAGTATTTTATTAGCAAATAAAACCGGATTTTCTGCTGCAGTAAATAATGAATAAATTTATCGAAGTTTTAGTATTATTATACCGAACACTTGGAATAGACACGCCATCTAGTTTAAACTAGACAAAACTATAACTATAGCCAAAGGTACATTTTTGGTCATGGAAAATATTTACTTCCAAACTATGAGGAATATGGACTGTTTTTTAAATAATGATCTTCTAATATTAGATGGCGCCACTCTGGTGCCGCCCATCTGAGACACCAAGTTTTTATTTCAGCCCCACTAAATTGTCACTTGTTCGAGAAGCATCCATTCGTAAAACGTTTTCTACAGATCATTATTCATCTGTTATCTTTATTATACTCTCTGAAAAAGAACTTAATTGGTACCATATGTTTCAAAAATATCGTATCGCTCTGTCGTCAACCGATATTTGTGACCAAATGTTTATGTCAACGTCACTATTTATATTAGAGTGTTTAACTTTATTAGTTAGTTGTGTCTGTAATTGTAACATTATAATGGAACAAAAAGATAGTAAAAGAACAGTTAAAGTTACTATAAACCACACGATTTATTCTAAAAATCTTATATGATACATGAAATGCATTGTTTAGTTATATTATTATTCTTATCTACATAAATAAACTAAAAACTAAACATTTAAAGCTTTGAGTCTCGCAGAAAACACACATTTTTGTACAAAAATAATTAATATAATTAAGTTTCTTAAGACAATAATGTCATAATTAAAAGCACTGAGAGATGCTCCTTTATAGCATCCTCCTCGCTCGTTACAAAGGGAAAGGGGTCGTGCCGCCCGCCATTTTCGAGATAGCAACAAAATGCCAGTAAAATTTTATATCTACGTAATGAATGCATCAAGTATTTAGATTTATAGCAACAAGAACGTTTTCCGCGTCTTATTTCAGTACATTGTTCCAGAAAAAGAACAGTAGTTAATTTTTTATCACCGAAATTTATAGTCAAAGTAGAGGAAGTTTGAAGTGTAAAGGAAATCGAATAAATCTACCACAGATGCGCCAAGTCATTCACGGGCTATAAAAAGTACACTGTGAAAGGGTTATAAAATTTTAACTCCTACATGAAAATAGATCTTAAACGAAACGCTAGTAAAAATCTGATAAGGATTCATATTTCATGCGAATTATATGGTAATAAACAAAGAAGACAAGCCATATTTCACTCGTTTCATTGGTCTCGGTGTGGCAACACTAACGATCGTGTAGTTACTTTTTTCAATTTTGCATATACATATCATCTTTAATATTTTTAAGATAACCATGAATATCTATATATTGTTTTTAGCACATTTATAGTTTCACCCTACGCGGCGTTCATCTTATATTTTATTTTTATATTCAGTCGATTCATACTAATCAGATTACTAGTTTAATTATCTACCAAATATAAATCTACCAAATATATATAAATTTCCGTCACTGAGTATAAAAAAATTACTCAAATTCTTCTTCTATTCACCGAAAAACTAATCAAACCATCGCATCCGTACCGTCCTGCATGCTGTTACATCCACGACGACAAATATGAAAATAATTCTCCACCCGTGCGTAGACAACGTAATTTATCTAAAGCCGGCTGAAATAATCCTCAATTTAATACCATATAAATGGTATCGGATTAGAGACGAACAATATTGTATGTAAGACGTGGATTATATGACACGTGTTCATACATTTCATTGTGATGAATATTGATTTTATAGTTATAATGGAATGGAAGGATATATATTTATATCTGTTTATAATAATTTTAATCGGGCAAGCTAAAAATCTAGCTTAACTATTTAGTTCATGAAAAAAGAGTCCAGTTAGAGTGAATCCTTATTTTGGGAATGTTGGTTATACCAACATTCCCAAAAGTATGAAATGTAATTTAAAATATATTTTCAGTAGTAACATTCAATTAAAATAACCTGCTGAATTAATGTTTATTCTGACAATCTTCACACAAAGTACAAACAAACATCACATGAAACATTGAACGAATAATCGTATTTAATTGATGCAGTCCTCTAAATTCGTACGAAGCTTACTAAATTGACTTTACGACATGCACGCAATATAAACTAAAGTGACAGAGTCCGTTGTAATTTTCATGTGTAATGACGCGTTTTGGACGTACAAAATGGGATGAAAATCATAATGACACAGGGCCACTTTAGCTCTATGTGATTTTATTCCGCTTCTAATTTAAATATATGCGCTATTTGCAGATAGAATATAGGTTTCTACATTTATATTATGTGAAGCTATTATTAAGGCACAGGGGCATTTAATATTTTTAAACTTAGAGTTAAAAGTAATTTCTATTTGTACATTTCTCATGCATTAATGTTTACGAAGTACCTAATGAAGTTTATTTTTATAAACAGATTAATGCCTGGAAGATAAATAGTGCGGAGTCGGTTTTTGAAAAACTGAAACATTAAGAAATAGCAAATTGATATTTGTATGGGTAACTTCCGCGCTACTCCTCTCTCCTTAAATAACATTCCAATAATAAGCAGTACACTTTTAAACATGATCATTTATGTGAAACTTTTATTAATAACTGTGAACTGTGAATCTGTTAATATCAAAACGAACTTAACACGAATAAATCCCTCGAATAAAACTCTCACACTTATGTCGCTTATAATTGCTAGCTAGCGTTCAATAAAACGGTACCGTATTCTGTTTTCATACGACATTCGTTATCGTGTGGTGTCATTAATCACCCCTGGCTCACTTTGTGGCCTGTTTCCCCATATCTACCTGTTTCCTGTGCCTCGGTGCTGTCCGCCGCAACTACCGTTATTTTCATGGAAAAACTATTTCGCATTTGATAGCTTTGTGGCCGTTGATTATAGGAAATAATTAGGTCGGACGGGAATGATGAATGAATGTATTGTAAGGGAATGTACGTATGATTTTTTACAATCATATATAATACATATACATGTTCAGAATGTTTTGTACTATAGGCTTGATTAAGATTTATTGCATTTGAAGCTAGATTTTTGCGTGTGTCTTAGCCCTTATTACATTCTCTTTGGGTTGCGATAATCTTTACCAGTGTTGACTAAATTTGGGTTAAAATTAAACATTTAAATTATGTTCATGTCATTCATATAATTGAATTATAAAAACAAAATTATATTCGTAGTTACGAATGTAATAATAGGTACGTATAATCTCGAATGAGCCTCTGTTTGTAATGTTTATGCAAAAAAATATAGATAATTATTTGAACTAGTCCAAGTCATCCATGACAGTAAAACAAAAGATTTAAATGTAGACCTAATTATAATAGTCAGAAACTCGCTTAAACATTACATCACGACATAATTGCTTTCTTTAATGACGTCTTACGCTAAAAAAGCTGCAAGCTTGTTTTTTTAAAGTACTACGAAAAAACAAACTAAGTGTATATAATTAAAGTGTAATTTGTTTCACTTACACTTAAGTGTCACTAAAAATACAACGTTTTTGTGATTATGCGTCGTCCCTATTGCGTTATTAGTTTCATGTCACCAAACTATAATCAATAGAACCGACCTATTATTATTACCACATGACGAACAAAGCTACACAAAATTAATTTCGTTCCATACATTTGTCGCCTTTCATCAATAAATCCGACATTGATTTATTGACAGGCGCGTCCTATTCTTAACAGATTCGATATAATTTGTTAGCCAAATAATCCTGGATTTCGACCCCACAGCGTTATAAATAAAAGTTGCCAATAAAAGCATTCGAACGATTACCGAACATAAAGTCGGCAGAGCTAAATTTCACCCACATTATAGCAAATAATAGCAAACAGTAGGCATTGCGACGTCACCCTACATTCCATTCTCGATATGTTACGCCTTAAAGCCCCTTTATGTCTAAATGCACAACGGGAGATTCAAAAAAACAGTATAGAAGCGTTGGGGTAGAACCGTCTCAGTAATAATGTGAATATTTATGTCGAAGGCACGTGCTGATCCGCCATAATGGTTACACGAAATTCGCATATTGGTAATTACATTGGAATTTATTAATGTTTGTTTGATCGCTATAAATCTCTTTGATAAGCTTTATGTAAATATGTGTTCACGACTCGAACTTGTATTTAATGACGCTCTCGTTAGGTGCTTAACATAGTGTTGTAATCAATGTTGTTCACGGATCCATTTATTACAGATTAAACAAATCTGGTATTTTAATTGACTTTTTCTAATTTGTTCATGTATTTATATCAAAATTATACATTTTAGATTATATTAGTTGGTAACAAAAAAACAATTACCTATTACTATTATGACTATTATAGGTACCTTCTTACTGTCGGTCTTGTTTCTTACAATAATATAAAAACTTTACTCATGTTTTTTTGTACAAATTGAATATAAATATCAAACCGGGAATAAATATTATATTACGACGCTTTAATAAAATATAATAGCAGTGTTTAGTTTAATGTTTTTGCCAAACCGTTGTGGAGCGGACAATGGCCGCTCCATAAAAGAAGCCAATCTAATCTTTAGGTGGGTTTAGTTGTAGGGTGAAATGCAGACACGATTGCCTCAGGGTTGCAGTCTACGGAACGTCTCTAAGTCTATTAAGACGACTTGCTGCGCCCCTAGGGATACAATCCGCCCGAGGACCAGACGATAGAAAATTAACAAAGAGAAAAAGACATTTTTTACTGGGAAAACCCACCTGTGCGGATAAATTGAGAAATCTCTCCCGCTTTCATATTTCTTTCGGGAATACCGAACGAAAACAACTTGTTTCATTTCCAATATTAAAGCAGACAGCCCCAGTGAAATAAAGATATCTAAAACAATAGTTCGAAGTAAATGAGACTGCGGGTTCGCAATTGCAATCGGAACGCTGGTATCGCTTAGCAACGCGGACTTACCCGATACAAAGAGATCCACAGAAGTCTTATTCATCATGATTTATTGTTCCAATATCTATAAAATGAAATTGCGGATTGTAAACTGTGCTTCTTTTATACGTGGACGCGACAGATGTAGGGATATTCAGCGCCTCGAGGGACGTAGGGGACGATAACAATGTTAGCGAAGTTCAGACGAGGCCGAGGGCCATCGAAGGGCCAAATTGTGACCGTAAGGCCGTCTATTTGCTCTGCTAAATTACTCTTAGGTAAACGTACCTATGTTATTAAATAAGCGTAACAAAATCACGCTATAACAATTCTTGCGTTGGACTTCTTGACGGATTACAACCGTCATAACTGTACGCTACATTAAGATGTTAAGTTATTGCGTCGCATAGTGGAATAAATCTAATTTATTATAGAAATGAGTTGTTAATCCCGGACACGAGACGGCCTAAATTGATTTAGAGTGGCTGCAACAATAATTAGAATCATATGATGTATGCGTCGGTGCAACACTCTCCATATAATCATATTGTCACAGTGTTCTATTATTTGCTTTGTTTATTGTGTTACGTATCTATGGTGATTATTATTAATCAATAGCTGTGTACAAAACTGCAATACTTAACATACACGGGTTTATATCGATCGATATGAATCTATAAAGTTAAAAACATACGAATTTCACAGAGCTAAATTATTAAACTTTTGTTTATTATGTTAGGTATTGATAAAATTTACAGTGATCTGAAATACGTCCAATCTTACATTTGAATTTACGATCACCCAATAAATGTGATATTATAAAACTTTTATCTACTTATGCGCCTCTTATAGATAAATTAATACAAGAAAGATATCCAATCGTCATATATTATGTTGTATCATCGACCAATAAAATTTTGAGCAATGAATACCATAAATCTTTGCTTTTATTTCACAATATTCGACCGTGGATTGCCTTGCATGTAAAAGTTTGAAATATCTCGGTAACGTCGAATTTTTCCTACTTTTTTGATATTGATTTTTAAAAACTAACTGTAGCTACTATGATAGAAGTATGGAAGTACTCCGGGATTTGAGAATTTTCAATTTGTTTGCTAGGAATATTCGTCTAAAGATTTTGGGAGTGCAATTTCAACAGTTGCGTGATATACAATAAAACTGCCTTTCAATCTTTAAATATATTTATTTTACAGCGAATACAATTTTGTATCCTTTTTTAAATATACAAGGACTTTGATAATATTTCTAGCCTAGTTCTAGTAGTAGTAGTAAAAACTTTGGAAAATAATGCTACTTCAATTATAATTTTAACAAGTACCTAGTAGTTAAATTATGATGTGTGATCTAAAGTTAGGAAAGAATTTATGAATTTGAGTAAATTAATAATTTTTTATTCCCTCTCCACACTCATTTATTTCTACAGAGTATAACACAGAGCTTTTGGTGAATTGTAATGTGTGCTTACTATTATTTATTTTGAGAAATACCTCGCATTGCGGTGAATAACATAATCTTCAACTAAGGTCTATTATTATGTCATTGATTGTATTAAAAATATTATTTTTTGCTAAATGTCGTCATCCATCGATAGCTAATAAGCCCGATGTTTGTCGATACATTCGACATAGCAAGAACAATACTCTTTTGTGTCAGCGGTTCACTGGCAATGCCATTGTAGCTCCGATCATGTTCTATTTTCTATTCAGTAGAAAAATATCATTTTAGTAACACAATTTTCCGTTAGAATTATTATGTTATACTGAAACTTGAACCGAAATCATAATGGAATTATTCCTGTCTAATATTGTGTTTGTTTTACTATGTTGTAAGCTAACGTTATAAATAATAAAGTAGGTATTGGGGTTATAATAAATTAATTTGATTTCATACAGATTATCAAATTGTACTTCAAATTGAACAAAAAATCAAGAATTTTATAAATTAATAAGACCATTTTGTTTCGATTAATCCATCACTTATTAGGCACATAAAATGAAGTAAATAAAAACACTGTAAATGGTTTTAAAACAGTACTACTTAAATCATTCATTGGACACGATAATTCTACGTTCCCGACTTGACAATATCCAAGCATCAGTTATTTACGCACAAATATCATAACCACAAATTATCAAACGGACAATTTTGATTTACAGCCACCAATTAGTTTTATTAAGATGTCGATGTTTCTATTTATTGAGGCAGAAGGTTTAATTAAATAAAACAACCATTTATCATGTCTCGGGAATGGAAACTAAAATTGTATGTTAGGAAATTTATGTCGCGTCTCAATTTATCGAAAAGAAGAAGAATAATGGTAGAAATTGAAAGAGACAGTGAGGTTATTATTTAAATGGCCATTGTAGTTTTTAACCTTTTTTTTTTTTTTTTTTTTTTTTTTTTTTTAAGTGGGGAAATCTTGCATAGATACCCACGGCTTCTGGGGATAGGGCCGTGGGTTATGTCGGATTCCTACCGACCAAAACCCCACTGTATTCCGTCAAGCCGCATCAACGACGGGGCCACGGGTATATATGTAGATTTCGTCCGTGACCCCATCAGCAGCTGCCCGTCTCCAGGCCAACACAAACTATGAGCCCGCCAGCTCTGACCTCATGGGGCGGCGTGAGCGGAACACGTCTCACGCCGCCTCATCTCACCGGACGATGGACTAAATCCCCGCTCCATCGCCCGGTGCCCCTCGTTAGGGAGGCTGGTTGCGGCCACGTAAATCAGCAGCAACGCGACGACGACGCCTAATAGGACGACGGCGCCGGATCGGGTCCGCGTCAGGATCCCTCTCGCGAACCCGCTCCGCCTCCTCTTTCCGCGAGATTACGTCCTCGGAGAACGTGATCACTGCGCGCCAGGATCTGTCGCTGCCCACCATTGCGCGAACAATGGAGGGCAGAGAGAGATCTGACCCGACGACCGCGACCAAGCGAGCACGAGGCTCGGCCCACGCGGGGCACACGGCAAGAGTATGATCTGCCGTGTCCTCCGGGCAGGCGCACCAGTGGCAAGCCATGCTGGGCTCCCTCCTCGCGACTTTACACAGATACCGCCCGAAGCAACCGTGCCCGGACAGTACCTGTGTAAGGCGGAAGGTTATGGCCCCATGCCGCCTGTCGCACCACTCTTGCAGAACCGGTCGAATCGCTGCGACCGTCCGCTCTCCAGCGCTGGGCTCTTCGAGCCGGCGTTCCCACTCCCGGAACCGCCGATCGACAGCCTCAGCCCTCCACTGTTCGACCTCCTCGTAGGATGGGTTGACTCCAAGCGACTTGGACGTCGAGACGCGGCGATACACGTCCGCAAGCATCTCGGCGTCCAGTTCCCACGGGGGCGTCCCGGCCATCACGCACGCTGCCTCAAATGATACCGTGCGGTACGCTCTCACTACTCTAAGCGCCATGACCCGCTGCGGTCTCCGCAGGAATGGTCTATTACGGGCGCTTAGGGCGTCCGCCCAGATGGGGGCCCCATAGAGGGCCATGGAGCGGATAACGCCTGTATACAAACGGCGACACCCACTCCTAGCACCCCTAAGGTTCGGAAGCAGACTTCCCAGTGCCCCAGCCACCCCTACAAGACGGGGGGCGAGGCGACGGAAGTGCTCCACGAACTTCCATCGGCTGTCCAGCACAATGCCTAGATACCGCATTGTGGATCCGACCTTGATGGGCACTCCGCTCACCTGGATCTCCGATCCAGCGCTGTGTAGCCTTCGACGGCCGGGAAAGAAGATGGCCTCCGACTTCTCCAACGCCACCTCCAGACCCAGACTCCGAATGCGACATACTACATCCGCCACCCCCGCTGCAGCCAGGAGAGCCGCCTCGCTATATGTTGCCCCGCGCGCGGTCACCAGGGTGTCATCCGCGTAACAGGTTACGCCGACACCTGGGAGGTTTGCGGCGCGCAGGACCCAGTCGTATCCAATGTTCCACAGGAGAGGTCCGAGGACTGAACCCTGTGGAACACCGCACGACACCCTCCTCTCGCTCCACCCATCATGAGTAGGATACGCCACAGCCCTGTCCGAAAGATATGATCGCAGTAGGCGCATCATATATTCCGGAACGCGGTGAAAGTGGAGAGCATCTAGAATCCTGTCCCACGGCAGGGTGTTGAAGGCATTGGCGATATCCAAGGACACCGCCAGAACAACCTCGCCGCTCTCAGTTGCGCTCTCCACAGTCGCCCTCACACGCGATATAGCATCGAGCGTAGACCTACCTCGGCGAAAGCCGAATTGATTGCTGCTAAGGTCTGGACCTATTCCCTCTAAATAGTTGACGAGGCGAGCTGCGAAAACGCGCTCAAAAAGCTTGCTCACCTCGTCAAGCAATACGATAGGCCTGTAAGCAGAGGGTGAGTTCTGCGGGCGCCCATCCTTCCTCAGCAGGACCAAATTCCCGGTCTTCCACCTGCGGGGAAATTGGCCCTGCTGAAGGCAGGCTGAAAATAGCCGCTCAATACGGGGTCCGAGAGCCTCCATCGCCAGCACCCAAGCCCGACCAGGGATTCCGTCAGGGCCAGGAGCGGTGTTCTTCTCCTTAAGTCGCCCCACCGCTGTCTCTACTTCATCTCGGGTAACAGCCGGAACAGATATACCTGCAGGCTCCTCTTGTTCTTCTGGCGTCGCCGCCCTTGTCGAAGGCGAATTTCTTCCCCTCTCTGGGAACAGGGTTGCCACTATCTGCTCCAGTAGACGAGGCTCGAGGGACTGAGACAGGGGAGGGGCCCACGGACGAAGCTTCTGCCTTACCCGCTTGTACGGCCGACCCCACGGTTCTCGATTTAGGCCCTCGAGCATCTCATCCCAGGCCCGGTCCTTGGCGCTGCCGATTGCCTCCTGTAGATCGGTCACGCACTGCCTATAAGCGGCATATAGTCGCGTTTCCTCCCCCTCATCACGCCATCTCCGGCGCCGGTGTCTAGTGTACGCCCGCCTCGCAGCCACGCACGAAGTGCGCAGCTGGGCGATTTCGGCAGACCACCAGTACATCCGACGTCTGCGCGGAGTTGAGCGGGCTCTGGGCATCGACGCATCGCATACCTGCATCATCGCATTTGTCAGCCATGCTGCTTCATCCTCAACCGAATCGTCCTGTGGCACAGGTAACCACGACTGCACTATGGCAGCCTCAATCAAAAGATCCCTGTCGAGGCTCCGCAGTGCCCAGCGTAGACGCCTGTCAGTCGCGGAAGACCGGCTGGAGGCCATCGAGGGTGCAGTGATGCTGAAGCGGATGTAGCGATGGTCCGACAGCGTCTCTACATCGGTAATAACCCTCCAATCGTCAATTCGCCGTGCAATGGGGGGGCTTGCAAACGTGACGTCAACAATGGAACCACCCCCTTGCCTCACACACGTTAATTCGGACCCACGATTGAGAACCGAGAGATCGGCTGCAACCGCCCAGTCCTGTAGCACCGCTCCCCGCGCATTCCTCACCGAAGACCCCCATGCCATTGATTTGGCATTGAAGTCTCCGGCCAGGAGTATAGGCTGGGGACGGGCGAGTTCAATCAGTTCCCCCAGCTCTTCCAGAAACTGCTCGAACTCGTCCAGTCCGCGATTGGGGGAGAAGTATACTCCGACCACCGTGTATCCTTTGATCGAAGCTGAGACGCACCCTCGCCGCCGGGCAACTCGTTCCATAACTACACCCCCCTGCGCCACCAACGTCACCAAGCCATCCACGTCTCCCGCCCAGTTATCCCGGAGAGGAACCGAGTATGGCTCAGCTACCACTGCCACATCTATCATCCACTCCGCCAGACTCTGCAGCAACAGATCCTGAGCTCTAGCGCAGTGGTTGATGTTAGCTTGAAGAAAGCGGAGGGCCATCGCTACGTCTCCATTCCTTCTATCACCACGGGCACCTCAGATGGCGCAGGGCGTGAGTGCGATGCGATGTCAAGGCCATCGCGCCTCTTGCCTCTCTTCCGCTTAGGGGCCTTGCAGGCCGGGCCGCCAAGCCGGTGTCCCGCTGGCAGCTTTGCATCGGCGCAGAGAACACAATGAGCGGCAGCCGCAGAGCACCCTGCAGCCTTGTGCCCATTTTCGCCGCATCTATAACAGACGTTGCTTCGGTCTGTGGGTGACGAGCACATGGCCCTTACATGTCCCACCTCCAGGCACCGGAAGCAGCGTTGCGGCTTCACTGCACCAAGCGAGACCCCCGCGGAGATCCATCCAACAAGGATGCGCCCAACCTGCGCCACTTTTTTCGCAGCGGCAACTGGGCAACTCACCCAAGCCGTGGTGGAGCTTCTAGAGCCCACACGCAGACCACTGCACTTAACTTGGTCACCAGGGCACTCACCCACCCGGGAGATTGCAGCTGCAACTTCCTCGGCAGCCACCGAATCATCAAGACCGGTGACCCGCAACTCCGCGCACTTTACCGGTCGGGATACCCTGATAGTATCCTCGTCCCACACCTCTCGCAGTCTATCAGCAAGGGCGTCCGCCTCCTTAGCACTTGTAGTGCCCGGAATTTCTAAAATTCTGGCCCCAGTGGCGGCACGCTTAAAGCGCAGGGCGCTGACACCGATCGCCGCGAGGTCGATCTTTTGTCGAGACCCAGCCATTACAGAGGCGTACGTGACCCCGCGCTTCTCCGCATCCGGCTGCAGGGTTATGACCACAGCCGAAGACGAGGGAGAGCGGAGTTTAGCAGCCCTTTTTTGTCCTTTAGCCCCCGCCTTGCTTTTCTTCCCCTTCTTCCTCTCCACCAGAGTCCACCCTTGCTTTGGCGGTTGCTGCTGGGGAGCAGATGACGTAGACGGTACGGACGATAGGTTGCCCACCTTTCCGGAGCGCCGCTCCGCCTTCCTTCCTCCCTTCCCTTGACCGGCCCCTGGGGCCGGACCAGTCCCCACAGGCTGTGCAACAGCCCGCCTTTCGCCCCGACTGTCATTCGCCGTCTTTGCGGGCGCCCTCTTCGTAGCCTTTGTAGGTGGGAGTTCAGGGAAGTCCTCAGTTAGCACTTGGCTAACCGCCATCCCCCTAGTCATATCATCCCCCGCCAGTGGCGGCCTCACGCGCCTTACTGGAGGTAGGCGTTCCTCCAGCACTTCCAGCCGGGCGTTAACCATATTTCCAACCTGCCGCATGATGTCCGCGGTCAGATCAGAGGCCATCTGCTGCTGCTGCGCATGTTGTGCGCCCCCAAGCGCGGCTTTCATATCCGCCATCTCCTTGCGGAGGGCTGCAATCTCCCCATGCAGCCGAGAGTTGTCGGCCTGGAGCCGCCGTGTCTCTTCAGAGGCGGTGCGCTGCACAAGTAGTGCCACCGCCTCTTGGATCGCCTCCGACGCATCCTTTAGGGTCCGTTTCGACGTCCCCTTCAGGTTTGAGGATTTAGCTTCTATGACCGCAAGACTCTCCTCAATGCGGCGCCGGAGGGCTACGGTTGATTCATCGGCGTCGGTCCGCCCGCCACCGGCTTCTGCGTCCGCGGCCTGAGAGCTTCTCGAGACCTGGGTCTCTCGCTCAGTCTCGAACTCGGGCTTGCCGCCTACAAGCACAAGAGATTTCCTGTTGGCAACCATTTCCGCCAGAGCCTTCCTTGCAGAGGCCGCAGGTGTGCGCGATGTTGACGAGCGTCCCTTGCCCCTCTTGGCACCCTTCTTGGCCGTGCGCGTTCGTCCCTCTGTGGAGGAGCCGGAGCAGCTCGCTCCAGAAGACCGCTTGCGCTTCGCCCACAATCGGTCCTCTTCGTATGACTGGACCGTCATGAGGCTGTCTACAGACGTTGCCGCAGACAGTCCACTAGGTCCAGCTTTTCTCCCCCTAGTTCTCACACGCTCCATTTGAGCGCGCGTTCCCACCCCAATATCCATATCGCTTTGCATATCGTTATTTTCCATAGTAACTATGCCAGTGTCGTCGATTGGTCCAGTAGCTTTTGGCACCGAAGAGGCCTGGGAACCCACCTCCTCAGTGTCTTTGCGTAAGTTTTTGCCCCCCCCAGAATACGTGGGGCAGCCTGAGTTTGACTCAGGGAGGGATTCTCCACTTTTGGTGGTACCCTCCTGGGGTAGTTTATTTTTAAAACTTACCTCCATCATCTCCTACTCTCCTCCAGTTTGCAGTACGCCTGCCGGGTTAAACCCGCCAGCCGCTATCTAGGGCTGGACCCTTTCGGCTCCACAGCGGCCTCGTCGGCCCCAACCCCAGTACTAGGTGATGCTGCGCACATACCATCACCTAGGAGTATTATTTAGCAGCCCTCCGGCCTCCTCGCTGGTTTTGGTCCGCGCCGGCTGAGCAGCCGGTACCCCCCATATCTGGGGGGCCTGCCCCTATCCGCCACCTGGGGACGCGCCCGATGATTGTAGTTTTTAACCTACTTCAAATGGATTAGTTATAATGACTAGAATAAATTATGAATACATTTGGTATTATCCTAAAGATAAGTTACATATCTACTGTGTATTAATGATCACAATACTAAATTTAAAACTTAAGAAAAACAACGGGTAACTTTACACACATTGGTAACACACAACACACTAAAGTCTTGAAAGTAGTACACCCCATACGTGAAAGCATTAGCTCCACAACATTACACTAAAAAACAAACAGGATCGCAATCCGCTAACGATTTCGCACAAAATCCACGCTAGCTAAACAAAGTGAACATATATCTTAACAAAAGCTCATCGCTCTTTCCTTAAGTGCGCTATCGCGGATATAAAACAATGTAGGCACAGCGTTTCGATGGCAGGCCAGACGAGGCCCACACAGTTAGGCTCAATTTTAAACAATTACTTCTGAACGAAAGGTAAATGTTTGTTCGACTTAGGCCTGGTGAATCGCCCACACGCAACCCTGACAGGTATTCATTACGCTCATGCACTGCACTCGAGCGAGATTTTAAAATGTTCCACGATCATTCCCTGGATGTGTTGTCCTTTGTTTGGCGGCGTGTAATCATGTTGGGAATGCACGAGAACATTGGATAGGTATAAGTTTTACAAATTTGCCCTTGGTTACCATTTCTGCATTATATTTCACTGTCAAAAATATAAGTCTATCTTATATTCTTATTTCATACGTTTACAAGAACCTTTTGTTCTTATAGTTTGTCGTTATATAAATTTGTATATAAATAAAAACGTGTATACTTCTCACAATAATATTTGTAATATAAAACATCATTTAAACAATGGGGGGAAATCATAATGCCCAATAAAACTAGCTTATTCTTTACGATACAGTATCAAGTGCAGATGCACTTTATAGTTGTTTTTATTAACTTGTCATTAAATTATCGCAGTAGAAACGTTACGAGGAGCAATCGCAATTGTAACCCGCATTCAACCAGGATCCGGTTAATCTAAATGATGTATGGGTAAAACAAGAATATTGACACTTTTAATAAACTATTTCCTTTCGGCAAATATTCTCAACTGGCCCTTGCGATGCCTGGGTTGACCCTGGGAAAAGGGGCGTAAAATACTATAAATGTTAGTCGGAAATAATGAATGTAGTTCTCTTAATTTTAATTGTTTTGGTATTGACTTCGAACCCACGGAATCTATGAATATTTATTTATTCATAGTAACAAACAAATATTATGCAACAAAAATCCTCTTTGTAATATTAGTTGAGATATTGAAGTTTTATTCCTTTGATCTTAGAAGTTTGTTCGAAACCGAAATTAATGAAAAGGTCTGATCAAACGTTAGATTAAAAAATACTTTGTAAAACTAAGTTTTCCGCGATGTTGAACACGGTTTCTTCGCGTTTTATACAGTCTATGATCTTTTTAGATTCTCTCGTAGATTCAAAAAGTTTACGCAAAATTACGTTACCAAAAAAACTTAGACTGAAGAAATTGCCTCATTGTTACATCTCAATTGCGTACTCCCTGGTCCTATATATCCAGTATCAACTACAGTACTACTTTAAGATGTCAATAAAATAAGTATATTTTAACATGTCTTTCATCAAATTTCACTTAATGTTAATATACATTATAATTATATGTGTGTAAATAATGTATTAAACTGTTAAATAGAACGTCATACATTAGAAATTATTATTACAAAACTTCATTTTCTCCAATATTTTGAAAACAAATAACTACGTAATAATATAATGTTTTGTGCAATATTTCACACATAAAAACTCGAACTTTTAAAAACCTTTATTCCTATCCATATTACTACAGGAAGTGCAATAAGTAGTGAAAAGGGCCATAGCATAAAGTAGAGCATACTAAATGTTTACGAGGACTCCCGCCCACAGACGTGTATCAATCTTCACCCACGGATTACATTAAACAATTTGTTTACAAATTTAAACGCTAAGTACGGCTTGATTGTGATTTACGGTCACCTTGATTTTATTGGATAATAAATATAATTGCTTATTTATATTCTAACGCGCCGCTTCTTTTGTGTTTTAAATCATCATTATACAGCTTAGATGTGCGGATATACTTTGACAAATACGAGTTACTACTCGTACTCGTACTCGCGCTAAATATACAAACATAATGGCTGCTGTACACGGGTAGAGTAAACAGTAGATTGAACTAACATACTACTCTACCAGTTCTCAGTACTCTATCAGTTTTAGTAGAGTAACTGTCATTCTGCCACAGTGCTTGCCACTCTACTCTACCAAATTTTAGTAGGTACTCTAGGTAGAGACCAATGGTGTCCACATTAGTATAGTTAGTAGGATAGTTCATAGTTAGTACTCTACCGTTCTGCTCTACGTACACGGGTAGAGAAAGCGTTTCTACCCGTGTACAGCGGCCATATTAGATACTATGTATGTTGGATAAATATTGAAACAAGGAAAAAAGTATATATCATGTCACATCCATCCCAACAGAAAAACAAAACAAATAAACGTCGATAAATGATTTTCACCATTACGAAAGATGATATTATATTGAAAAATGATTTTCCTGGTAATGATTTTATTATCTTACTTTAATATTAATTATACAAATGTAATTAACCGCAAAAACCTTTTGTTTCTCGCTGCTTATTAACTTTTTATTATAATATTGCCAGAAATTCACTGCATCGAATTTCATTCAGCAGATTGATGTATTAAGATAAAATTAATTTTATACGTAACGTTAAGCGGATTGTTGGAAAGCCAAACAAATGTTAGAAACTTATTCCTTATCTAAGGAAAACAATGAGGTAGCCGAGTATAGTGGAGTAGTTCTAGTATATTCTAACTTACATATGGTATCTTGTTTAAGTAGGAATTTATCATGGAATATTATACAGTTTTCAACTTTTGAACTCAAAATATATACTGTATATGAATTACTTTTATATTCTATGAATAAATTAAAAAAAAATAAGCAGGCATCTAGACAAAATATAGATTAAAATAATGGTCCATATAAAATAATGAACTATGCGAATCTGAAATTATATAAAGATAAAATATTATATTATTGCTTGCCATGATTTTTATTATTTACAAAATAATTGAAAATTATCATGTAACACATTGAAAAACCAAAATAATTAAAATTCTTAAGGTCTGCTCTTCTAATATTGACGAATTTTATACATATAAATACCGATCAATGACGATTCAAAAGTGCTTCTGGAAGAAGTCTAATCTATACTTATAATAAATCTGTAGAGAGGCCAATTCTGTACATGAAATATATTTAAAAAAAAACTATGAAGGGGTGATAAGGGATCGCTACTGATGCCAAAAATGCAATCAGTAAAATTTTTGTCTGTCTGTCTGTCTGTCTGTCTGTCTGTCTGTCTGTATATTCGTTATAGAAACAAAAACTACACGACGGATTTTAACCAAATTTGGCACAATTATTCTTCATACTCCTGGGCAGGTTATAGTAAAAGAATCATGTAAATCGGTGTAGAAACACCAAAGTTATACATGAAATACGCTATAAGTCATCGCGCGTGAATACAGAATCATGCAGCCATAAGGATTATTTTTGTGTATCAGTTGCCGCGTTCGACGCGCTTCGCGGCGGGAGCTATAAAAAGGCGGCGGGTCTGCACCCGTTTCGCGTTGTCATGGCATCACGTGTGAACGGCTGAACCGATTTCGATAATTCTTTTCTATTATATTCCTTGAAGTACGAGGATGGTTTTTATGTAGAGAAAACGTAAATATGTACCACGGGCGAAGCCGGGGCGGACCGCTAGGAAACTGACCGATATAAGTTGCGTTGCTACCCCAATCTACAAAACTTTTTTGGTCTTACATTAAAGACAAAAAACGCGCTTCGTCCGTTCCTACGCTTACTCTGGGTAATCGTTCAGCACATACAGATATTGAAAATAAGTAATATGTTCGCAGAGTTCTTTTCATCTGTCTGGGAAAAAGACTCATCAGAACGTGCACTTAGCCATGGCAATTAAAATAAAAATAATTTCGTCATCAGATAATGCAAACACGTGTTTACGTGAGTCATAAATTTATTATGGTATAGTCCTAAAATGTTTTCTAAGAAACAATAGTGTACTTACATTGTCGGCAAGTTTATTTTATTTTATTTTATTAAGGCTCATTAGCAGCTGTACATCGATTGTTTTACATAAAAAGTACACAAAAAAGTTCAAGTTCTTAAAGTCGGCAACTTATTTTTGTTCGAACAATAGAGATAATAAATTCCAAATGATCAAGTTGTAGATAAAGGTTGTAAAATAAAACGTTGCTATGGTCGAGATACAAAGGTGAAAGTTAATTTTTCGAGTTATTTTATTTTATTTTATTTTCTTTATTAGGGATTATCCCAGTTATCATGCAGCTTGCCAAGCGCGTCATTTGCTTGAAAATGATCAGCATTGGGATGACGCTTTAGCAGAATCCTGTGTTAGTGATAATCCAAGACGGTTACGTCATTTATTTGTAACATTACTTACATTTTGTAATTTGTCAGATGCTGTACAATTATGGGAAAAATATAAAGACAAATTTTCAGAAGACTTTCTTAGAAATATATCTAACAATGATGAAGGCACAACTAATGATAATTTCCGTGATCTTGCCATAAATCAGTGCTTATTAGCTCTTCAGGATGAGTTAACAGCAGTTGGCGGTAAATCACTATGTGAATATGGTTTGCCAACACCAACCTCAGTCGGAGAGGTAACTAATAGGGAATATTCCGCAGAGATTGGTTACAACTTAATGGAACTGCTGACAACATTAGAAAACGGTGTCCCAATGATGACTGCAGAACAACGTTCAGTTTATGACCGTGTGTGCGGAAGTGTTCAAAATAATTTGGGAACAATATGGTTTTTAGATGCACCTGGAGGAACTGGGAAAACCTTTTTGACTAAATTAATATTGGCTTATGTTCGAAATCAGCGTAAAATAGCTCTTGCCGTAGCTTCATCTGGGATAGCTGCAACATTGCTACCAGGAGGTAAAACGGCTCACACTATGTTCAAAATACCAATTGATTTAGATCGCACGGAAAGTCCAACCTGTAGTATTTCAAGAAATAGCGACAAAGCAAAGGTATTACGCGAGTGTAATTTAATCATATGGGATGAATGTACGATGGCCCATCGAAAAGCAGTAGAAGCGGTAGATAGAACTTTAAGGGATATAAGACAAAATGATCGACCAATGGGCGGTATCACGGTTTTATTTTGTGGTGATTTCCGACAAACCTTACCGGTAATACCACGGGGAACCCGAGCTGATGAGGTTAGGGCTTGCCTGAAAAGCTCTTATTTGTGGCGTGATATACAATCGGTGCATTTGACTATAAACATGCGAGTGAGAACTGGAGATAACCCGGATGATAGTCAATTTTCTGATTCATTATTAAAGATTGGTGAAGGTACCTATCCACAACTACACCAAGGAAAACTTATTCTGACGCCTGAATTATGTTGTATAGTGCAATCTCAACCACATCTTATATCGCCGGTTTACGGTGACGTAACAAATATATTAAATAGGGACAATTCCTGGCTATGCGAAAGATCTATTTTAACTCCTCGCAATGACCAGGCATCTGAGATTAATAACAAAATACTGTCGAATATACAGGGGGAAAGCAAAGTTTATAGATCAATAAATAGAATGGTCGATGAACAAGAAGCAACTAATTACCCGATAGAATTTTTAAATTCTTTAAATATGCCCGGACTTCCTTCTCACGAAATTTGTTTAAAAATTGGCATTCCGATTATTCTACTCCGAAATTTAAGACCACCACAACTTTGCAATGGAACTCGACTAAAAGTAACCCAGTTGCAACAAAATATAATCGAGGCTCAAATTTTAACAGGTTGCGGTGCAGGAGAAACCGTCTTTATCCCCAGAATACCCTTAATACCAAATAATTTTCCATTCCAATTTAAAAGGACGCAATTCCCAGTATCGGTGTGTTATGCAATGACAATAAATAAGGCTCAAGGGCAGACTTTTCATGTTGCCGGAGTAGATCTCGGTGTCAGTTGTTTCTCGCGTGGTCAGTTATACGTTGCTCTTTCCCGTGTTAGCAGTTCTAGAAATCTTTATGTTCACGTGCCGGACGGGTCAACTTTCAATATAGTTTACCCGGAAGCTTTGCGCTAAAGTATTTTGATTCTATAGGTCCTTAAGCCTCATGTGAACCTGATGTAAATAATATTACCAATACATTTTAAATTAATAATACACAAGGAGTTACACGCTGACGTAGTCGCGGGCACAGCTATCTATACTTTTCTGCCGGAAGTCACTATTCCACGCGGACGAAGTCGCGGGCAAAAGCTAGTTGAATAAATAAATGTTTGAGTTTGAGTTTGATCGTTCTAATCTTTTCATCGCACCATTAATTGTGAATAAATTCGTACGTGTCTTTCTTGCGTTGCAAAAGATAGAATGCAGCTTCATTTCAACAAAGCTACACCGCTTATACGTTTGAGAACCTATATTTTCTGCGGTATCCTTTATTACGACACGTGCTTCCAAACGAACTTAGAAGATTAACATTCTTTCGTCAGCCCCTAGCTGTCGCAAGAAACAGGGGTGTTACTATAGAAATCCGATACGCATTTGTGATTTATTAAAATATCTAAAACATCCCGGTGTTATAAATTGCACTTGGGGGAGATAAGAGTATAAGAATCGACTTACATTAAATAAATCTTCGTCATCCGGTACAAAACTTAGGTGTCGAATGCTTGATAAGGGGAATGGTCGGAAAAATAGTTTGTATACAAATCTTGTTTATGTTACCGCCTGGCTGAATATTCGTGTCAATATTTTAACGGTACTTTATGATGAACTTTAAGGTATAGCGACTGGTCAATTGATAAAAAAGTAAAGAGTAGGTATTACATGTAGCAATATTACAAATATTATGTAGCTGCATTTTTATATACGTAGAATAGTATTTTTTTTTCAATATGAAAGCTTCCATCAGGTCTAATTGTTTAGAACTATGTAAATGTTAATAAAATAAAAGGTATAGTATTAAATCACATTCAAACGTGTCAGTTACAGGCCAGATTATTACAAGACCACAAACAAAATCACCTAAAAATGTTACCCGAAGTAATTAATTATTTCATTGTAATTTATTTAACAATAAACATAACTTCTGTAATAATACGATTGTAATATCCTATTGAGTATAGACTGTACTTAATTAATACAAACAGGACATTCCACGAATAACGATGCCTTTGATATATGTATAACTATTTACATGCTTACTGTTTAATTAGATAGGTATATTATAATAGGTAGCAGTAAGTAATATTGTAGAATAATATTTCAAGCGTATACTTACAAAATTTATGTAAAAATCCAGAAAAAATACCAAAAAATAATACTATAAAATGATTTGGTCAATTTAGATATTTTATATATTAAAATAATAATATATAATTAAGGGTAACTAGTTAACATATTATAATGAAATTTCACGGCTGAGTTATTTGAAACGAAGAAACACTGCTCTACATAATTTCACCTCTGAATCGAAAAAAAAAACAATTTTAATTATAAAGAGTTACAACGCAAGTCTATAATTTTAATAAATAATTGAACATTTGGTTGTTATTAAATCCTTGTTGCTATTCATAATTATGTAAAAGACCCTCCGTATTCGAAGCGAAGGCAACAAAAAGCGGGTACAACCGACATTTACAATTAGAGCAGCGTTCCGCCTAAAGCCGTAATTTCATACCGAACTGGCTAATTATAATTGATAATTCGCCACATTTTTTCTGCATTTTTATTAGCTTCCCTGGATGTAGGACGAAAGCGGACACAGACCGTCGTGCTCTCACATAATTACGCCCCTATCGCGCCAACCCGCACCTACTTTGCATATTTTGTTTGCACAAACATTGCTACTGTTTGACTGTTAAAATCAAGAACGGTTTCAAACTTTAAGGGATGAGCCCGGGTCCTGTAACACATGTTTTTAGCCGCCGTTATTCGATCAATTTTGCCGAGCTGTATTTTGTACCCTTGTTATAAAACTCATTAACAATTGTCACAATATGCTTTGAGGTAGCTTAGGAGCGTCGAAACGGAACAGTTTATTAGCATACCTTTATTATTGTCAATAGCAATTTCGTAAGCTTGTTTACCAATACGGCAACAATATTAAAAGTTCCTTAGTTATTTAAATAGAAATTAAAGTAAAATTCAACTATTAAGTATAAAGAAATTATGATTTAAAATATATACTATGTTTTAAGAGTGGGTATAAAGCAAAATTACCAATCTTCTAATAGATAATACGTGTAATATTCCAGACCAAATCTAAAAAATAAAATATATATCAAACTAGATTATATTTTGGCGGTTTCTATTTTATCAAAAACATAAAATATTAAAATTGACTCAATAAAAAATATATTACACGTATCATCTAATAGAAGATTGGTACTTTTGCTTTTTACCCCCTCTTAATTAAAGACCATACTCTTATAAACATAATACATATAATAAATATTATAACAATAAGTCTTACGTAGCCAAAAATAATAGTCACGAAAAAAGGCTCCATATTTTATATTTGTCTCATTGTCATGTGATGACAAAGGACCTCCGCAGATTTTCGATCAAGTGAGAAAAATGTTAAGGGATTTAGTATATTCTCTTAAGAATTACATATTGTACAATTCCTTTCATAGCTCCAATATGTAGCCCTTTGACGGACATAAAAGCATTGTCCTTCTTTGTTCGAAGGATTTACGTGAGACTTAGCTTACAGATCACATGTAAAGGTTTCCACTTAAGCTTTCCTTTTTGCCGATTTTATTGCCTTATGCGATAAAACCACGTCGTAAATATGGTTATACATAATATTATAATATTCGTGACATTATTTTGTACATAGTTAAATTGTTGAGGTTTTATATAATTAGTATAACATGTAATTTCCTAATTAGTGTTGTCAACAATAATTGTGTACTTTGGTTAAAATGTAAAATACGTTAAAATTAAATCAACTAATACAATTTATAGTATAAACGTTAATTGTAACGAAATACTATAGTTATATTTATATTTTCTTCATTGTTTTCATGATGCTATCGAAATATTTAATTCGCAGAATTTATTATTAATTGTTCGAATTGAATACCATTTGTATTAGGTAGTTACTAGATATGTTTATATGAATAATGTTAAAACATACCTACATTTAAAAATCAAACGGAAACTAATGAAAAAAGCTCACTCTATTTTTTCGTATAATAATGTTATAGAGATGTAGAGTTTGTATTTTTTTGTTCTATAGTATTTTTTATAAATAATTAAGATAAAGTGTCTTACCAGATAACATCAATCCAATACGTGCAAATTAAAATGATATCTTGTCAAAAAGCGAAACATTCTTTGGAATACAACACCAAGTAATACAATTTACTGGTCGGTTCCTCACAAAGGAATCCAGGTCAGTATTTTCACTCCACTATTTCTAAGTGAATATTTGCATGACGTTAATGAACTGCTACGAGGAATGGACGATAAAAAAGTAACTCACTTCTTGTCTTCGTGGCCCGTTTTAATTAAAACGTCATAAACGACCCGCTTAATAGATTCTAAGCGAGCATTCGTAATTATATTTTTAGTTTATGATAGGTACTCTGTTTTTATGTTGTAGGATGGAAAACGAGAACGGATGTTGTCGAGTCCAGCTCCTGCTTTAAGACTACCTATAATATATATGTGTATTACATAGATGACGAGGATATTTAACCGACTTTTAAAAAGGAGCAGATTCCTAATTCAACTGTACATTTTTGGCTCTGTAGGTCTGTAACCTCAAAACTTTTGACTGGGTGAACGGAATTCATTTTTTTTTTTATTTATTTGAAAACTTATGTCTACCATGTAGTGCCATTTAATTAAGAGAATACGTATGCATTATCACATTACAAAATTAAAATTAATAAAGATATTCATTCCATATTTCACTCTTGTTTTAGAACAACAAACACGTAGCCACATCTCCGTATTTAAACTTTATACGGACATCTTCCTCCTCAGCCAGCCCGTTGATCCGGCACAAACACAGCAGAGCTTATTATTAATCATAACTCAACTAGCAACTGTACAATATATTACCTACGATAGGATGTGATGTGAACAGTTGGTGCTAATGGCTCGCCTTACCCCCGGGAATCGCACTGTAATTTTATGTTCCAACAATAGCTTGTAACGATTCGAATGAAGATAACTGTCCTGTGACGTAGTGCGTAATTAAGTGTTTGATTATTCATTGTGATAATATTAATGATAGATGTAATTTTGTTTTATTGCAAATGTGGCTTGTTTTGATAAACAAAAGTTGTAGGTTTTAGTGTTGCAAAAGGGTATAAACTATAATGTATACTTGTATTAGGTACTAATTTTATATTTTTCTGTTATTATGTTTATAATTTATTTTCAAATTAATCAATACGCAACGTAGTTCGTAGCATATTATGATGAAAAATCCATCATTTTTAACTTACTAGACTTCAACTAACATATTATCAGCGAGTAAAAATATTTTTATATTAATGAAAATCTTAACACGAAAGTCATAATATGTACATTGCCGTTAATTAATGTGTTGACAAGGGTAATAGCTTGAATTAAGATATTGATATAAGGTAATTGATACAGACGGGGAAGGATTAAAATCGATATTCGATATTATGTACCTGCTTGTGACAAAAAGTCAAGTTCCTAAGTAGCTCAAAATATTGCAATGCGGAGATTTTTTAATTTAAACAAGTAACGAAAAATATTATAAAGTAATGTGTGTTTGTATTTAATATTTAATATACTACTTATTTAGCAACCATAATTAGCAAAACGATGCATTTTAGTGTAATTATTATTGTTGTAAGATCAAAGATTGTTGATTAAAGTTGCAATTGCATAAAAAGAAAACCTAAAAAATATCCCTGTTTCCGCCCGGGATCGAACCGGGGACCTTGTGCGTGTGAAGCACACGTGATAACCACTACACTACGGAAACTTATTCAACTTAGTTCAAATAATAATACTTACTTAACTTATAAGGTATGCAGTAAGTGCCTTTCTAATTTCAAAATATTTTTATATTTGTTTCAATGTATTTTTTTTCTGCAGTGTAAATAAAACCACAGATTATTAAATAAGAACTTTCGTTCTTTTCCTAACACGTTCTGCTTAAACTCTATAAATATTCCATTGCAGCCATAATCCAAAGAAAGCAACGTAAATTTCAGAGTCGTACTAAAACTTGTTATATCCGACATACACTTTACCACGTCTAAGAAAAGCCTTGAGCTATTTGCAGGAAGCGCCACTGCCGAAAACATTGCAGACTTTACAAGCATAATAGGAAGCCCATCAGAACATTATTCAAAGGGTGTTATAACCTCGCTTAGACCTTCCGTGATGTGTGATGACACGGCTATCGCAGCCTAGATCTGGGCTAGATGAGCGTTTTATTAGCGGGCTGAGGGTCTGTGTTATTAGAAAAGTTTAAATGCTCACACTATTTTATGGTTGAGCGTTTTATAATAGAAAGATAATATGAAAGTTTGTTGAATAATGTTAATGTTTTGTCGTATTTGAATTGGTATATATTTTGGTCTTGATGAAATAAAAATGTGATGTAGAAAAGAGCACAACTAGAGCTAGTTTATAAATGAATTTCGTTAATACTACTGTAATTTGCATGTTCAAACCTGAGTCCGTATAAAGCAAAATCTTAGAATTCCTCAACCCTGCTCGTACTTTGTTACTAAGTAGTTTGTAAATTTATCATAAATAATTATGAAAATTGAATGCTAAACCAGTATTCCAGGAAACTTCCTAAGTACAAAACAAATTGCAGCGAAATACAAAACGCATTTACCTGCATTGCAATAAATTTGTTCCACTAAATAGTTGGTTCACGATATGGTAATAAGTGCCGTGATAGTACAACTTGGATGATAAAGCGGCGAATTTTATATATAATTTTATGTCGGATGAAACATTGGCACAAAACAAGTAGGCTACGTAACAGCTGCTAGTAACGACATCACGCGAGAAAGCAATATATTGGGAGAAAAGACGCCATTTTCGTCGAACAACTTATAAATAACATGCGTAAATTATTATGATTGAGTTTAGGATTATGAGCTTTTTATTGAGGAAGAATGCGCGAAATCAGGTTGTTTTTATGAGATTGGGGAATACAGAAGGTTGCTGTGGAGTGTGGATATATAAATAGTATGAGAAATAACTCCAATAGCTCAAAAACTTACGGATAGTTAAAGTATTCAGATTTTTTGGGATAAGTAATGAAAAAGTAGACGGGATTATTAAAGAAGTGAGACAAATACCACAACCCTAAGGGTATGGTATTTGGTAAGGGTAAATACCTACATACTGTATCTAATTAGTACATACATAAGGCCGCCTTTTTGCACGTTTTTCTGTTTTTTGTGTTTTGTTATTATTTTGTTACTGGTGCAAATAAAGTATTCATTCATTCATTCATACATACACTTCAAAGAACACAGTGCGTTATGAAGTTCAACACAGTTCTATGAAGCTAGAGATAGTTTTATCGGTCGTTGATAATATTATGTTTATGAAGCCGTAAAATGCAAATAAAATTTATTTCAATGTAATCTATATTTCGTCCTTAAAATGCAATAAATATTATATCTATTAATAAGCTATTAACGTACCCTAGCAAAGTCACTGTTTTTTGTAAGTCACTCTTTTTATAATTTTGCGGCTTTCCTTTGAGAATAATATGATGAAAATTCTTATTTATAGATATGATTTTTTTTTTGAATTTATGACAAAAAATTAACTTGATTTTTCCGCCCGGGATCGAACCGGGGACCTTGTGCGTGTGAAGCACACGTGATAACCGCTACACTACGGAAACTTGCTTCGCTGAATCGAATTTATATTTTAATATTTTTCAGAGAATGTATCAAATAATAACTTTCTAATTATGACGTCATTCTCTACCCATCCTTCGAAATATCGATACACAAATTGAAAAATATAATCTTGCTACTCCTGCATCGAATTATCGACGCACAAATTGAAACCCCTGCGCTCCAAATATCCTTCTATTTCCATTAAATTATGCACAAATCCAGTCAGCACTATTATTGTTTATTATGCCTAGCTCTAGTTTGTGTTTCATCGTGAATATTCGTGATTTGCGGCTCGCTAACTGTCAAAACAATGTAACCACAAACATGGCATTTTCTGGCGTGTTGCATACAACATTTTACAAGTAATCCAATTATTTTTAATGTTCATACAATGCTGCATTATATAGCGACATCACGACAATATATTATTGGTAACATGATTATAATAAATACGTTATGGCATGGTGATGGATATTGTATTAATGCTAGCGTTATTACTTAGAACGAGGTTCGAATCGTATGGGTTTTTTCTTAGTTCAAGCTTCTCACTGTATGTTTTTTCCGTACCTATCTACTACGACTTTAATATTATTATTAGACGTTGTACAGGAATATATCGATACAGATCTTAACATAGAACCTACACACCAGATAAGGCCTCTTAATCACTAGACCAAAATAGTCGAATTAGGGATAAGACATATCCAAGCTGCAAGCGAATCTACCTTGTTTCTAATGATAATGGAACTTTCGAGTGACTGTAACCCAACATTAATTCAACTCGCACTTTAACCTAATGGCGTCGGTTTTGCTAATTGCGCGTTAGAATAATTATATTGTGTCACGCGTACACGCATATTTTAATGGATTTTACGCATTAATATCGCGGAGTCACGTGGTGGCACTAATTGGATCCACCTAAAACTAATGTAACTGTAATTCGGAGGCATTTGTTACGGGTTTATTGTGCCTAATATTTAGCTTTGGAGCAGATGTAATGTTTCATGGCAAGAAGTAATTAAACGGGTTAATAATTATGAGCTATTATGTTGAATGTAGTCGCTGTTCCCTGTTGTTTATTAGCGTGGGTTTACTTCAGCCGAAATTTTGAAGGTAACTTGCTTTAGTAATCTTGTGAAGTTAGAGCGAGAAACTTTTGGAATACCTTTTTCAGGCTCAGTTTAACTGAAGAGATTAAAAAATTATTACATCCATTCAATTCCAAAAGGAGATAAATTTACAGTGATTTATAAATATTCAATACAAATACGATAACATTTTAAATGATTGTAGAGTTTCTCGTATTGAATAATTTAAAATATCATGTCCTCCAATCAGTTTTCAATAAATTTCGTATAATTGGTACTTTAAGACCGAATAAATATTCACTTTAAATAAAACAAACATCAAACAAGTGAATAGTATACCTACGCAAAAAATAGATACGCAGTCGAAAACTGAAATATGATAAATAAAACTCATCAACATCGTCCTATTATGAATGATACAAAAAAATTCAGGATCTTACAATCTCCAATTCAGAAAGCCTCAATTGGAGTGGAAAAATAATGAAATCGTTGTACCAATTACATTAATTCGGCTGCATAAAAATCAGCCAATTATTCAAATATACGAGTGCTGTGAACCGAAGTCTGTAGCGATGAATATTAATTGTTTTTCATCTGGAAAAAAATCAAATAAAAGCCAATCCATTCTTTGCGACCAAGTCATTGCTTGACTAGATAGATCTCCATTCATTTTAAATTAAATTGCAAATTGAACAGTCAGATATAACTTTGCAATCAATTTAATTATTCTTTGTAGATTTTATTTTGTATGAATATTTTTATCCTTATTGAAGGACTGGCTTTAATAAATAATTTATGTTTCGATGAAGCTCTCGACTTTTTGATGAAATATTGGTAGATAGATTGAAATAGAAACTTAATATGACAGAAATCAATTAGGAAACTACCAACTGCAATAATGTTCGCTGAATTTTATAGAAACTTATAAACTATAGGCACTGTATTTAAAATTTAATACCCGATACTAATAAAAGCTAATAAAATTAAACAAAAAAAACCACGTGTGGCACTCGGGGACTACCGTGGTAAAGCTATTGCATGCTGTGCCTTCAAGCCACACCTCCGCCCGTCGGAGTGGGTATGAGGTTTTTTCGTTACGGAATTTCTCGATTCAGTCCCCGCGCTCAAGGCCCGCGATAGAAGCTATGCAATAGCTTAAAAAATTATATTGTATGAAATATTCATATTGGGTATAGTAGAATACAAAGTAATTTAAGCATTTCATTATTTTCTAGGCTGTGTAATTAAAACACTTATTTATCATTAGCCTGTCGAAGTATTTGTGGCCGAGGACGTGTACTTGGCCCAGCCGAGGAAAATGAAATTCCTCGGCCGAGCTAAACAGCCTCGCGGGGAAAATAATTCGCGATCGCTACTCGCTCTGTATGGACTAAATTTCCATATAATTTTATCTTAGCTTAAAATTCCTAATATGTTATTTTGAAACCAATTAATGTGAAACGTCTCTATCAAACTACATAATATATTATTTACTCCTCATATTGTCTAGACTCTATATACAATATACCACATGTCTTTGTCTCTCGTTCTATGCTACTCCTTTCCTGTTTTCAATATTTAAGATAATTCAATAAATTCTTCAAGCAGTAAACAAATAATACCTGAAATGATTAAAACGTTCAATACATTGTATAGGTCGAAAACACACATTGAAACAATCATGGCTGTCAGGAACGGAAGGGTGCATATCAAATCGGTCAGTGTATGTCAGAACAGATGCTGCGGATTCGCATATTGAAATGCAAAATTAATACTGGTAATTGTTTGTTATTATGTATGTCTGTATCGGACTTGAGTTGAGTGTGAATACCTATTGTGTGAAAGTTACGCTTAAGTATAGATATAAAATGATTCATTGTAGAATGTAGATGCCTCCACCGCTCTTGATAAAAACTTTTTGACATAAAGGGCTGATGCAATTTTGTTATAAATAAAATTAAACCTGTTAAAAGAGTTTTAAATACGGATGCACACAAATTAAACTTTTCTATTTATAATATTAGTGCATAAAACCAGCTGAAGACAAATACTGCCTCTGGGACTGCCTCTGGGATCAATGGTTTAACTGGGTGCCAGTAAAACTCAAAAATCGGTCCAGCCGTTTTAGAATAATTGGAATAGATTACCTTTTATGTTCAATAATTAATTTTTCTTTATGTTTTCTCTATTCAATTAGTACTTAAATAACAAATTATTATCCATTTAAAACATTATCATCAGACACTTCATTTGTATATAACTACGAGAAAATACCTTGTTTAAAAATTATTTCCCTTAATTATTTGCGCAGAATTTATTTCTATTGAAACAGGAAGAACTTTTATATCGTTTAGTTCTAGCGGAAAAGCTTTTTCGAGTTCAGGTCAAACAAAAAGTTGACATCTCGGTTACAGACTGTTTGCACTATTTTTTTCTAGAAGATTGGGAGTTTTCTATTATGTTGATATTTTCTTATTTATTGAAGATTAAATTTAACAAATGTCTTTTACACGTTAGTAAATTTTGTTAATGAAAGGTAGTTTTTTCATTAAAACGTGAAAATCGAATAAAAATTAAAGTTTACTAATCTTGTAATAAACATTATATTATAATGAAATAATGAAAATTATTATAGGTAACTACAATACCAGACAATACAGTTTCTCAATCGTAAAAAAGCATAATGCTCCTTTGATGTTTTTCATTTAAGTTACAAGAATTAACAAAATCAGTATGAGCAGTGAAATCATTCCGAGTTCATTGCATTACCGCTTATTTTATCACAAAACATTGTAACACCAATACAGCAACGCTTAGTTGTTCAGTAAATTGTCTCCGAGTGTTCTAAATCGCTTCTATTTATTGTTCTAATAACCCTCTCACTACCAACACCTAAGTTAGCTGTTATTTGATTTTGTGCGAATATACACTATACTAGCCAGTAATTGAATTGCAAGGCAGCACGTGCGTCTAGAGACCGTCCGAACGATATTTTGTTGTATCTATTTTTAATAGCGGCGTGAGGGTTAATCAGCTGTGCGGATTTAAAAGCTTGTGGTCCGTTCGTAATGTACTTTATGGTTATTGTATTTCACCCTTTATTTCTGTTTATACTTTTGAAATTTAATGCGATTATTTTTCGAAATGGAGATTAATAGGTGCATTGAAAAGACTCTTGATGTAGGTTATTTTTTCTTTTAAAATAATGAAAGTTCCTTATTTTACAAACAATAGCAAATCATACAAATGTAGGTCGTTTTTATTAAATAGCACTATCACTATACTGATATTATTAATGTTATCAGAAAAACCGATATTCCAATAAAATGTAAATTTAATATTAACAGATAACTATCGATATTTTTGCAAATTTATTTTAATGTCATCACTGAAACAGGGCTATAACATATTCATAAAGTCAATTAATTCCTCCTTAATTGCCGATAATACGGCAAATTTACGATGTTTTACAAATGTAAAGTGTCACATATAATATGGGCTTAGTATTAAAGTCGCTGAGCCATAAACGTAAATAGTTGAAGAAATACACTCACTTGCACGGGGGTAATTGGTTAAGTTTATTGAGTCTACATACGCTAGTTTACGATAGGCACTTTGAAGGTTCTGGTCTAACTGAATGCTATGCGGATTTATGATAATGCGCTATTGCAAGCTTTTAAGTTATCGTTTCGTGTAATATTCAATTCCAATATTAAAGAGGAACAAATTAAAAATATAAAATAATGAATAAAATGGTAGAGCCATTAAACATTTCATTGCAAGCTGCATTTTATGAAGCTAAGTTGATAATATAATAAAGCACAACGGAAATATGGCATTTTATTCCTTGATACAAAATGAAAGAGTACGATTACGTCATAGCAATTAGTTAAAGATAAGATTAGAAGCTGAGATTCGTTTACGTCATAAAGTTCGTAAAGAAATACAAACGTAAAATAATATTCATAATGAACCTAGAATAGACAATAGAAAAAGAAAACTGAAAGTATAAAAATAGATTTATTGAATAAAAGCAACGAGAATAACACTTTTTATAAGTGCGTAAATACTCGGGATCAGTTGCAGTTTCAAATTCAAAGTAAATTCATCAAGTTAATTAAAGAAAATGACAGTATTTGCCTATCTCGTTAATAAACATAGATTTTAATTGTATTTATTAAAACAAGTTGTATAAAATAGTGCTCCGTCCACACGATATGTATAAAGGTTATTCCACACGCAATGTTTCACGTCCGATGCAATCGATATGCATCGCGATTGTATCGAGTCGACATCGGTAAAAAGTGGCAGTTTGTTATCATGCGATGTTACGTTCCTACATAACGATGTTATCTGTGGAAATATAGATACAATGTTCTAGAACAATCTAGAGTTTCATAGACCTTGTGGAAAACTAAATCAATGTTGACTACAGTTGTATATTTGTGAAATTATCGATTTTTAAGTGGATATAGTAATGGTAAATAGTAATGGTAAATAGTAATGTAAAGCTACCTTTATAATATAATGTTTTCTCTTAACTTACTCTTGTCTGACGCACTTCGAATTTGCACATTATTAACTTATGCCGTAGTCCAAAATACAAAACATTTTCCAAACCTACCGAAATGCTTTTAATTAAATTATGAAAAATTTATACCCATTGGCCTTTTTCAATAAAATTCAATTAACATCCATATTGCTCCTTGAAATTTTACGATCGACCTGCAACATAATACCGTTTGACTTATCGAAAACAAAATTTACAACCCACCATTTGTGACAATAGATGACATCACAAATTGTAAAGCCCTGTCATTACCAATACACGACTGGCCCGATGCCAGACATGCACAGCTATATTTTAGATTGTTTCGTGTATCATTTCGGCATCGAAAACGATAAAATTTTACGGTTATGACGCACCATATGCTGGCAAAGCGACTACCGTATATGAGTGTGAAGTACCTTTATGTAAACTTAGATTAGGTTCTATGTGTCGCGTAATACCTGAATATTTAGTCATAAATAACGGTATCACTTGGTGTTTGGTGTTGCGGTTACAGCTTCGGTATAGTGCCGAAAATGGAACTGTGAAATTTTGAGACTATATACATACTAAATATAAATTAATTTACCATTAATATACTTACTTTTGAAGACTACTTCGTACAATTTAATCTCATGTGTCTAATATCTACGAATTTTTAACTTCATATCACATGATAGTTTTATTTTTATTTTTTCATAAAAATAGCTCCCTTACATTAATTTGTTAGTACTAAATCTAACCAGATTGTGATACTGAATATTTCAAACGTGGTATTAGCGTAATTCAATATTATGGCAGCAAACAAAACTAAGTTGGGGAGGTAATAACTATTCGTGGACGGAACTTCAACAAGCAAAGACAAATATTGAGCCATAGCAAGTTTCAGACAAGACAAGTACACACATAGTGTTAATTATTAACTTCGGGTTAAATTGCATTAATTTTGAATCGTTCAGGAAGTTCTGGAATGTTCCATCGTTCGTTTGTTTAAATACTTTTTTTTAAATTTAGTGGTACATTTTGGACTTAGATATGCTAATTGCTAGTGTAATAATGGGATGAATGTATTACAATAGAAAACCAAAAAAAAACAACAGTCGAATTGAAAACCTACTCCTTTTTTTGAAGTCGGTTGAAAATAAAGTGCAATAAAAAATTATATTTATTAAACTTATAAAATAATAGTAAAACAAAAAAGGTTAGGACATTTCTTCTCTTTAAACGAAACCATGGCAAAAATAACGTTAATAAAATTAACGTTATTGAAATTGCATTTCCTCTTTATTATACCACTAGAAATAATAATATTTCTATCTCACAAATAAGACGCAAACTTTACAAATGTACATTTACGATTCCAAAACACAACCAGCAGAAACATCTAAAAATCGAAATGGTTGCTGTATGCTGGCTGGGAATAATTTGCGAGAGAGCGTTTTTACAAAGTGTTAACTAAAATTTGCATAGTTCAACGGGACTTCGGGAAGTGTAGATCAATGTCCCACAGGCGAATGTTCGCGACCAACGCGAATTTTAATGCGAAAGCTCACAATAAAATATATTGCAACTATGTTATGCTTTGTTGCTCAGCTTTGTTTAAATTTAGCATAATATGTTAAGGTGGCTATAAATTTGTTATTACTGGTGATAAATATGTGAAATAACAATATCATTTATATTAATATGGATGATATTGATATTGCAGGTAATCGATACTTATGCTAAAAGCCTCGTCAATTTATGCGAAATTGATTATTTATGCTATAAATATTATGCAGGATATATCAGATAGTGTTCCTATAATATTATAAAGCCTGCATTGAATTATCTGTAAATATTCATTTTATATTTGAAAAACATATTTTAAGTCAATCGATTAATTTGTGAGCAAAGCCATTTGAATTAAAACCAAATTAAAGATCTCATACCCTTTACTTTGTATCCATTGAGCTATGGCATCCTTAATTAATTTATGTCATTTCATACCAAATAAAATCGGTTGTCATTACAAAGGAACAACATACCACGAAGTTTTAAAATTACACTGCCAATAAATCTTTAAACCGCTTTTAATTAGCCAATAATTGGGGTAATTAACACAGCTTATTTGGTTGCCGAATGCAATGATAATATAACCTCATACGAACTTAAGTGGATAATAAAACATGGAAAGCTGCATTCATTAGCGAACAATATAAACAGAGCTAAACGTCGCCAAATGTAACCCTCACTTTTATGACCGATATAAAATTTCAAATTTCGCTACTCAGCGCGTTGGCAGCGACCGGCACCTTTGTTTACCAAACGCCTTTATCACTGACTGCAAATCCAAATTACCTCCGACCCGCGACAATATAAATGTTCTACAATTCATCGCTCGTTACGTATCTACTATAGTACAGAACGTTTTAATATACGAAGCAGTGTATCCTATCGGAAGTGATTCACACCGAGTTCAGTGTACGTTAGAGTCAGGCTTAAAGGCGACAAAATGTTTTTATTGTTCGACTGAATTTCTCTTACACAAGCATTTTCAGCTGTATACATTTAATGCTATTACACATATTACTTTCCTGATAAAATTCAGCGCCAACCAAAAATGAGTACCAATTTGAATAAATATTCATATTAACGTTCGCCTTTATGAGTTTAATGCCGCAATAAATATAAATGTTTTAAATCAATTGTTTTAATGCACACTTGCGCGTATTTGGTTGCTTTAACCGCATCGGTTTATTACAAATCCTTTTACTATTTATTGCTTTATTTTTACCTGCAAATTGCGATTATTTTCATATTTTACTCGTAAAATGAAAAATACCTTTACGTCTTTTAATCGTAGGTACGCAATAAATACGCAGTACCTAATCAGATAATATGTGGTATGACTTATTTACTTTACAGCGAATGGATTATATTAGTCTAATTTCACGTTTCACGGAGTTAAAATAAATAATGATTAATTGTAGAGTCTGTCTTATTTTCACAACTTTTTTCTAAAGTAAGAAAATTATAAATATAAAAGACACAGACAAGGAACAGATAAGGAAGATGATTAATAGTTTTTCACACAAAAAATCCAGAATATTTGGACAAAATTTGACTTGAAGTGTCATAGAAAACCTTGAATAATATAATTCTATCAAGTTTCTGCTTATTTACAAACTAGTTTGAGAACGGATAATGAGCAGACAGGATGGAATATACTGAATATTTCAAACTGCGTATCTGTAATAATATTCAATTTTAGTTTAATATATGTATTTTGTTGGAGCATTATTTGAGTGTGATTATACAAGCATTCGTATAAAGGCAGTAAAAATATACATCCTTTAAGTACACTATAATAAAAAAATAAGAAAGATGTGACAAATAGTGAAGGAGATACTATTATAAAGTTTTCACAAGTTGCGTAAATCATACTTACATACTTATAGCTCTAACAAAGCTACCGACTGCTCCCACAGATAGGGAAACTTTTTTATTCCTTGTACCAATATATCAAGTTATTATGTCTAAAGTTTTCCCTGCAATCATGTTTGATAATATTCGCACGATGTAGCTAATAAAAGTCTCGTACAATATACAGGCAACGTCGATTAAATGGAAATGTCTTGTCTCGCCAAAATGGGATAGGAAAATGCTTACAAGATAATAATATAATATTTCTAAATTGTATGGAGATACTTACTATCTATAAGAAAGCAAAATATTTGAGAGCAAAAAGGTAAAAATCTTTTAAAAATATAGGAACATTAAATTATATAAGGAATTAAGAATAAAGCAATTGTTTGTGTACACCCATATTTTATTTGTGATAATAATACATGTTCATGTACAGCATGTACATGTATTTGCCTTGTCTAGTGTAATTTAATTTAATTTCATAATATTTGGTATCCTATTTGTACGTATATCAAAAACAAAACCTAACAGATTACCATGAAAATGTGCACTTACAGTAACCACGGTTCATTTAATATGAATGTGCAGCTGTAACAGTGGGTATTTAATAAATATATATCTGCTATGTCGCATGCCACGTCAGCCTTGCGGTGACCGGCGCGACGGACGCTACATCCCTCTATGCAATCATTGTGTGGTGTTGTTCATGAGCGGACGCGGTTAGTCACTTGAATAACTATGAAATAGTAGAGCATGATGTATATGAATATCGATTTTATCAATATATGTGGCAAACAGTACTTTTATGTACTTGAAAAGTGTATACTGTATAGTATATACTTGTTTGAATACTTACACTTTAATACAAATTTGCAGGCGCTTGTGCACTGTGTAACAAATTAAAGTATGACGTACGTCGTACTTTTTTGAGATCAACTTCTTTGGAATGCATTATATCCCACATTACCACCTAAATTATCGTATGGTTTTGGTATGAGGATAATAAAATTGAGCGTAATAATTTAATTTCTATTAAATCATAAAGTAGAATTGATATTGCAAAAATAAATGATCGTCTTTTCAACTAATTAGACGAACAATACATATTATTATATAGGTAATCATTTTTACCTTCAAATTGTGTTTGATGATAATTTATAATGAATAAAATAATATTACTCTAAATGGCGTTATTCTTGTGACTTGTACCACGTCCACCCTAAATACGAGGGCGTGAGCACACAGACTAATGTATCACCAGATTATGTGTGCAAAGGACTAGATATGTATATCCTAGGATATATATGAAATCTAAACAAACATGTTTTATATGCTTCTATTGCACCTGCGTACAATACAATAGAATAGCGTATGCTTTTGTATTCATAATTTCGCTTGGTTTTTTTAGTTTCGTATATTCGTAATTTCGCCTGAATTTTTTATTTTCAACATATTTATATTTGAGCCTCAAAATAAAATTTTGTTTGAATTATATTTTAATAATTTTTATCTCTCATTTCGTTAAATATTATTTCAACTGGGTTTTACATTACAACAGATCACGCTCCATTGCTATAAAATTTAATAACAAATCCCTTATCTAGCTGACTCGATAATTGCTTGTGATAATTGGATTTTACTCATAAAAATGTAAAGTGTGGCATTTGAATCGCCTTTTGAGGGTCTTTCAGGGGTGCTTATTTATATGCAAATGAGCCGCAGTAGAAATGCCACGCACGCAGAAGGTGCACCTGTCCAATTACAAGAACAACATCCCCCTTGTGAATTTTCATAGAATTTTCTGCATAGAAATTGAGCTAAATGCTACCACGTTTCGACGTTGCACCTCCTGCTAAGAATTTAGGTGTTGTACAAACGAGCAAGCGTTTGTATAAATATTAACTTTGAAAGCAACGTGAGTAAAGCATGTGCAATGTAGTTATTTTAGAAGGATTTACTGTATTAAATGTTGGTTACTGAATAACAATTTTATTTAATCTTGCTCTGAAACGTAATATCACACTTTCCGTTGCACTTGTTTTGGTCCTTCGAGTTGGATATTACTTTGCAAACTTGTGAAACCAATGTAAGACAGAAAATGTTTATGTGTAAAAAAAATAAAATTGAATTTGGCTGTAGCATTTATGACTACGATTTCAAGCATCATTTATATTTAATAGTAAACCTCTTCTCCCGTAGAGACACGTTATACCTTTTATCGGTGAATCTTGATATATAAACACATTGTGCACACCTCCAGACCATTATCCGTAGTTCCATTTGTATTGCTGATGTTTCTTCCCCCAAACATTAGTATTCATGGAAGTCAGTCGATTGAGAAAAGAATTTTCACGCGCGAACTTGACGTTACAGCGGACTACGTTGAGTGGCTCCCATTTCCTTTCGCCTTTTATTTTTTCTTTAACAACTTAATGGAAATGAGCTGGTATTTCATTATAATGTTAACTTTATCCTGCGGAACGTGAAATTATAAAAGTTCGGTGCTTATTAAAATGAAAAGCGCGGTCCAACGTAACCGAACTGCGTGCTTAAGACTTTTTTAATAAAGCTCGGATTAATAAAGGTATACGATTAATCCTGGAACGTCTCCTATCCTTTAATTTGACGCGACGGTAAACACGTCGCCATGACATTTCATAGTAGATACTGTGGTAGACAGTAGACACCTTAATTGCCAACGGTATACTCGTACTTATCTCGTAGAAGTCTCTGTATAATAGGAAAGAAAAAATCACTATATATTTCTAGAACAATTTCTCACTGGATAAAATAACTTAGTATTTAAAGTATTTCGAGCTGCTTCCCGGAGAGAGCCGGCACATTCATAACATAGCGCAGCGAACAACTATCTTGCAATTATCCTTTAGTAATTATTATTAAAATAACTTTCTGAGTTATGCGTAGTAGTAGGTTAACAGAGGTATGCGTGAACAGGTAGTTTCCACAACAGGAATAGTTCGAAACTTCATAACAACATCTTAGAAAATATGCACCAACTTCATGTAAACATCCCTTTTCCATCACATGGGAACTAAACACAAGAATGTTTCAAAAGCAAATCCTGTTATTCCAGAATTCCGTGGAATATGCGCGGAACTTTGGAAGACAAATTTCCATCGAGTTGATTAAAGTTGTCAGTGTCGGAACGCGAGATGCAATTTCTCCACAAGCAGCAAATATTATTATCGAATTGGATTATGAACTTCGTGACTTGTGTGTGGTATCGACGTCGATGACGTCGAATGCTCTCGAAGATAAAAGTCTCAGTCTCAGTAATGATACTGCGGAATTCAATTTTCTATCAGGATCACTATATTATATTCAGAGTAAAGTTAAACATTTATTCAAATTCTGTTCATCAAAACTGTTGTAATATATTATGAAACTAACGTCTAAGTTTTAGTGAGCTTTCTTGCTAAGCTTAGTTTTTCTTAGCTTTCTTCATAAACTTTTCATGTGACATTCAAACTTACTTGATTAAACTGGAAGTATATTTAATAACCGAAATGATTATTCAAATGAATACAATCTAGATACTATGTGTTTTCGAAATATCAGAAACCATCGTATTAATATAAAAATACTAGATTTCCGCCCGCGGCTTCGCCCGCGTTTTCAAAGGAAAACCCGCATATTTCCCGTTCCCGTGGGATTTCCGGGATAAAACCTATGTATGTGTTAATCCAAGTTACCCTCTATATTTGTGTTAAATTTCATTGTAATCGGTTCAGTAGAATTTGAGTGAAAGAGTAACAAACACACACATAACCTCACAAACTTTCGCATTTAAAATATTACGCATTAGTAGGATAGGACGTTAATCGTATGAATTAAAAAAATACAAATTATCTAATAAGTAGGTACATATTTTTCGATATCGACAGTTTTTGTTAAATAAATAAGTTTTGCATTCCATGAAATCGTTGAATAGTCACATAATTATAATTTTCGGAAACAAAAAAGTAAAGTGTAAAATACGTAGCGCGTAGCTTCACAGCTAAAGACCAATAAAGTGGCCTTACTGGAGATTATAACATCCGTGAATATAGGGATATGTCACATAGTGCCGGCACAATACGGCGTATGAAATATTCCAGAAAATTCCTAGAAATTCTAGCGGTTACCATGGTTACGCTTGCTGAAATTAAAATTCACCAATGTTGGGTATTTTCACGAAGAAGCTATTTGCTAGAATTTTATTTATTCCTATTTTATAAGACAGACATACCTACCAAAAATATTCCATTTTGGGAGGTAAAGTTTTCAGTTTTTCCTAAAAACGGTGCAAAAAAATAAGTACGCATTAAATAGATAGGTAATATCTAAAAAAAACCTATTTAAAAGAAAACATTCTAGAATTCATTGTAATCTTAAGAAATATCTCTACATAAAGTAAAAATGAAAACAATACCTACAATATTACTAAGACTTTAGACACTTAACAACTACAATCTACTTATAAATAATATCAGTACAAATATGGAACGCGTCCAAGTTTCGCATAATATGAAACAAACGTATGTGTTATACGGCGATTGCTATTTATTATCTTGCATTATTTATGCTTTCAAAATGAAATTTAATGTATTTTCTAAAGTATACAAAACATACAAAAATTATATTGCAGTAGTCACATTACATTATGAATTTTAATTGATTTATAAATTTCAAAAATTATGCGGAATTCTAGGGTTAAGATACCTTCTAATAGAACCACGCCACAGTTAAGTAAGATGTTGAAATATGTTTTAAATACTTCTTATTAACCACACAAATTGGTCGTCAAGCAAGAAAAAAATAATTTGAATTTTTTTTTTTAATTTTATCCAATATTTTTCTTGTTATTTTAAAGCGCCTTTTCGTTATATCTACTCGTTTCCACATCACAAAATCTATCCCTAAAGCCGTGCCAAATATACGTTTAAATAAAACGCATCTTCCTATCATAGACAACAGTGTTCCTATGTGTTCTCACTGTAATATAATAACAATAAAGTTATATTGAGCTACCGCATACAGAAAGAGCTGTATTTCTAGCTGGAAATGCTACTCGGCTTAAGTAAACTGGGATTTAGTCCAATTTCGGGACTTAGAGTTCTAAAGGTTTAGTTACAGAGTGCATTGTTACGTTGTGACTTCACTTTTGGTTTTTTGCTTTATCAGACTGTTTACTGCAGCGAAGTATACGTTTTTGGAGCTACATATGTAAAAAGTTATGTATACGAAAAATTTGTTATTGGGAAGCATGCTATATACCTAATTTTTATTATATTGTTATGTAGCTGTTATACAATGCAGTTTATTAAGCTGTTGATTACTGTACCCCTTCTATTACTTTAGAATTAGTTACTGATACAAAATTTGCAACAGGGCAAAACATTATAAATTATAATTTAAATATTTTAATTAAGAAGTTGAGAGGTATGCGATGTGTAGTTTGATGTTAAGATTTACAGAATTTAGAGATTAGAATATTATTTTTCCATAGATTAATTATATATATTTTGTACTTTCCAAACGTGTTTTCATAAAGTTTAAAACAATGTTGTAGAATATTCTAGGTATAGCACAACATAATTTAAAACTTAAACATTTTCCATTAAGGTCTAATTTCCTAATATTTATAAGCTTCCATTCAAACAATTGTTTACCGTCCATATCACAATGTCATTGAACAAGCATGCCAACCAGCATTAAAACAACACATTATAATTTTTCCGCCATTTGTTACGTGGCGTGCTTTAGTAATTATCGTGTCAGTTAATTAACGTTACATCGTAATTAGGATTTAATTAGAGAATGTTCACAAAGAGCTTTGTTTTGAAGAACAAGAATGTCTAGTCGACAACTTTTATAAAAGTTCTCCTTAATTACAGACACGAGGTAAACGCTAACAACAAAGGGTAATTTATAAGTGTGCAGTAACAACTAAGTAAAAACTTACTAATTGATTGTTTTACTCGACTTGAGAAATAATAGAAATCTATTTCATTAGATAATGACATTGCAATATTTGACGAACCCACTAATAAAAGCTTTGTTTATTCAACTATTGTTTTTTTTTTTAAGTTGCCTAACAATAACTTTTGTAAGTCTCACGATACACTCGAGTACGTTACTCTTTTCATATCAGTGCATACTAATGCAGCTTCCAAATACATTTAAATCATAACATCAACAATACACACTTACAAAAACTTAAGAAAAAGCACAAATCCACAATATTATTACCCGATAAAACCAAAAGACAGCGTCACATGTCACAGCGTTACATGTCACCATAATATCACAGTATTACATTTGTACACTGCAAATCAAAATATATGCAGCTATCAATGATTGCAGTCACGTCGCAATAACGAAGCAATTGAGTGACAGACCCCACAGCACGTCCCAAGACCTGTAATAATGTTAACTCCCCTGCCTACGCTCACCCTTTAGCTGCAGTTATATTCAATTTAATTCCGTTGCTATATTGTAGGACATGTTGGGAAAGCTAATTTTCGTTGGTAGGTTTTCGTGGTTTTGTAGATATCATTTTTGATATGGAAAGAAAATTATGAAAAAGGAAAAGCATGCGGATAATTTAAAACAAATACAATTTTTTCACACAAACTGTATAGTTAATAAATAAAAACTCCTCACAGATATAAGTAATAAGATTTAGTTAGATTTACAATTATAGTGTTAAATGGGTTATAATATAAATTGAACCATAAAACCTAGAACAAAGGTTAGCAACATGTTGAGTATGTAGGCGGTTAATTACAAACGATAAATAAATTTTATAAAATGTGTAATGTCACCCTCGCAGAACCTTTTTCCTCTCGTTATTTTCCACAGAAACACGGACGCAATTGAGAAGTAAAAAGAAATTTATGTTAAAAATTAAAATACAGATCACGATTCTACGTTATTCTACGAATAAAAATCATTGAGACAGCACCCCTCGAAATATTGCATTTCGCGCTATTTTTGACAGAGATGACGTTATGCCATAAATAAATACCACAACGTTGGAAGGTTCCATTTTTGAGCGATTTTATACCTTCTTCCTTCACCTACATTTTATATTTCCGAGAATATAAAGAGTAGATATACTTTAATAACACATTTTAATAAAATACATACGTTCAACATTATCTCTATAATAAAATTAACGATTAAGTTAAAACCTTACGTAAAACCTTCGTCAAAATTAAAACTATATTAAGCGAACGTTATTCATCAAACAAACAAAAATTACTCCACACAAAACCCAGCAGAAACTGACAGCTAAAACGTAGTTCCTTCCAAAGTATACATTCTGGAAAGAACGGGCGAAATAAATAAAACATATATCAGTGTCACAATGTCCCAAAATACAATGAGCGTACATAAGGGTGTTCCCAATTTTCTGAGCGAAAATAAAAGCGGATCACATTAATTAACCGTGTATCTACCCTGATTAAGAGTGCAGTTTGGAACGTGGCGGGGTCAACTTTAATTGGCTCGCTCTTGTATTTTAGATGTGCGATACTGTACGGGGTTAATGAATAGACCAGCGTGTGGACATATGTTATTGTTCAAGTGCTGTTTTGTTAACGATTACATGCTGCTCTAGTGCGGGCTAAACTGCAACCGATTTAACTGTGACAATGAAGGTTAAGTAGCTAATGATTTAGATATCCTTCTCGTGGTAATCGACATCATTTCATGTTATATTTGTGGCTGATTATATTTAAGTAATAGCGTTTAATTTTATTTTGGGTTGCAGTGCTTTAATAGGTTTTCAATGTTAAATAAAAAACATTAATCTTTCTACTTATCGAAAAGACAGTATTTGTTGACAAGTATTTAAAAGAAAACAATAAATTTTCATTACTGTAAACTAGTTTTTACAACTCCATTCCTTCCGCAATAAAGAGCGCATAATTTAGGCTTTGTGCTTGTTGCTTATAGTACTAATGAAATCTTTTCTAGTTTAACCTAGATTTTAATATAAATCTCGGGCGTTGTCTTTGTCATACTCGCAACTGGGTCGCCTCGGAAAAATAATTAAGTCCCCAGAGCCTTATAATAAACCATTTGGAGTGTACTACTGGTGTCAAGATCTCACAATTATTAAATCTTCACTATGCATGCCACACGTCTCATTTATGCTGTTGATTTTTATTTAACTTTAAAAATGTACGACCTTTTTGAATAGTCCCGCTAATTGAGATGTATATTTAAGTAAACATTTGGGTAGTAGGTATGCATGAGATTATTTTTGTTGTTTCAGTTTCTATCAACTCAAAGCAAAATATGTCGATACATTATCATAAGTATATAACTACCTAAGTATTATCTTATATTGACTTCATAAATACCTTAGTACCTATAACAGATAAATAATATGTTTATTGGTAATAATATTAGAAAAGTTCTAGAAAATAAATAAGAATATTCTGTTAACATATTTTCCTATCTCACTGATCGACTTTCGTTACAAGTGCATGGCCTACTGCCAGATGGAGATATTTTTTATCTTGCCCGGAGATCGAATACGCCTGCACTTGATCAAATAATCTACATCCAACAAAAATATATCCAATATCAATTTAAATTTTAAGTATGAGCTGTGAGCGAATCTTTGATAAAATTTTAATAGTCAGCACTCGATTATACGCCGCCCAAAGTGTGAATTAATGATGGTCGTAACGAATTTCATCATCTAAAATTCAGAAAGCGAATAACAAAAAGACAGTAATTTGTGCCCGAAATTAAATTTTAACTGAAAACAGTCGAAACGAGTGCCTACGGTTCTCGTCGGCCTGTGTATTTAACGCGGATGTGGATTTCGCCGCATCCGACCAAAAATAAATGAGCTTTCTTCCGCTTACTTAATTTACTGCTATGGCTGCCTGGGCTTACGGACTGAATAAATTAAAATTAATATTTTTCACTCGCTTAATGTCGCCTTTCCGTTGGTACGATTTGTTAATGCGCTACAGTTGGCCTTCGTGTAAATCATTCTCGTGTTAGTGGAATTCACTTATTCACTACTTATTGCTCACGGTCGCACATATTTCGTTCTTATTTTCGTACACTTTTCACATTTTCTCTCTACTGAATATTATCCATTAAATAAAATCCATTAACCACAAACAGTATTTGTTGATGTTTTTTACTTCTCATTTACTAATAATGAATCAATTTTCAAACCCTCTACAATCTGTGTCACTTAGTATCACCGAAATTCAAGAATTTAATTTGAGGAAATCATTGTAACCTTTTTTTGAGATACCATAAAAGATTCCATCGTAGCACGACATAGGTATAATCCAATTAGATTTCAGAATTTGTCCTTCATACTTAGATGCATACTACATATAATATTCATATTATCAGTAGTATATATTTCATTCTTCATTTATTTTATCTTCTTCTTTCTAATCCTGCAAATTTTATTCCCCATACAAATATATAACATTATTGTAAAACGATAAACGCCACCTACTTTAAAAGAGCTACACTAACTCGAAACACTCTACGGGCGTGCGCACAACATACGATCAAAGTTTAACACTGTGAAGAATTTTACAAAGGAAATCGTACTGGGTAAACAAATAACTTTTATAATCAAAGGTACAAGAAGGCTTTATATCTTGTTTGTATATTTTAATTCAATAATAATGTTTAAGTTTGTGTTTAAAAAGTGCAAACACAGCAATCTTAGTTAGTCTATACATAATATATAAAAGGTAATAAGAAAGGTTTAATATTATCTAGCTAATTTGCCATAACATTTGGTTATTGGATGGAACATGAAACAGTCTAACATAATGAATTAAAAGATTATATAAAAAAGGTTGCACCTATAAAATATTACCTTAACTTAACATTTTATCTACACTGAAATAAAAGTACCTAAATATTTTTTATCTTTTATACAAGCTGCGGTTGCAAATCCTCCCTTAAAAAAGTGGTCCAACACCTTTCATCTCTCGACATTTTCATCAACTCAAATACATTCCAATAGTATTAAACAAACAACAGTAACATAATCCCGATCCCAAATGCTTCTAAATGTGAATCACAACTACAAACCAGTCGTTACGGCCGGCAATATTTTCAATGCGTTAGCAAAATGTAACACAGCGGGGCCATTAATTCGCTGGATGGTGTCGTGAATGCTTACACACCCGTCGAACCCGTGATATATTGAAATGTACAACTTTGGTAATGATGAATTAATCAGAATATATCAGTATTTAAATAAGCCTGCGTTTTTGGCTGGTGGTTGTTTTGAACAGAGAGGTGCATCGACATGCATAGGTACTAATAACGGTACATTTAGAATCATTGTTGTAAATAATAGTTAACAATGTACTATACAATTATACTTTTTTAATTAATAGCAGATACAGAGTAGGTAATATTAAAAAATACAATAGTATACTTACTTGTTTATTAATAGAACCATCGCCAACCATGGTAACTTATTTTGTAATAAAAGTACATACCTAGCAGTAATAAATTCATGTTCTAAAAATGTACCTTATCTAAAGGAAGGCCTACATGGTAGACAACGGAACTTCTGACGACAAAGTCGGCACCGACAAAGAACATGATGGTTGTATGCAAATAGCATTTTTCTTGTGCCTAGACTACTTAATTTTAACATTTTACGCAATTCATGTACGTATTTTAAACGTGAGGTTATCCGGGTAGAAAAATAAATAGGTAAATAAAAACACAGATTTTATAAACAACTGTATTCTTCGTCCTGTTACCTGTATTGTAAATTACTTAACGAATGAGGCAAAATTGCTACTTTTTTAACAAAGTATACGTGCCATTCTGACAAATAAATCAATATCAAATAACGAGGCTAATTACCAAATAACAGCTCCAAAACATTTCCGTACAATAAAACAGTAAATTTAATTTAATTCAGCCGAATTTACAAGTACACTCGTTTTCATCTTACAAACGAGTCATTAACACGGAAGGTCGTTAAATCTTCGAATTGAATATCCGAGCGAAACGCGTTTAAAAGGCAATCGTTCGTATTAAATTCAATGGTGAACTATTACATAATAGACAATGCTCCAATTAACGATATCTGGTGAAGCGATGGGATATTGCTCGTAAATTAATGAGAGCCGTTGTAAGACAAATGTTCGAGCTACCGGACATCGGCGCACGCAGTGCTCACCGCTACTAGATAGGCTATGCTTTATTTTTTAATCATGTAAGCTTGTAATACACTTTTAATCATCTGGTAAGCACATTCATAGACGTCACGATTGGTAATACCGGTAAGTTCAGTATTGCTCATTATCAAGAGTAATTGAAATATAGTAATTAACAAGCTTTAAAATTGACAAAATCAAAATGTAGAGACTGTTTTTATGTGTTATAATTTTCCATATAATCTAGAAATACCAAGACTGAAAAGATAGATATAGCACGTCTCTTTTTTTAGAGAGTATTTTAATTGTTTTAAGAACATCTCGTAGAGTATTTTAATTGTTTTTAAGAACATCATCTGATCCTTCTTTTCTAGTGCTTAATGTAAACAATGTTTAATCCATTATATATAATAGATTTAGCATTTCCGCACACATTTATATTGTAAGCATACATCGCAAACTTGCATACAAGTGACTGCTACAAAACGTGTGTGGGAGGCTACGCTGTTGCCTGCACGCTTCCGACAAACCGACACACTACACAAAATTGTTCCTTATGTATTAAAGAGTGAATAATTTGCAAGTATTATCGAATTTATCTGCAACAGATAGCTCACTTCAAGAGGTTGTTCCCAATTTGAGATGTAGGTAGCTATTGATGTATTTATGTAACTTTACGTAATAGAAATCTAAACGAGCATCACATCTAGTTGAAATAATTAGTTTTCAATGTTCACGCTCATAATTATACTTTTGTAAACTACTTATATGAGAACCATAAATACCTATGTGTATATTTAATATTTATACATCGTGACAGAATTTCACTATTGAAATCAAAATACAACAACAACAACACAATCGGTCATATTGTCCATAACAAACAGTTCTCTCTAGATCAAATAAATCAACGTTCCGAGTAAATCCATTCCAGTAGAAATCAATTTCTCTACGGACCGGACTAGAACAAGTTTTAATTAAGGCAAATATCTCGTACGGAATTGCTATGTGGACATTCCCTAATAGTGTTTAGCTCGGGATAATGAAAACCGTGTAATATCACCACAGATTGTAAAGCGACCTAAATTGCTTAAATTTCGCGCGGATAGCGGAATTTTCAATTAGACGCCGATATACTTTGTTATTCGAAAACAAGCTAATGGACTGCTTCATACACCGATTTAATATTCGCACTGCGGGGAATACTTTAAAGGTTTTAATCATTCATGTTATAATGTACATTTAAAAAGATCTTTAAAATATTTCCCTCCGTTTCAGTTTATATGAAAACATAGTTGTTCAGAAATAAACTTTACCCTTGTTTGTTCAGTATAATATTAGCTACTGTTAGATTGAGTCACGTTATTCCTTCAGCCTGAAAGCCCCGGTCAAGATAAGGAGAAATATAATAAAATATGTGGTATTAAGTATAACGCTCTAACTTTAAAACTGCTAAGAAAATAGCACAAAGCTTATTTAAATGACTTCCAAAACTTTCTAATTACGAAATATCAGCATCGTATACATCGTAAACAGATAAAGAGATATATGCAGTGCTATCGTAATAGATTTTAAATAAAACGAGGATTAACAAAAAGTTATTTAAAGCGGAGAATTATAAACAATAAATGTAGCATAAACTTGTTTGATTAAAGTGACGTTTCCTATTCCCTCGGCAACTCGCACCCAACATCATTAGGAGGCACGCAAAGGAAAATTATCCTCACTTAACCCTCCTAGAGGCGTTAACTGGCACCTCAGAAGAGTACTCGGCTACGATTACTTTATTATAAGGATTGAAACAATTTTTCTTCTGGAAATATTCATTTTAAATCGAGCGTCTTCGAATATCCTTGAGTGTTTATCGCGATTTGAGTGTAAGCGTTATTCCTTTTATTTGAATCAATCTTCTCAATTTTTATTAAACTCAAACTCAAAACTCAAACTCAAACATTTATTTATTCAATTAGACTTCTTCGAGAAGCACTTTTGAAACGTCAATACATATTTTTAACATTTACCACCGATTCGGAAAGCAGTATCTATGGAGAAGAATCGGCAAGAAACTCCATAGTTGCTCTTTTAAATCATTTCAGTATTACAATTTAATTTTACAAAATATGTAAGTAACTGTACGTATATATCATAATATGCCAAAGAACTGTCCTGTGGTTTTTACGCGACAACCCTCCATGGGTTTTTATCTTCCATATATTCCTTAATGCTGTAATAGGCTCTCTGAACTAATACGTTTTTTACATAATTTTTAAATTTAGCACTACTAAACTCTTTAATACTATGAGGAATTCTGTTGTAAAAAAGTATACCTTGGCCCATAAATGAATTTTTAACTTTAGCTAACCGGTAAAATGGCATTTCAATTTTATTTCGGTTCCTTGTGCCATAACGGTGTCTATCTCCTACTCTTGTGTGTAAGTCTGCGTTTTTGTGTACATATAAAATATTATTAAATATATACTGTGATGGTACTGTGAGGATACCAGTATTCTTAAAGAGATCTCTTAGTGAGTCCCTAGCACGTAAATTATATATAGAGCGTATGGCTCTTTTCTGTAATATAAATATAGTTTCTATATCTGCAGCCCTGCCCCATAGCAGAATTCCATAGGACATAATGCTATGAAAGTAGCTAAAATAAACCAATCTAGCCGTGTCTTCATCGGTGAGATGCCTTATTCTTCGAACTGCATATGCAGCTGAACTAAGCTTAGCAGCGGTGGCGGCAACATGGGCCCCCCATTGTAGCTTCTCATCTAGTGTCAAACCAAGAAAAACAGTAGAATCCACAGGGTATAATACCTCCCCGTTTAAAATAATATCCCTTTTCACCTTTTTTACATTTGGAAGGATAAATTCAACACAATTTGTTTTTTTTGCATTTAATAATAAATTATTAGCAGTGAACCATTTGGATATGCGTAAAAGAGCAGAGTTTACTTCGTCAACATTTGTGTCATGTCTATCCACATTAAATATTAATGAGGTATCATCTGCAAACAGTACTATTTCACACATATCCTGCAAATAATAAGGTAGGTCATTAATATATACTAAGAACAAAAACGGTCCTAAGATAGATCCCTGCGGAACACCTATGTTAATCGGCGCACCGCGAGATTTCTCTCCATTAACAACAACGGTTTGTACCCTGTTCTGAAGATATGAAGCTATGAGGTCCTGAGATAAACCTTTAATACCATAAAAATTTAGTTTCCGTAATAGAGTGGTATGTTCTACACAGTCAAAAGCCTTAGAAAGGTCGCAGAATATCCCCAAAGCATTCTTTGAATTTTCCCATGCTTTATATATATGTGACAAAAGAGCTATTCCAGCATCAGTGGTAGAGCGCCCCTTTGTGAAACCAAACTGTTTGGCGTGCAGTAAACCATTTGATACAAAATGACTACATAATTGGTTTAAAATTAATTTCTCGAAGACTTTGCTCAAAGTTGGTAAAATGGAAATTGGCCTATAGTTATTACAGTCTTCTTGGTCACCACTTTTAAATAAAGGAATAACTTTACTTAACTTTAATAAATCAGGGAATATACCACAGTCACAACATTGATTAAATATAAACGCTAAGTGGTTGGCAATGTTTTCTATAATATTATTTACTAGATTTACAGACATTCCCCAGAGATCACATGTTTTTTTTAAGTTTAATGTTTTAAAAGTTTTAACAATTTCCTCTGCAGTCACATGTCGCAATTCAAATAATACATTACATTCAGCAACATGGTCCCTCAAGTAGGACTCCGCAAGCGCTGATGACGAATTTAATTTTTCGGTAATACTAGCAGGGACACTACTAAAAAAATCTTCAAAAGCAAGCGCAACATCAGCACTTTTGTCAATGACCCTACCAGCATTAACTAGTTTTATGGTACTATTTGATTGGCTTTTGCCCATTTCACCATTAATAATTGCCCAAACCGTTTTAACTTTGTTATCAGAGTTGCGTATTTTATCTCTGACATACAAGCACTTGGCAGTGAAACAAACTTTTTTAAAAGTTTTTGAATAATTTCTAACATAACTAAGAAATGCCAAGTCTTTGTTATATTGCTTCATGCCATATAACTCATATAAAACGTTCCTGCATCTGTGTATACTAGGTGTTGCCCATTGGCTAAATGGTAAATCCTTGGTAATACTTAAAGATTTAACTTTAAAGATTTTTTCAAACTCATTATGAATTAAATTAAAAAGATTTGTAAACATTTCACAAGGATTAGTATGAAAGGATTGATCATTCAGGCCAGGCAATTTATTATTAATATTATCTCTAAATTTATGAATGCCTTTTTTAGTTATAGGCCTAACATTTATTCTTTTAAATGTAGGTATGCAATCCCATTCAAAAACTACTTTCTGGCCACAGTGATCCGAAGTCAGTGTATTGAGAATATTTTTTTCTAAAAAGTTACAATCACAGTAAACATTATCAATACAAGTTGCAGAACTTGGTGTAATTCGTGTGGGTTCATCAAAAAGTTTATGTAAATTAAATGATTGAAATAAATTAACTATTCGTGTTGCCATTTGTGTATGTGAAAGTAAATCAATATTAAAGTCTCCACATACTATAACCTTCTTTTCACTTCTGCTCAAACGCTTTAATATTTCTTCCATGACTGTCTCAAACATATTATAGTCACTGGAAGGAGGCCTATAAACGCAAACAATAATGTAACGCTCAAGTTCAACACAGGACAGTTCAATGGTGCGTTCTACAGAAAGGCTAACAATGTCAGTACAAAAATAAGAGAACCTCCATGAATAGCGTTTGTCCTAAAGTATATACTTTTTAATTTATAATTATCAATATTTATTAACAACTGACATTGTTTAAGCCAATGTTCTGTTACACAAAATATTTTAATTCTATTATGATTTAAAAATAATTCTATTTCTAATAATTTGCTAGCTAAGCCTTGAATATTTTGATGCACAATAGAAAAAGACTGCTTAGCTGTTGTCTTATAAACTAGTTTAAATCTAGCTTAGGGCTAGTTTGTCTGTCAACACTTAACCTAGGTTGATGTATATAATTACTACTACATAAAATTATAGTAGATCCAGGGTCTGATACTAAACATGTACCAGACTGGTTAATAATTTTATATGCTATTAACATAGCAAGTTCTCTCTTATATCTAAATGGCAGATACACTGTATTCTTTGTCAAACAAAAAGATTTTGTACAAGAATTTATGTCAAAATATATAAATGCATCACTATGATGATTTGTTAAATTATATAATTTCAAGTTAATATTATAGATAAATTTATATTGATTTTGTGTCAAACCAGGCAAATATGGTAAAGTACACAACATAAATTTGCATTTTGTCTCACTACTAATTTTTAACATTTTTTTAAATCCTATATCAATGTCATGATTTTTTAATTTAAAACTATCTCCATATAATATAATAACAATACTATTTTCATTAAAAGTAAAATTATCTAATGAATTCATGATATATGTAAATGAACTATTATTTTGCCAAAGAAATGTATTGGTTGAAGTATTGTTAAGTAATTTACGATAAATATACAATTTTCCTGTACTTATTTTGGGAAGTTAATTGATTTCGTTATTTAATAAACAACTGGCACCAAAATTGATCTTAAAAATTAAATAGTAGGTATTTTAAGCGTCAATCAAAATTTTACTACACTTTTTCGAAAGTAAAACCCTAAAAAGGGTTAACATAATTTTTCTTCCCTTGTTTATAGATTTATAACATACTAGCTGCTCCGCGCGGTTTCACCCCCGTGGCTCCACTCTTGTTGGTCGTAGCGTGATGATATATAGATATATGATATATAACCTTCCTCGATAAATGGGCTATCTAAGACCGAAAGAATTTTTGAAATCGGACCAGTAGTTCCCGAGATTAGCGCGTTCAAACAAGCAGACACACACTTTAGCTTTATAATATTAGTATAGAATTTATACGTCGAATTTTACTTTAACATGCACATAGGTAAAAATGTTATAAAAATACCTTTATTTTCATAGAAACGTAACATAATAAGAAGAAAAAAAAAATCTTAAAAATATAATAGCATAATATTAAAATTCGCCATTTTACAGATTGCATAAACTCATATAAAATGTTCGCTAGTGAACAATGTACATGCAAACTGTAGGTTAAGTTTAAAAAAGCATTGTTATTCCACTACAAGAAATATTTTCTTCTTGCTTGAGCAAAATTACGAACCTAAACTATTTCTTTGAACGTACAGAGCAACAATAAGATAACTAGCAACATTCTTATAATATAGTTTTATCTTTAGCATTTGGCAATTTATGAAATATATCACTTTAAACGTTGAAACATTTTAAATTAATTTTAATGTTACACTTATTTTGGCTTGAATGGAAGGTCAGTAGAGTTTTGACCTAAATCTTAACACCTTTAAAATATTTTTTAACAATCATTCGAATAACGGAGCGAAACATTTTTAAATTTGTAATTTTATGATATGAGTTCAACAGTTTGGATATTAAATAAATACTTATTAAAAGCGAAATTCAAACTCAAACTCAAACATTTATTTATTCAATTAGACTACTTCTAGAAGCACTTTTGAAACGTTATTACATATTTTTAGCATTTACCACCGATAGGAAAGCAGTATCTACGGAGAAAAACCGGCAAGAAACTCCATATTTGCTCTTTTTAATCATGTCAGTTTTACAATTTAATTTTACAAAAAACATAATATTATATAACATTCACCACAATTAAATTCACCAAAACTTATAAAATATTCCTAAACCAAAGTGAATGGAGAAATTAAATACCAATAATACATTAGCAAAATTATTTGAACAAAGCAAGTGAAAAACTGAATGAAGAAAAAATATTGAAACGATTTCATTTCACGTCTAAACGCAGAATCAGCAAGAACCCTAACCAAGCTTTAATTTTGTCCTTTCAATTCACAACTCGAAGAATAATTGTTTTTCCGAATGAACGGTTCAAAATAACAAATTGGGTAGTTGGTACTCCAGCCCCTTGAAACGTCAGCGGTTCTGTTTTGTTCGATTGGAAATTATCAAGAGCTAACTGTCTATTGTGACTGATCTTAACGATAAATAAACATCCAATTACGTTTCGGAACTTAGTGTTATATACAGAAATGTATATTCTTGATTCAGGAAGGCAGCTTGGTTTCTTTGAATTACGTCTTCACTACATAGTATATAAAACAAAGTCGCTTTCTCTGTCCCTATGTCCCTTTGTATGCTTAAATCTTTAAAAATACGCAACGGATTTTGATGCGGTTTTTTTTAATAGATAGAGTGATTCAAGAGGAAGGTTTTAGTATATAATTTATTAGGTTTTAGACAAAGCGGGCGAAGCCGCGGGCGGTAAGCTAGTTTTAAATAATTGGAACACCTACCTCAATGTATCATTTTTCATTTTAGTCAAATAGTTTGAATATTGTCAAGCTCCTTGTGTTTATAAATGAATGTAAGTTTGCAAGAACATAGTATCTCATGACTTTTCTGAGTTCATAGGAATTCATATTTGTCCTATTTTCAACCGAAGGACTTCCGCTGTTGCACAAAGATTTCCAGCACGGCCGATCATGGACGGCCACCTGCATCCATCTACTCTTTGCCAGATCGACACACGTTTCATGTTTGAGTATTTAATGTTATTCATTAATTGAATAAAATTGTGATGTTTTTTTCGCTACAAACTTTAAGTAAGTATCTATATAATGATAAGACGTAACAATTATTGAATAATAATTCATTTTATCCAATATTCAACTGACTTGTACAATTCTACACGCACAATTTATTCAAATCTCAACCAGTCATCAAAATAGCAATTATAGCAAAAGCTTATTAAGCCGGCCGAAGTAGTGTAAACGTAATACTTGATCCAGCGTCGCCATACAATCCCATTGGCTGCGGTTTCGTCATGATGTCACAGCTAATATTTGCGCTACGTGGCAATCACTTGCAATATAACTGACGCAATTTCGCTGCTACATGGTAATTCATCGTTATGAGGCGTGCTCGAAAATCGATAGCGTTTTGAATCACGTATGCCGAGATGCATGATTAAATCAAATCTGATATAATATCACATTTATATAGGTATTGGTGGAAGAAAAACAGTGAAGTTACATATTTTAATCAAATATTAAAATGCTTTTTCGTAGGACAATTAAATACAAACCTATGTGGAACAAGATGATAAGGAAGATACAAAAACATAATTTTTAGTATGTCCTAAAAATTATGTTTTTGTATAAGACATAAACTATGTAGTTTATGTCTTATAAGCCTACTGCTAGAAATATTACATAGGTACATAGAATAGAATGAACATAATAATTTAAACTTTAACGTTTTCTCCCATACAAACTAAAACGTCCATCACTATCAAATTGCAGAATATTATGAAAGGTCCAAATAGAAGTCACACTACAAAATTGCTTCCGAGTATTCGGCGAGATAACAAAGTGTAGCACTAAACGAGCGAGCGTATCCATTTCCGAAAGTGACACAACATTTCTTCAATCTACTTACTTTCAGCTCCATGGATCTCCAGCAATTTTGTCCATTCGTCACACGTAAGGTCTCAGTACCTTTGTCACGTCCGCGCTCTTACAAACTTTTATTACTTTACGTCCCTGTAATTGTTATACATCCCGATAAAAACTATTTTGTACTCGTCTCAAATATTTTAATGAAAGTAGTAGTTCGAGTGCTGTATAAAAAATTCGGTTTAATAAATAGTGATTCCAATTTATTCCTCCTTCTGTTTATTAATCCACTGGATATATTAATTATTTAACGTAATTTATTAGCATATTATGATTTTATGAACAATCTAGAAAATTAAAATACAAAGAATTTGTATGCAATGCTAGGAATTTATTTTATAGGATACGGTTAGCGGCTATAAATATTAAATCTGTGAAGAAGCATTGATCTCCTTATTTTATACATCTTATTAAGGAAAGGCTCTATAAAGATATAAAATTCTTAACACGGGTAAAAGCTTTACACTTTATTGATAAACTTTTAAAAAGGATCCTTAACTTCTACGTTCACGCAAAGTTCGGCAGACAAGGAAGTTCATTTTCATGTTATGGTTGATTTTCTTCCTGAGTAACTATTATTAAACTGAGCGAATTCATACTTTAATTGGAATACTTTTATATCAAAATTCTTAAACAATTTCCGGAAAAACAAGTTTTGAAAAGGAAACAATTTTATCGGAAAAAAATATTATGTACTTAGTTCTTCAACTTAACCAAGACCAGGCATGGTACAATAGAAAAACTCGGTATATTAAACATCTCTTAGTGTATTAATACACATATTTTTTTCATAAAATATGCACATCTTAGTACGTCCCTCCTTCAATATTTAAATAACACAGTTAGTTAAACAGCATACTTTTTTTCCAATAAGATGGCAAGTAATTTCGTGAAAACGCGCTTCTAAAATAAATTATTCATTGGCGACGAAACGCCTGAAGCCTCGTATTCATTTCATTTCTCAATCTGAATTCCACTTTTCTTGCCCGCTTTTTTCTTTATCGTACATCAGACACTTTCAATAAATTTTATATAAGCGCTCGAATTAAAACAATCTTGTTCCGAGTATATTTCGTGTCCTATTGGGAATTTTTGATTGCTCCATTACGAAACTTACGTATTTCATTTTTCGTGACATTAATCCACGATTTTAAATTTTGTCGTATAGAAATAGAGGCTATAATCCCACAAATAAAATTAACTTTCAGCACCGCTGTGATTAAAGTTGTCGAGTGAACATAAAATTAAGTTATTAAGGAGATTTATGGCGCGATTATGTTTAAAGGCATTAAAAGCGACCTAGATACAGAGCACTACTTATACCTGTCGTTAAAACTAAAATCGTACATTACAAGCACAAAGTTAACTCGTAATTGTTATCAGGGCTATGGCCGATCGGTTCTCGAACTAAAGTCGTTCATGGCGTCACAAAATATGAAGGTCTAACTGAGCATAGGATAAGATAACGGGATGAGAAATGTAGATCGTTGTTTTGAATTGCTTTTATATGTAGACGGAGATAGAAACACATTGCTGGAATCAGAAGTCGAATATAATATATTGAATGAGAAGGCTGAATTCACACGAAGACACTTGTGGATCAAACTCAATCGCTTTATTATTCAATTTTAATTTTCTTTTTTTTTTAAAGATTCCAATACTTTTATACAAGATTGACGGAAATTAAATTGTTTGCACGTGACGTCACGTTGTCTCGAAGACTTACTTAAACAAATCAGAATATAGTATTTACTTGCTTGAAATAGTAATCAGCAATTCGATATTTAATAAGAAGGTTAACATAGTGGTGTGCGAATTAGGGTGGGTATTACACACTAATGAATCTACTTAACATAAAATCGTAACTATATTGCGTGTCGTATAAACCACCTTATTTAGAAGCACAACTCGAGTATCGTTATCTCAGAACACTTGTTATTACACGCGCATTTTGCTCATGACCTTCTTTATATTCCCTTTATCCCTTGTACCTGACTCAGTTAAAACATCCATTACTTTTTATGAGACCTAGCTTTTACCTACAAATTCATTGCTCCCGTTCTGCCCACTTTTATTTCGCAATTGTGTTTGCAAACTATGTGTGCTTGATGCATATTTTAACTCAATGCTTATTGCTTTGAAAATTTATGTTTTTGTATTGATGCTACTGAATTTATTTGTAAGATTGTGCTTTCATTCGAAAGTATCTATTTTATGGTAATGCTATGCATATTCTATATTTATTTTAAATATTTTTAGCGTTCATAGATTGTCACAATTATAGTCTATTCATAATTGTATTATAAGTCTCACTGTTAATTTTTTGTTATCCCTATAAGTAGATCGAAAAATCATTGCACACGAAAATTATCCAGACAACTCTTACCAAGTAAAAAGTGTGCATTTATTCCATTATAAGCTGGACAATTGGTTTAACATAAACTACACGGTAAGTTAAACGCGTAACCTAATTTAGCTTCGCATTTATTGTGAGTGGCATATTGGCGTGGTTTAATTAACAATTTACGCGAAAATACGAGCAGAATACGCTATAACTCTCGCTGTGACGTACTTCTCTGTACGGTGTTGCCTCATTAATTTATCGCGTTGTTCTAGATAAAGGATTTCACGAAAATAAAAAATTGTTCGAGCGAATTTTTTTTGCGAACATTTTAAATCTTAGCCTATTTACGGACAAAGGAAGTGAGCCTATTGTACTTTTTTGAATAATATTGGGGTCACTACAAATTATTATGAAGTCGGTGTGTTTAATTAAAAAAAATATTAGCTATCTCTTACATTCGTACACTTTTTTTACTGTGCAAAAGCAAGAATAGACATTTCACATGATCTTAAGAGACACACATCGGATAAAAATCGGCAGCACTTAAGTACTTAGTTGTGAGTGAGCTGTGCTACATAAAAGGGATTGTAGGGATTATCTAGAAAATAGTGAAGGTTAGAAATAAATTAGTATAGCGAAAGAGACTAGAACATTTTAACCAAACAGTTAGTATATTTTCATAATATTATTTCTAAATAGAAAATTGTACGAGCGGACTTGTTCCTATCATTTATTAACTGCGGACTGAGCCGATTAAAAATGTTTGTTTATTAAGAATGAAAATTTTATCTCTTATTGAGTCTCACTAAAGTCCACTAGTTGTTATAAGATATTAAATAGATAGTAAAAACACATACAAACTATAAAAAGCACGTGGAAAACAATGAACATTTATATTGCATTTCTTTCCCACATTCATTATTATTAAACAAAACTTACATGACTTTATTATCTTAAAGTAGAAATAGCAGCTAAGGATTTTCAATTCGAAGTAGTTAAAGTTTTGTGTAGACTCTGTTAGTTAAGTTGGGATCCTGTTCCAAGTTCTCGTGTATAGAAACTACGGTATTAAAAACTTTTCATGCGAATAAATTCACATGTTAAAACTTAATCTTATAGCAGTTAAGGTGCAACTTCGGTTCATGCACAAAGGATGAGAGTGAGTTCTTGTAACATTTTTTGCGCAATATTAAAGTAATACTGTTATACTTTATGTTTATAGTGTACGAGTGTAACTAAGAAAACATGGAGGTATTTTAATAAGATGATATCATACTTATCTCGATTTTTTTAAGTTAGGAAAAAAATGATTAACATGTTGATAGGTTTCATTTGCTTTAATATATCATTATGAATTGGTTAGAGGTTAGAGTCCTGTGGCTATATTTAAAATTGATACATAAAATTACCTTAAATATTTCGACATAATATAACAGTTTATGTTGATGCTGAAACAACGTCAATGACTCACAATAACTTCGTTAACTGAGAATGAGCCTCCAATAGCTAAAGTTAAATTAGGGTAACATAGAATGGAGAGATGTCTACAGTATTTTCGCTCCTTTACAGCCCCGTTTTAAATAATGGTGTATTTGATAACCTACAATAACAATAAAAGTACGAGTTACGGTTTTGGTACAATGTCTTGAAAGACAAACAAGAGCATAAAATAAATTTGCTCACAACAATTATTAATTTAAGTATATTTTTTTATATTCGTATACCTACATTCGCCTAAATAACACTACGTTTTATTAACAAAAAAGACATAAAAAATACATTTAACAACATTTGAGTGGATATGGGTGAAATGTCATTTTGACAGAACTGCACATAGTACAAATAATGAGGTACAGTATTACACAAACTAACGTTCTTTTAAACACCTTATTTTTGTTAAAGATGTGTTATCGTTTTCACTTTTGCTCTCTCACGTCCCGTATGCAAAATGTAGTACTTACAGTATAGTAAGTATACAAATTGTGATTCGTAAATTCAGTTAAATCCTAAGCAACTTGGAGTTACGTAATTCTATTCCATGCTACATTACTCCCATCACCTGACAGTCTAGAACTTTTTCATGGAAATGAAAATACGGAACCTTTTAAGCGTATGGAAAATACAATTCACTGAAGGAATTTATATAATTCATGAACGGATTCTCAGTATCTTGACGATTAACAAATTATCACCTTCAATAAGTATTTATACGTATTTCCACGAACTTTTTCAATGAGTCCTTTTTTATTTTATTTATTTATTTTAAGGTTTCAATTTTCATTGGTAACCAGAAAATTGAACTGCGAATTAAGTATACCTACCTACCATTCCCACAATTTTACATAAAAAAGCCCAGAATATATTGCATAAAGTCATTAAAGCTCCCAGCACTGCAATTTACCTATTTCCTACATCTATTTCAACTGTAAGCCAATGAAATTTCGCAATTTTGCATTCGCACAGGTAAGCTAAGTGCTAAAAGCGATCAATCAAAGTATTATTATGTTGAATCAACAATTTGATCGCGTGACTCGTGTGCGTGCTTCCTTCATTTAATGTCGTTTTCTATCGAACAAACTTGGTACAGTTAGCAATGGTATTATTTCCATGAAATAATTTACATTTCTGTGTCAATTGTGAAGGCGTAGATCGTGATCAATAAAATAATTTGAATAAGAAATAAATGAATTTAGACTTTATGGGTGCAAATTTTAAGGTTACAGTATTAACAAAAATGTATGGTTATAGTATAGTATGGTATGGTATATTATAGTCTTTTTATTTGAGCATGCAGAGTTTGTTGGTTCGTTTTTGTTATCTGTTTAATATTTCTACGATCATGAAGATTGATTCATAAAAATTATAGTACTTATATTATAGTTTTCTCATGCTAAACATAAACAATTGAAAGTGAAGTTTGTATTCATCAATTAATAATAATTATAAAAAAAACGCATTTTACCATCGATCATCGGGCTTAATAGTCACACTGTGACGATATCGGTACTAATAAAATATCCCTCACATACTGTAAGTCAATAGGTAAATGCTACGAAAATTGAAATTTTTATACTGTCTCATTCAAGATAACGAAACTCTTTTTTCCGCCAAATTCCAAACACAGAGATAAAGAAGTCAAGTCACGAAGTCTCCGGTAAAGCGTAAGCCGCTCCTGTTTGGCCAAAACCGCAAATAAATATTCTCGAATGGGACTAATTGGTTCCCGTTGGATTCGACAGGCGTCCGGACGCCGGACGGTGTGGTCCACCGCATAATTTATTGGACTGGCTGTACACCGATTGGATTATTTATGCTTTGTGTATAATCACAATGGGATTATTGTCTATGATGCTTTTCATAGTAATGAGTAATTAGGATTGGAAGAAATGGAATTCTGGTTCGATCGCTTCACACAATTGAAACGAAGATAGATAATGTTCTGATTAAGATTTTTACTACAGAGTTTCTAATTTTTTTCAATACTGCCTCTCAGTAATTCAAATAATTTGAGAGTGGTATTTTGGCATTTTTCTCGCGTATAAGTAACTAGGTTTCCGCCCGCGGCTTCGCCCGCGCAGTCAAAGAAAAACCCGCATAGTTCCCGTTCCCGTGGGATTTCCGGGATTGCGTCATTTTCCCGGGATAAAAAGTAGCCTATGTCCTTTCTCGGGTATCAAAATATCTCCATACCAAATTTCATGCAAATTGGTTCAGAAGTTTAGGCGTGATTGAGTAACAGACAGACAGAGTTACTTTCGCATTTATAATATTAGTATGGATTGTTAATAAAAATGCATAATAATATTATATACATAGTATCATTATAATAATATAAAAAGTTGCTGCTCTATTTACTCGAAGAACGAAACAAATCTTTTGAAATAATAAAGCATCAGAATATTCTGTGTCCTACTTAACCGTGTAGAAACAAATCTGTAAATGTATTTTACCGCTGAACAAAAAACCCGCAGCGCTAGCTGTTATAACATAAAAATGATCGTAAATAATTGGCGCGAACTGTAAATCCGCTTTCCTTTCTTCACCAACGTTTTTGCCCATTTGGATTCCGTATCGTATCCAACTGCGCCTGTTATCCTCAAAGTTTGCGTTCTCGCTGAAAAACTCCGGCTATTACCGTAAATATCAATTTGTATGAAACTAGAGGGTGGTTCCGCTGCTCTTAGCTTCACAACTTACACTGCCTCAGTCAGTTACAAATTGAAACCTTCACAAGAATTTAAGATTTTAAATTCTAAAAAGTTTCGAATTGAAATATTTTACATACCGCCGGTTCTCTCTTATATTTCCAGTTACAATTTCTCTTTGTTCCACGAACTAAATTCTCTTCATAAAATACAAATGCTTATTACAAATAATGTACCTTTGGTATGACTTCTAGCAAAGTTTTCTTTGTTACGCCATTTTATATACAAAGTACAAAACAAATATGCTTTTTAAAACTTTGTACCTTTAATATTCTTTTCTTTAAAAAGTAAATATATCCAACGAGATACTGATAAAAAGTTTTAAATTGCAAATTTTATAGAACATTTTTAATACTCGCTCACACTACTTTACCACTATTAACGTTTTATAAATGTAAAAAATGCGTTCAAAATTAAATTTGTGTTTCATGTCAGATAAAACATGTCTATTCTGAAATACCTACAGAAAACTTTCGAGCTATTTAAAAAAGCACAAAAGCACTTAAGCGAGCCCTTTCCCGCTAAAAATTTACTAGTAAATATTTTATCCCGTACTGACCGCACTAAATCTAGTAGCAGAGGGTATGCGGAACCGTAGAAACTAATTCATTGCAAAGGGTGCCTTACTACATAAATTCGTGGCCGTCTTGATGACAAATTGCATGCATTTATCGGTTTTCTCATAAATATTATCGCACAAAAGTGCGCTCAGGAGTTGCTAGCTTTCAGCTTTTCATGGGAGCATTTTACGAATACTTAGATAAAGATTCATGTCGGATTTATGCTATTGAATACATATCAATTTTAAGTACTAAGAGGAGAGAAAATTATACATAATTAGGATATTATTGTCATTGGCTTTCGATCGTTATATGTATGTGATTTTTACCACGAGTAGTACAGAAATCCAACCCATTACCTTATTACATAGAAATAGATAAACAAACAAATAGAAAAAAGTTTCTTAACCTTTATAAAGTTTTATGAGTTAAATCGTCGTTGTTTAACGTTGCCTTGTTATACTAAATTCTTCTAAAATCTTATTAAAAAAGACATCAAAGTTAAGATTCAGCTCCAAGCCATTTAATGTTGTCTTGTAATAAGTTTTCTAAGAAAATGGAGACTTAAGACTGCATAAAATTTATAAGATGCCATGTATACTGTAACAAACTGATGTTTAGTTAAAATAATTGGCTGTGCTTTTAATATTTATGATTAATTTATATTTGGAGACTAAGTTTGGAGATATTAGTTTCGTTCTACAATATGATTATGTCATATAAATTCTCGTCTGCTTATTTACCACAAAAAATCTTACACTATGTGAAACTTAAGTTTTTTATTTCATCTTATAAGCTAGTAATATTACGTGGCATGTATGTAAAGTTATCCCCAAGAAAAACGTAGCATTCATTCAGAACAGTGTAATAATACACTAATTAAATTGTCATTTAGTTTGTTTGTTTGTCGTAATAGTCTATTACAGCGTGGTAATTTACATAATATAATCTAGCCATTAGTGGAAGCAGGTCACGAGTGCATTTCATACTAGGCTTTATGTGTGTAAACTTTAGTGACAAGGGTCTTTGGGTCACTAAAAACCTCTTCATTAAGAGGAGTCAAGTTTGAATTGTGTACCTAATAAGTAATAACTTTGGAGGGACGTACTATGATGTGGCCGAGTTTATTTAGAGGGTTATATTGGCGTAAGATAACATCTAATATATAATATTATAAAGGCGAAAGTTTGTATGGATGTATGGATGTTTGTTACCTACTCTTTCACGTAAAAACTACTGAACCGATTACAATGAAATTTAGCACACATATAGAGGGTAACTTGGATTAACACATAGGACAGTTTTTATCCCGGAAATCCCACGGGAACGGGAACTATGCGGGTTTTCCTTTGCAAACGCGGGCGAAGCCGCGGGCGGAAATCTAGTTGTACATAAAATACTGAGGGAGATTTAATAATATCTAAATATATTGATAGAATATAATATTTAATTTAAAATAAAATTGAGGAAATACAAAAGCAATCAAAATACAGGATGAGTGTAATCCTTAAACTGCACTTTCACTTTCAGTAGTAACAGTAATTTTCACTTGAACTTGTATTTTTGGTTTAATTTAATCTACTCTATGTTTACGTTATAAAATAAAAACTATTAGAGTACAAAATTTTATTTACTTCGTAGATAGAGGGTAATAATATGAAGCGTGGATAAGATGATATAAGAAGAATTTTTGCTCATTGAGATTAAAAGCTAGCGCGCAAGAGCAACTTTTGTCTCCGCAACTATTTTGTCTCTCCCATCAACTCTATGGGCTAGTAAGAAAGTGCGCGCACGTAGCGACGCAACTTCCTGTAGAGTTGATGGGAGAGACAAAATAGTTGCGGAGACAAAAGTTGCTCTTGTGCGCTAGCTCTAATAAAAAAATGTTACAAATTGTCGTACATCAAACACCTTGCCTAACCGCAACTCGCCTCAGGTTTTAAATGTCCCCTGTAATGGTGATCTTAGCGCGGTCAACTTTTCCACTTCATTAAAGTTCTGTCCTTTAATCGTACATAATGACACAAAGTTGGGGAGTTCAAAAAGATTTAACAATGCTTGTTTTGAAGGGTCTTTTCCTGCGACGGATTCCTGTGCTCGTTTCCAACAAAGCTTTTTGCTTTTCAAAGTTACCGAGTCGTGTTTTAATGAAAATTTCGGTGAGTTCTGACCTGCTATTATTAAACTTTCCTATTCCTATTTATAATTGTTTTCGAATTCTTAATCCCGTTGAAACAATAGCGTCCAACTTTTGAGTGTATTTAAGTGTTTTGCATTACGTCAACATCAATGGATTCCCATTATCTAAATTAAAGTTCAAGATATCCTTGAATGTTTTTAATTATATAATATAAACATTATATTATATGAGATTTCGCTTTTATAAAATACGATAAAATTATTATATTAAATAGCCAACAACATCCATATAAACAGCCGAGCAAAAGAATCTTATCAGAATCTCCGGAGACTAGTCAACCTACCAATGAAAATAGTCAACAAACTAACAAACAACCACCTAAGAAGAATAAGGGAAACATGAAGAATTACATCATTCATAAGCCCAAATTAACCGTCGCCCAGACAGGATCAGCACAACGCCAAATGACGACACCTAAACGGAACAATGAATAGCAATCAATATTGGACCCTCTCCCAACCTCAACTCTCCCAGTACGGCCGGTCACCGCGGGAGAGTATGACCAAAACCCCCCAAATAAAAATGAAATTTGTAAAACTACCTTTTATATTTGCACCCTTAATGTAAGATCATTATCTTCTGATCAAAAACTAACAGAACTCAAAGCAGCACTAGAAAATATTAACCATGATATAATAGGTTTGTGCGAGGTTCGTCGCCTAGGAGAAAAGATAATCGAAGACGGAGATTACATCTTCTATTACATTGGCCAAACAAAAGGGCTTCATGGTGTAGGTTTTCTAGTTAGGAGGAAATACAAAAATAACATCATAAAATTTACTGGAATATCAGAGAGAGTTTGCATACTAGAAATCAAGCTGGAAAATATCTGTTTTGCATTAATCCAGGCGTATGCGCCCACTGAAAACTCGCTTCAGGAAGAAATAGACTGTTTTTATGATGACTTAGCGAATGCCCACGATACCGTATCTACTGAGTATATATTCTCTATGGGAGATTTTAATGCCCAAATCGGAATTCCTGAAAAATTCGAGAGACCCATTGCAGGCGAGTATGGTTATGGCATTAGAAGTGCTCGAGGTACGCGACTGATTCAATACGCACAAGAATACAACCTAAAAATAGTAAATACAATGTACAAATTAAACCCTAAAAATCGCTGGACTTGGATCTCTCCTAATAGAAACACAAGGAATGAAATTGATTATATTATGACGACGAAACACCGCTTAATCACGAAATACGAAGTACTACCATCTTTCACTTTTGGATCAGACCACAGACTAATAAGGGTAACTATTAACCTAAAATCAAAAAAGAAAAGCAGACGGAATTTTTCTAACCTGTCTAATAAGCTGAAAACTCTACCCGAACAAGAATTATACCTTTCTAACCTTAACAAATTTATACCAGATCTCTTAATGGCTCAAAATATTTACAATGCGGAGGAGTACTACCAACAAATTATCCACCACATCAAGTCAAGTCTATCAAACATTAAAGGTTCACAAAAGAACAAAATACTGTCGGAAAGAGCGCTAGAACTGATGAAACAAAGAAGTAAACTACAAAATAAACCTAAACTAAATAAATCCGATAAAGAAAATCTTAAAAAATTATACAAACTTACCAATAAAGAAATAAAAAAATGTTACGATTTCTACAGAACATCAACTATACAAAGACATCTCGATAACTCCAGATCTGCTAAAAAAGCTTTTAAAGAACTTAATCAAACCAAATCATGGGTACCTTTCCTGCATTCTGGCGATAACAAATGCAAGTCTCGCACAGAAATAATAAAAACAGCTACCGATTTTTATGCTAACCTATACAGGGAACCACCCGCACAAAAGCAAACCAAGACTGACTACCACTATACAGACACAACTCCAACCGTACAGTTTACAGAAAAAGAAATCTTGAAACAAATAATGAGACTTAAGCCGGAAAAAAGCCCAGGGCCAGATGGGATCACTAACGAATGTATCAAGGTTGCGCAGACTCTACTACTGACACCAATCACCATCCTATGGAATAAAATACTCGAGGATGAAGCTGTGCCGCACCAATGGTTGGAATCTGAAATTACTCTGCTATACAAAAAAGGCGACCCAGCAGACTTGGGAAACTATCGTCCTATAAGCCTTATGTCTAGCTTTTACAAACTTTTTGCCTCCTGCTTGCTTGAAAGAATAGGCCCTGTTATCGATTCACATCAACCGATCGAACAAGCTGGGTTCAGAAGTGGTTTCAGCACATTGGACCATATCCAAGTAGTGGACCAGGTGATTGAGAAATTCTCAGAATTCAATAAGCCCTTGTACCTAGCCTTCGTAGACTATAAAAAAGCTTTTGATACAATTTCACACGAAAGCATCTGGGAATCACTGAAAGCACTAAACATAAACAAAAAATATATTAACATCCTAAATCAAATTTACAATAACAGTACAAGCAAAGTCAAGCTAGATAGAGTAGGCGAACCATTCAAGATAAGAAGGGGAGTCCGTCAAGGAGACCCAATTTCGCCTAAATTATTCATAGCCGTCTTACAACACGTATTAGGAAAATTACCGTGGTCCAATCGAGGCATTAATATGAATGGAAACATGCTTAGTCATCTCAGATTTGCCGATGATATAATATTGTTTGCGGAAAACCCTCACCACCTAAGTAAGATGATCAATGAACTTAACCAGGCTAGCAAAAATATTGGATTGGAAATTAATATCGACAAAACAAAAATAATGACTAACCACACTGAGACGCCCATCTTACTGGATTCCCCTCTCGAGTACGTAAATAAATATATCTACTTAGGCAAACAGATTTCTTTTAGTAAGGAAAGAAACCTTGAAGAAGTAAACCGAAGGGTCGCAATTACGTGGAGCAAGTTCTGGAGCTTTAAAGAAATTCTTAAATCGCAACTTCCGCTAGCAACTAAAAAAATAGTCATGGACACAGCACTACTGCCCTGCCTCACTTATGGGTGCCCAACATGGACCTTCGACCACAAAATTAGATATAAAATCCAGACTTCGCAAAGAAGAATGGAAAGAAGCTGCCTAGGCATCAAACTTAGAGATAGGATAAAGAACATCGACATTCGAAAAAAAACAAAAGTATGTGATGCCTTAGGTTTTTCACTGAAGGGAAAATGGAAGTGGGCGGGTCACTTGGCTCGTTACAAAGACGACAGATGGACCCTCAGGTCAGTTAAATGGTCGGGGCCAAGAGGCACCAGGACAAGGGGTCGACCAAAGGCAAGATGGGCTGACGAAATAGTAGCAGTCGCTGGCGGAAATTGGCTGAACTTGGCCCAAAACAGGGATAAGTGGCATTCTTTGGGGGAGGCTTTTACCCGTACGGGGTCCATATAGAAACCTAACAACGAGTACTTAATTTTTCTAAATTATATAAACTAGATTAGTATCTAAATTATTCTACAATGTACTCAAACTGTAACTGTAACTAAAATTGTATATTCTTATGGAAAAATAAAGCTTTATTTATTTATTTATTTTATTTATATGAGATTTAAGAGATGCTTTTGCTTTTTATTTCATTAAACTTAATGATAAATTAACACCTATTTGGGATAAATAATAAATATACATCCCAAGATTAAATTTAATCAACGCATACAGTAAAATCGCAATATTGAAAAGCCTAGCTACATTGCAGAATTTAATTATGAACCTAATAGCTTGGTTTGATGAAAAATTTTAATCCTCCCTCAAGTTAATTTCCTCAGAATCTGGAGATTCATTTTCTTATTCACATACCTCTAAATGAATTAAATCAAGATTAGAAAAGTTTCGTCTCATTTAAGACGTCTTACTTTTTACGCTCTTTTACTTACATTTTTGGAATGATGTTATATCGTATTTATACCGTTACGTAGTCTTCTCGAGAACTGAGTTTCCAATGAAAAATCGTTCTAAGTCTCTGAAAAATATGAGTAATAGTTCATTGGATCTGGAATGAAATTCTGAGAAAGATTTTTTTCTGCAAACTAAAATTGTATTAACAAAAATCAAAAACTATATTATCGCAAAAAGTTTCATAGATTATAGAAATTTTCCCATCCCAAATCCCATGCCAAAAGGCATCCCAATTTTCTTAACTACAAAAATAGTGTAGCTAATGCAAAAAGAGACAATCGTAGTCGTACTATTTGATGCTAGTATCGTACATAAATTGCTTTTTATATATTGATAGGAATATTACAGCACACAAGATTAATAGCTGATTTTACTGAACCATATCGTCACTTTTGTATAATACCGGTAAACGAACGCTTTGCTTTCAATGCCAAATTCGAAATAAAATGATTTTCACTATTATTCTATTATGCTTTTCACCTCAGCATTAAGCGCGTCACACACGGTGAAGATACTATAATATTTTATCTTAAGATACTCTTATCTTAAGGTATCTATCTATCGATCTTAAGGTATCCGGTATCAGCGTTCTGACCATCATTTTTCTTTTTGTCATTGCGTACTAAGACCCCTGTAGAACCGCCATCCTGTTACAAATGACCCGAAATTTTGTGGGTAACAAACCGGATACCTTAAGATACTATAACGTTTTATATTAGAGTATCTTGAGATAAAATATTATAGTATCTTCACCGTGTGTGACGCGCTTTATACGTTTTACTACCAAGTTAAAGTTATTTACTTTATCGAGGATCGCAATTCTCTTTACTACCTTTCTCAATGCTTTTCATCATACTAACATGGTGTCACCACGTAGTATATATTCAATAAAAGTAGCAACATGCATTATTTATACGTTGCAAATTTATCATCAGACACGTGCGATCGTAAAATAAAATGAGAATAAGAATACACCTACTCCAGTGAACGAGTACATCTAATCCATCGTAAAAAGCGTTATATCAAACTTATAATGTGTATTATCTTATATTGAAGCCTTGCAGGTGCGAGCGTGCTCTAATTAATTGAAAAATAGTTCGATCCAGACCATTAAAAGTTTCATCAAGTTTAGTTCAGGAACAACTAAAACCAGCTCGACGAATGTAAACATCTTGGAAACTGGCATGCCAAGTGTTTGGAACCAACCCGTATTTGGTCACTTTGAATAAATAAACCCTTTATCTGAAACTATTCACTATCAAAAATGTATTTTTTTATAATACATAGGTAATGAAGATTTAAAAGTAATGCTGTATGCTATTTCTCATGATACAAAATGTATTTCATACCTTTAGTTATTTTCAAAGGAAATTAATTTTAAAATTCTACATCTTACTGATGACCAAATTCCACATGGCTCCAAACATCAAACCACGACCAAAAATAGACAGCGTTTGCTCTAAAAAATGAGCTAATAATAATAACATACGTTCCCATAACCATCAGTTTTATTAAGCAATAACGATAGACGAAATTAATCGCGACCAAGTCGAAATTAATTCAAAGCAACGACGTCTTTATGAGGTGTGAGTCAAATATGGTCGTGTATACTAAGAATAAATCTGTCACGCAAGTAACCGACGGTCACAAATTGTTATTTATCGTCACGTGTTCCAGAATCGTTAGGCTTAATGATACACAGGGCACCGATGACTAGACATTTTCATAGCTCACAAAGACAATATAAATTCAGTTTGGTTTACTGTTCGGGACTGTACGGGAAAATTGTCGGAACTGTTTTGGTGAAAGCCCCTCTGGTAATGTTCAGTAGACCTTGGAATACAAACTAGCAAATGACTATTATATGTATGGAATCATATGTCAACAGCACATAAACCAAATGTTTATTTTTTGAGCGTGATTGATTGATAGGTATACTTTTCTTTTTCCTGAAAATTTAGTGGTCTAGTTTATAAAACACTAGTGGTCCGCCCCGGCTTCGCCCGTGGTACATATTTCGCAATAAAAGGTAGCCTATGTCCTTTCTTGAGTTTCAATATATCTCCATACCAAATTTCATGCAAATTGGTTCAGTAGTTTAGGCGTGATTGAGTAACAGACAGACAGACAGAGTTACTTTCGCATTTATAATATTAGTAAGCTGTGGTCACATATAACCGGTAGTGCATACGCCAACTTATATATAAAAAAAACTGTATTTAGCCTAAGTACACATGTAACGACCTTTTGTGATCCTTAAATAAAGAAAAATAAAATAAAAATAAAAAACAGATTTGCGGTACAAACCGATCGCTTCAAACGTGACGCTTAATTTCATTCAAATACTAATTTCATTTGGAGGCAATAGCGGTCCAATATTAGTTTATTTAACGCGATCACTGTCCAATATCCCAAGCGACCATCTAATAGTACCTCAGGGGAGATGACGCTCCACTTTCAACCGTGATTTGACGTTCACAGCTGTAGAATTAATATAATCTAGACTGTGCAATCTATTTACCATCAATTCGATTTAAAATAAACGCTTTGTAGATATCTTTATTTGGTATATTCTGTCATTATTGATGAGGAATAGATAGAAGGATCTCTTTTATGTTGACAGCTGTGGATTTGTTCTGTATAAGAAGATATTGTATTGAATATTGATACTTAGTATTTATAATATTAATATGTATAGCAAATTTTGTAAGTACTAGCTAAGAAAAACCCGCATAGTTCCCGTTCCCTTGGGATTTTCGGGATAAAACCTATCCTATGTGTGAATCCAAGTTATCTTCTATATGTTTCATTGTAATCGGTTCAGTAGTATTAGCGTGAACGAGTAACAAACACACACACATCCTCACAAACTTTCGCATTTATAATATTAGAAGGATTTAAATTAAAAAATATACATTAAAAGTAACAGTTATGCGTATCATACTGAGTTTTATGTATCGAATAGTACTAAAAGTATATTAAAAATGTAAAAAACTATGTACCAAGAGAAATACGGAGAAATCAATTCAGTATTCTATATCTGAAGCAGAAAATCGGATGCTCCATTTCCCCAAGGCTTTGACTTCCAGTGCCGGAAATATTCACCTCCAGCATTCATAATCACGAGGAAAATTGCATATTGATTGAAAAAACTGAATATTATAACATTTTTGTCAGTATATTGTCTATTTTATTAATAAATGGTGTTGCAGCTGGCGAAGTTTAATGAACCTCTTTTTTATAGATTTTAAATACTCAAATAGCGGTTTTAATGTTATTTGTTAACTTACAATTTCATTTAAACTTTCTTTTCTCATTTTAACCAGAGAAGAGTGAATTTACAAAAATGCTGTCTTAGTGTCTTCAATTCACATCACGTCCAAGACATTTAGAACCTTTATGTAAAATTCTATGCTTCTAAGCTCTGCTTTAGCTTGAACTGTAAGTAAGTTGCATGTTTTCATTCAATATAGACAAAATACAACGCAAATTAAGCTGCTAAAATAAGTATTACATAATTAGGTATATAATATAATTATTTATCGTCACAAAAATACTCTTAAAATACGATACTCCAAAACAGAGTAAACAGCATTATTAGAATATTATAAAGGCATATTCGCATTCAATTTGACGTCATCTAAACTATATTGCTGCCTATCTGGGACGCGGTCTATCCATTCTTTATCTTTAACTACCCAATTTCGTCAGCATAAAAAGCGCTTTCTTGCCATTTAGCGCTGTTTTCGTCCTTTTACCTCAAAACCGTGGCTATAACACCTCTCCTGGGTGCGGTATTATTTGCATTTAGAGCGAACGACTGATATTTTGACCTTATCAGAGGAAGATTGTATTTGGGGACGCATTCTGATGACGTAAGTAGAATCACTCGGAACTCGTGCAAGGAAATTACTTAATATTACAACGTATGAATTTTTGCGTGTACTCTTAAATTGAATTTCCGAATTGGTATACCCGTGTTAGTAGGGTATGTTATTTGATGATAAGCGCTACGTTTCAGCATGTGTCGATGTTATTAACTTTTCGTATAAAGGATTGATTTGTACTAGTGATATATATATGTATAAAGGCTACATTGGATTTTAAATTGTATGTACCTTTTTTTTATAGTGGGGAAATCTTCCAAAGATACCCACTGCCCCCGGGGAAGGAGCCGTGGGTTATGTCGGATTCCTACCGACTAAAACCCCACTGTGTTCCGTCGAGCCGCTTTAATGATGGGGCCGCGGGTATTGGTTGGAATTCTTTCGCGACCCCCTCGGCGGCAGCCCATCTCTAGGCCAGGCGCAAGCCAAGAACAGGAAAGATGGTTTGCCCAACGATAAGAACTTTATTAATACTAGAGCTTCGGGTTTATAGATCGGCATGTTCATAGATTTCACTGAAATACGTAGGCAGGTATATAATCAAATACTGAACGATTTTACGAAGCGCGTGTGTGTATAGCCACGTTATTTATATAATATGGGCTTATTTATAGATACAGGCTTAGAATATTCTTGTAGATATAAAATTGTATTTGAAACTAAGGTACTATGACGTGCCTGTATTCTGAAACATTTTCCAGAAACAACTTACACTTAATATATTCAATATGTATCACAATATTACACGCACATTGAAAAAAAAATCTAATGTCATCATTTCAGGGCAATTTCTTTCAACTATGCTGCAAATATGAAAAAGTTGAAGCTATACAGTTGCACAGCTTACTAGGCCCTAATTTTTGAACAAATTGAGTAAAAATGGTTTCAAAAATGATTGTTGAGTTCAAGTTGCTTATTTTAATACTTATTTGTCGTTTATTTAAAACACCCTTTTCTCAATATTTAAAAATTATTTTCACAAAATCAATTATTTTTCATCGCCTACAAAATTATTTTAAATCAAGCCCTATTACTGAAATTAATTGGATCGAATAAGTCTTATATAAATATATTCCCTCGATAGATTATTTTAAATTACGAACCCTCATTATAACAAGCTTAGTCGAAAAGCCGAAACCACATAATTGATTCCATTATTTGGAAATTGATTATTATAACACTCGGCCTATAATAACTATTTTGGAGCTATGAAATTATCGATACCATCTAGAGTTAATTAAAAAGTGGATACAGTATATAAAAATAGATATTTACATCAATAATTTTCACGATTTAACGTATTAGAAACGTAGGCTTAACGTATCTTATTATCATAATCACCAGCTATAAAAACGCATTCATTAAACGTTTATAGACTTTTAACAAAATAAAAGTAATAGAAAAAGCTTAAAAAAGAAAAACATAAGCTAAAGAAAGGAAGGATATGTCACAGAATTACTTATCTATTCATCCTGTTGCTTATAAAAAAATTTGACATAGGTAGACGAAAGAATTACCTATATACAAGCTATTCAACTCCCAGATTTGAAATTCAAATAATATAAGCCGAAATCCATTTAATCGTGAAAATATGACAAAAAATAAAAATAACGAAAATCTCAGCAAATTCGCAGTAACAAAAACACGCATTCAAATTAACCACAAAACAGGATGCTCGTTACGTGGGGGGAAAACAAAAAAGTTTTAACCCTTCGCTCGCCTACTGATGTCTATTTTACTTTTTTATAATGACAAATTTCTTTCTCCTGAATAAATGTTACACCAAAAAGGTTTAATACAATAGAGTAGAGTAATTACGAAAACTCTCAAAACACAAACTTATCGGTGAGCGTGGGTTTTGCAAAACAATCTAATATAAATTATTCAATCAGATATAACACAGATTTACTTTATTGTAACTATTAATAATGAAGGTATTTAAATTTAGATTTTTTTTTTTTTTTTACTTTTTATCTCATCTATTCATTAAAACGCAGAGTGCTTTTAAAATGAAACGAAGCAAATATTATGTTTAAAAAAAAATGAACGTAAGATGAGATGAGATGTTAAGAACATGGATTAGGATGTTTTCTTGATACATTCTCTTCTATTTTTAATTTACAGTATGGCGCAAAAATAAAATATTTTATGTATTTATCACATCTTTCAATAAAAAATTACCAATAAAACCTCACTAGAAGCAAATAGGGTTAGCCAACTTTAGGTCCGAATACAATAATCATATTTCAACTACACTTCACTTGTTGCCACTCGCCAAATTCAGGATATTTTAACGTTACATTTTAATGTATTTAGTAGCTGTGTTCAAGGATCTATTTTTTGCACATCAACTCGCATTTAGTTCGGTTGAAAACATGTATACGAAGTCAATTATATTAGTAAGTTCATTGCTATCTAATACTTACTGCACGCCGTGGATGCTAAAATATAAAATACTCACCTAATATCATTCTCATTTAAACAATTCTATTCCAATGGCAATATGATTTTTATTTTAATGCTAGAAATAAGTACCGATTGCAAATATATGCAGATTATTTGCGTGGGACGCAACGACGGCAATCAAATTAAGCAGCGACAAAAAGAGCAACGAATAGCGTGTTAAACCCTCGCCTGTTTTCTGCCATTCCTATTTGCTTTAGTACAGTCAGCATAAAAATCGTTTCACATTTATTCAATAGCTGTATGAATGAAAAATGTAATTTTGTTTAGAGTTTTAGACGAATTGTTGTTTTACTGTGCGGGCTTTAAGCGATATTATATTGTTTATAAATATGTAAATGCACTTACTTATTATTTGTTATATACAATATTCAATTTTTAAGATATTTACTATGCACACATTATCTACATATTATATTTATTACTTACGTATCTGATTTTATTTAAGTAAAAGTACGCACACACAAACAAAAATAATATTCTAAATAAAACAAAAACATACAGATGAGCTGGATAGGTTATTAAATTATATATCTATTTTATTCTTTTCATGAGTTATTATTTCAGTTGTATGATATTATCACAACATCGACTATGTTATTATATCATTGTCTCAAAACTTGCCGAATGTAATATATTTTGATATTATGCTAACACAAAAATAATAATTATTATTTATACTGGTTTGCGTACGTTTAGCCAATTGTTATTTTATTCAAATTATATCGAGGCTATCAAAGTTTCGACATTGACCATAATCTTTGGTATAATTTTACAACAGAAGGTTTATTGACGCAGCCGTAAAAACTTTATTGTAATATTAACATAGAAAAGAGGAGCAATAACGTAAGAAACTTTATTTTACTAACTCGCATTATTTCTACATGATGCATCATTTTCTAGTCTTAATTTCTTCCAAATGTCTCGTTTTATATTGTCATATTAAATTGGTTTTTGGTTTTTAGTTTAAAAAGTTCAGATTTCACAGATTATTTCGGTAGTTACATCTAGTTTAACTTACATTTTGTATACTCTAGTAACTAACATCTTTAACTAAACCTTTGTAATAGTGACTATAACAAAGCTTGAATTTTCCAAAATTTGAGTTCTCATGTTGAACACATTATGAACAAACATTAACCGCTTTTGTATAAAGTCTATGTCATTATCTATGTTAATTACCATATTATAATGCTGTAAAACCTACAAAAGCCTAGCCAATTTTTAGTTCTATTCTCAGCTAATAGCTGGATACTCGCCAAAGTAAACTCAGCCCAACTCTAATATGATTTTAGTTTAGTTGCGAAACAAATCCCGTATTCTGCATCCAAGCGAGATTACTTTTAACTAAAACTTTGTCCGCTCTAGTGGGTGAAGCGTGGCAACTAAATGTCGTATTAACTGCCTAACGATAGTGAAAAGAATGGGTATTGGAATAGATATTATAATCTACATCGAGTTTATCATGCGTAATCGCTTTTGGAATAAAAGTTTTTCTAATAATTTATATTTTGAAAGGCTCTAAGGCGATTAGGCTATCAAATAAGTCATCATTACAAGAAAATATGAAATAAGTAATATCACCATCTAGTGAGTACGCAATTAAAATTATTTTACCACAGAAAAACAATAAATTATTAGTATTTCATCTAATTGTATCGCAGTATTAGCGCTACTTAAAACTCTTTTGGAACTCTTATTACAATTTTTTTTTTTTCAACTATTTCTGTCCAATGCATTTTAATTTTGCCTCACCACTGAGAAAAGGATTGAAATTACACTATTTATTAAGTAAACGTATTAAATTCATATTTCACTTCGTGTAGAAGAAAATGGTAGAACGTAGAAGGCGTTTTCTTTTGGCTATGTGTATATTTGAAATTAATTTACTGACTTATATTATATCAATGAGTATTTTGAACACTGAAATTAGTACATCATTATATGAAGATAATAATATTACAATATTAATATTTCTATAAAAAGTTACGGTGAATAGTTCATTTCGTATTAGTTTTTTATACATCTGAAGCGGCAAGCAAATATTTTTATAACAAAACAGTTCCCCGAAGCTATAAGAAAGCAAAGTAACCACAGACGAGGACGGACAGAAACCTCGTTAATTCCATATAATATCTAATATTATATTTAGCAGAAAACCTTTTTTATTCCTCTATAATATACCCAAAATGTGTTTTGGAGATTTTATCCTACACATTATTTTCATATATTCGAAGTTTATAAATAGACTTTGAATAACGTATTTTTTATCTATACACTGAGTGATGTATATTTTGAGAAAACATTATTAATTATTTTATTGGTTCACTTATTACGATTTGGTATACGATTAGCATATTTTATATAGGTATAACTCACTGCCAAATGGCCGCCTCCTTGGTACAGTGGTTGACGCGTGAGCGTAGAACCGAGGGGTCCTGGGTTCGATTCCCGGTGGAGACGAAGAAAAAAAAAAAAATGTCTCGGTCTGGTAGGACACAGAAGGCTGATCACCTACTTGTCCCTAAAGAAAAATCGATCAGTGAAACAGATGTATGCATAATGCATCTGCCCCTTACCCCACTACGGGGACATGGGACTTCACTTTCACTACTTTCTATAACTCACTGCAATAGCATCTCCATACGTTTTCAATAGTAGGATTAATTTAAAAATAAATGTTAATGTTTAGTACCTATATTCTTATTGAACTAATTGCAAACTCAATCTCAGGTACCCTCCTATGTAAAGCATACGAAGAGGTGTCAGTTTCCTTGCCAAGCTAAAATCCTAACAGCGAATATTATAAATGCGAAAGTAACTCTGTCTGTCTGCCTCGTCTTCACGTCTCATGTACCGAACCGATTTGGATGAAATTTTGTACAAAGATAGCTTGAGACCTGAGAAAGGACGTAAGATAGGCTTTATCCGAAAACCTAGTGGAAAGCTTGTTTAACATAATATTACTGTCAAGTTATTAAATGTAGGGCCGATTTTTCAATCCATAGTTAAAACTTATCCGCCCAATAAAGTATTACACGTTAATATTAAAATATCACCCGTAAACTGTCAAATACGGCCAAAAAATACATTTTTGAAATGGTAGTTTAGTACGTTTTTCGACGAATAAGTATTAACCAAGAATTGAAAAATCAGCCCGTAGAAGAATAAATACCTAAATTGTAACACAAGACTAGTAAGAAACTAAGATTTATGTAGAGACAGATAATAGAGACGAAATACAAGTGAAAAGTTGTAAATGACGTCACGTCTTTGTTACAATTATAACTCAGTCCTTCCTGGATCAGTTATCAGCTTAGTCTAGATATTCTCACAACCTAATTAACATATACTATTTATGAAAACAAACCCTCGTTAACAGAATTATAGCACAAACAAGCATCGCTGTGGTAGAAATACATCTCTAATTCAAACTTTTAAGTGTATTTATAACTCATAAAAGGAAGTTATTTATCATTTAATCAGTTTTCTTAATGTAATAAATTTTAAATGGAATTAATCCTTAACCGAAACTTTTTTTTGTTCTCACAGTTGAAATGAAACCTGTAAAAGAGACAAAGTCTTTGTCGAGAATTCAAGACTCTCTAAGGTCAACTATTTGTCGTCTCTTACTGTTTTCTAGTCAGTAAAAAATGGCACATGAGACATATTTTTAATTTAAGGTACGCACGACAACATAGAAAAGGTAGACATTGATAAAATAATAAGGTTAGACAGATAATATAACAAATTATGTGAACAGCACTCCTAGTTAGTATAGACATTGATAATATAACAAATTATGTGAACAGCACGCCTAGAGCAAAGCCAAACTTTACCATCCACTTTTTCCGAAATCATATTGCGAAAAAGGAAAAAATACCATAATTGCGCGCCATACGCTCCGTATGAGAACTTTAGACCCCCAAATATTTACGAACAGATCGGGAAAGTTGCTTTTCCGTCAGTAATATGTTCTATTGAACGATAAATTCGCGTTCCGATTTAATTGATGGTCCTTCACAAAATCTGACATAGTCGAAGTTAGTCATAATTGGGCTGCCATAAGTGGTTCGCTAACGAGGTCCGCATATGCCAAAACACGGAAAATTTTGCAAACTTGCCAGAAGTGCAAACATGCATCCCGATTTTTAAGTATCCTTAGATCCTTCCCGCTATTCAACAGACTCCTACTATTTTGGATTTGCTCGTTTCGTTTGAAAAACACGAAGCAGATCTGGCTTGTTATGTATCGTGATTATGATACTATCAAACAAGGTAATGGCAAGAATTTTGTTTAGAATTTCGTCATTATATTTTTTTTCTCAAAAATCTTTGTAACAATCAGTTACTTAAATAATATTAACCAGCTTAATTGCTCAAAAATGTCGGTAAGTATGATATGTTTTTTTTTTCTATTTTCATTATCAAAAATACCCCATTTTAATATAATAAAGATAGAAAATACCTTTTTACATTATTTATTATTTATATATAGATTACAAGTGTATTTTACTTTCAAATTTTACATTTCTTTTTCTCTATAATATTTAATAGGCTTAGTCTAGATCGTAGAAATGGTAAAAATGGCTCCATTTATGCACAGCGAGCTCAGCCTAGTTAACTCTGAGTGGCTTAACTTTAATCTGGTTAAAGTCGAGATCAACCTGAAACGCTTTTTTATTTTTATTTCAATTTTCTTTCACCGCCCGGAGATTACAAACTTCCTCTCTAGCCGTCTATGAGAATTAAGGTTAGATACCATTTAAGTAACCGCTGCATTATTTTACCATGGTAAAAAGATTTTATTTTATTATTTTGCTTTACATAGACCTTGTAGTTTTATAGGTACTAGCGAAAGGATATTTTTATAAATCGTCAGCCTAATGTTTTAGATAGGACAGTAAATGGTTATATTTTTGATTAAATTTTTCATTTTCATATTAATATAATCGACTACATCAATTACATACTCATATCAATTGCATGAAATACTGGTAGATACCGAAAAAGCTTTAAATTTGCAAATTCATTTCAATGCTTTGCCAGTAAAGATAAGAAAATTGGAGTGTTCCAGAGTCATATATCGCGATACGAACAAGAGTATAATGGTAATAAACGTAAAATTAATTACAATATTCCCATAACAACATAAATAAGGGGAGAGATAGAGACGCGTTGAACGAAATTTCAATTATTATCTGTGGAGAGAAGATTGCCTGCTCGACGCCTTGCTAGTTGCTACGTTTCTGTTTACATTTTGTTAAAAGACGGAATTTCTCAGTCTCAATGTTCGGTTGTTCGGTAGAAGCCAAAATGGAGTCGCCGTTCGCAGAATCGTTACGCTTTTTTAGACGTTAGAAATAGTTTTCACTGAAAGCCTGCACTATAAAATGCACATGCGTTTAGTTCTACGAAATAATAGGAATTATCGTATCAATTATCTATTCTACATAATATTCGGAGAAGATTATTTAAAATGACGCAATCGCATGGAATGAATTGAATTACAAGTTTACAAAAAATGCGAAGAGGTATTATTATTAAACATTACAACAATTGTCAATTGCAAGGAACAAAAGTGATGACCAGCTACAAAATAAATGTCCGCTGTTAAAAGAAGGATCGTTAAAACTTTTTCGGATATAACTTATATTTTCTACGAGCAACATTTTGTGATTTTATTTTCCAAAGTTAGTACGGCGTGAAAAAGCTTATAAGTATTTACAAGAATTGCTGATGTATACCATTAGGTATATTTTGTTATTTCTTGCGCGATATTTTGTTCGCTGAAGTTTCTTATATTTTCTATATCAAGGCAAACGCATATTACAGTAAAACATATTCACTTCTCGAATTGCTATACATATTTTGTTTGTAAAGAAGACACTTTCATACCGTCAGTATCACATTTTCAGTAGGTTAATAAAAACATAACCTCACAGGCCTGTTATAATAACGGGACCCAAGGACAGGCCCAAGTAATTAACAGAGCAATAGCGCTCTTATTTCGACGGGCACATTTAACGGTTGATGACAGCCACGGGCGATGCGTCCAAACAATGGACCAGTGTGGCCCGCAAGGGAGCGGGCCAAGTCATGACGGTGACCGGGACTCTGTAAGTATCATTAAATTATAATATATTTATTTGGTAAATGTTATGGCATCTACACAAGATAAGAGACGAAATTTCTATAAATATTAGTGAAATGAATACGGTAAGAATAAATATACTGGGAGTGAAATTTAAAAATCAATCTTCTTCTTCTCTTGAAACAATCCAGTGCCTGTTCATCCTGAAACAAAGTTTTAAAATCGCGATTTTAATTAGTTGGGCTCATAAAATTTAAATCCGAAATAGACTTCCAAAAAATACAAAAAAATCAATAAGTAAAACAAACATTTTACAACATAATTAAAAAACCCGTTACAAAGTACAAAAAAATCGCGTATCTTCCATACTTTAGACAGTTTAAACACCGCAATGATGTAGCGACCACACCTGGTGGAATTTCGCAGCGGTCATGAGAAAGTTTCGGGTAAAAGCTGTATTTGTTCGGAAAATTATGCCTTTGTTTGATAATAAAAATTCTTGTTGTTTGAATTGCCTCGTGATACTAAAGCTGAACATTATTCAACTTGAATCATTTTATGAAAATTTATTTTATAACAGATTTTAAACATTATCTTTCGAAAATGACGACGTTATAACGTTTTTTTTATCAATAGACTATGTACTATTATGTCTCAATTATGTAAATTATAATTGCAATCTACCTACCTAACTAATTATTAATCTCTATTGTATTAAATTTTAACTGCAATGAATAATCAACCCTATAATTTAATGTTAATAATTAATCCTTTAATCTAAAATGATGATACCTAAGTAGCAACGTTAATAATATAATTTTTTTATTTAAAATATACTCTAGGTGTAAATACGAGTTTTCTTATTAAATGACCAATAAGATGTTATACCATTTAATTTGTAAACAATGGAATAGTTTTATATCATGCAAGATAACGCAGCGACAGTTGAATAATCGGCAGAAGCGTTTATGTCTCAACTGCTATACAGCTTCCTGCACAAATAGATACCTTTCCACAAGCCAGTTGTTAATGTCCCGACAACGCCCCACCTATCAAGAATTGCCATCGAAACATTGCCAAGCAATTCTGGAACATCCCCCATACAATTATCGACGGATTTCCCCTGAACCTATTTTCATCCAGCGATAAAATTTTCATCGATAGTGATGTTAAAGATATTAAAACATGATATAAACGCAACACCCTGAATACCATGTTTATACGAAAATGTAGTTTCCATAAAGTTTTTATGATAAATCGATAAAGTTAATGTGTGTTCCATATAAACATGAAAGCTTTTTGTAGCTCCTCAGGTAGTCATGATTTTTAATGCTTGCTCAAAAATAGCGGTTGTAACTTCACTTCTAGCAATAAGGAAAGTCTTTTCCTTTATACTACCACATTTATACCACCTGAAACTTTCATGCCAAAAAAATAATTAATAATATCTCTATAGCGGGGGTAGCAATAAAAATACGTCAATATTTTATTGGTAAAAAATGGAATATTATCAGCATATACCTACTTCAATATCGGTTGAAAGCCACATCTTCGACGAGAAAACCTCACAATTTGTGTCTCATTTTGGTAGTAATGACAAAGTGCGCGTAATTTACGTTGCGTCGTCAGTTACGCTGAATATTATAACATTAACATTAAATTGCGTTCAATGTAGGTCAACTGGAATACTCATTAATTACGGTGTCATAATGGCGATTAAATTACACGGGTGGTTGTCTGGCTTCGTCGTAAATACATCAGCTGTACCGCGAATGCTGATGTTTGACAATCTTAAAATGCTTCATTGTTATTCATTTGGGGCAAATTGGATTTCTGAACGTTAGGTAATGCGCTTGCAATTTTTGTGATAAACAAGTTGATGTTGCGAATGTTAGGTGAATATGAGTAGACTTTATATTATGGTGGCGTATTTGTTAATAATTTTGTGAATTGTTTGTTGTGAAAAACCAAAACAAAAAAAAATAAAAGCATGAAAAACTCATCCTTACATGTACATTAATTGGAACTTGCAAATATTTATTGGGTAGGTACAACGGCACGTGGATATATTTCTGTATTGATTTTAACGGTTAAAGTTTCTTAAATTAATAGATGAAAGAAGAAAAAGAAAGTATAATGAAATTCCAGAACGAGTATTAAGTTGCCTTTAGTTAGACGTAACCTTCAGTCCCCTCCATGTTAATAAAGTAAATAACGGAAGGCTTAAAGGGTTAATAATTGGTAAAATTACATATATCATCACAAAATACAAATATTTCCCAAATATTCACATCGTAATTGCTGAATAGATTAGTTAACCCATGACAGGAATATTATTCTTAATAGCGTAATCACTAATAAAGCCCAAGTGTATAATAAATATAGTTTAAAATTTATATAAAATGCAATTGTATACTTTATTCTTATCAAATAAAGATTCAAAATACTTCTTTCAGCCGTTTCACCGTCAGGATGTTGTAAAAAAGCGGTAACTATGCTTATTTACAGCATTTGGAATAAATGCAACACGTGCATGCATTATATTTAATGCATCTTGTTTACCAATAATGGTACAATGGGCCCATATTGAAAGCAGATATATGTTGGCACCTGCCTTATAAATAACCACTACTGTGTTATGGAGGTGATAATTAAATGTACGTACAAACATACATAGCTATTATTGTTTAGTGCATATCATTGAACATAATTTGGTTTATATAACATTATTTATTCATAAACACAACTATTTTGACCATTTAAATATTATAATACAACGCATATTTCACTCAAACTTGTCTTGTACTTATTAGCGTCTTATTTTAAAGATAGTTCCTTTCAATTTGTCTAAACTACTTGATTGTTGATCAAATTTTGTTCCTGTGATGCTAAGATCAACAGGTCTTTCACAAGACGCTGATCAATACCATTAACTATTTAGGTACCTACTTAGAAGACGAAATAAAACTTCAAAAAGCAGGAATTTCATGACGAATATTGAAGTAACATAAAGATGACATATTGATAATTTAGCAATTACCTACAAAGAAAGGACAGGATGTAGGCATGCTAATTACTATTGCTTAGCAAGCGAGTAATTGCAATGTGGTATGTAGCCTTAACAATGGACGTAAGACGTTCAATAGATATTATGCCATTAGCATAATTATACAACATTAACTAGGGTACCATGATACCCTTGAACTGGGTTAAAGGCTTGCATTATTTTTAAATTGCCCTATTTTCCAAAGAAAACTTTTTTATCGTTAGATTTTGGTGAAGAATGTAACAATGTCAAACAGTAGAAATAGGACGGTTGGATTTGGTCAAGCAAGAACATATCAAAAACATTTACTTACCTATCCAATAAATGGATTTTATTGAGTCCTTTTATTAGTTCTATCTCCTGTAAATTGAAAATTAAGGTTAAGGTTAATTTTATATTAAAATTAAGGTTTTCGCATTTACATAGCAAATGAAAATTGCGCATAACATGACCCAGTGTTGGAAGCAAATTGGGTTAATTCGTAACAACACTTTGGGCACCACTTATTTAAATAAGTGACTCAAGCGCTTGCCCATTACATAAAATGAGCCATTTCATTTAACGATCTCTAATTAGTAAATAAGCTAATTTATTCCGATTGACTTTCCTATTTTATATTTAACTTGTTTCATTTAATGTAAATGAAGCTTTCGCTAGTGGTTAAATAAACAAATATTTGTTGAAGTGTCGTTACGTGCCAATTTAATATTACTAATAACGTAAATATCTAATACATCTACGTGATAAAAATATAACTATCATTAACTCTAATTAACGGTCTCATTAGTATAAATTTAATTAGAGGGATATCGGGCGTGAAAATGCTGTCTATATACCATTTGTGTTACATTATATTTGAATAACGGAGTTCCATAACGTTTCTTTACACACAGAAAGTAAAAGATAAAAATACACCTAGGTACAAAATTCAAAACGATTATTGATGAAATAAAAAAAAGGTTCCTTTTCTATTAGATAGAGACTTAAAAAATGGATAATTTTCTAAAATTCACTTTTTTACTACAACAATCAGGAAATATAATTAGAAACTATAATGAATTTAACCGTGCTTTAATTGTTTGCTCCCCTTTACATCTCTTGTACACCACTAATATTAATTTACGTGACAAAGACACGTTTCTTGTCCTCTATCCCGGGAGCACTATATAGGTACATCTACAGTCTACACTATTGAGTAATTATTTGTTTATACACATACTAAACAACACTTATCATTACCAAATCTCTTATATCATGTAGTTTTTCAAACACTAGATCGTATTTCAAAGGACTAAAAGCGATACTCAAAAAAACTGTCACATAAAGAACAATGACCTCTAACGTAACTATTCGCAAAACAAGAAAGTATGAACTGGAGTTCAACGGTGAAACAGGACAAAAATAAAATGTTCACCACAAAGCGTTCTTGCGGCCGCTTTGCATCGTTTTCAATCTACGTTATGAAAGCATGTTGTAACCAGCGGCCTTCCACAAAGCAATATCTCTGAAAGCTTAATACGTATTAAGTATGAAATGAATGCGGTTTTACCAATAATGTATTGTACGTGGAATGTCTTTGTGGTCGTTTTATTCAGCAATATTTAATGTGGTTATTTTGATATGTATGACGAATGACTTGATTTATTATCTATGAGGGATGGGAATGTAGATTTTGTTACAAAACTTTGTATGCTTAGAAATCAACACAAAATTGTTAAACATGAAAACGTAACAACGATTCACATAACACAATCAAGAATTTGTCTGGGACAATCAATGACCTGCTTTTTTATATATTATCATAGGGGACAATAAGCAGAAACTGTTACTGATTTCATGTACTCAATTTTATTTTGAAATAACTCCAAATCTGCAGTAAGAATTTTCAATCGCAAAAGTTTAAATTGTATTGCCTTGTTATTATAAATTTAGGTCAACACAAAAGTTTGGTCACAGTTGACTTAAGTTGCGCTTACTTTTCTTAATGAAATATTACGTATTTAATTTTACAACAGCTTTATCGAGTAATTATTGAAATTACAAATAATATAACTGGTAAACTTAGCTTTATTTATATAATTATATAAATAAACTAAGTAACTTAGCTATATTTAACTTAGCTATATTTATTAATATACGTCATTAGTAAGTTATTATATGAATTACTATTTCAATACAAATGTTTAAACTATATTATAAAGCTAATAAAATTAAACTTAGCTTACAAAATTTATATCCAATCTAAATGTAATCATTACTAACATTTTTTTTTTTTTTTTTTGTTTTATAAGCAGGACTCTACCAAATACTCTATGAACCACAAGATTTTCAATTTTCTATCAAACAATCCAGAATAATTTTAAAACAATACAAGAAAATATGTAGGGCGTTTAATATTTTAGCCGTTTAAACTTTACACGTTTTCTCGTTTCTAAAGGGGAGACTGGGGAGAGGGGACATCAAAGTGAATTAGCAAATGTTGTCTAGGGGCGTCCGTTTGTAAGCCTCTTTGAAGTTACTACCTGCGGAGAACTTGGGCTAAGCGTGAAGAGTTTAACATACTAGAAACGCTAACTAAGTAGCTAGATATACATTTTTTGAGGCTAATGAAAAAGCATACATGAATTACTGAATGATAACATTGATAGTTTTGTTAGTTTACATTTTTAATGAAACATGTGAGTTAAGCGTCTAATGACAAATTATTACATTGATAGTTCTGTTTTTTTTTTCTGTTAATTAGAGCTCGAAATTTTATTAAGCTATTGCATAGCTTCTATCGCGGGCCTTGAGCGCCGGGACCGAATCGAGAAATTCCGTAACGAAAAAACCTCACGCTCCCCACTCCGACGGGCGGAGGTGTGGCTTCAAGGCATAGCATGCAATAGCTTTACCGCGGCAGTCCCCGAGTCAGGCCTCCGTCACTCGCTCAAGGTCGCGCTATAAGTACCGCACAGTAGGTCGGTGCCGACCCAAGCGGCAGTTGGTTGGCACACGCGAGACTGCGCACCCGCGTCACGTTTCCCGCGCTCGCTACCAAGATGCCCGGTTATTGCGATGTGGACGGGTGTCGGAGTTCAAGAGTGAATAACAAGGAATTGTCTTTTTTTCAATTGCCTAAACAGGAACACAGGTAAAGTACTTTCTCGCTATTTGAATTGTAAAAAGTCAAAACTATAAAGGGTTCGACCTGTTGCTTACTACGGACCCGGGACTCCCGGGTCCCGGGCAATTTTTAGGGGCTCCCGGAGCTCATAGAAATACAGACCAATGCCAATGGGCAACTTTGAAACATTGGGCATTGGTTTGTGGTGTGGGGTCGGGCTAACCGACCGATACAGGCCGACTGCACTGCAACCAATTCTGATCTTTATTTTATTCTTAGTATCTATTATTCCTTTTATGGGTGGATCCAAGCACATTTCACACACCTGGGCCCTATTTAATAAACGTTACAATTACAATTTACAATCACATTTTAGTACCTATACAATGCTGACTTGGTTAGCTGAGAATAGTTCTTTCTTGGTAACAAATGAACAGAGCCAGCATTGTATACTGAATTGTAATTGTAACGTTTATTACTAGTTTAAGGTAGAACCGCACTTGAGCGACACTGCAGCGGAGAGGCGCTACGCGGCAGCGGCGCGACACGGCCGGAATGGTATTCTTTCTATTGTTTTATATGAATTAAAACGCACTACAACGGTGCAGCAGCGGAGCTGCGCGGCGCGGCGCGGCAGAGTTGCCTCCTGGAGAATATTTTGCCGCGCTGCGCCGCGTCGCGCAGCGCCTCTGCTGCTAGTGCGATATACCTAGCGGCGGCGTAGAGGCGCGGTGCGGCACGGACTCTCAGATCACGTGGAACTTTCGCGAGCGAACGATCATAGATCACGATGGACAAATAAACATTAATTAGTCTTGTGTGTTTATCCTGAATTATATGATTTAGAAAACGAAAATTATATGAATCAGGTAAATATAAAATCGACCAGGGTCTTTTAAAAGCCGTGGAAAAAGTGTGTAATATTCTCCCTCTTTATATCGTTAATTTGGTATATCATGCATGTACCCGTATAGGTAGACCAATTTTCCTTTTTTTCCAGTTTTTCTGCCTCTTTGCCGGCTACCTCGATTACTTCTTCGCTTTTTTCGTCCATCTTATAAGTCAGATAACAAACGAATGAATCTTTTTGCCGCGCCGCGCCTCTTCAGTATCGCTATAGTGCGTTTAGAAGTTGCCGCGCCACTCCGCTGCAGCGCCGCGCCGCGCCTCGGAAGTGCGGTTCTACCTTTCTTGTATTTGCGAGGACGGCATGAAAAAACCGGCCAAGTGCGAGTCGGAATCGCGCACCGAGTGTTCCATACAAGTATTTGATGTTAATTTCAATTTGATACCTTTACGCGTTCCTGAGATAAATGGTCTTGGTAGATGGACGGACAGACGGACGGATAAGTGTTACTCGCACTTGGCCGGTTTTTTTTTCTTTTTGGGGTACGGAAGACGGAACCCTTTTAGCATCTTATTCCTTTTTTCAGACGAAAGAAATGGCTTGAAGTCATCGGTAGACCGGATTTACTTACTGCAAAGCATACTACTCATTTTGTTTGCTCGCTTCATTTTGATGAAACCCAGATAAAATGCAAACCACAGTTGTTGACTGATGCTGTACCCATGAAACTACTTCCGAACCAACCTAATACCTCCAAAACCAATACTAAAGGAGACCGCCGTGATGTTTCTACTCAAACAAAGGAATCGTATGTTAATATCCTATCAGCAGTAACGATCAAAGGTCCAGACAAAAAGACTTCATGTGCACAAACTGCTTCAGAAAACAAGAACGAACCCACACAAACTTCACTCGCCCTATCTACTGATACACCAAGAAAACGAAAACTTCTCGATTCACTTAAAAGTGAAAATCAGTAAAGACGAAAGCTTGAAAGGGAATTAAATAAAATAAAGAAAGAGGTTCAGTCAAAAGACTCGGAATGTTATCAACATTTCAGTTTCAAATGTGAGAATGAAGTCAGTAAAAGGTTTGTGAAACTACTTGAATGGCAAAGTAATTGGAACAACAAGCCAAAAGGAAACCGTTACGATCCTGAATTCAAGCTTTTTGCATTAAATTTGCACTTTTCTAGCCCCCAAACATACCGCTGTTTGCAAACATTTTTACGTCTCCCAAGCGAATCAACACTTCAAAGATTTAATATGGTAATTCCTCCTAAATTTGATGACCGCATTTTAAAGTTTTTGTCGTCTAAACTGAAATCTCTACCGGAAAATGCAAAGTACTGTACGTTATGCATTGACGAAATGGCTCTCAAACGTCACTTACATTACGACACAAAAAGGGATGAAATGATCGGCCTGCACAACATAAACGGCAAAGTCACCAGAGAAACGGCTTCACAGACATGTGTAATCATGCTTCGAGGTATTGTGGAAAATTGGAAACAGCCAATTGCACATGCGCTTTTAGCTTCATCCAAACATTACAAAGAAATGGAAAAATGGTTAGACGAAATAATTGTGAAGTTACAGGGCATTGGAATAGAGATACAGGCAATAGTATCAGATCAAGGCTCGAATTTTGATAAATACGCAAAGGAAGTGAAAAAGGTCACACCAGAACAACCGTTCTTTACAGTGAATGGTAAAAAAATTTACTACGTTTTTGACGTTCCCAACCTGATCAAATGTATTAGAAACAATCTACTCACCAATAATTTTGTGATCGACGGCAAACAAATATCATGGAAATATATAGAAGATATGTTTGATAAACAAAAAGAGAAAGATTTGAAAATGATTCCAAAAGTGACGGAAAAACATATCCATCCCAATAATTTTCAAAAAATGGGAGTTAAATACGCAGCTCAAATTTTTAGCCGATCTGTTTTCGCTGCTATTAACGTTCTCGTTAAGTTTAATGTTTTACCCGAAGAAGCAAAACACACTGCAGATTTTATAGAAAAAATTAATAATATTTTTGATGTGCTTAACTCCAGTCAAGTTGCATCCACCAACAAGTATAAAAAAGCGTTCTCTTCGAAACCATATCAAGTTGACACCTTAGAAGAAGCAGCGAAGATGTTTGAAAACATAAAAGCTATAGATAAAACTAAAGGAGTCAATACTACAAAAAGAATCAAGACATTCAAAAATATACTGATCACCATAAGATCAATACTCATGTTGAGCCAAGATTTAGAATCAAAGGGAATCAAGTTCTTATTCACGCGAAGACTCAATCAAGATCCTCTTGAGAACTTTTTCGGAACAGTCAGGCAACAGGGTGGAAACTGTAAAAACCCTACACCAATACAATTCATGAGAGCATTTTCTAAACTTTTTCTCAGCAATATGATGCAAACTTCCCGCTTTAGTAACTGCCAAGAGGACGTTTGCGAACTACTTCAGAAAGCAGAGACATTTTTTGAGACACCGAAACCATCGGAATGTCACTCCAGAAAACCTTCTGCAGTAGCGCTAAACGGTGATGTTGATTACCGTTTTGACTTGCCGGATAAAAACGCGTTAACATACGTAGCAGGATATTTACTACACAAATGTGGTAAAAAACATAACTGCGACTACTTTAATGCTCAATTAAAAGATTCACCTAATATGGATGATACCAAACTGTATATGCATTTTAAGGCGTATAACAAAAATTCTTCTTTTTACGGAGGGTTGAAAGTCCCATCGGAGTCATTTAATCAGTACGTCGAAGAATTGGAAAAAACATTTTTACTTAATTTTGACAAAGTTTTGATGAACCGGCCGGGAAGTACTTTGCTGAATGAGTTACAAAAAATTAATTTCATTCCGCCTTGCCCTTGCTTTCCAAAAGATTATTTATTAAAATTATTCATAAGATTCAGAATTTTTACAACAGTTAAATTGAATAACCGTAAGTTCAGCGATGGTAAAAAAAACATTGAACATTTCATAAAATTAAAGCACATATAATTTTTATCTGTATTGGTCTTGTGGCCGCAGATTCACCCGAATGAACCCTCTACCCGTGAACCCGTAAATCTCAGCCATATAGTCAGCAACCCCCGAGCCACGCAGTAACAAAGAAACTCACAAACCTACCAGGCTACTTTTTATCCAGGAGACACATATAGCGGGTCCACACTGGTGAAACCGAAGGAAACAACTACTATCAATAAGATTTCATTTTTTTTATTGTATAATGTAACTAAAACTAACTGCAAATATAATTAACAATAAAAAATTAAGTGTTTCAGCAACTCTGTGTTTAATTTACGCGCTCGGTACAACCCTAAAGTTTTCGTTTGATGACGCAATCACGCGGCGTGCGCGGGAAACTCGCTTCTCGGTGCGGGTTCGTAGAGTACATTTCTTACTGCAGCCGAGTTGCGGCGCATTTTGTAGGTAAATATAGCGTAGGTATTTTAGCTTTTGTATGGGAGTGATGTATCTGTTACGAAGTAACTATTCTCTAATCTGTGCCCGAGTGCCACACGTCTTTTTTAAATTATACTATGGTAAAGACGGGCCACTATAAAATGTTGTCAATTGAAGGGTTATTTGTATAGGATACGTACGGGATAGGAATAATAAGATACTTCGTGAAATACAGAAATAGGAGTTATTTATGATCTGTATTGATCTTAATAAAACACAACAATTCAAAATCTTATTTTTTTTACTATTATCTATAAATGTATAAATAAATCTTATTTAAGACTTACAGCACTCAATTTTTAGAAATTTTTAGATCCTCTTTTTGGATAAAATAAATCTCTTTTACAGCCTGAATAATAAGAAAATCTTATAAGACAACAGCACATCCCTCTCCTAAAATACCTAATACTCATTTTTATAAAATAAATCACTCATTCATGTATTAAATTTTATTACATTTTTGCAATTTTAAATAAAAATTTCATAATAATACAGCAAAAATATATTACCAGTACGGCAGTCTGCATAAACCCGACTAACTTTTTTAAAGACGTAATCTACTTCGCTCCTTTACATAGAAAATTGAAAAGAAGTGCAACAGACAAAGGCTTGAATAGGGTATTATACTTTAAAGAGCTCCATGGTAAAGTGTCTTGGAAATATTTTGGTCGTTCGGAACCGTGTCGGAGCCGTGGCGTAACGGATCCGGAGCGATAACGACTTGATACGAGTCGCCCGTTCTAAATGGAAATCTTATTGCCACTGTATCCGGAGTATTTTTTGTATAATGGCTTTTCGTTTGTGTTATGTTTTAAGTAAGAGCTAAATAAACGTTATTGCTTTTCATTGTAAATTATTAGGATAAAATCAATCTTAAACTAATTAAAAAATATATATTTATTAACCTTCTAATTAAACATCACTGAAAAAGGTATGTCACATTTACAGATATGTAAATATAAACTAACTAAAATTAAAGTAAGTCAAAGGCTAAGAAAGTAAGCCATACTACAAGTTACAACAGAAATATTCGAAGCATCGTCTTGTTATAGACAAATTCCGTTGTATAGACAAGTTCCGGGATAAAACCTATCCTATGTCCTTTCTCGGGTATCAAAATATCTCTGAACCAAATTTCATGCAAATTGGTTCAGTAGTTAAGGCGCGATTAAGTAACAGACAGACAGACAGAGTTACTTTCGCATTTATAATATTATAGTATGGATGGTACTATGGTATTACTATCAATTATTAAAATATGAATATACAGAAATCATCTCTAGAAAACTATAAAACGATCGGTCTGACCTCTCTTGTTTGGGTTAACTATGCTGGTACCTAGAAAAATCCTGTCAATTCCAATAAGATAATTAAAATATTTCCTAAACAAATATAATATTTGTTATTATTCCACACAATACACGTACACGTGTAACTGTGGCAAACTAAATATTCGCTATGCACGTGCAAATTTATAAGCGAACATTTTCGAACAATGTTAGAACTAGTATAGTTACAGAAACAGTATAGTAACTAAGCTGCGCCATATAACGTTGTATGCAAAGATTTTCTGCCACGGCTGGAAACCCGCGGTCTTGATTGCATTTTCCCAACTGCAATAGAATAATATTATGTTAGCAAACACAGTTTGAAAGCTTATACGTTTTAGTTTTAGGTAAATTTGTTATAAAGTTGCAAATTTTTATAATACTTATAATAATTATACTCCTTATTTCTGCATTAAGGAATATTTACAGTACAAAAACGCATGTACAGCATAAACGTTTATTATTAAAAAAACGTTCTTATTTGTGGCAAATAAAATGTTAATAAAAGAAAATTGTAGCTTAGAAAACTTACTGCGTCGTTGGTCCAAACATCGACATAAAACAAACGACATTAGCACAAATGTAACTAAAATGCTATTCCATGCTTTATCAAGCTTTATACTTATAGCTCATAGCTGTATTTATAATTACTCAATAAGAACCTCCACCTTTTTTGAAGTCGGTTAAAAACGTAATACACTTGACATGAGATGTGACTAAAAGTATGAATAATTGAATTACCTCCACATATACGAGACAACGTAGTTTATATTTATTATTGTCTACAATAAAAATAACATATCATTGTTCTAAAATAGCCCCGTAAACCAGCGTACGTGGTAATAAAAAGATAGTAAATGTCTACAAAGATATAAGTTGTACCTGCAACGACGTAGACACAAAACAGTGCCAGCATACGTAAGAATAAATTTCTAGTAAACTAGAGACCCAATTTTCACGCTCTAAGTAAAACATCAGAGGACCAAGAGCTGGAAAAAAATTTCCTGAACGAATGTTAGCGTCGTTGTAGGATGTATCTATATTGCCTATCGTTTCTATCGTAATATAAATTTATGTAAAAAATATTAAATTCTTATCGATATAATCGCATATTGAATGATTCACCAAAGACATTCAGGTAAAATCGTTGCATAGATATAATCTCAAATATTTATTCAAAAAATATATAGTTGCAAGAATTTCGCAACCCGCTCTCGTACTATATAAGAATCACCCTATTTTCTAGTTTAATATTACTCGGTTGAAAACGTTAGCCATGCCAAATACAGTTAAGTAAAATTTCGTTGAAACAGAACTTCTTTTGTTATTTTCTTGGCTTGAGCCTCTGCAACCGATTATTCACGTTTGTGCAAATGGACCATGTGCATATTGACATTTTCCAAGTCGTAACTTTGCATCTGGGTCAGCTAAACAAAAGCTTTATGTCGTGTACAATTTTCAAAATAAATAATTTTCTTTGAGGTCGTAAAGTTCCGAGTGGCTGAAACAAACGAGCGTTTTACGCGAACACAATTTTTATGTTTCAATAAGTAAATATTTTATGGAATTAAATAATAACGAAATGTGTAAACAGTTTTGGAATGTTATATTTATTAAAAAAGTACAAGTGATACGTTAAATTTTATACACTTTATATTAAACTCTCACAACTGCTAATTATATCCCTTGCAACATGCTTCATAGTGCAATGCAAATCACATCTAGCAAAGGCAATATCGAATGTTCAACAGTATTCATTTTCATATAAATCAACAAAGTACTTTAATTTAATTAACATTGTATACCTACTACACGTCCGACACAATACAATGAAACTTGCTAACAGAAATGGGTATTAGATATAAATGAATGCATGTAGCGAGCGCCTGACTATGTAACTAAGTGCGAATGCAATGTATGAACCCAATACAAACTGTTTTAATTAAAACGACACCTAGTTTGTGGATCTAGTTGTAGTTTTAATATATTTATTACCTTTGACAGTATAAAAATCCCCAGCCAATATATTTTCCTATTTACACTTTCGATTACATTTCACTGATACATGCATCAATATTTACATATATCCAATTTTGAAACTTATACAAAAACAACAGAAAAAAATCTAAATGTAAAATATGTTTCCTTATTCCCTTCTCGGAACAAAACTTACTTGCAATAAATACCAACTCATTCTTATGTATTAAGGTTCGAAGTCTCCCCACAGAGTGTTATAAAAATCATATTTATATGCAATATAATCCACGAGGACCGACACAATTTGCGTTTTGAGAACCCGTAGGCTAGATCACTTAGAAATATAGTGTACCCAAGGGGAAGCTTCGTAGGTATATTACCAATACGAATGTAAAACCTAACTCGGCAAGCCATCTACATTTTAACGATAACACATAACAAAAATAAAAATAAAATATAGTTTTATTTGCATATGGAATAATATAATTAAGAGCCCATAAATACGTACTTAACTTTACCTGCAAAAATAAATAAATAAATATTTATATGTTAACCTTTTGACCGCCAGAGCAAAAACGCATCGCCGTGCCCTCCACGCCAAGCCACAAATTCAATGAGATAACCTTGAAAATAGTAGGGAGTCCAAAATGTTATCGATAAACATAATAATTCACGTCTGAATATTTGAATAAACAGCTTATAACACAAAAATAATATTCATTTAACCTCATCTCCTACTGTAAAAACTTAAGACCACATTTATAGCAACTATCAACAAAAAAAATCAACCTTTTGAGATACAAAAATACATATAAAATTGCAGCAAGTTACAGCACTATTCTCTATCAGTTACGCCCCATTGGCATGTATACATGCCAATGGCGCGGGCAACCATCCTTTTTTTTATAATCTCTCGCTTCTGATTAGGGATGTGTAGCTGTATATTATTATAACTTATCGAGTTTATTTATTAAGTTTATATGAACTATAGGTATTATTGTGGAGTGTTTATTTGTAAATATAAAAAACAACTACCTACCTTTAAATAAAGGGAATTGCATTAAAACTACATATTTATTTTCCAATCATTTGGTTTAATACTTGAGTTATTACAAATACTAATTATATGTAGGTACCTATTTAGGTCAATTACCATATTTTGATATGACATAGCGACAATTTGTATCATAAGAATATTCTAATAAAGGCACTGATTAGACTTATTAGGTAATAAATTTTGAAAACTGCTAAATAGGTAAGTACCTACAGATTTTTAGAGATATTTATACATTTTGGACCTAAGCGAATTTTTATCATTACATGGACAATAAATATTATGCTAGAACGCATACATTGTGTTTGTGACGATAAAATAAAAAATAATAAAAAATCAACAATTGTATATAATCATTATGTTCATTAACAGCCTTGTATTTACCTACCTATCTATATAATTATTATGCTCATTAATAGCCTTGTACTTATTTGATTATAATATTGGTAGATACCTTCTCGATAAAATATTTTTACAACTTTCCGCACTTAACAACACGGCACGCGCTTACGACGTCACCAGTCCGACATCTATTCATGTCAATGGCGCAGAAGGGATTGCATATCGATACTGTGCTAGGGATGCGCATGATTGGCGAAAAGGAAAATATTCAAATCAACAATATCCACAATATAGACAATATGGTATTATACCAAAGAATGTAGTATTTACCTTTTTTCTCAGTGACTAAGCTTATATATTTTTTTTGTAGTTATTACAAAAATTAAGCGAATTAGAGTAATTTCGCTGAAATTTTAATGAAGTTACTTGAATATTACACTACATCACTAGTAGGCACGTATACATGTCATTGGCGCGAGAGAACATGCTGTTTTAGCCATTAATTAAGTTATTTTTTGTCATCAAATATTTGAATAACTACTTGGCAATTTTGTTTACTGTGTATATTTATGTAATAACTGGGGATTCAGTTCATAAACTGTATAAATAAAACACGTAAAAGTAAAGGTTTAATATGTTTATTTTGTATTTATCTATGATCTGTTTCTTGGCATGTATAGGTGTCGTTGGCGCACAGGGCACGATTGCGCATGACATCTATAGATGTCATTGGCGTTCAAAAGGTTAATGTTCCAAATATGAACAATCATTGTGTATAGTCCTATGTAGAACTAGTACTGCTACAAATATAAATTTTTGTAGAAGAATACACAACTGTCTCTCAAAACTTAATTTCTTTCTGTCACGCTCTATTATATTAAGAGACAGTAATTCGCCTCCATACAATGCCACCCTAAAAGAAACTGGGTCTCCACCAGTTTTCTTTACTTCGTAAATAATATCCCTTACCAGCTTGTGTTAATAAAAATAAGAGTTAACTGTCACGTTACATAACTTATAGATATAGTTGGAGGCGGTACGTTTATCGTATCCAGCCATGCAACTTCGCTAGCTGTTTATTAAAGCAACGCACTAAAGGTGTTGATGTGGAAAATGTATTGCTGTTAACAAGCTCTGCAACCTATGACAATGTTCCTGTCACAGAGATGTGTACGGCTCTTGGTACGGCTGCATAAATTACCAATTACCCTAACTGCGTTTAATATTCTTGTAATTGATTGGACTGTTTAGAAAGTTATGATTATTGAAGCATTTGCGTATTTAAGATTACATGGAGATATAACTTGTTGCTTATAAATTATCGTAGATTCAAATATAAATATATTTATAAGATATTTTTTTGACAAATAAGAAATTGCAACCTTGTGAGTCAACCATAGAGTCTTAGAAGTAAAAGCTCTAAAAATAAAATCGATTCATAATTAAAAACAGTCTTGTCTTACAAGATTGGTAATAAAACGCATTCAAAAATAATCCATTTTTATTTTAATCCCTATAGAGCTAGCTATATTAACACTGGAATCAGTTGGAGCGATCTCGGGATCGGCTGGACCGCACGACCACTTGTGATAAATTGTGTAGATTCATCGAAACAACTACAAGCTTGTAGCGTATGTGATAAAGTACTGATGGATTACTTATGTCGCAACCCGATATATTTGCAAAACATTTATTTTATATTAAAATGCACACGACTTTGTAGGAGATTTCTCACATTATAATAATTAAATTAAAACAATTAGATTAATTACTGATTATATTTTGTTTTCTATGTTAAACGACAAAGTTTCATGAAGTTCATTTTTACGGAATTATTTATCAATGTTAGCTAAGTTAAACCAATATAAATTCTATCAAATAATAATTCTACCTGGAATATAATGTTTACAATAATAGATACGTTTTATTTAGGTCGTCTGTTAAGAAATAATAGTAATTCAATGTACTTTAAAATCCATACTAATATTATAAATGCGAAAGTAACTCTGTCTGTCTGTCTATCTGTTACTCAATCACGCCTTAACTACTAAACCAATTTGCATGAAATTTGGTATAGAGATATTTTGATACCCAAGAAAGGACATAGGATAGGTTTTATCCCGGAAATCCCACGGGAACAGGAACTATGCGAGTATGCGGGTTTTTCTTTGACTGCGCGGGCGATGCCGCGGGTGGAAAGCTAGTATTATATAAAACGCTTTCCTACAAAATCGAAGCATCGGATGGATAAAATGTTCATTTTATAACGACTACGGTTTAAGAAAGGAATATGAACTGCAATTGTGCCATTAAAAGTTTTTGACTCAGTGGCTCGAGATAAACAAATTTCTTTTAGCTGACGTAATATTCAACTAGCCTGCGACTTGCGAATACAATTTTATCGAAGAAGATCTGGTAAATGCACGTAAATAATAGTTTAATTTTTAGGGTGTGAAGTAGGCGTGTGTTTTAAGCGTACGAGCGAATTATGATTGGTTTCATTTTTGATCAATTCAGCCTCTCATCATGATTTAACTAATAAATAAAGTAAAGTTTTGTAAAATAAAATTAAAACTAGACTATTGGGACAGTAATAGGAGAACTATTATTGTCCCAATAGTCATAGTTTAAAAAAAATACAGTTTGCCAACACCCTAAAACAAATCTGCTCCCAAAATAGATCTTTCGAGCTTCCGCATAAATTATAAAACAATACAAGAACAACAGGAGCAGCGAATTAAACAAATTAAAAGGGAATTTAATTGAAGAGTCCGATAATTAAGCATGAATGTTTAAATTAATTAACGAATTTCGCGGAATCGACGCGTTGGGCCAGATTGGTCCTCGATAGAACAACCAAGCTTCTGTATTTCACGGTCAGTAATGTGACCACACTCCGATGTACATTAAGATTGAAAACAAGTATTTAAACGAACATTATCTTCATCTTTTATTGACTTTGTTTAAATTGTTATTTAAGTACACGGACAGGGATCTGATTAGAGATAAACTTGTATTGGTTAATTGTACTTTACGACTTACTTTTTATTGCAGTTCAATTTAAACGTCTACCATTATTTCATAGAAATCCTTAAATTTATATAAATTTAAATATATTTAATTATAGTAAATGTAGTTCTAACAATAAGTAGTACATACTGTATTTTTCACTGTATAAAAAAAAGAAAAAATTGGTTGTCTGTAAAGTCTTCTTCTTCTTCTTCTTCTCTTAATTAATGGCTCCACCCAATAAAAAGGGGGTTTACTGACAATTATAGTTGAACGTGACAACGTCCGATTGTGCTTCTTTGTCGCTCGTTCTGCGCTCTCACTCGCACTTCAAGCCTTACATGGAACGCCTCAGATGAGTCAGAGCGAGGTAACGCCGCATGAGTAATGTTTTTGCGTGCGTGCAGCCGGCTGTATTGAATTATAAGACGTTGTCACGTCAAAAAACGAAAGTCGATCTGACACGGAAATTAAAACAAAATATGTATGAGTTCATATAAATTTATTCCTGCACTCGCTCAGTACACCTACGCATTCATATGCGGCAGCGAGTCTCTGCGGAACTACTGTGTAGCGAAATATCTGCGGACACGGAAATACGTTAGTACATAGCAATGTTTTTGCAACTTTTTGCAATGATATGCCATTGTAATTTTCGACACGTAGTATATGTATATCTGTCAACTGTGTTTTCGACGACTGCAGGTGCAGACGTAATTTCAGAATGTCATCTCAGTCATCGCTTTCAGATTCTGAAGAAGAAGAATTGTTATTGCTGGTGTCAGTACTAAAGAGAAAGCGTAAAATCTGGGTGCATGAAATAAATCAGAAACGACGGAAACTTGGAGAAAATAAACTGTGCTTAGAACTTCAATCACATGAAGATCGTTTCTATACCTATTTCAGAATGAAGCCAGAAACTTTTGAATATTTACACAATCTTCTTGAACCTCATATTAAAAAGAAAAATACAAACTACAGAGAGGTTATTCCAACAAAAGAAAGACTGGCACTTTGTTTAAGGTAAGAAAATTTATAACTTATAGGTAACTAGCGGTCCGCCCCGGCTTCGCCCGTGGTACATATTAACGTTTTCTCTACATAAGAACCATCCTCGTACTTCAAGGAATATAATAAAAAAAGAATTATCGAAATCGGTTCAGCCGTTCTCGAGTTATGGAATTACAACGAAAAGTGGCATTGATTTTTATATATTAGATGTTTAAGTATTTTATCCACGGTTCATTCCAATTACAAAGAAATTCATGTATATTTTTTGATGTCGTGTTGTGTTGTCGTGATACTTGGGTGTATGTAATTCTTCTGCCACTGGGTGTGTGTATCAGTGTAGGAGTTAAAACGTTTTGAGTGTCTGGGATTGAATGTGTTTGCGTGTTAGGTATATGTATCTGTGCAATTGAAACGTTTTGAGTGTCTGGGATTGAATGTGTTTGCGTGTTAGGTATATGTATCTGTGCAATTGAAACGTTTTGAGGGTCTGGGATGGAATGTGTTCGCAGTTCTTCAGATGGTGTCGATCTTGAAATGTTCCAGTCGTTATCGACGTAGTAAAAATTGGGACTAGAGGATTAAGCATTGCTGAAATTAGAATTTGGCCGGCTATGATTCAATTCTTCAAGTTGAGCCTCAGTTATAATTTGTGTTATTTGAAGTTTAATAATAGCTTGCTTTTGTAGAGAAAATTTCTTTACAGTATGGGCATAACCTAAAAAATCCATGTCTATTCGATCACACGGTATATTGACAAGATTTTCTGTAGCGTTTCTGGCCGTAGTACCCGATTTTCGAGTCTTTAAATAAACGTCGTTGCTTACACGGTGTCGTCTTCTCCGGGATACTTCAGTTGCAGTTTCAGCTGTAGTTTCAGCTGTAGACCATGCTGTCTCCAGTTCTTGAACGACGAGCTCATTCTGTTCATTATTTGAAACCTGTTCGGCTTCTGTAGAATTTTCATTTTCATTCTTTATAGATATAGTACTGGTATCCAGTTTAATTTCAGTTTGTCTCAAGTTTGTGGATGAATCTATGAACGACATCTGTTCAGCCCATTGCCAATTAGCAAGCTTCTTCGCGGCTTGTCCACTGTTTGTTTGCTGACCCTGTTTATATTTTTTATAAGTGTCCCTTAGGTTTCTCCATTTATTTTTCATAGTTTTAACTGTAACAATATTTCAGGTTTTTAGCAACTGGTGACACATACACAACAATATATTTCTCTTATCGTTTGGGTGAATGCACCGTTTCAAAGATAGTAACTCAAGTATGCGAACTATACTATAATATACTAAATAAATAATACAAAAATAAAAATACTACAGCCAGAGTGGACGGGATCTGAATTTGCCAGCTCCAAAACCTTTGCCAGATTTCCAACAGACTACACCACATGTATTCATTGCAGATGGAGGATTTAAATTAGAAACCTTTCTAATGAGACCTTTCACTAGAGACGCAGCAATGAATGACCATGATAAAAAAAGATTTAATAAATCATTAAATAGGGCACGAGTAGTAATAGAATGTGCGTTTGGCATTTTAGCATAAAAATTTAGAATATTCTTGAGGCCCTTTGAAACAGATTTTAATAATACTATTAAAATTGTTAAAGCTGCAGTATGCTTGCATAACTTATTGCAGATACAAGAAGGTGCACACACATACGAAAATAAACAATTTTCGGACACTTTAGGAGCATTCGTACCAATGCATGCCAATAGACATAGGGCAGACTTAGCAGCGTTTAATTTTCGATCACAATTTGTAAATTTTTTCATGTAAATTATATAAACAATAAATTTCTCACCATCTATCTGAGTCTTTTCTTGAAGTTTTCTCCATGCTACCTCTTTTTTGTACGTATTTTTATAATCTGCGTGTCCAATTGCGTATAATACGGGATAATCTCGAATATAATGCAAAAATAATTCAGTATTTTCGGCATCCATGGCGCGAAAATCTGTCCTCACCGACAGAACGCGAGTTGACGCTTTGCGATGCAAAACATCACTAGCGAAAGGTATGCGTCTGTGTAACGGCAGTTTCGCAGGTCATTGCGGAACAATACTGACAAGGACGCAACTATTTCATCTATCTGTGCTAGAGTGAGACATATCATATGCGGAAACCTGCCACACTACTTACAGTTTTTTTGTTATTTCGCTGCCGCATACGAATGCGTAGGTGTACTAAAGGCGTAAAAGCGTTAACTTTAAGCGAAATACACTCATAATAAGAACGTTATGTACATAATATCAACGGTAAAATCCTTTCAGAAAAATAAAACGATAACTATCATAGTCTATTGTTTTAAAGCCCGGCACCCTTTGTCTTCCATTATTGCCAGTGTTATCTTTTTTTAATTGGGACAATGAAACTGGTCACCCTCATTGTAGTATTCACAAAACGAATATAATTAATGGGAACCAGACAAATGTTTCGCTATTGTAGATCTTCTATAATTTATAACAATCTCCTTTTAAGCTCAATTTAAACGCAGCGGTTACTTATCAATTTCGACGGAATGTAATTAACAATTAAATGTTTGCAATTGTTGTATCCATTTATAACAACTGTGCTAGGTGAAATCTTAGGGTCCTCTGCTAAATACGGTTCAATTTTTTATTTAAATAAAACAGGAAAGAAGACAGACAGAAACGCTCTAGGTATATCAAAACCTGGGTGGTGACGAGGATTTATTGTCATCTAGTAACTATACTTTAGTTAGCGTTTAGCTACTATTATGTATTCTGAGCTTTAGTTTCAGACAATCTCAGGTTATTTTGTAGAGTTTTAATCTACAATATGAGGTGCAATATTGAATATACAATGTGACATACAACTGCCAAAAAAATATAAATACATAATATGTAAAGAATTTCGCACGCATCTTACACAAATATGTATCCAAGGCTTCTTTACGATGAAACAGTATTGAAAACTATGTCTATAATAAGTACCTAATTTCACAAATGTATCACTACAAGTGATAACTGCGTTAAAAACAACCGACTTCAAACTTGCGCTTGCAACATTTACAAATACAGACAAAAATGCTCATAAAATAAAAACTAGGTACTGGGCCTATCCGAATAAAATTTTTATGGGACCAATTCGACACAATCCCGCATCGAAAAAAAAAGAATCACGTAAATCGGTTCGGAAACCTCGGAGTAATCGGTGTACATACATATAAAAAACATACCGGCAGAATTGATAACCTCCTCCTTTTTTTGAAGTCGGTTAAAAATCTAACCAAAATACATCACCGGTGTGGAAATATAAGAAAAATACACGGGAGAAAATTAAAGCAACACAAAAAGGACGTTAGGAATCCGTATAAATATTATAAAAGGGAATGAAAAGAGAAAGTAATTCTGTCGGATGCGCGTCAGCTGGACAACATTAGTCACACGATGCGAGAAAATTTAATAAAAGCACTGCTTATCGCTTTCTGGACGAAAATGGCTCTTCTGCCAACCCTGAAACGGGTGGACAATGTTTGAACAATATGTCCTTAATTTACAAGATTTATTACACTACTTTGAGCATATTTTTGTGAACGTAAATTAAAACATTGATGGAAATAAGAAGTATCACAAATTCGTGTTCAAACGATTAAAAAATGAATTTTATACGACTGAAATAATTTTGATAGCTCTAAGCGTGTACGTTAAAGTCACGACTCACAGGAAAGTATCAAACAATGACAGACTTCAATAAAAAATGGTTGTTCCACTCCATAGAACAATTCCATTTATTCATATAAAATTCCTAAGAGCAATGCTAAGAAAATAAAACTATTGAGCTCAATCATTTTTATCCTTCTGTCTCATTCGAAAGTGGGTATTGTTCTGGAATGTTCGAGAATGTTTTGATGTTGTCAATATACGAGGAGGATGGATAATGAAATTTTCATGCAAATTGTGTTGGGTTGGAAAGCGAACGAATATTTCTCCATTCGACCAGGAGAATGTTTAGTACGTCGATCTTTTTGAATATTGAGTTAAAACAAATATGAGCTCCCCTAAGCCGTTTTACATACCTACACATTTGAAATGGAAAACAAAATATTGTTGTCGTTCTCTTTGTATTATGTATACATTGCTTACAAAATATATAACGATAGTTAACATGATTTAATAGCTCATGTAAAAGTATAAAAATAATCAAGATATTTCTTTTCAAAAACGTTTATATTTACACCCAACCGCATTAGCTTCTACGAGTATGAAAAAGTTTAGATATATTATTATAATATATGGTAGGTAGTTTTTCTTTAAAAAATTTCCATTTACTCTATATAAAAACACCACTAAAAACATTGAAAAAGTTTTAAAACACGATATTTATATTATATTCGTGTCATGCAACGCTAAGGGCTTTATTGCGGACGTTTAAGCCCTACCGTTTACAACGTAGGTAGCTAAAAGAGTAGATAACATGAACGTATATTGAGTGCTCGGGGACACGAAATGTCAATAAACCGACAGACTTGTCGGATTTTATGCAAATCGATAGCGTCTTAAGTACTAACAGCTTTTCGTATCAGTAATTACATTTTATACTGTTTTATTATTTCTCTATAGTGTACGTTGTCGCCACTGAGTGCGACTCGTCGTTAGTATTCAAAATGCAAATTACTGCCAGCACTCAGGGCAATGCACCCGTCTCAGATCTTACTTTAGCAGAAATAATTTCATTAACATCAACATAGCTGCGTATACCTCGCTAAATTCCTTTGCGAAAGAAAATTTAGGCGCCTGCATAATGTCAACGTCGCACTCCTAAATGAACCAACGCTCAGCGTCCTTTGCAGTTCTCCATTATAAGTAAGTTGAAGTATTCAAGTGAATGCAAATTTTATTGCTTTTTGGCAAGTTTAGAGTGTTCATGTGAAGTTTAAGTTCATTAAGTATATTTTTTTAATACCAACACGATATTACTTACATAAATTAGATGATCCTGAAAAAGATAACAATTTATATGAAAAATTAAAAAAGGTACAAAAATACTTTTTCGTGAACTACACGACCTTATACTACTTTATCCATATTTGATAAAAGCGATGACAATAAATTATTATTAACAGGAAAACACAAATAATCATTTAGCGTTAAACAAACCAATTAAATCTATAAGACAATTAACTCGCCAATGTATGTACAATCGAAAAATTGTATTTGTTTTCACATGAATATTACGCCTGACTTACCGTCTGTTTGTCATACGTTGATTGTTAAATATTTATATCGAATCATGGAATCAGCACAGTTGATTGCAATTAACTTGATATGAATGATATTATCAGAATGTTTCGCCATTGTATCTCGCTGTACATAAAATATATTATGACCATTGAGATAATATTAATATGGAGCAGACACCACGAACAAAATCTGTGCGCCAAGCGCGGCGGCGCGGGGCGCGCGAATGACGGCTAGACAGTCATAGATTATGCGATGTCACTGACTCACCGCTATAGAGGCGACACTTGGTTTCATTCTGTCTATTTTATTGGGTGCCACTCCTTACATGCACGTTGACTTGAAATTTTCTTTGTACTTACTTAATATTTATTTTAGGTATAAACTGACTTTACTACGCGGGGCTAACAATATCTGGCATATAATATAGGATGATGTAAATAGTGACGTCATATGGAATAATTTAATTTTTTTCGTGTTTTAGGTTCAGTCAGGGCTATGGGAAGTTTTATTCCTTACAAATTGAGCCTTTTTTAGAAAAAAATAAATAATTTTTCCCTTTCTTCACGGCCCAGACATGGAAACCTTGAATAGAAAAAATATTAATTACTTATCTCTGAACTAGCGGTCCGCCCCGGCTTCGCCCGTGGCACATATTTCGCAATAAAAAGTAGCCTATGTTCTTTCTCAGGGTCTTAAGATTGTCTGTGCCAAAGGAGAATGCCCATGAAAGTATGGACCACAGTACAGTGTTGCGTCAATGCCAGAGTGGTTTTGAAGGGTTCTTCGATATTCAAAAGATTTTTACCAATTGATTTTTTTGTGATAAAAACAGGGGTTTTCAAGATATTGAGAAAAATGTGAAATAACCTCAAAACTTAAATAACCCCGATTTAGTTAGGTTTATGTGTGATTTAGGTAACATTTTATCGTCCAAAGGTTATTTTTCGATTAACATATTTAGTCTATGCGTAGAGCTTATGCTTTCAGACAAAGTCTATCTGTTCATCGGCTAGTGTAGGTAGGCACCAGAAATCTTCCGGGACGGATTTCAAGAAAACCTAAATATATACTTAAAAAATGCCAATTGAGTTTTTATTCGGTTTACATGTTGTTGTTGTTGTTTGAATCATTTTTTCACTACATATTCGAAGAAAGAAACAAATAAGAAATAACTGGTTACCTACCAAGCTATGTCATAATAATATTTTTTTTATATATACATATTTATATTATTTTACTTCACTATCTTTGTTAAAACAACCTACAGTGTATAAACAATACCTTAAAGAGTGATTTTATGTTAATTGATTTTTTTTGTAATTCAATGAAAACAATAATCGATATTAATACATTTAGCTATTTACCATAGTAAATGTAATAAGTTACCGCTTGGTTACCATGGTAACCGGTAATGGACACTAAATCTATAATAACGGATCTAAACAATTACATGTCTTATTAGATTTTACAAAACATTCCCTGTTCAAAATATATTTTCCGATGGTAAGAAGGCCTCTAAATTGCCGAGATTTTTTTTAATAGTATTGTTGTCTTGATGCATGAGAAAAACCAGTACCAAAAATGGGCATTCTCCTTTCATCAAAATCGGTCCAGTAGTTTATGAGCCTATTAATTACAATCAAACAAACAAACAAAGTTTTCCTCTTTATAATATTAGTGCAGATAAATAAATAATAATTCAATTATACGTTCAAGTCAGTAGCTTATACAATATCAATTAAAAACTTGATTAAAATCAATTAACAAAAAAAAATTGGTGATTGAGTAATTGATTTTCATATTTCATGATTTTGACCTTTTTTCAATTAACAACCAGTCTATGCTTTTCTAAATATGTAAAATTATTATTTTATACTATAAAAATATACGCCAGCAAATATTACTAACAACACTTATTTCATGCCCAATGTCATATCTTAAATTTTTAATCTATGACAAAATGTCGCCCGCCAAAAATTTTGCTCTAACTAAGTTTTAAAAATTATTATCTAGTTACTTACTGATGAAAAGTTATTCCTTTGCACTTTTCCGTATTCTTTGTATTATTTGTGCAATATCGTAACACACAAGTAGGCATATTTGATGCGTTTCACTTTAAAACAAATAAAAAATGAGCGTGACGTTCGCGCCAATGAGCGAGCAAGCGACTGAGTGCAATTACGCCACATGACGTATGTTGAGTGGAACATATGTGATGTAGGCGGTATCGTCTCCATATTAATATTATCTCAATGATTATGACAGCGAAATTCCGTGATCTATTTATTTCTGGTAATTAAAACCGTATTTATACTGTTTGTATAATTTATTGAGGAAAATTAAAACAACATTATTGTACGATGGATTTAATACCTGTATTTAACGTGATTAAAATGCGTTCAAATACTTCAGCACATCTGAAACATGGTTCTCGTCTTTAAATAAATAACACTGAACATAATATACCTATTATTGAACATATTTCAAAAGTAAAAAGAGAAAGATTAATAATGTAACACAATTATAACCAAAACAAAATTATAATTTTGATTTGATATCGATAAAACGATAAATAACTAGTTACAAGATCATAATTTTTAAGTGAATTTTAACAACGCGTGTCTTTCATTAATTGAATAATTAATATCTTCTTATTATATTTTCTTTATTGCATTTAATTTTATTCAAAAAACATTCCAAAATGTTTTTTTTTTTCTTATTATTTATATTATCAGCCAGCATCATTTTTTTAATTCAATGGTATTTTTTTAGCTTCTTACCCACAGTTCTTACCACTCAGCATCGTACAAACATATTGGACCTCCTTTTTAAAAATAAACGCTAGACGAACATAATATAGTTGAAGATGATTTTAAAAGCTATCATTAACAAAACATCCATTACCTAATCTCCTTCAGCAGTATCTAGATCTAAACAAACTAACGTACAAATGGAACACACAAGATGTTCGCTGCGACATGCTCGTTATAAGAAAACCATTTTATCTGAACGATCGACGATTAGAGATGATCGGATTCCCTGCATCAGAGCTGGATACCTAATACGTCAAATATCAATTTCTCTAATGGAATCAGATATTTTCTATCTCGAAGACTTTTGTTGTATTTACTGTAGAATAGTTATATCAATTATTGAATATCACCAATATTATGTTAGATGCGTTTTAGTGATTTAAAAATGGTAATTGGAATGACATAAATTCTATTGTATTTTTATTTATACGTATATAACATATGTATAATAAACACTAATAAACATGATAGTAATATGTGCACAAAATTTTCCAAATGAGCTTTTAACTTTATCGCTTTAGTGTCGTATAAACCTTACGTTGAATTTTTTAATAAAACATGCAAATACACGCTTCTATTTAAAACCTAACAATCTATTACTGGGTCACCTATATCCAAACACAATTTATGTGCCGATCACAAAAAAGCACTTTAAAACAAGCGCATTATTCGCTACAATACGGACTCTAAAAAAGGTATGTTTATATTTTGGATAGGAGGTCGTTACAATTCAGCCGACTTATATGTTGTTTCAGTCCACTCAAAATATTTGTTGAGAGAAATTCACTTGAGTGGAATTAATACACCGTGTTGTCGCAATACGGAGTTTTCGAACAATAAAGTTGAAACGCTGTCTATTTTATTAAATTTAATGTTTTCACTGAATCTCGAGTTTGCTCAAACTATTATGTCAATAAATAAGAGTGCACTGAGTGAGTTTACCGTCTATTGTCTGTTTAATCAGATGATTTAATGGAGACAAAGTATTATTAGAGATATTAGCGGACACGTAAACTTGCAATATAAATAGATACTACAATTTCTCTCTTTAAAAAAGTATAATATATTTTTGTATTATGAATTAGGTACAATAAGAAAAATTATGTTTTATATATAAACCTATGACCTAACTTGCCGTGTCCGACTTACATAATATAAGATAAGAGATACTTAATTAAATTAAAAGCCCACGCCACACCCTAATTTGCAATGAAAACCCATACAAATGTTTCAACCTGATAAATAATGCACATAGCCAACATAAACTTCGTACAAAACCGGAGATCACGCGATTTAATAAATAAGAAGCGAAACATAAATATAGAAAAACAAATTTGTTGGGATAATTAACATGGAAATCAATCAGTTTGCCAGCAAGACCCTACGACTCGCGCCTCATTACGGCACCAAGATATATTTTGTGTACACACGCGATCACTACCGTTTTTTAATTTACAACTTCATACCTTGCTGTGGGAATGGTGTTATATTTCGTTAAAATAAATTCGATATCGAAAAATTATGAAATCACTTAGCTCGCTGTAAAACTTGGTGTTTATAAGGCCGTTGGTCCAAATGGTTTTTACTTTTTATGTGTGATGTGTGAAGGTTCAAAACTATGTGCTGGCGTGACTGTTGTGATTTAGATTGCATGAGTGTTGGCTTTTTTTATTGTTGTTTACACAATTAAAGAAATCTAAGGTTTGTATTTTTATTGCAAAAAATAGGGCATTGAAAAATGTCATTTGATTCCATCATACGAATAAAGCGACCAAAAAAATTATTTAATAATACTAAATAACAATTTACTCAAAAGTCACTGTGATATAACACTGTGATATATAACAATTTTTAGTTAATAATATCCGCTCTACCTTAAACGCACGGACAGCTTAGAAAAATGTTTTTCTAACCCATATTTACAAGATTCTTCCTTCCTACATAAAACATTTAAATAATAACTCCACCAAATTCCTCATATCGTCAAAAATAATGTATTCACTATCCAACCGCGCACCGTTCGTATGGAGCTGAAATCCCGTGAAGGAATCCCGACATAAATTCTCGTAGTAAAGACAAATTACTGCACCTTTTTTTTCCTCTACAGCTCTAGTACTGGCACAACAAATCCCTTCCGTATCATTTAATAGGATGATTATACTGCATCTGATTTATGACAAGCGTTTCACTTGAAGTTGATTGTTTTTGGTGATTTTGTCTCGGCTGATGTAGATGTTTGTGAAGCAAAATGTCGTGTCGATTTTGTCCTCTTCTCTTGCTAATAGGTACTGACTCATAAGGATTATTCTATTAGGTATTAATAAGACGTACAACTTAACACGATCATCATGTTTAGGTACATTAAAATTATCTACACTTCTTTTTTGCCAAGATTAAAGATAAACTTTTAAAATTATGAATTTACTCTATCATAGGCCTTATTTTCGCAATTAAACTGAAATTTATAGGTCACTCGTTACTTGAAAGTAAATAAATATCAATAGTTATTTTACACCGCTATAAAAATATAATAGAATAATTTTGGCAAAGCATGCCTAATAAATAAAAATATACTTTTACATTCGCATAAAAATGTACAAATCATTTTAATACTTCTTGGCTCAGCTCCTCAGTTGATACATTTAACACTTTAGTAAAAGCCGCTTAGTCCGCCTTTTTTAGTGTCTGGATTTGGTAAGTCGCTTCTTTCTCTTTAAGTTTTTGTTAAGAAAATGGCCGGAAATTTTGAAGGTATATTGTACAAATATTTGAATGTTATAAACAAAAATAGATTTAATGCATATTTTATCTTGGTGCTGAACATAATTAATTTGCATTGTTTTTTAATGTCTGGTACTTTTAACTTCTATTTAAAAACAGTCTGCATCATCAGCCATGACCGTCGAGTTAAAATGTTTTTTTACTCAATGAGGATTGGCAAATTCAATATTGTAAGAAGATAATATAAATTGCCACTCCGGGATATGAATGACTAAGTTAAATCACAGCTACATTTCGTATAATTAAAATAATTCAAACCTTTTATTTAAAACTAGATTTCCGCCCGCGGCTTCGCCCGCGCAGTCAAAGAAAAACCCGCATAGTTCCCGTTCCCGTGGGATTTCCGGGATTGCGTCATTTTCCCGGGATAAAAAGTAGCCATGTCCTTTCTCGGGTATCAAAATATCTCCATACCAAATATCATAAAAATTGGTTCAGTAGTTTAGTTTAGTTACTTTCGCATTTATAATATTAAGTATATGTATTCAATAAACTTATTACAGCTAAGTAATTGAAATAAAACTAGAATGAACATTTACATAATTTTATGAATAAGAGAGACTTCGATCTATTTCAACTTTAGTAATAGATTGAAGTTATTTATATAACTACAGGATCAAATGGGCTACAATATGCTCACGTCATAATATTTGATTGTGGTATTTGTCTCAATATAAGCAAGTTCTCATTAGTGATCCTTCCCTTACGTTTTTCTTTGCTATAATAATATGTTCGTTTCTGTTTACTCATTTCCGTGAGAAGTGAGAGCCCTAATCATTGATATTGATTCTGTTATTGCTTCACGTATACTAAATATATTACTTATGTAGGTAACTTTACTTTTCTTTCTATTTGATCAATACTTCTACTTGTAACAAACGAAAATTATTTTTTTTGTTAAATTTTGAATATTTTCTGAAATTTCCAAAGATATATTCAAATATGCTATCGTTTTTTTTTGGTACTTATAAAATATAATTGGGATTCTATAAAGACTATAAACTCGAATAAATAGCGGAATTAAAATTTTATTATTCTGAAAATAACAAACTGAGTAGCCAAGATGCCTACGTGAAGGAATGGTGGTTGTATCATCATCCTAATAAAGCATCATACCTCATACAATCCAAATAACTTAAACATCTGATAAAGGGTACAGATTTAAATTACGTGCACTCCAGCGGATTCCAATATTAAATCATCCAAATTCGCTTTCCAACAACGAAAGATTATTCCATAAACTCCAGATAAGTAACGCACAATTTGGAGCACGTGCGGGTCCATCCATCGCTGTAATTGCCGACAGTCGGAAGATAGCTGCTGAGTTATGACGTCACATAACGTGCTAATGACGTCATAACTGCATTGGCCCGGAGCGCCCGACCTGCCATGGATGCAATGTAATTTTCTAAGCAGATACCGTTAACGCGACATTTAAATAGATTTCACACCTGACATTTAAGATACGTGTATCATGTAGGTCGTAGGATTATGATTATATGCGTAGGGATAGGATTAACGGTAACAACAACTGACCTAATTAATACATTCCACACCATATTATTATATGCATCCGACCGTCACTGAGATTACACGAACGTAACTTCTAATGTAAGGAGGAGTAGAAAGTGTTTATGCAAAGTAAAAAAAATAAAGCTACATTTACTGAGATCCTGTTAATGCTTAAAATTTCTTCATAAAGCACTAATGTCCATGAAAAAAACCGCAACTTTAACGGATCATCCCGCTGGGAGTTACGGAGTAGCGGACAGATGCACTTGTTAAACTAATATCACCCCTCGTTATTGTGGGGCTAAAAAGTGGTGTGGAGTTAAAATAAATAAATAAATATAAATAAATAAATAAATATTATAGGACATTATTACACAAATCGACCTAGTCCCACAGTAAGCTCAATTAAGGCTTGTGTTGTGAGTACTAGGCGACGATAAATATAATATTTAATAAATACATATATAGATAATAACACCCAGACCCAAGAACAAATAATTGAGTTCATCACACAAATATTTGCCCTGACCGGGGATCGAACCCGGGACCGTCGGCTCAGTAGGAAGTTACTTTACCACTGCGCCAACCGCGTCGTCACAAAACAGCTAAGAGACAGGAATTATCGAAGCACTTATCACCAAAAATCTAAACGTGCATATTTTTTTTAGATTCACATAAAATTACTATATATTTTTTAAATAAAATGGCCCTCGTGCCTTCCTATTAGCAAGTGAATTACATATATTATTAATTAATAAAGACGTTTTGTTTTATAGTAGTAGTACAATAATGTCTGATAGAGTCTCTATCACTCACTCATTACTGCGGTTTGAAAGTATGTACTTATAAACGAACGCACAGAGCGAAGCGAAATTTGTATCAGCAACCCACACAAATTTACAGCATCCATACAATTTTAGCGTCCCGCCCAAGAGGATAAAGGGATGCTTACTCCTTGCCCCCATATTGGAAACTACGCTAGCCATAAAAATAAAAGCAAACATTACGTCGCGTGCGTTAATGACCCTTAAAACTTGTTAAATCTGTTTCATGCTCGGCTTGCCTCATTCATGATATTTTGATAATGGCGTAAATTTATGCGACGGTACCTCGAAATCCGAGACTGCATAATGACTTGGTGTCGGGCTTGTTTTATGCTAAGTACGGGAATGAAAGAGCCTGCAAATATATGCAGATCGCTTGCGTGGGAAGTGGCAACAAGTGCACGAGACGTTGATTCTAAAAGACAAATAAAAACCCTTTAATAGCCGAAATTAACCGATGTTTTAATTAAAGCGTCGAGTCGGTACAAGAGCTTGTAGGCACGAAAACCACTTACATTGTGTTCTTCGTTTTAAAATGAATTGTCGGCTCTCAGATACCGGTTCATATTTCTTAGTGGAGTTACTTCTGCTTAATTAAATTATTCAGATGGCAACAAGAGAAGTCTCCAATTAAAGCGAAATTGTATGAGTTATTATCGTGGCTATTCGGGTTTCTTTATATTTTATTTTTGGCTGCGAAATTGCTTTACAGCTATAGAAAAAAATAGAGTGTAATAAATAGGGTGAGGTATTTTTTGCAAAATTCAAATTCAAAATTCAAAATTCATTTATTCATTGCTTGAACACGTAGGTTCAACAACAACAACAACAACAAGCAATTTTAAAGAACAATCAATATTAAATCCTTTAATTTTGCGATTTAAAAGGTCATCAGATTATATGCTCAACTCCAGTAAATTTTTCTCTATTATACACCAAAATATTGCACTAAAACTAAATTATATAAATACATAAATTAATATCCTATAACATACACGATATAGTCATTTTTACTACAATAAATCGAGAATAATTGTCGGTTCAAATTGACCAGCCGAGCGCACACTCAATTCTCTGCAATAACAAAAATTAATTTAGCACAAGGGTAAAATAATTTGGCATCACTTGAACATCAATCGGCGTTACTTATCAGAGACGATACATTAAGCTGGAGGCGTGTCGTCGTGATGCTATCGCAACACCGTAATTACCATCCACTAAATTTTCACAAACGCCCTTTATCTGATCAGTATGTTAATATCACATATCCCGAATACCGGCGGCTTGTAATCTTTTTTCCCTTCGTTTGGGAACAGCGCTCAGTGGAGTAAAGGCTACTGTAGGCAACGGAATTATGACACGTTTTATATTTACACCTGAAAAAAAAGAATATGTAATTTGAAAGAGCGCGACTGATTTCAACAAAGCAGCATATTCAAATATTATTGTGTAAAAAAATTATTGCCATTAAGGCATAAGATAATTAAATATACACAAGTACGACATACCAACTTAATTTATTATTAAATCAAAGCAGTATGATTTTATCCGGTATGTCGGTACATAAAATTTAACCTAGGTATTATAATTTTGAAAACTTTTGTTCGTTTATTAGATTTTTGATATTACATACCTATTACTTGTTTTTGCCTTCTGCCACAGAAATATAATACAACATGTTAATAACATAATATCATAAGGTTGTAACTACGTTAAATTTTGAACAATAGGATATTTAAACATCAAAATTAAAGAATATATGTTGTATCAAGTGAGCCACAACCTTTATATCTTGCTGCGTAGATGAATAGGGATGTCGTCGCTTTTATTTTACGATAATATCAACATCATCATTATAAGCGGAATGGCTTTACCATAACATATTCATAATAAAACATAAAGTATCAAAGATAAATATTATAATCAATCAAAACATTTATGCTGGAATAAGAGAGAAACTCAACTTCACATAAAATGAACATAAAAAATGAAAATTAAAAAATAATGTCCACATTCAATAAATGTATAATGGTTTTGAAAAATATGTACTTACATAATAAGTATGTAAATATATGTGTATTTTTTTAGGACAGTTAAATCGAATGTTAAACTATCAAAAGGTAACTTATTCATCTACGCCGCATTCACTCTTATTCAGAAAAACAAGTTATATTATATTATTATTCTAATAACTAATTAGCACTCATAACACTTCTAACATACTATAAAACAACTCGTCCATAAAATAGCGTAACCAAAGCGAAGATACGATCCTAACATACTTATTTTCTTACGATAACAACCTCGTCAAAACATAATGTACGCTTCAATAAACCTCAGCCGTTCGTCCATTACCTCGTTAATTTAATTATATCTCAGTACTTAACCTCTAAAGTACTCTCGACTTGGTCATCAACCCCACTGTCAAAATAAAGGGATCTGTCATCGCCTAGGGGCAGGTATCAAATGTAAAATGGTGAACATTCTTGCCTTTGATGCTATGTTTAAATAATGTTCTATTATTGCAAACGACATAATACAATTAATTTATAGAATAGCTAATATTAACCCGCTCTTTTGTATTTGTAATATTTTATTTATTTTTATTTAAGTCAGCTATTGAAAATGATTACAAATTAAAAAAACAAATTAAAGATTTAATTTTAAGCAATACATTTTAAGTTATCGTGACTCCACATTTAAAAAATATATATTTTGCTCTGTTAATCTCTATATATCAGACTAGCGGTCCGGCCCGGCTTCGCCCGTGGTACATATTTCGCAATAAAAAGTAGCCTATGTTCTTTCTCAGGGTCTAAAGATTGTCTGTGCCAAATTTCATCAAAATCGGTCCAGTAGTTTATGAGCCTATTCGTAACAATCATACAAACAAACAAACAAACAAAGTTTTCCTCTTTATAATATTAGTGTAGATAGAAATTATAATCAATAATCATCTTCATCATCACCTGCTTTTTAATTATTATTGCACTTCCCGTTTTTAATAGACAATTAAACTAAATTCATTACAATTATTCATATACTATTTTATACCCATTTATCAATATTATTTCCAACCTTAGAACCTCTGGGGAACTTTATAACAATAATGTCTCACTAATTGCGATCTTTATTGCCAGATATAAAATTATCTGCCACAATTGAAGCGATAAGTGTCGCCTGTTTATAATAGTGCTACAATTTGTACTGTATGTTGCTTATCTGTGAACATTAATTTTAGCTAGCAATCCATTTGAAGTTTCAAGATAATTTCGCAAACGGCAACTAATCGGGCAACATGTGTTTAGTAATAATACATATGATATGGTATGTATCGTAACTGGTTTTTCTTGTAATCATCAGGTGGTTAATAAAAAAAACATGATAATATGACATAATCTAGTTTTTATAATGTTTGTATTTATAAAAGTAGCAGTTTAGTTGCACACTATTAATAAAGTTATGTCCGATCTTAACGAGACAAGGATCTTGGTAGTTCATTAACGATTCGTAAAGTTTTAATAAACAATAAAGTTATAAATTAAGTTAAGTAAAAAAAATGAGAAATGAGTATGACTTATTCGATATTATAAAAAGGAAACTGGTTCTTGTAACAAAAAATTATATCATGTAACAAAAAAACAATGCAATGCATCTAAATTTCTCTAAAACATCATTTGACTGAAGTAGATGTCAGAAACTAGAAAATATAATGTTTTCGCTTTATAATATTTGTTTTTATGTGCAACGTTATCTTGTATGAAATCTCTGAATTAATATATAAATAAATAAAGCAGTTGTCATCTACTATATATAATTAGTTTTAAGTCCTATGGTTTAAAATATAATAGCATCACAGATTCATAACAAAACTTGAGTATTTATACCGTTAAATACCCATAAATTTTAAACTTAGTTACGAGTTTGAACTCACAAGATCTGATAGAGGTTCCGCTTTGGGGAAACTATTAAAAGCCTAAGGGAAACTGACTTTGAATTTTCTATCCATACGTTATTATTAATTGTTTTAGTTTGAAACTTTCGATCGTTATAAGTAATATTAGTGGCTTGCGAGCAACAATTACTTACGGGTATTTTATTAATATGTGGATTATTGTACAATATTTTTGCTCAGCATTATAAAAATAATATTTAATTAATCGATAGATACACATCATGATTTTAATTTCATCAGGGTGACATACTTGTATGTCGATTTTGTCGATTTTTTAAATACTTTTTTACATTTATTTGTATCAATAATATCTATTCCTTATTCCTTTCAGACTAAAAATACTTCAATTACAGCGCAAACTTTAATTATAATCACTTATATGACTCTAAACTTGCATTGCAAGCCATTCATAACCAGGCTATATGATCGAGTATGAAAGTGTCTCTATAAGCGTAGTTACACGGGCCGGCACCGCAATTTGTCCGAAGGCCCGTGCACTACAAGAGCATGAGTGCCTCCGGGTGTAAGTAGCTCTAATAGCGGCGATTACAGAGCCCACACACAGCCAGCATCTTAGATAAGCCAATATCACCCTAATGGCCCCACAAAACGGAATATTTACGATCTACTTTCCCATAATTATTACCCGTTTAATTTATCAGTTACCTATCGTATTGTGGAAGGACCATCCAAGTTTTAATTTAATCTCATCAAATGAATAAAATTCTGGTAGTCAGTTTTAATTAGCTTAATTAACAGAAGGTCCTCGCTATACAAGTTCAGCTCTTAAGTGTCATTTGCAAATTCACTTTTCTCAAACTGATGTTACAAAAAAAAACTTAGGGACGTTTCATAATAATGAATATATTTCCAGTGTTGAATATTCTAGAATTTTGTGCCTTGAAAAAATAATTACTTACTTCGTTGATACTTACAAAAGTTATACAGTGAGACTAAATTCTTTTTTTTTTCTTTCTAATTAAAAGCAAATAAAACCGTATTGCTTTAAAATTCCCTTTGAATGTCCTACGATTTTCTCTTGAGATGAAATAAAAAGGAATAAGTAATAACTTAATCACGTGGGCAGACCGTCCTTTATACGTATACACTTTTATTAAAGTCAAAACATTATACAACAGATCTCTAGTACAATCATTAATTATAGACTCGTGAATAGCTCCAATTATTATTTTCTCATTAATTACGTTTACAGATTGATTTATTGCCAAATAAATAATTAGAACGTTTAACAGAGTTTTAAATTTGGTGGTGGTAAAAATAAATCCATTTTGCTCGCTGTTATAAAATAGTTCCACGTTATTTCATATTTGTATGTAAAGTTTACTTTTATCAGAGCCTAACAAGGGATAAAATGTCGAAAAACAAATAAATCATGGATTTATAAATTTCGTCGCCTTCCTTGGGGACCTTGTTATGATTTGTTTATTGTTTGCCTGTATCCAATTTAATTGTTTGCCTATCCCTTTGCAATATGCCCGTTCAACGTGTTTTATTATCGCGTGTGTTTGTATACTTACTTGTCATTACACACACACTTTACTACATATTTAAGGAGTTTGCAAAGAAAGGTATTGAATTTTAAGTAGTGCTATGTGTAGGACGTAGGTACACATTTATGTTTATTTATTTATTTTGTACTTCCATGTATATATTCCTATTCTATTCCTTATTATAATATATCTAATCAAATTGTGAATGCTTTACCAAAATAAGGAAAATCTATCAATTGAAAATGCGAAAGAATGAAGAAAAGTTGTATGCCTTGGCCTGTTAAAGCGCTAAAATACTTTCCTGAGTACTAGAATATACATACTTAGGTATGCTTTGAAAATAAAATATGAACAAAAAAAATTAAATAAAATACAAAATACTCTATTAAAATTGATAAATTCTTTGTGAATAAACTTTTCAAATACTAAAAAGATATTTTTTCATTTAGCAAAGCTCAAATATATTTCTATATGATATTTTAGCAAATCCTCACTAATAACATTTTCAGCATATTATAATACTAGCTGTGCCCGCGACTTCGTCCGCGTGGAATAGCGACTGCATAGTAGTTACTACTTTACATACAATTATGTAGTAAACACGTACTACCATAAACAATTCATAGAATTGTTAATAGAATTTATTTCTAATCTAAGCTAAAAAACTTACGTACTTTCCGGAAATCTGGGGCATTTTCCGGGGATATCCGGAAAATGCCTGTAAAATATCTGGGAAATCCCCCGGAAAATGTGTGAAAATGTCCGGGAAATACCCAGAAAATATCCGGAAAATGCGTGAAAATGTTCGGGAAAAGCGTGGAAAATGCCTGAAAAATCTCCGGAAAATGCCAGGGAAATGTCTGGAAAATATCCGGAAAAAGCGTGGAAAATGCCTGGAAAATCCCCGGAAAATGCCTGAGAGATGCCCGGAAAATATTCAAAAAATGCGTGGTGAAAATGTCCGGAAAAGGCGTGGAAAATGCCTGGAAAATTCCCGGAAAATGTCAGGGAAATGTCTGGAAAATGACTGGGAAATGCCTGAGAAATATATGGAAAATATCCGGAAAATGCGTAAAAATGTCCGGGAAAAGCGTGGAAAGTGCCTGGAAAATCTCCGGCAAATGTCTGGGAAATGTCTGGAAAATATCCGGAAAAAGCGTGGAAAATGCTTGGAAAATGCCTGGAAAATCTTCGGAAAATGCGTGAAAATATCCGGAAAATGCGTGAAATGGTCCGGAAAAGGCGTGGAAAATGCCTGGAAAATCCCCGGAAAATGCGTGAGGAATTGCCCGGAAAATGCCCGGAAAATATCCGGAAAATGCGTGAAAATGTCAGGAAAAAGCGTGGAAAATGCCACTTCAAATTTGCGAAGTAATTAAAGCAGACAACCAAAAAAAGAAAAAGAAAGCTAAAATCTTTCATATTAAATGTATATGGGATATTCATATTTCATATGTACTTAATGTAAGGGTTTAAATATATTTTTTTTGATATTTCTCGATTTATTTAAAAAAAAATGATTACGGCCATTATTAGGTTAAGTACTTTCGATATCAGTTTAAAGTTTTTTGTTATCTGTAATACTTACAAAAAAAAAATCGCCTGTGCACACTGAACGATTACACCTTGTACATGAATGCCTTAGCAAATGTTCGCCGTGATTATTTAAATGATCATAATTTTTTTATTAATGAACCAATTGACATGAATTAAACACTAAATGACAAAAAAATTAACTACAGTTTTGGGTTCGGGATCAATTTAATAATTACACCTGCTAATATTTTTTTACATATTTTCATTGTATAAAATCGTAACATAACTTCCTTTATGTATTGTTCTATTAACACATGGATAATAATATCTTCCCAAGGTACTAAATTTTAATAAAAAAGTTGTTTTTGTTATTTATATCTAAAAAAGAGTAGTTATATTAGACAGAAATAAACATAAAATTTTTATAAGTTATGGAAGCTGAATGTAATGCAAATGGGCAAATATAAAAGTAAAATTAGGTATTTAAATAAATGAAACAACTACCAATTACAGAAAAACTTCTTTTTCGGTTGAAAATTGCTGGATCATGAGTATAATTCTTTATCTTTTACCTTGGGCAGTCTGGAAGAGATCGCTAGTAAGCGATAAGACCGCCTTATGTACATACCGTGTTAATCCATTTGGTATGATTGTAAATATTTTACGTATATTAAATTGATAAATAATATGTACTCTGATCCCAGTACTATCTGTACCGCGAAAGCCATAACGATAATAAAACAACAGTAAAGCACGAATAAAAATCATACTTGTACAGTAGTTGTGAGTGCAATATTTACGTTTCAAAATAACATTTTTTTTGGTACTAAAACGTAGGTAGATTCTCACGCACGCACGCTGATACGTGGTTGGCTGCCCCTTTTCTCATTCCCGAAAAATATCCTCTAAAATTACCCAAGATTCTTCCAATGATTGTACCATACGTTGGAAATTAACTTTAGTCAACAATTGACCACGCGCCAGGATACTTATTTCTACTACATCCTCACGCAAATCGTTAATTTTTTATGAACATTGAATCTGTAAATAAAAAAAATGAAAAGATTACTTTACCTTATTTTATTAAAAAGCTACTAACAAATAAAATTCTATCAAGAACTTAAGTGACCTTCTTTGGGCGTATAATATAGTCTTGTAAAAGTTATACATAAAAATAAAATTTCATCATTTTCTTATTTTGTCGTAACTTCAATTCTAATTAAAAACATGAGTCTAACTATATAATTAATTATGTATAAAGAATAAATATAAAAGCCACAACTTACCTTTTGTGGGAACGCAAGAAGGATTTTATAAAATGTCACAATTAACTGTTAATGGTGTCTTGTTTGACATCAAATAATAAACATCTACCCTCACTTGTAAAATTTTATTTAGTATATTCACATAAAATATAAGCACCTGAAGTGGACTCTGGGAAGACATGGGTTAAAAAGTTAAATAAATAAGTACAATTAAAAACCCCACCAACATCATATTATTTAATTCTTAATTATAAATTTGCAAGAAGCGTTAAATATGTAAATTGATTTGATTTTAATGAAGTCTCATAGATGGCGCTGTTTCATATTTGTCTTTATACTACTAAGATTCATTAAACTGTTTCTCTGCCAAAATTACGTAAATGACGTAGTTTTTATAGTGTAAAGCTAGATAATAGCGTGGCTTACCCAAAAACAACATTTAAACATGAGTCTTTAGATTGTACGCTGTGTAATACACGGAATACGTTAGAAAAATAAAGGTTCACAGCTCCTCCCCCGGAGGTGATAGCATGATAATGTGTATATAAAAGCCTCACCCGACCTGTTAGTAATATTCATGCAAAATTTGAAGTCAATCTATGCGGTACTTTTCGAGATTAGCTCGGACAAACATACAGACAAACAGACAAACAGACAAACCGACAAACAGACAAACAGACAAAAATTCTAAAAACTATGTTTTTGGCTTCTATATCGATTATAGATCATGGATTATGTATTCTTTTAAAAAAATATTCAATGTACAGTTTTGACTTTCCTACGATTTTATTATATGTATAGATCATCAGTATATCATAGTGCAGATGTATCTTATACTAGCTGTGCCCCCCGGTTTCACACACATTGCTCCGCTCCTGTTGGTCTTAGCGTGATGATATACCTATAGCCTTCCTCGATAAATGGGCTATCTAACACTGAAAGAATTTTTCAAATCGGACCAGTAGTTCCCGAGGTTAGCGGTTCAAACAAACAAACTCTTCAGCTTTATAATATTAGTATAGATTAATAAAACCATTTGAGTAGACAACACGAGAATTACGTATCGCGACAACAATATACGGAGAAGTCACAAGTTCAGGGACTTAATCAAATGGCGATTAGCCTATCATCAATCTTCAGAGAACAATGATCCTTTAACTAAGATGCAAGGATACGGAATAAACCAGGGAATACATCGCTTTAAGTTTACAGAATCCTATCCTAGTATACAGCGCAAATTCTCCAAACTACAACTTAAAAATAAATTGAGGAAATATTTATTTTACTTTTGATGAGTTTCGTTTAAAGGAAATATGATATTTTATCGTTTCGTTTACATCTGTATTAATATTGAAATAATATAAGGTTTTCAATTTTCATTTTACATGAATTTCATTTCAAAAGCCTATTAATGTCTTACCGAGTAAATATTGGATATGAACTGAATTCAAGTTACATTCCGTGGAAAAGCCCATTCGTACAACATCCTCTAAACAAAATTCTAATAATTGTCATTAATAAATATAAGCAAATAAATCAAACAACTGCATGAATCACACTCGGATAATAATATACTTATCTACTATTCCAAGTCAGAATATTGTGCGTTTCATAATTAAATTTATACACATTCCAATGTAACAAAAGCTTGCGGATTCATCGTAATTCACAGGAATAATATACAAGGCAACAAAACGAGTGGGCGACACTACAGCGAACCTTAATCAAACCATAGTTAATAGAAAGAGACGCGCGACGCGGCGCGTAGGCAGAATCATTTTCGATTGGAATCGATGGGTCGATGTTTGAACATCGATACATCGATACCAATTGATTAAAGCCGAGATCAAAGATGTGCTTCCGCATGACAGCGGGCAATCGTACCCCCACTGATAGATTAACGAGACGCTTCCTACACGAATACTAACGACAGCAGAAAATTACTAAATCGATACACGATAATCGATCTTATTAAAACCGAACAAATGTCAAACTACAGTATCTATTCGTTCTCGAATGATCGCATTCATATGTGAAGTTGCTTAACGTTTATCCGACTTCGCTAATCAATGCACTAAACCTGTTCGGAACAGAAATGTACCTAAGTATTTGTTAATTTGTTGTTTCTGTTTTCAATTCCAGTTCCCATGCGTACTTTAATTAAGCTTTAAACATTTCATTCGGCTAACTAAGCAGATATTGTTCTGTGATATTTATGGCTTTTCATATGTTGGATACATTAATTGTAATGAAGAAGACCAAAGTATCTAATTGTGTAGTTGGAAAATTCTTGATTGTGTTTTCTGTTAAATAATTTCTTAATATTTTGAATAGAGCTGTATAAAAAGTTCAAAAGTTCGAACTGTAGAGGCGATAAATTTATAATGGAGGTATCACAGATTATAAACACAAATCTAATAGAATCGAACAATCGTATCAACGCAGTACGTATTTCACATTAGCATAGCTAATTATCTACGGTTACAAATTCGGCATTAACGGGGTACACCGATATATCAGTGCTCTAATGAAATCGCTCTGTAATCCCACTCAACAATTTACGAGCCGAAAATTAGGGGACACTCGCTGTTACCGTATTCTACGTTCATTTAATTACTCTAAATTTGAAATATGCTAATGTTTGCGTATTAGGTTATGTGATTAACCTTTAGTGCAGCCGAACTAATAAGCGCTCGAAATAACTGACATTTCAGCGGCTATCATTCAAATTCAAATTCAAATTATTTATTTCTTCCTTTTACAATAGGTCCTTAACTAAATTGTGATTGGAACACTCCTAGTAAGCAAATAAATGCTTGTGTCAGGAGGTTCCGCTCTTCCTTAACACTATTAGACACAGAAATAAAACAATATGAATGAATACAATGCAAAAACACAAAAGAAAAGAAAGAATTTAACAAAATCTCAGTATGAGTGTGTGTGTGTGTGTGTGTGTGTGTGTGTGTGTGTGTGTATGTGTGTGTGTGTTACAGCACGTTTATTTTTTATATTGGAGCAAAGCTTCGGTATCTGAGTAGCTTAAGGGTTTCAACCATTCCGTTAATACTTTTTTACAGTTTTTATTGAGCAATTTACCTACATTTAATTTTTTATTTATTTTATTATACAAGTTTGAAGATTGAGCAGTGAATTGTGTTTTAGCAAAGGATGTTTTAGTATGCGGAATTTTAATAATATCATTTCTTCTTCCAAAATCAAGCGAAGGATTAAATAGCAGGTTTTTGTGAGTTTTTAAGACAGAGTTTAAAATATATAATTTTCTAACAGACAAGAGACCGCAATGTTTATATAAATCTTCTGTAGGAAATCTAGTTGGTTTGTGGAACATGACCTTCAATAAGCATCGCTGGCCCCTCTCAAGAGATATTATTTTAGATTTATTGGCACCGCCCCATATTGAAATACAATAGTTGAGTATAGATTGAGCCAGAGCAAAATATACTTGATTTAATAGTTTTACTGTAGCCACATCACGCAGTAATTTAAAAACCCATATAAGTTTGCGGAGCCTTCCGTTAACAAAATCAATTTGATCATGCCACGAAAGCCTGTCATCGATAACGACTCCCAAATACTTAACAGAACGTAATCGCTCAAGGGTATCGCATCTGCAGCTCATTGAGTTTCCTGTGCAATCTTGGTGTATTTTTAAAGTTAGGCTACTTTTTGGTTGAGTTCTCTTATTTAATGAAAAACATACGTAATTGGTCTTTTTAACATTCAATGTTAGGAGATTTATTTTTAACCATTTGGCTACTACCAAAAGTCCTTTTTCAGCTAAATTAAAAACAGACTCCCAACATGAACCTGTAAAAACTATAGCAGTGTCGTCAGCATATGAGAAGACTTGACCTCCTTCAATATTTAGATTCAATAAACTATCAATATAAATTAAAAACAGTGTTGGACCCAATACGCTTCCTTGTGGAACTCCAAATGTTATGTCTGAATAATTACTTGTTAGATTTTCAATTTTAACACTTTGACTACGGCCTAGTAGGTAGCTCTTAAAAAGTTTAAGTGGAGTCCCTCTGATACCTATATTTTCAAGTTTGGTTATAAGGGTTGGTAAAGAGACGGTATCAAATGCCTTTTTAAGGTCTAAAAAGACAGATAAACACTTTTTACCACGATCAAGATGTTTTGAGACTAATGTTGTTAGGGAATCAATGGCATTTTCGGTTGAGACCCCTTTCCTGAAACCAAATTGTCTAGGTGATAATAGTTTGAATTTAGTGAGATAATTTATTAGACGACTGTTAATTAGTTTTTCAATTACTTTTGAGATTGCAGATAAAACAGAAATGGGCCTATAATTGTTGACATCGTCTCTCGCACCTCCCTTATAAATAGGTGTTACTAAAGATCTTTTAAGCATGTCGGGAAATGAGCCAGTTTTAAAACAAAGGTTTGCGAGATGACTAATTATAGGTGAAATTATATTTTTAGAAATTTTTAGAAATTTTGTTGGAATATTGTCCCATCCAGGCGCGCTCTCCGACTTTAATCTCGAGATGATACTCTCTACTTCCGCTGGGTTTGTATCTAACAGTACAAAGGAAGACGAGTGACGAGTTTGAACGGGGCTATTGTTGTGTAACATAATCTGGGGCTCATTATTAATTATATTGTTTGCTAGATTTTTTCCTATGGTCGCAAAGTAGTCATTTATGTATTCGACTGCTTCATTTGGGGTTGGTTTAATTTTAAGTAGGTGATCGTTAGTAGATTTATTATTATTAATGTAAGTTATATTTTTTATTGTGTTCCAAAGTGCTTTAGGATTATTTTTGTTAAGAGACAACTGTTTTATTTCATATTTACGTTTCAGTTTTTTAATTAACTTGTTACAGAAGTTGCGATATCTTATATACGAAATTTTTAAAATTTCATCAAAAGGAGCCGATTTTGATTTAGCTTGCAATTTATTTCTGTTCCTAATACATCGAAGAATTCCAGGTGTTATCCAGGGTTTAATGCAGCGCTTTGATCTTGGTACATGTTTAATTATTTTACTTTCAGTCAGAGAATGCCTTATCTGCGTAGTTAGTTTTTCTATAACAATGTCCGGATTTTCGTTTAACAAAAGTACAGTTATATTTTTTTCTAATAATTTTGTATATGCCGTTTCGTAATCAGTAAATTCGAAAGTTGCTCGTCTAGTCTTATTATTATAATTATTTGATTTTAAGGAATGTAGTGCTAGAAATGTACAACAGTGGTCTGTTATAGTAGTTGTAAAAATAGCAATGTTAGCAGTGTACTTCTTTTTATTAAACTTAACCATAAAGTGATCCAAGCAACTATTTTCTCTTGTCGGGAGATTATGACCAGGTACTATACCGTGCATTGCCAGCATATTCAAATATTTTTCTCTATTATTAGTATCATAAGAGATTTCATTTTGCTTGGATATCAAATTTATATTTATGTCTCCAGTTATAATTATATTCTCAGATGTAATCGTGTTTAAGTAAGAGTCTAATGAGTTTATGAAATCAGATGCATTTGTTTTGGAGGGTGAACGATATATACCTAATATAGTAGTATTTAAAATGTTGATTTGAATACATGATGCATGAATTAATTTAATTTCCTGGATGATAGGCTTAAGATTATCTTTAACATAGACCACGACTCCGTCATTTTGATTAAGGTGATTAGTGGATTCGAAACAGGTATACTGATTTAGTTGTGGAATGTTCTTGTGAATATTTATGCGGCATTCAGTCAATACCAAAATATCGGCATTAAAATTGAGATTAGATAGGTTAACTTGTAAATCGTCGAAATTAGAATAAATACTTCGTATATTTTGTGAAATTATTGTCAAGTCCTTATTATTAATTTGAAAATGATTTTTTAATTCATGCATATCGCATTTGACCGAAAGTGTTATGTTGGTTTTGTCAATGTCATTTATTGTTTGTAGATAATTATTCATAACCAGTTGAAGTAAGTTTTTGTTTTAGATAATTCGTGATAGCTTTTATATAGCAACTAAGCACCTTAGGTTTAATAGATATGTGTTTTACAGCAGATATATTGTAAATAATTCGACAGTAAATAATAAATTTAAAGTATCTTATTTGGAATGGGATTATGACTTGAGAGGTCGTACTGTTTGGTTGTGATTCAAATTTTATAATACTTTGTGGGTAATTGTGAGAGGTGTGTGAGTGTGTGATTGAGTACAAACATTTTTTCACTGATTTTATAGAAAAAGAATAACTTAATACTATGCTTACAATTTTAAGTAGTGGATACATATTATTATATACGTAGATCAGGAGAACCGTGGAGTTAAATTTAGAACTATAAAATAATGGAACGATTCCTCGGCAGTGGTTGCTTATTGATAGTCATTTGTCCTTCACTAGATCTTGTATTTGTGCCTCAGACTTTATCAAAATGATTGAAGATGTGTCATTTTTACGAATGTATACTTTTCCATATGCAGTCCAGCAATATTTGTACAGTTTTTGTTTAACTAAGTCTCGAGCTAGGAAATATAGGCGAGCTCCCTTTGAAGTTAGTTGGTTTGAAATGTATATGGGTGTATCTTCAAAAGTACGAAATCCTAAGTGCCTTGCACATAACTTGTTTTTAGTTTTAAAATTGTAATCCTTGCACATCTTAAGAATGTCGTTTTTTAAGATCGTTGAAGAAGTTTCCACCACAATGGGCATATTCTTTGCATCCTGCTTCTTGCCGCGTACTCTATATATATCTTTTATATCAGATTTATTTAAATCACACCCAATCGTTTTGGAGAGGCACATAACCATGTCTACTAAATCAAGTTTCGTTTCATTTGGTTTTGACGGAACATTTTTTAATTCGAAATTGGGCTTTCTTCTTTCTTCTTCTCCAAATCATCATTTGGAGTTATTTGATGTGTTATTTGCGTCGAATGTTTAGCAAACAAAAATGCATTTCCGAATTCAAGTCTGATTTTTCAATCCTTGGTTAAAACTTATTCATCGAATATCGTATTAAACTACCATTTCAAAAATTTATTGTACCTAATTGTCCCCATCCGATTAGGGCCCTTCTGGCCTCCTCCACTCAAGCGACAGCTCAAGCCGAGGTTCGTGGTCCCCGTCAAGGGGGGACGCCCTTGTGCATGTCGCTACCAGGGTGAACCTTCAGTTCACCCCCGCGTCCGCGTTAAAATGTAGAAGCCCTTCTGGCTAACATTGAGAAACACCTTACAAAAAAAAAAACCTAATTGTCCGTATTTGTCAGTTTACAGGTGACATTTTAATATTTTCGTGTAATACTTTATTGGACGGATAAATTTTAACCAAGGATTGAAAAATCGGCTCTAAAAGTGACTAGTTTTACCATCAATCAAATAAACATAAAAGGTCAAATGTGATTTGAACTTTTATCAATATTAATTTTTCTTTTATTCCGATGAATGAAAGAATTAATCAGAAGCTATAGGTACAAATTATGAAACCGCAACGTAAAATATAAAGTGTCTATCTTATCTACATATTACAAACGGTCTGCCAAATATCATTTACATATAAATCGCTGCAATTATTTATCTCACATCATCTCAAGAATGATGTATTGAGAGATGCTAGTGTTCACAAATTCGTGTCGAGTCAACTGTTAAGGGTTAACTGGCTCTGAACGCTTATCACGATCTCCATCGGTGACCCAATAGTTTTAATGAAAGTCAACCGAGTAGTGGAATCGATTAGTCCCATCTCGCTTGATACCATCACTAGCTTGCTGGGACGGATTGTGATGAGGAAAAGCCTTATATGAGTGTGAAATGCCTTACATGAGTTAGCGTACCTATACAATACCGATCAAAGTTTCACGGTCCGTTCAAATTATGTTTAGCTCAGTTTAGAAAAAACTTCCATTATTTAAAATGCTTTGTCTATAAAAACATTATCATTATTGTCTATCTAATAGTAAATAGTGTCAAGCATTGTGTTAGTTTTATACAGAATTAATCAAGAACATATAATTGGGGCTCAAACGGTAGAGGCCCCAGCAAAGTCCGGCCCTTGCAAAAGCCACTAGTTAGCTATCATTGTCCGTTTAAGCCCCGTTACCGGTAGTCTAGAGATTAATGATAGAAGTTTCATTGTTTGATACGATAGAAAAATCTATTGAATCTACATCGTCCATCAATGACAGAGTTCGACTTGAGTGCGTATTGTTTGCTATGAATAATTTAAGCTCGATTTTTGTGCGATTTTGCTTAGCGGATTTGGAATTAATTAATGAGGTAGGATTAATGGCTGTAGAATTGTTTTTGTTTAGCCGTTTCTTTGTTTTTTTTACAGTAGTTACCAAAATTGAAAATGTCAATAATTATAAATAAATACAGATGAAAGTTTTATTTGTTAATTATATTATGTTTTTACATTTCTATATTCTCTATTTGAATTCTGGAAAATACTAATTTAGGTTGGTGCAATCGGTAATCATAAAAATTTATACATTTCTTTTGGCCAAATTAAAATTTTGATAAAATTTTAAAGATTCTCAATTATATCAAGAGATCAGATTATAAACACAAACAAGTTATAAATCAATTGAAAGTATACACAATCAAATGTGATAACCATTGCATTGCACTGCATGGTGTTTACAATTTACCCTAAATATGAGATCATTTAAATAAATGAAGCTCCGAAGTGTGTACTGCCGGCGGACTTCCGAAAAACATATCCGTCTGCTTCCCAAACCTTAGAATATGTGCCAACCGTAGAGAAGACTGACGTTTTATATTTTCCACTATTTACTTCTTGAGATTAAATTCAATGCGGCATAGATAGTGGATGCTCCAATCTTCTCTGCGGAAAATCTTTTACTTTTTAATATGTTTTGCCCTATATATGAAAGGAGCGTGCACTAAAATGTTTTAATATTTTAGTGGACTTCATAGTTTCGTTTTTCTTTGATGGTTTAATATTAGCTGATTAAATATAATATCATTTGTTCATTCATGAATTTTTAAATTTAAAATACTTGATAGTTACTGTAATTTATCACTAAAATTAAAGACTTAAGCGTTACGTTTTGTCTTTAATACATAATATGTATTATGGAGTTAATCTGTCGTACATTTAATAGAAAATCTGTTTTTTCTAGTTTTGTCATATTTTATCATTTCTTATTTTAAAATATCGTTATTTTTTAACATATACGGATTAGGTATATAACTATGAAACAGCTGCATAAAGAGCCAATATGTGCAATAATTTAATAAAACAGGAATATACTAAATCTTAAACCCAAAGTTTTAACACAAGATATTTCAACATTTGGTGCTACGCCCATCCTAGTTGGTCAGTTAGTTCGAAATTAATTTCGAAGTTTGATCGAAAAATGTTTCCTCAAAGTGAGTTTGTCGTTGAGAAGTCACCGCAATACTATCTGCTATAACAATAGGAAATGAAATGGACGATATTTTCTGTGAAACTTAAGACAATATCGGTAAGCTTGGCTGTTGTTGTGAAATCAATTCGATTAATAGGTTCTGTGTATGAATTTGTAGCGAATATGTGCTTTATTATAAAGTTTTAATTTAAATAGAGAATACACGTTAAAATGAAGTCCCATGTCCCCTAGTAGGGTAAGGGGCAGATGCATTATACAATATACATCTATTTCTCTTGCATTATTATATATATTAGGGACAAGTAGGTGATCAGCCTTCTGTGTCCTACCAGACCGAGACATTTTTTTTTCTTCGTCTCCACCGGGAATCGAACCCAGGACCCCTCGGTGTTGCGCTCACGCGTCAACCACTGTACCAAGGAGGCTGTCATTGGTCTTATTATATGACGAATACACGTTAATTGGTCAAAATTTTTGACAATACAAGATTAAATAAATTGTCAGGTACATCCGTAGTTGAAGTGATTAATGCATGAACATAGCATTTACTGTATGCCATAGACGAAAGGGACAAACAGTCATGATTTAGCACGGCACATTAATGGCTAATCACCTTGTCAATAAAGGATATCGAACAATAAAACAGATGTGAACTGCATCTGCCCTGCAATCCGCAAAGGGTCACGGGACTTCATATTTCATGGATTCGCGTTAAAAGACGATTAAATTTTCTCTTTACGCAGTATGTATGGAAATCCTCCAAATATTTGAATAACTAATATACATGTTAAACATTGATTATAATATGATAAATGTTAAAATTGTGTAAAATAACAATGAATTATTATAATTCGTACATAAAGCGTAAGCTGTTGAATCGTCTATAATTTTTATTAGCTCTTTAAACTTATGACAAAGAAAAACAATGAAAGGTAGAGATCAAAGGTATTATTGCATAAAATTGTATGTAAAACCCTACTCGTGACTCATATGGATCTTTTTCTAAATTTAAAAACCAGAAATCTTTGAAACTTTATTTTTAAGAATATTTTTAAGAAAATAATTTATAAGTGGTCGGAGTAAAAATTAACACAACGTATAAATCGTGTAACAAAATATAAATAATTAAAATCACTTTTCTGTTCTGTGATTAAAACCTAGATATTTAAATTAAAAGCTATTCAAGATTAAAAGTTATTTTTTTTTTATATTGTAAGGTATCTTTACAGAAATCCCCGTGTGCATAAGCATTTACGTGTAAGCTGAAGCAATAAATATCCAAACTCCAAAGCTACAAACTACCCATATTACCCGACTCGTTAATAAATTAACCTCACTCCAAGAGATCCTTTACCTCGCGCCACCCTTACAAATTTTCAGTTTATAATTAACTGCTTCATTATATACCTGTGTTAGGAAGACGTCGTATGTAAATTCGCTTTAAATTATACAGCTTACGTACCTTTACTTCATGTTACTTGTATTGTGAATGTGTATATTACGCGCAATTTTAGTACTGAAAACTCATTTCATCATTTTCGTAATTTCTCACGCTAAGCTATTTTTGTTACATTTTTACCGATACAAATCCTAAATTAGTTTCAGTTCCTAAGGTGCCTATTAACAAACAGGTGAATGGTCCAAATCTATATATATAAAACTCAAAGGTGACTGATATAGTGATCTATCAACGCACAGCCCAAACCACTGGACGTATCGGGCTGAAATTTGGCGTGCAGGTAGATGTTAGGACGTAGGCATCCGCTAAGAAAGGATTTCCCGAAATTCTTGCGGGAACGGGGAAAACGGGGATGCACGTACAAAGTCGTGGGCGGAAGCTAGTATAATTATATTTTCTCTCATCATCATCATCATCTCTCTATTTTAGTTACTCACCTGAGTTTTATGTGCAATTATTATTCAATATAGCTTCGCGAAAGCCATTTTTTAAAACTCTACGAGAAAAAGTAATAAAAGCGTAAATATGCTGTACCGTGCTATGCCGAAAAGTTTATTACGCACCGTTGTATATCTTTAATAACTGTCATCGAACAATGTATGGTTTTCATATGAAAGGTTAATATTGGTTTAGTATGTAGATTTTTCTAATTCCCTACCAAGGCAGCGTCGGGTATGAAATGTATTTTATTTTTACGTCATCGTAAATCTTCTCTCGCAAGCCGTAAAATGAAAGAAGCCTTCAGTCCCGAGTAGCTACTGAAAGATAAATATTGCACATAAATTTCGCATTTTCAACAATATCATGTTAGGTATCTATTAGACATAAATATGGGTACCGGGAACCACGCGCCATTTTGTTAGTTATTGAAGGAGAACTGAAAAATATCGTACTAAAGTATAATGTTGTTTGATTTACACTGAATCGTTGAAAATAGAGGAAAATTGAAGTTATTATTTTCAATATTTCTACCAGATTTATGTATAATTAAATTAAAGCACTTGTAGTTTTATTTAAATTAAAATTAATTATTACAGTGTTATTATTTTACGTTTGTACTTCATTCAAATTCTAAATTAGCCCAAATTATATTTCATACTCTAAATCATATTTATACGTAAACTTACCTTTGACTTTCACTCCTTGACATTGTAAGACCACCTGGTCAAAGATGTTTCACGAAACAATGTTACACAAACATGTCTTGGCAACAATTTTGTTTCGAGCATCATAAATATATTACCTAATTAATTTTCATACGTAAATAGCTTTTCACTGAAATTACCAAGTAAAGGGGCTTCTCAAATTGAAGACATCTAAAGCTTACACACGGAGGTGGATTGAAAATAATCCAAGTAGAAAATTAATCCTTGATTACGTCCCGCTCCCGTTTAGATTTGAGAATCATTACGGCCTTACGATTGTTAGAAGAGACATTTAAATTTCACGCCCACCTGTTTCTAAATTTAGATATTGAAAAACATGTATTATAATTAATATAATAATTTTGTAGTGGAATTTACAGAAAGATCAATCTTTAAAATTTCTCATCTTCTAAGTAGCTTTCTGATACTCTTACTATTTATTCTTCATCGTAAAATAACGTCATTTTGTCCTTACCTCTTTGAAAAGCCAATTTTACAAGGACATGTCATCACATATTATTATTATGAACGTTCTATAAATTTGTAACTCTATATTCGTCCCAGTATCTACACGTATGAAAACGAAATATTTTGCCCTTCTCTTAAGACCCTTTATCGCATCCCTAATTTGAAACCTTTGCCAAAACAAATTCCTTAACGTAAGCAAAGTTAGACAAGAAAATTGAAACATGTTGAATAGCAACATCATCATTAAATTTTATTAAATTTTAGCTACGAATTTTACGATTTTAAATATGAAATAAAACATTGTAAATTAATTAGGCATTGGTTTTTACAGTTTGCTGAAAACATCAAAGGTCTTCTGATTAACTATAGAAACTTTCGTCTTAACTACAAAGACTCAGAAATTCCTTTGTTTATAAATAACAGTTTATCTGAAACTAATACTGCGAAGCTTTTATTTAATACATAATTGATATCACGCAAATACAATTCAATAAAGTATTAATCAAAAGCTTTATTTTTTATTCAACAGAACCGTAAAAAGATTTATTTACTTTATATATCCAGCAACACTGTACTAACATTAATTATTGTTATACCGAACAACTAGAACCATGTTTATTGTTTATCTATTGTGCAACAGTATCAGCTTTGGATTATACAATCCCCAATACGATGTGGTTAATTTAGGTTCATCCAAGCATTTCTTATATAAATTTCACAGTCCGGCAGACACATCGAAATATCAATTGTGTCACGTGGCAATTTAAACAATCATTTAGGAACCCCTCACTAAAAGATCAATTTCGCGCTTGGACAAGTTTAATGTAAACTTAAGTGCGCGGGGGAGACGCCAAATGAAAGCAGTCCCTTGTGCTAACAAATGTCTTTGTTATTGAATTTTTCGTTCTTGTAACACAAAATTTGCAATTTTCACTCTCGATGACGCCTCGCCGTCTGCGTTATTTGAAGGTTTATAAACACATTTTAACTTCGTTCTTTTAATATTTATGCGAGGGATTATCGTTATTTATATTTAGTAAAGCTTGCTTGTTGACTTGGGAGTAGGTATGGTAGCAATTGAAGACGAAAAACGACATGCAACTACGTTTGTTCGATTATAAATATCCATAGACTTTTTTTTGTACTATAATAAATAGACCTTATAATAAACTAAGTAAGCAAGAGCGCATGTAAGGTATATAATAACGCAATAGTCAGTATTTCTGTAGCTTATAATATGTTTTTCTAGTAGGTACTACATGAGTGGTAATCCAAGCCAAGTGTAACAAAATCGCTTCAGTCTTTTTTGCGCGATTATAATATTTCAAGACTTCACATTTTCAGTAACCATCTCGTGAATTCATTATCAAGAAATTTATCTTAAAAACGAATTGTAGCATTTCCCACGAAAATAATTACTCATTAAACTTACACATATTCAATCTTCCATCACTAGGATTTCCCAGAATTCACATAGCTTTCTCTTTAACTCTTATAACTACAACGTTAATAGTTTAATCTTTATATTTTCCAGTTAAACTGAAACTCAACTTCAAATACTTACAACTTCTAACTGAAGCTAACTTATATAAAATCTGTATTAAAGAGAAATCTCTGCAAATAATAGAGCTTCATCATACCATATGTTGAAGACTTCGCCACTTCGATGGAATGGAAAACTTTGATCGAAAACCGCACGGAGTAAGAAACTCGAGAAAATGTTCTGGAAGTTTCATGAATTTTATCAAATATGCTGAAACCAGCGCACTTCACGCAAACAAGACGAGAACACTTCGTATGTTTGAACGGGCATACCGTGGGACGTTCCAATTTATACTATAATATGAAATCCGCTTAATACATTACCAACTTTCATATCTACAGCATATGAAATGAGGTAGAAACTTATGATTTCATGAATAAATGTTGTAATCTAAAAAGATTTAAGCTCACTTTTACTTATATAATCTTTTTAGATTAATCCATAACACCAAAGAAGATAATTTTGAAATCAATTTTATGCATTCAATATTATGTAAATTACAACTTAGGTAACATTGGCAGCATGTTACGTATGAAAACAATACTTTGTAACAAAAACACAACATAATATATGACGAAGCGCTAATAAACACGAAATTCAGTAACACGTTTCACAACCGTCATAAACAAAGAGACAAGTATGAAAAATACAAATAATTCACAGCGGCACCCACTTTATCTTTCACAGTCAGGTACAAAATTTATTTCCGTCCGAAATAATCTAAACAGCAGGTGCAAACCGTAACAGTGCGCCATTTGTTTGCCGTCAGTAAACTTCACCTCGTAACCCTAAAATCTAATTGGATTTAATTCTATTAACGAAGGTCCAAATGGGACCCCGTAATTGCGCTGACCAGGCTCCATTATAGGGCCGCGGCTGCGACATGTGATAGTGTAAAATATTTGTAAATGCTCCTATTAACATTGTTTTGCTAATAAGCGATACCCTTAACAGGTCGGATATCTCTGTGGGGACTCGTTGTTAGGACCAGGAAACCCACGTATGGTCACCGCGCTAAGTAGCAATACTTAATGTTATCTTTACCATCTTGTCGGTTGAGGTGACTCTATTTTTGTTCCAGCTTAACATTATATGGACACTTAAGGACACTCTGGTCTCGGCGCAATATTGATATTATTACATGTAATATGAATGGAACATAAATGCAAAAAATATTTTTATGTCGAACACATTTTCTTAATAATATTTATTTATATATTTACATACTTTTACTCCCTGATAACCTTAAATTATGAATATATTTCTAGGTATACATATCACCGTGAATTTTCCGATGAAAAAAATGGATCAATCACGCCAAAGTCACGTCATATATTATAGGCATTGCACTGAAATGCCTCAATACGTATTTACGTATTGCATAGTAATAAATCCAGGTGGCGATTTACGTGCGCATACATCAAGTACCAACCAACACTAGTAGTTATCTCAATTTCAGCATTTGCACTACTTCAAGTGAAATACAGTAGCGGGAAATGCGAAATTTTTGATTAAACATTTAAATTCCGTTTCTGTTTGGCTACTCATTATAGGTATTTTTTTAATTTTAAAATCGAGTTCATTATTTTGCTTAGCTCGGGTGATAACCGAGTTAAAATAGGTTTTTTTTTTCAAAGAAAATTAAAAAATTACGGCTTTACGGCTTTTTAATAGAATTGTGATAATTTAATTATTATTTACTAACTTTTGGAAACACAGTGTACCCAGCCGCTATAATGCACTAAAATAAAGTCGCGTTCGTTTATAACTTGGACCAATTTTCTATTCTAAGAGGCTTAACTCCATTAGTTACGGTCAAAACGGTTACCCTTAAATATGCAAACCACAGCCTACGTTTCAATCGAACCTGTCGGACCTGACTCAAATTAAAATGAAACCTCTACCGATAGACTATTGTAATTAAAATCACCACAAATATGACCATCGTTTGTCTAGTTTACCCTTTATTAATAGTCTTGATAAATTTGGGCTTGAGGTTATTTGAAAATAGATTTAAATAGAAATGTATGTATCTTGAATGAAGAGACAATGAATACATAATAACGATACTATCCTCTTCGTTATTTTTTCTTTACTTTGATAGCGTGACATTCCATCAAAAATAAATATCATGTAATTTGCCTCCATTGGTAGTGATTCGTACTTTAAAATATATAACTAACACTTTCTCCGTCTTTTGTTAATTTTTTCTGCAATCGTTTTCTGTTTGGACCTTAACAAAACTTTGTCAAATCAATTGTTAGGTATAAGAAGAATCTATATCTGACGACCCACATAACCTTAGACCTCCTTGTTGTTGGAAAAAGGAGATTCCTGGAAAACTACAAGATATTATAAACATAATATTAATAAGAACGAGAATGAACTCTCTTGACCTCTCGTATAACGATATTTTGTTATTTGCACATAAAATTTCCTCGCAGTACGTATGAATATTGAATAGTACAGGATACATCGCCCATTTTTGCAAGTGACTACTATCAAGCTGATTTTCCGTTTGTAGCTTTATTTTGATGAGACAGTAGACACCGAATAATTTCGTGTACGAAACTCTCGATTGTGGTAGCTAACAGAGATAACAAGGATAAAATTTTTTGATTTGATGGTTCTCAAATATTTATTACGCAATTTGTAGGACAATATGTCTGTTGAATTATATAAACATTAACTAAGTGAAAACAAAAAAATCAGCTTGTTAGTAATCATTTATGATGACCTCGTTATCGATACACTTTGGAAAGGGGGACTCTTTGAACCAACCATAGATTTTGTAGGACAAATATTTTTTCGAATAATTTAGGTTATCTTGAGATTGAACAAAAAAAAATTCAGTTAGTAATATTACATTATTATAAACTTTTAATCTGTCCTTTTAAAGTCGGTCAAAATCAACTCTATCTCCGTCAATTACATACAAACATACAAGTGAAACTAATATAAGCGTAATAAAAAGAATAAGATTAAATACAACAAAGTACATATTATGAGAGATTTCCTCAAACACCACTTACATATTATCAAATTCTAACATACCTATTTTTTGGTCAAATTATAGACCAAATTATATAGATAAAGCAAATTAAATGATACGTATATTGTAAACACGTGAAAGATAAATGAAAATGTAATTTGATATCATTTATATTATTTCTAATAACTTGAAATTTCTTATATACTAACATTATAATACCTTTCCACCGCGGCCGCACTCGCGTGGAATTTTGTATTACGTTGACTTTTGAAGAAGATGCGTCTTATAGTTCGACAGTATGATTTTTTATGGCTTCAAATGTACTATTTGGTGTAGGTAGATCCCGTGAACTATTTATTTTAGAAAAGTAAACTTGTATTTAAAAACGACTGTTTCATTTTAAAAGACCATCATGTAGACATAGGTATTCGCGAATTTATTTTTTATTTCTCGACAAGGTACAAATATTCGTTGATGAAACCCTTAATTTATAATTAAAAAAAAAATGTGAAAAAAAAGCTTCCTAGTGGTTTTTAAGTGATTGAAGCACATAACAAACAATGAGACAAACAGAAATACATTTAACTAACCATCTTTTGAGGTCAGTAAAACATCCATATTGAATAGCGTTACCTTCTCTTTTTAGAAAATATTTATTGTAAAGATATAAGTAGTGTATGTAAATTTACTAATTTATTTTAGTATGTATAGCAACGTTTCTTTTCCGCCAGATTTTACCTACATATTTCAGAGGAAATTCCACTTTAAACGGAACGTTATTTTTGAAAAATGTCTCCAAAAAAATTAGATTAACCGATATCCACTTCTCAATATCATGATAATTTTACGGCAATGGAGATTTTATATCGGATCTTTTTATCAGCCATCCCACAGAAGTGCGATTCGTTCAGTATTGTAAAATAAGTCGGTGAAGTGATTGTTTCAATATTGTGTAAAATTGAGTTCAGTGCAAATATTAATTTAAATTTGATATCTGCTTTACATAAATATTTTTAATTTTTTTAATGTTGGTTTGGTTTTTTTTTCGGATTTGCCATATTACTGCCACTTAAATAGTTGATAAAATAAATAATAGATGAATAAAAGTTCACGCATCCTTCATCAATTGATATTGATAAGAAGTTAAACAATTATTACTTTCTTATATGATATATCTTTAAACCTAGACCGGGTCATTTCCTTTAAAGCATTTGGCGCGATAATACTCCATAGAAATAGTCAAAATGACCGTCGATCCTGAAAGTATTGTGAAAAATGAGGATGCAGTTTATGCCTTGAATATATTTAAAGCAACGCTGAATATTATAGCTCATATTCTTATTGGTGTAGTTGTTGGAGCTTGCATTTTATTTTCATTTTCATATGGAATGCCTACGACACCTATTATGCAACACATATTGCTGTGTGCACTTGGGGTAAGTAACCGGTTAAAACAAACGCGAAACACTAAAAAATGTTCATAATCAATATTCGCCCTATCAAGAAGAGAAGGCTATAAGGCGAATAATCATGCGAAGACCAACAGGAGCGGAGCAATGCGGGTGAAACCGCAAAGCACAGCTAGTTAATGATATTTCTCTCATTACAGTACCAATTATTGATGGCCGAAGCCATTCTCAGTCTATCCGCTGATAATGGATGGTCGGCAGTATTGCGGTTCAGGGACAAACGCAGGGCACATACCATTTTACTAGTGATTGGATCAGCCCTTGCTATTGCAGGAACTTTTATCATGATGCTTGAAAATACCAACAACCTCGCAACTACACATGGTATATTGGGTAAGTTTTAATAATAAAATAACAATTAGAATAAAACAAACTTGACCACGATGTCTTATAGCAGTATTGTTTCCAGTAAGGGAAAGTGGTCCACACAGGAAATAATACTGCTTCAAGACATAATCGTACTGGGGCACACATCTCTATAGAAAATTAACATGAAAAATGAATGTACTTCTTCCTAAATCTCTCTGAAGGATGAAGAACCAAGACGGATAATTCTCATAAGAACATCAGCTCTGCTTTATTGTTGTGGTGATAGAAGTATTGCAAAACCTTTTACTTCCCGATTACACTAAAATTAAAATACAGTTACATCTATGATTTCATGACAACAATTTCCATTAGCCAATGGTTTCGACAGAAGAATAATACTGCATAGCTTTAGTATCAGAACTTTTCAATCATCAATATATTAGATGAGCATTGTAAATTCCTTTTAAAATACCGATTTATTCTAAAAGAAACAAATTTTTAATCAGCTACACGATAATTTACTACGGATAAGCCGATAATTATTGATAGATGGAAACAACTTATCTGTCCTAATGAATATATGACATATTGCTTCTCATTTTTAGGTTTCGTAGCCATCGTGTTTACTACCGTGAGCCTTGTTAACGGTCTAATGTCTCTCTATGCGCACGAATGGCGAAAGTTCTGTCCCGGAAAGATTGCAAAGATAACTCACGTCTGTTTCGGGATCATCGCCTTTGCAACCGCGTCAGCCAGCTTGTGCTATGGATTTGATACTTTCTTCTTTAGAATGTGGGCGAGCAGCGCTCTTTCAGACACCCTCGTTGGCTTCACTGCAGCTTTGACCACTATCATTATTATAAATCCTTCGATCACATTCTATAGGAAGATCATGCGCTTTGTTAAGAGGTAACATTGTTGTCTAATCGCGAAATAATACCTACTCTCTCGTGTATGTAAATTAAAATTTGTAAAAAGATCCTTATAATGATTTATTTAAATAAGTTAATAATAAGCGAAACAAAATATTTATTATAGGCGATTAATTTTTGTTAAGGTTAAGTATATTTTGTTATTGTAATAGATCTTGTGATATTAGCAGTCAATATTTATCCATGTTAATATTACTTAAGACTACATTCTAAAAAGTTCAATATGTTTTATTTTTATATTAAATTATTATTAAGTACGTAATTTCATTCTTAAATGTAATAATTATATTTGTATTAATAGACCTCAAACAAGGACACTCCATCGAGCAAAATAAACGATATTTATAATTATTTTATAGGTTGTAGAATTGTATCTTGATTTTGAATATGTGTTCGTACTTATACAGTATGGAAACTCATTAAGGCGCTGCCCTGAGCAAGCATTTCATTCCACTCACACACACACGCCGCACCACAGCTGCAGCCCGACGCCATACGCGAATCATTACGAACGGGCCTCGGCCGGTAGTGTCGACTGTCGGTACACAGGCGTCCACGCACACATGCGTACGTTTTTGGTTTGGAAATAAGAATTTGCGATTTACACGAAATCTATTGATTGGACTAAAAAAATAGCACAGTATTATATTAGTATGTTGCTTGTAGAATTATTTGCCGAAAAAACAGAATGATTGCATGTAGTTTAGTATGGTTTTTAAGCATCAAAAGATTTTTTTAGAGGTACCTTTGAGATTTTTTTCTATCGAGTAAAATAAGTTGTATTGTGTTTTCAACACACTATCTAACTAGTTTATCTCCTGAAGAATATCATATATTTATCTGAGATTTTCTACTGCAGTTAATCATATACTTTAAAGCATTATAATTTAGCAGCAAACTCGCGTTTTGCTCTACTAGTCACCTTAAACCATACATTTATGTATTTAAAACCCATGAATGCAATGACACTGCTGCAATTTTATTAAGAGGTCACTTGTTTGATGTAATTGTAAACCCAGAATTTAAATAAAAATATATACATAAAAGTAAAATGTTTTAATTTAAATCCCTATTGTGATTAACATAACCTGATTTTTTATTTGAAAACTGTAAAAATTTGTGAAAAAATCGGTTCTAAAACATTTAAAAGTGATTAATTATGCACTGGAAAAATGCACAAAAATGTATATTCTTATTTATTGTAAATCCAATAGTATATTGCTGATATAAACAATATAAAAATGTAAAATATATCATGATTGAGTCGTTGTTTTTTTACTTACATTTTTAAGCTCATCGTTATTGTTTAATTTCAAGGATATTAGAAAGTTTTCATAGGGACGGAGTGGAAATAAAAGACATCAATCAATTTAAAAGTATTTATTTTATCATTCTAGTAAAATAGGTCAATGTAACTGATCCCGATAATTTAACTTACAACAATACGTACAACTTACCTATAAAAATATTTAAATATACAATTTACTTTAAAGTTTAAACCCATCTCTTGGAATAATACATATTCATTAGGTACCTACGTTTACCATTATCTAACACCATGACAAATTATTGTGAACGTGAAAACATCATGTTTCTTACATTACTGATGGCATTAAAATAATATATTTGGTCATTCAATATTATAACAGAGAAAACATTGAAATAAAAATAAATTATCACGATCTAAAAGTACGCAGTCACAATTACGCATTCTTAAAGTTGCTATCCTTCCCTTATAAAAGTTGGAATCCCTATTCAGAAAACTATTTCATCTCTTGTATCAAAAGATAATATTATAGAAATAAGAATTATGTTTTTTTGAATGAGATCAGAAAAATAAATTAGTTCATAAGGTGAATTCCAGATGTGGGTTAATTCGGAAAATTGTAAATACCACTTCAAAGAATCGTTTCATTGTGAGAATTGTGAAGGTATCGCATGAATATAAACGGGTTTGATAACAATAGCGTTCATATTGGTTTAATCAATCACTATTTAACATTATTGAATTTACCTGTTATCCGGAATTACCCTAATACACGTCTTACTCGATCGTTTGGTTTAAGAAGTACTTAATACAGCGAAAAACTTTAAACAAAGATAGTTTAAAAATATTACGAAATATTTGTGAAACGTCGAATAACGTGATAATGAATAAATCGCGTGCCAAACAAATGTTGCACTGCTTTATATCCACAATCAATATTAACACGATTGCATTTCCTTTAATGCAATTAACTTAAAAACCGGTTAACCTTCTAGACCACCTAGATTAATAAATACGGGGCTGTTTAATGCGTTCATCACGATACCAAGAAGTTAATTGATAATCGTGGTACATCACAGTAATTTCCCCTGTCGGAGCAATTGCACCGCGTTTTAAGAATCAAATAAAACGGAACTTGTGCGAATTGGACATTATTGAATAATGCCTCTGTTACGCTATTTGCATGTGATAAAACATATTTATTTTGAACTAGCTCCCGCCCACGACTTTGTACGTGCATCCCCGTTTTTCCCCGTTCCCGTAAGAATTTCGGGAAATCCTTTCTTAGGGGACGCCTACGTTATGACATCTACCTGCATGCCAAATTTCAGCCCGATACATCCAGTGGTTTGGGCTGTGCGTTGATAGATCACTATATCAGTCACCTTTGCGTTTTATATATATAGATAGATATAGGTTAAAAAGTATAATGTTATTATTAATTTTACTCTATATTTCCTCTGACTATCTTATTCCCACAATATTACGAAAATTAATAAACATAATTAAAATGTCTAAATAATGCTACGAACAAGATTCACACAGCACAGTCGCGTACTAACTACGACCTACGCAACGCATCTCATCATATCATTTGAGCATTCCACAAAACAATATCAGTTATTTTGTCATTGTTATCGATAAGGAAATCATAATCGATTATTTAAATCGCTTAAATAAAACAAAATAACGTTCTAGATGTCATTTCTTTAACAACGCGTAGTGAGATATCACATCGTCGAAAATGAACGTCGATCCCGAAGCTAATGCCGAAGTTGGAGGTTCTTATCCTTTGAGAATATTCCAGGCGTCTTCCAATCTTTTGGCGCATTTGTTAATAGGTGTTGTTGTGGGTACTTGCTTACATTTTTCCTTCTCCAATGGATTGCCCCTGGGAGCGACTACGCTACACATAGTGCTATGTGCTATCGGGGTAAGTAGCTAACAAAATATGGTAGATTTGTAGTGGACCTATGAATTTGTATTATAGCCATACGAATCTTTCGTATGAAATAGCAATGCCTGCTTAACTTAATAATTAACTATTTTTATAAATACATCCATCATCTTTATATTCGCGATCAGATACACGGTTATTTGACAATTAAGACGATTTAATTTTAACTGTTTATACAATAGTATAGGTAAACAGTAAATGTATACTTACAATTCACAGCCTCTGATTGTGTAAAATGTATATAAAAACCCTACTTTATTGAATTAAATTCTAAAATATATAATTCTTCCATTGCAGTATCAACTCCTTATGGCCGAAGCTATCTTAATCCTATCTCCTGACAACGCGTGGTCAAAGGTTCTAACATTCAGAGACAAGCGTAGGGCCCACACATGTCTCCAAATATCTGGCTCAGCTTTAGCCATCGCCGGCAGTGTTGTCAAGATGCTTGACAAGGCCCAGAACTTCAACACTCTGCACGGACAATTTGGTAAGCTTGTACTGCGAGTCAACTTTATTGTAAGACTAGCTGAACCGACAGACGTCCTGTCTTCGCGTAAATTCTCAAACTCATGAGGTTTAAATGGCCAAGTTTTCGATTTTTTATTTTATTTTTAGGCGCAACTTTTTGAGGTTCTCTTTCATAACATCCTAATTCTGATATAAGTATCGGAATCGTTCTAGTCATTCACGCGTCATGCCGTAGTGTTGGAGAAACCTTAAAAATTGATAATACCTACCTAACGTTGTTAATACCTAACTAACTCTGTTGTCATTTTCCTTAAATACTTGCTTTGTAGTATACTGCATACCCACATACTCTAATAAAATGTAATTAATATTCGATTAACACAGATATCAGTTCACCTTGATAGTTACGTCAGATATCTATAAACCTAAATGAATCAAAATATATTTTAATATACCATTGAAATTAATCGTTCCAATTTAATTTTCAGGTTTAGCAGCGATGGTGTTCACAACTGTGAGCCTTGTGAATGGTGTCACTTCGCTATACGCGTTCGAATGGAGGGCCTTCTGTCCAGGAAACATCTCGAAGATCACCCACATTTTGTTTGGTTCCTTCGCCTTCATCTGCGCTTCTATTTGCTTGTGCTACGGTATCGACAAAAACTTCTTCAGAATATGGACCGGCCAAGCGTTTGCCGACACTCTGATAGCGTTCACAGCAATTTTCACCGTTTACGCTGTGATAGCTCCCTTCCTCAATTGCTTCAAGAAGACCGTGCGTTTCGTGAAGAAGTGATTTAAATGTGAGAACAGTATGGAATCTCAAAGCTCTTAAAATATTTTGACAGGTGAACAAAATAGTGAATAATTGTCATTTAATCGAAAGTGTAATTTGTTATAATTGATGGTTGTTTTTACAATAATGTCCAGTGTTCCTGCGTTAATAAATGATAAGATTTATATATTTCGTAGTATAATTTAAAGACTATTCCTTTGTTAAAATGAACACATATCAGATTATAAATTCTTTCCAGTACTTTACATCGGAAGTACATATTATGTACTAAGTTATGTACCTACCTGTAAAGTGCCGAAATTAAAAATTTGCCACGTAATGAATCAATATATTAGCCAAAAAAGTCCATTTAATGAGTGGTATGATATCATCGAGGTAATATACGATATTTTATTATCAAAAGCCGATACAAGATTACCGATAAAAATTTTCAATTGTTTCAACACGTATGGTTATAGTTCTTGTTATGTAATATTTATTTATCACTAAATGCTATAAGATATTATATCTTTTGGTATTATATAAAGCAATCACGAAAAGGATTAAAATACGATTTAACATTTTTATGAAAAACCCATTAAAATTTATCTAAACAATAATCGAAACATTAAGGGGAAGTGAAAATAAAACATTTTCTTACTTAATAACTTTATTACAAAAAATATGTAGCATTCCTAAAAATAGATTATTAGAGATAAGTACTAGTAGTACTTAATACGAAAACTGATAGATATAAAAATATCTCGCTTACATACGGCGATTATCTATGAGGCTAAAGAAACTAATTAATAATTATATGTATGCTGAATCATCCTCTATCATTTATTTTAGCAACATTTCTATGTATTATGTATGAAGCAAGTCGTCATATTTATTGTATATTTTTTATTTAAAAAGGGATTTTCGAAAATAATAAACTCGAATTTCACACGATGAAACATACCATATGCCTTTCCTAGAATTACAAAAACGGGCTTTCCCCATTCATATCTCAGTCTGGCTGGTTGCCACTTAAAAGTAAATACAATATTTATCAAATTTATTACTGGCAACTGTTCTATTTTGTATGGCGGGAGAAAATGCGCGCGATCACCAAAGATAACTAGTTGTAGGTGCGCGTCTGTCTATCTTTATGGCATCAAAACATATAAAGGAAACTTGGAAAGAGTAATAGCCCCCGATACGCACGTTCTCGAAACGTACTATTCTTACTGTTGCTAATGTTAGAAATTTATGGGTTCGCAACTGATAAATGCGACAAGAACTGGTAAATGTTTTAGTTCCTAGAGATATCGAAACTGCTGATATCAATGCGAGGTTAGAAAATTTGATTTATAGGAATAGTTTAAAATTATAGCCCTTGCCATGGAATACAGTAAAATGATATAGACATTAGGTAATTTTTCAAAGAGTTTAAATTTAATTTGTTCACGAATATAATTAGGTAGGTACATTCCCGAATGCTCTGTACAACTTCACCGTCTTTTCGTCTTCTTCATCTTGATAAATCTCCACAGATCATAACAGGGTTTGCTTATAATAACAATCGTATATGCAAACACTATTGCCATCATCACATATGAGAAATATTGCGACGACCAGTTCTTAAAGGAATCTTTATTAAAGCCGAAAGCTAAGCACACAGAGGACGTAGTGAGCGCCGCAGTACCGCACAAGAGATGGCTGCTTTTCATAGTGTCAAAAGCAACGAAACGTTGAAAAGTGGCCTTGTACAGTGACATGACCCCGTTTAGCAGACCGAAGCAGGTCAGGATGAGAGCCGCCAACGCTGCAACCCAAAAAAATTCAATTGAAAACACTTCATTGAATTAAATAGTTTTCACTGTTCGTGCACCTCTTATTTCTCCAGTAAAACCTGCCTGTAAAAATAAAATTCCCTAAAAACTCAATCTTCTGCCTGTGTAAATAACAATCGATAATTATGTAATTATGTAAGTATCTGTTAATAGGTATTATCGAAAAACTGCATGAAAATTGCAGAGCAACAAAAATCGTTATCAATTCCAAATTGAACAACAATAATACAATATTATATTGACGCACTCAGACATCGTACGTAGATATTAAATTTTACTTGCACGATATTCCGCATTTTTATTGATTAACTATCAACAATTTAATGACGATAATATAACATAAAAATCGCATATTTTGATAAGGATAGCTAGAAGATAAAAGAAAATTCCAAGCAACAATTGAGCTTCATAAATATTAAAATATTCCATATTTATCCTTGTCAGTCATAAGGTAAGTAGGTATATTGTTAAAGCACTAATTAATATTATAACACATTATCTATTATCTAGCTATAAGCGGTATCTGATAATCTTACTCCTATCCAATATCCATACTCAAAGTCGTAGTAAATCATGTATAAAAAATAACCAATCTTATAAGTCAATCTTCGTCAACTTCGTTAAGTCAATCGTCGACATTGCGAGCGACGTTCAGTTCAGGGGTCATCTGGAAGACAAGGCTAAACTAGCTTCAAAGAAACTAGGGGTGCTCGCAAGAGCGAGACAGTATTTCACGCCAGCCCATCGCCTACAACTTTATAAGGCCCAAGTTAGGCCACATATGGAATACTGCTCTCACCTCTGGGCTGGAGCACCCCAATATCAGCTGCTTCCATTTGACCGCCTTCAACGTCGAGCCTCTCGAATCGTCGACCGACCCGAGCTCACCGATCGGCTGGATCCGCTTGCACTGCGGCGTGATGTCGCATCACTGTGCATATTCTACCGGATATACAATGGAGAGTGTTCTGATGAACTTTTTGGATTGGTACCAGCTGCGCAATTCCACAACCGCACTGCACGACACAAGCTTAAATACCATCCACACCACCTGGATGCGTGGCGTTCGTCTACAGTGCGATTCTCGCGACACTTCTTGCCGAGAACCACGCTGTTGTGGAACAAGTTACCTGCTTCTGTGTTTCCTAAAAACTTTGACATGGGCACCTTCAAGAAGAAAGCCTACACATACCTGAAAGGCCAGCAAAACGTTCGTAAAGTCTCCGACAGTGCGAACGCTCATGGGCGGCGACGAACTTCCAGAAAGTGAGTCGCCTGCTCTTTTGTTGGAGCTAACATAAAAAAAAAAAAAAAAAAAAAAGTCGACTTCTACCGCGATATGCATCAAAATAATGCATTAAAACATAAAATGTAATGTATTATAATGTAATGTAATGTAATTTTAATACTAACATAGTTTTAAGGTAACAAGACACTAACAATTATTATATGGATTCAATTATCTGAATTAAATCAAATAAATAAATAAAATAACACTGTGACGTTGTGACTTTTTTATACAGATTAACTAAGCAGATTAATATTATGTTTCATGTGCAGTAGTTTCAGGCACATCCGTCAGCATTCTGCCAAAATTCAGGTGACGATGGAAATTACCTATCGATTGGTTTTTCCAAGGTCTCAGTTAAAACCCAGATAAGTGATTTGGAGTTTTTCTTTTACCTATCAATGATTATTATTGTATCAACACCCACTATATGTATGTATTTTTTTTAATTATATGTCTCCTTCTTTGAAGCATAATATTATATAGGGCACTACATTGTTAAGATTGTATATTATTCATAATGTATTTATTTTTATACAATGGAGAGACTTCTATGAAATCACCTTTATATAAATGTTGTTATCATGTATGGAATGTGTAACAATTATCTATTATTCTTTCGTACTTCAGGTATGAATAGAAGGAATCATATAATATATTTACCGAATGCAAATAAGTCGGCAATGCATCTGCAGAAACACCTGTAGTGAATACGGGCCGGGCGGTGGACTCGCTTACAATCAGGCGCTCCACAAGCCCGTTTGCCCACTCTAATATAAAAAAATACTAACACAATACAATAACGCATAGTAAATCATGTATAAAAAATAACTACCACCTAATTTTCCATGAATCGATGTGAAATTTGTCTTCTTCTCTCGCATCATGACAATAGAACCCATGATAGCAAATAATGATCCTACAGTTTGAAGAATCCAGTGACATCTTCGTCGATTCCGTAAGCTCAGGGAAGCCGTCCATCCATTGTAGCTATACAAGCTTAGTATACCATGTGTCATTAGAAATTGGTACTAAAACAATTCAAAAGGTACTTGAAATTTACATATTGTATATCTAATAAATAAAAATAGATTAAGAACATCAGCAGAAAATGATTTGTTATTTTGGCAACGAACTCTATAAACAACATGTCTCTATCCCAACTCAACAGTTACTCTGCCTTTTAACTTAAGTGCTGATTTACACAAGGTCAGTAGACAAGTCAGTCGCGGCGCCGAATTTCGGCGCCGCGACTGACTTTAACTGTTTACATAGACTTCAAGCTTCTGTACTGACTTCAAATCTGTTTACACAGGGTTTTTTTTCAGGTCAGCACTGATTTGCCTCGAATTTGTAGTCAGTTACTGACCCTGTGTAAATAAGCACTTACGTAAAGCACGTGTTTAGAATTTAGAAGTAGTTTAATTATTGATATAATTTTTAAATGTCATTCTAGAGAGGACTCTATCCAAGAATAATATAGCAAAGTATTGCATTATAGCATTTCCCTTACTTTATGTTTATCTCATCAAAACATTTGCAAACGTTACAAGATATTTAAAATAACTAAGTAGCAAACGATCATCATGTAGAAACTGAGAACTTGCACATTACATTTTTATCAATGTATTTTACAAAGCATGATAAACTGGAATGCTTCTAGAAAGCAATACTATCAGGATACATAATTAATTTTAGCGTAATATCGGTATCGGTATTGGTAAAACCGTGACTCATCCAATGTCTGATAACATTTTGTAACTTTTTCACTTATAATAGTGAAAATGCAATATTCCAAGTATATTGGTCTAGTATATGCGTCAAGTTCCAAGAATATCTCTTACCTAGTTTTCAATTTAGAACAACAAAGGCATATAATAAGTGACTTCCTCAAAAAAGAGTATAACTATTTCTTACACAAATTGTGCTTTCATAACAAACCAGAGTAGAGTATCTTTTTTCTGATATATCATTGGTAATATACTTAAACTCACCCCAATAACACACAACAGAACGTGAATAGAAAACGGATTCAAACTCGACTGGAGCGCAAACCATGACGTCACAAACACGCACACAGCGATCAAGGACTGCACTAATGTATTCATACACCCTCTGAAGGCGAGCCACGCATAATTGAAATTAACACATCCGTCAATAACAGGCGATTGATCGAACTTCTCTACAGGGGTTAACGTCGGCTGCATATCCATTGTAAAACAACTTGTCTTAATCCTCAGACCTCACATCAATATGGATTACGCACATGAATAGAATTGCACTGAAAAATCTAACTGAATTGCCTCTGTAGGTTCATGTTTATCGACAATGTATACAGTTATGATAGGTTAGTTTTGATCTCGAAATGCTGGTTTAAGTTTATCAGCGTACTCGAATTCTGTCATTTTTTACAAGTCTTATGAACAATGTTATTATTTATTAGATAAAAGCTATACCGCTCTTAATCAATCACGCATCTTTTATCATTGATAATATTTTTCACGTTTTTCCCGATAACCGACGTGAACCATATAAGGAGCAATAAAATACAAAATAATGTAATAAAAAGTGTTTCAAGTTAATCTCTACCTTTAATAAATCGTGACTAGTATTCTTCTATGAAAATTTGTGATGGATATTTTTTCGAGAAGTATTTTTATATTGCAGAAGATATAGCGACATGACAATTAAAGTCGTTAAAGACAATAAAACACTAGTACTCAAATAAAAATAAATCAAAGCATCGTTAAAATGATTATATTCTCATTGCACATTTGATAAAACACGTGATCATTATAAAACTCGTATAGAATACTATAAAACCAATTAGAACGTATATCACAGTTGGACTCGCCCACTCTCTAAAGGCCTTCGTATAAAGTCCGCAGCATAAACATATCGATGACATTATGAACGTTGGTATACCGAAGGAAACATGGGCCAATTTTAAATAACGACCACCGAATAGAGCGCAGGGGCCTAATAAAAAAGTTATGAAGGAGAGTATAGCCGTTATAGTACCTGAAACCGAACATTTTGGTTAGACAACTGAAAGAAATAAACATAATATTTAATCAAGCATATTGTAGTAGAGTTCGCAAAACAGATTCGAAAAGAAATAACCTAAATTGCTTTATATAGTGTTTAAAGTGTAATCTGATAAGAATAAAAGTATAATAACATATCCTTGTTTGTTATCACTGACAGATTTGATAAAATATTATTTAACGTTTTAGTAATCAAAAGATATCATGCACATTACTATAATTAAATTATGATAACATCCTACTCATATCCTCACAGCATATCCTAGATACTAATATTATAAATGTCAAAGTTTGTGAGGATGGATGGATGGATGGATGTTTGTTACCCTTTCACGCAAATACTACTTAACCGATTACAACGAAATTTGGTATGTAGTTAGCTGAAGACCCAGAATAAGACATAAGCTACTTTTTATCCCGGAAATCCCACAGGAGCGGGGGGGGGGAACTATGCGCGGTTTTTCTTTGAAAACACGAGAGAAGCAGCAGGCAGAAATCTAGTTTATTAAATAAAGATCGTCTAACCGGTGAGTCCATGAGCGCTGGTTGAGAGTCCCTTAGACGTTGTTATGAGTACTGTTCCAGTAACTGCGAAAGCCATAGCACACATCTGTAGAAGCACGTGGGCAAACCGTCTGTGCCTGATTCTCATTGGTGTGGACCAACCATTCGCATAATTGAGGCTTAATATCGCTTCCACCGCGAAAAAGTGATACTGGAATCATTATTATTCATTAAATCCATGTTTAGTTGTAAATTAAACAAAATACAGAGACAGAAACAATTTGATACAATAATAGTATAATAACAGGGGCACGCCCTAAGACTGTCTCTACCGGGTAATTTCAAGAGCTGCTAGAGCATTCAATCTTCATGTATGTAAATTTATGATAACTTATGTATGGCATCAAAATCCTAGCTAGCTGTCAAACTTATAATTGTAAGAAATTTTTTTGTTAAATGTACCTATAATAACGCAAAATAAATATCAAAAACTACGTTGCAATGGCAATCCGTCTATTCTAGCTAGATCGCTTTATAGCCCCCGAAACCCCCTGCATCCAAATTCCATGAAAAATATGCAGCAGTTTCCGAGAATCAGATTAAATAAAATAAACACTCGTTTAAAATTCTTTAGGTAGATAGATAAAATACCATAGTATTATAAAAGTAATATTATCAACGTCGTCATTTATCAATAATAGGAACTACAGCTGTGCTACAACATATTCCATTTTCATGTGAATAAAATAAACACACATAGGTAGGGTCTATGCAAAAATCTAAAGCAGCCGCGATCCGTATTTGTAAAAATATACTTACTCCAAAGGTACACAGAAATACATGAATATCTCTGAAGCCTGTTTGTATGAGATAAAATAAAACTGTCGTTAAAGTGCCTCCTATGAGCATTTGTACAAACCCGACTCCTACGGCGCAGAAAATTACATTCCAGTATTCTCCAACAGGATCTATTATTAACATACGCATTTTGTTTTCGAAATAAAACGTAATATAATATCAATGTTACATAACTGTACAATATTGTTTGACATTTGTAAATGTCAACATTGTTACAAAATTGAGAAGCGTCAAAATTTGCCATTTTTTAAGCATGTTATAACATTGTGACATGATAATTATATTATCGTTCTGATTAAGTACTAATATTATCATAATAGGTATTTGGCTAGTAATAATAGGAAATGATGGCGACCACGCCCAATAGATTGAAATATAATGTAATCTATTACAGACTGCTGATATTTGTCAATGATAATATTCATAATACAACCGTTAAGACAACCGTAATATTTAATCATAATAGATTATATGGTGCAGCTAACACATACTTATAAGACTTAGAAAAACATTTCTTAAATTAAGTACACTTACCGCTGCAGTACAAACCGCTGCATGCGCATCCTTTGTCTTCAAAGAATACATTATAACAGACATAACTACTGCCCCTATCAAGACATGAACTGTTCCTAAGCCAATAGCACACCATATAGTCCTACAGTATCTTCCACTGGGCTCAATTATCAATATTCTTAGAGGAATGCGTTTCGAGCTTTTGTTTTTACTTTCACCAGTTTTTTCTTTTTTGCCTTCGTTATCTCTTAAAATGGATGTGGGCTTCTCATCTTTAATTTGCATTATACCAAATTATAAATTAATTTTTTGAAACATAATATGTAATAAATACAATTTGACATTGTTGAATGATTGACATAAATAATGATTGTCATACAATTTTACAGATAAAATGTATATTTGCTAAAAATTTAATCTATCATTGATCGATAGACACACAGGATAGACATTATTAGCGTTTTAGCTACTATTATGTATTCTGTGACATTATTACTTTTAATCTAAGAGCCCACGACGGCCAGACTTTCCTTTCTTTAGGAAAGTTGTAGAAATGACTTTGTTATTATGTCATCGAGATACGTGAAATTCCATCAACATAAGTCCCCGTAAAAGATAAGTAATAACTTATTATACTATTATTTTTTAATCATTAATAATTATAGTAAACTAATGTTTTTAGTGGGTTATTTCATATTTGATACACTTTTAGGTAGTAACGTTAATTTGATGATATGTTAGTTATTTTTTAAATGTGTCTGACAAGATGTAAGAACAATGAAAACTGTCCGGCTCTTGAGGTAACATCTTTTTATACGTCTCCAAGTAACATATATAAAATTTAGCTTCTAAAGTATAATGAAAGTTAGGTACAATTTTATACACCTTTACTACCTGTTTCCTGCCAAAGTAACCGCAACCCAGACTTGATAATCGCTAGTCGTTCTTATCTGTATCGGAGACATATACAGAGAAACTTTCAACTTTTTTAAAGAAAGGAAAGTCTGGCCGTCGTGGGCTCTTGATCTATTTGTTTTATCTATTAAAACAATTTTCATAACTGTGTTTCGTAACAATTTTTTAATCAGCTCTCAAATAAAAATTTCTATACCTTCCAAGATTTCATATTACAACAAATAATAAAAAGCCAGTTAGAAAGTAAATAGTTCTTTAATCGGCTTAAACAATATAACACCCGTATAATAGATACAAAATAAAACTGAGAATATTGACATTTCTGGCAAAGGTGTCCACTTCGTAAACGTTGGTTTTATCAATCCAGATATAAAACAAGCACTCGACAATATTAAAGTCACGATACCAAATAATGAATGAAATTTGCTAATAATTTTCCTAATCAATCCTTTGTCATTATTGCCGGAATAATCGTATATGAGGAAACCATTGATTGCATTAAATAAGGCCAGTGCACAGGCAGTACAACCTGAAAACAATAGATAAATTTGTATTGCAATATAATAACCTAAAAACCAAAATATCGAATATGTGACTACTACAGTATTATCAAACACCCTAACGTTCAATTCCCTGGCAACGTAAACAGGTAAGTAGGTAAGCCAGATGCATCTGAACTTCAATAAAATTATTGATTAGGAAAACATCTATTTTACATACACAGAAAAGAGCATATTATCATATATATAATCAAAGTAAATATAGTCCACAAATCAAAGAAGAAGAAATCTAAAGAAGAATTTAATCAAACTTACCCAGTATACAGTGTATCGAAAATTGAAAATAACCACAAAAAAATGAGGCAATTGCGCCAAGTATGGTTAGAAAAATTCCCAAAAAATGTATGAAGGCATGTTCACATTGTCGATGCGTCGGTTTTACCGGTGCACTCGATCCGCTTAGTGTGTGTAGTGATAAGATCCCTAATGGCATGCAGATCTGGAGCTGGAAATAAGAATAACATGTATCATTAAGCTGAAGAGCTTGTTTGTTTGCATGAACTCGCTGATAGCATGAAAAATTATTTCACTGTTAGATAATACATTTATCGGGGAAAACTATAGGATATATCATCAGGCTAAGATAAATATGAAAAAATTACTTATTAATTATTCTAGTAAAAAATAATAATTGATAGTTTATCTATAGTTAGATCATAGATAATGCCGGATTATACTTGCTTTAAATTCCAGCAAAGATAATTCATAAGTAGGTAGTTATTTTGACGAATTGTTGCTCACAGAAAAACTAATTTAGCTGATTGTTGACTGATTATTTGATATCATAAAAATACCAACTAGTTGACGTAGTACAATAAAATAACTCTTCTCACAGAAGCTCAACGCTTAAATTATTCTCATGAAAAAACTAATGAGAATTAAATGAATAGTTGAGAAGTTCATAAAATTTGTTGGTTCAGAGCCTAACAAAATCTACTGCAAAGATAAGTTCGACGACGTATCAGTGCAGCATAATCAGTATTAAAAGAAAGTTACCATTTACTTCCAGAAACAAATAGGCGCAAAGAAGTTCGGTACAAAAAAACATAACAAGATTTTTAATTACCCCAGCTGTGCACAAGAATACGTGTAAACCAGCTAAACACAATCTCTTTTCATAGCTTAGTGTATAGTATAGCACCATCATGATAGAAGCCCCCATCAACATATGAGACAGTACAATAAATCCAGCCTCAAACCGTTTGCGCTTGTACAAATGTTTAGGTTGATTGACTAAAATTATTTTAACTGGACCAACAAATTCAACTACGTCGTCTCCAGGATGATCTGAGACGCATTCCAGGTTACAAGCACGATTTGCCATTTTTATATGCCAATGAATTTAATTTAGAATTAGTAACAATTTTTCTAACCTGTTAATAAATACGGCATGTCAGCTATCAAATTTCAAGTGCATGACATAAGTGAGAATAACAGATAATAAAATAGGCGTGATAAGATATTTATATATTTATGTATTCGCTGTTTACCAAATATCCTTGCCAATACCCGTTGGAAGTCCAAAGTACAAAGATTAATAATTTTAAACTTATCAATTAACAGTCTTATCACCTTCTTGGTACTTCGGATTAAATTCCTGATGATGACAATGAAAAAATTCTTGGTTTGACAGAGCAAAGAAGGCTGATCACCTAATTTTTTTATGAGCGTATATATAGTGTTAATTACATCTTCCACCTGCCCTACAAAGGAATGCAGGACTTTTTTTATTAGATTGCGATTTGAACGTGATTCTGCCGATAAAAATACATATCTAATATCTGTAAACTAAATTCGAACCAAATCATTTAGATACAGACTTGATACAGACATCTTAACTTACGGTAATTGCAGTTTATCCGAATGAAAGACCAACAAAAAAATTAGCAATCGCTCAAATGTACTCCGATTTAAAACTCTAAGCGCTAAATTACTAAATAAAAAATGTCATAGTTTTTTACAACTGTGAAAAGTTTTTTGCGTGTAATCCGGTGATTGGTTTATAGGGACATGAAAAAGCGGAAGCATTTCAGCCTACCCCTATCGGATCTGCCACGTGGAAAGGCAAACTTTACTAAATTTCACCGTTATTTTGTCGCAGCGGAATCAATAAAAAAGTTTGTCTCTCCCACAGGTCTCTCCATTGTATTTATTTATTGTTAATTATTGTCGTTATAGACTTGCAGGTAACACATTTATCCTTTATTTCACATAGTTTCCTCTACCTTATTCGGACCTGTTTCGCTACTGTAATATTTTTTGTGTATTTAAGAATAAGAATTAAAACTCTGAATACGAATTATATCTATGTTGATACAAATAGTGGAGAATTACAAGAAAAAAACACAATAGACGATTGTCATAGGAAATGAAAGTTTTGTCGATACCAACTTCAGTAACTAAATGTAAATTATAACCGCGTAAAACGTTCTAATAGGCGATTTTAGCTCTTATACAGTTTTATTGAATTATTGTTCAGTTTAATTAATTAATGGTAGTAAATTACAGCGGATGCCGGACTATTCAGGTTTTAATGCTTGCATATAAAATAGATAATTAACCGATTGTATACGAACTACAATTTATAGGTAATTTAGAATAAAACATATTATTATTACAATGCTTAGTAAAATCATCATCGATCATGATTAAATACCTAGTTGAATTTAAAATATCAATTTGAAATGCTCAGCTTTTAATTTTTAGTTTTCAATAATATCGTTTTAACTTTCTTAGTAAATAATTCCATATTCAAATCATATTTATATACAGATTTACTATTATTTACATGTTACGATAAATAAAAAACATAATTAAACAGATTCACGTGCTATAAAACAATACGACTCATCAAACCTTTACGAGCGCGAGCCAAAAGGCAATAATTGTAACAGAAAATAAGCCCTGAGCCCTGAGTGACCACTGTCGTGTTTTAGGGCTCATTCATGGATAGGGCAGTAATCCCAACAAAATTACTTTTCCTCTGAGATTCAGCTCCCGCCAAAACAATAGCGATTTTCGACTACCCTCATTACGTTTTATTACTATAAAGCTACACGAATTCGCTTTTTTCCCATATAAATATAAATGAAGCTATAAAGGTCGGCACGGGACATTAACAGAACATATTCCCGTTTTATTATTCCTCATGGGTTGAATTTAATAAAAATATTGTCACATAAGGTAGGAAATAGATATGTTTTGTGTATAAAAATGTGTTAGCAATAATATAAACTAGTGATATTAAAAACATTCTCGTATCGGACGCACAAAACTCTTAGCATAAATATTGTGCCATTTATAAATTATATGACAACTAGCTTACCGCCCGCGGCTTCGCCCGCTTTCTCTAAAACGATTTGAGATTTAAACTATCCTATCTCTCAAGTTGGATCGAACTGCACATGGTGTGCGAATTTTATTATAATCGGTTAAGTGGTTTAGGAGTCCATTGAGGACAAACATTGTGACACGAAATTTATATAAGTATATTAAGATATGACCATTGACCACGATGCTGAGAACAACATTGTAGTATTAAAACAAATTTATGCCTCAATCAGAATTTTATTTCTTTAAAAATAATTATCAACTCGAAAACAAAATCCAAAACTCTTAATAAATTCTAATTACGACAATCAACAAGGACAACTGGAGTACAGTGGGAACATTAACGACTAAAGCCTCTGTAAAAGCAATTTACAATAAAACTATAAACTTTATTTACACTAATTGTGCAGCGCGTAAATCCAAAGATAAAATAATGGAACCGCAACGAAAACAAAACCAACATGAATTACAATCAACACTGCGCTACGAATCACGGGCACACCAATAAACATTTAAAAATATAACCGCCATAAACACGCCTTAAACTTATTGATGTCTAGATGGAATCAATTATTAAAACTGTACCATAAAGTACTAAGCGAAGAAATTAATTCGATTGGCGAAGCAATTACGGACGGTCACGACGACTAGTGATTCATGACGATTATTACAATATAAATCATAAAGGGCCGACGTGTGAATTTACATAGCCCACAAGAATGTCGATAAATATGCAAATTTATAACAAGAACTCTTTAGTTTTTAAAGAAATGCCAATTAATTTTTAATCAACGTGCTCGCTCCATGAAAAATTCAAGCACATGCCCCTTCATTATTTACATTCACGTGCACGGTGCAGCGTTTGTTTTCTAAGCGATGTTAAATAAAATAATACTTTTGCTTTATAGAATAACTCCTACATAAAACATTAAGTAATTACTATAAATAGTTTCAATTATTGAAGTCATTTAAGCCATAAGATACCAAAATAAGAGTTTATACAATAGATACTATAGAAAGTGTTATAAAGTATGAACAGTAGACCCCTTGCATTAAAGGAATCGCTTAAAAGCATTGTCTTGTATTCTTGCGAAATGAGATGTTCCAAGTTCCAAATGTAACGTCTTTGAACATTCCCTGTTTAGGAGCAAGTGAACCCACATACGAAATTCTATTATCTACAAAGTTCGGTATTATGAGAGCTTTCCAAAATACGTAGTAGTTTTTGAAAAGATTCTTTAAATGAAAGAAATTTCAACATTGCTTCTGTTCACTTGTGATAAAAATTAAGACGAGAGTCTACATTTTTGATGTAACGTGCAATCGAACACAGCAATAGAATTTTAGATTTAAAAATAAACACATTTATGCGTTGACATAAAAGTACATGTACATGCTCTTATGTTATAAATATAGTAGGTACAAAAGTAAAATTTAGAGAATGCTTATCATTTTATATCTGTTGTACTTGTCTATTGATATTATGAAAATTGGTGAAATAGCACGGTACTTTTTTCTTATCAGGTTATTCATATTTTTTTTGTACTTGGCGTTGTTATTATGTGTTGATATGCTAAATACATTCAAACTCAAACTCAAACTCAAACATTTATTTATTCAATTAGACTTCTTCGAGAAGCACTTTTGAAACGTCAATACATATTTTTAACATTTACCACCGATTCGGAAAGCAGTATCTATGGAGAAGAATCGGCAAGAAACTCCATAGTTGCTCTTTTAAATCATTTCAGTATTACAATTTAATTTTACAAAATATGTAAGTAACCGCACGTATATATCATAATATGCCAAAGAACTGTCCTGTGGCTTTTACGCGACAACCCTCCATGGGTCTTTATCTTCCATATATTCCTTAATGCTGTAATAGGCTCTCTGAACTAATACGTTTTTTACATAATTTTTAAATTTAGCACTACTAAACTCTTTAATACTATGAGGAATTCTGTTGTAAAAAAGTATACCTTGGCCCATAAATGAATTTTTAACTTTAGCTAACCGGTAAAATGGCATTTCAATTTTATTTCGGTTCCTTGTGCCATAACGGTGTCTATCTCCTACTCTTGTGTGTAAGTCTGCGTTTTTGTGTACATATAAAATATTATTAAATATATACTGTGATGGTACTGTGAGGATACCAGTATTCTTAAAGAGATCTCTTAGTGAGTCCCTAGCACGTAAATTATATATAGAGCGTATGGCTCTTTTCTGTAATATAAATATAGTTTCTATATCTGCAGCCCTGCCCCATAGCAGAATTCCATAGGACATAATGCTATGAAAGTAGCTAAAATAAACCAATCTAGCCGTGTCTTCATCGGTGAGATGCCTTATTCTTCGAACTGCATATGCAGCTGAACTAAGCTTAGCAGCGGCGGCGGCAACATAGGCCCCCCATTGTAGCTTCTCATCTAGTGTCAAACCAAGAAAAACAGTAGAATCCACAGGGTATAATACCTCCCCGTTTAAAATAATATCCCTTTTCACCTTTTTTACATTTGGAAGGATAAATTCAACACAATTTGTTTTTTTTTGCATTTAATAATAAATTATTAGCAGTGAACCATTTGGATATGCGTAAAAGAGCAGAGTTTACTTCGTCAACATTTGTGTCATGTCTATCCACATTAAATATTAATGAGGTATCATCTGCAAACAGTACTATTTCACACATATCCTGCAAATAATAAGGTAGGTCATTAATATATACTAAGAACAAAAACGGTCCTAAGATAGATCCCTGCGGAACACCTATGTTAATCGGCGCACCGCGAGATTTCTCTCCATTAACAACAACGGTTTGTACCCTGTTCTGAAGATATGAAGCTATGAGGTCCTGAGATAAACCTTTAATACCATAAAAATTTAGTTTCCGTAATAGAGTGGTATGTTCTACACAGTCAAAAGCCTTAGAAAGGTCGCAGAATATCCCCAAAGCATTCTTTGAATTTTCCCATGCTTTATATATATGTGACAAAAGAGCTATTCCAGCATCAGTGGTAGAGCGCCCCTTTGTGAAACCAAACTGTTTGGCGTGCAGTAAACCATTTGATACAAAATGACTACATAATTGGTTTAAAATTAATTTCTCGAAGACTTTGCTCAAAGTTGGTAAAATGGAAATTGGCCTATAGTTATTACAGTCTTCTTGGTCACCACTTTTAAATAAAGGAATAACTTTACTTAACTTTAATAAATCAGGGAATATACCACAGTCACAACATTGATTAAATATAAACGCTAAGTGGTTGGCAATGTTTTCTATAATATTATTTACTAGATTTACAGACATTCCCCAGAGATCACATGTTTTTTTTAAGTTTAATGTTTTAAAAGTTTTAACAATTTCCTCTGCAGTCACATGTCGCAATTCAAATAATACATTACACTCAGCAACATGGTCCCTCAAGTAGGACTCCGCAAGCGCTGATGACGAATTTAATTTTTCGGTAATACTAGCAGGGACACTACTAAAAAAATCTTCAAAAGCAAGCGCAACATCAGCACTTTTGTCAATGACCCTACCAGCATTAACTAGTTTTATGGTACTATTTGATTGGCTTTTGCCCATTTCACCATTAATAATTGCCCAAACCGTTTTAACTTTGTTATCAGAGTTGCGTATTTTATCTCTGACATACAAGCACTTGGCAGTGAAACAAACTTTTTTAAAAGTTTTTGAATAATTTCTAACATAACTAAGAAATGCCAAGTCTTTGTTATATTGCTTCATGCCATATAACTCATATAAAACGTTCCTGCATCTGTGTATACTAGGTGTTGCCCATTGGCTAAATGGTAAATCCTTGGTAATACTTAAAGATTTAACTTTAAAGATTTTTTCAAACTCATTATGAATTAAATTAAAAAGATTTGTAAACATTTCACAAGGATTAGTATGAAAGGATTGATCATTCAGACCAGGCAATTTATTATTAATATTATCTCTAAATTTATGAATGCCTTTTTTAGTTATAGGCCTAACATTAATTCTTTTAAATGTAGGTATGCAATCCCATTCAAAAACTACTTTCTGGCCACAGTGATCCGAAGTCAGTGTATTGAGAATATTTTTTTCTAAAAAGTTACAATCACAGTAAACATTATCAATACAAGTTGCAGAACTTGGTGTAATTCGTGTGGGTTCATCAAAAAGTTTATGTAAATTAAATGATTGAAATAAATTAACTATTCGTGTTGCCATTTGTGTGTGTGAAAGTAAATCAATATTAAAGTCTCCACATACTATAACCTTCTTTTCACTTCTGCTCAAACGCTTTAATATTTCTTCCATGACTGTCTCAAACATATTATAGTCACTGGAAGGAGGCCTATAAACGCAAACAATAATGTAACGCTCAAGTTCAACACAGGACAGTTCAATGGTGCGTTCTACAGAAAGGCTAACAATGTCAGTTCGTTCCTTGCATTTTAAACTATTGTGTACAAAAATAAGAGAACCTCCATGAATAGCGTTTGTCCTAAAGTATATACTTTTTAATTTATAATTATCAATATTTATTAACAACTGACATTGTTTAAGCCAATGTTCTGTTACACAAAATATTTTAATTCTATTATGATTTAAAAATAATTCTATTTCTAATAATTTGCTAGCTAAGCCTTGAATATTTTGATGCACAATAGAAAAAGACTGCTTAGCTGTTGTCTTATAAACTAGTTTAAATCTAGCTTAGGGCTAGATTGTCTGTCAACACTTAACCTAGGTTGATGTATATAATTACTACTACATAAAATTATAGTAGATCCAGGGTCTGATACTAAACATGTACCAGACTGGTTAATAATTTTATATGCTATTAACATAGCAAGTTCTCTCTTATATCTAAATGGCAGATACACTGTATTCTTTGTCAAACAAAAAGATTTTGTACAAGAATTTATGTCAAAATATATAAATGCATCACTATGATGATTTGTTAAATTATATAATTTCAAGTTAATATTATAGATAAATTTATATTGATTTTGTGTCAAACCAGGCAAATATGGTAAAGTACACAACATAAATTTGCATTTTGTCTCACTACTAATTTTTAACATTTTTTTAAATCCTATATCAATGTCATGATTTTTTAATTTAAAACTATCTCCATATAATATAATAACAATACTATTTTCATTAAAAGTAAAATTATCTAATGAATTCATGATATATGTAAATGAACTATTAGGAGTACAAAAATTAGTTACTTTATGCCCCAAATTGTTAAGCAAAGGAAGGGTTATCTCAAATCAGTTGCTATAAAGCCCATATAGACAAGTTACGATGTACGTTAACATACAGTGACATGATGCCATTTCACCGTTTTATCACATAGTCACTATCAGGTAATCGATGGACATTGTAACGCTATAGCGCCTCCGTTGTTATGTTGCCATAAATCCCGTAGTGTTCCTACAATAATTGCACCTATAAACTTCACAGTTGACAAGCAAAAAGTAATAAACGTGCATAGTTGAACATGCACCAAACTGTAAAATCTACGCTACCTAACTTTATTACACCAGTGATATGTGCACTCGCCATGTCAATATATTGTTACGACCTTATATTAACATTCTTGCTACCAAATATATTTGCCTCCGCGGCTGTAATTAGTTTAGGGTTGTTCCAAACCTTTATTTACTAAAGCCGTATCTTATTTAGAAAAAATATCACAACAATAACCGCTTTGTACGGAGACAAAACGTACAAAAATATTTAATTATTGTAGTACAATAAGAGAAGTATTTTAGTATTTACAAACATACCGCAGTAAAGCCACGTTGAATTGCCTGACCCGCTGCCATAATTTGGGTCAGCTTTTGGCGCAAGTTACGATTTAAAATATTTAATTGGAAAATAATTTTACTATATTCGAGGTAAGTCAGTTGAGTAATGTAATGCGGTAAATCTTGCCATCAATTAATGGGGTTTTAAATAAAATGCTCTTTTAAGAAAGAAAAATAGTGTAATTTAATTTTAAGGAATGATAATAATTATTAATGCGAACCTAGCTTTATAATAGTGTAATAGGGATGCAATCCCTTGAAAATTATGCTGTCTTGACATCCCTGATGACATACTCTATATTCAATTAACAAGGTACCTTATCTCAGATTTGCAACAATCCAATATGCTTCATTGATATGTTCGTACTAAAATCGTATTTGAGACAACACACAAGCAATCTATTGTTACTAATTAACACAATGTCACCCAGTTAAACACAGGCTGACCGGTGTTTGTCAAATTATAATCAACATGTTCCAATCCATGCCTAGTACACGCGACCTAATTACTAAAACAACTGTAAACTACTAACGACCCGGCTGAAGCGACCTAACATTATTATCCTCGCCCGTCCATTGTATTATACAAAAATTGTCTCATTTCAAGGGTTTTGTTTCATTTAGTCAAGGCATCAAATTGTAGGTTCGCTATTGTTGTCCCATCGCATTGTGATATCCAGCCCACAGTCAACGAGCTATTTTCTCATTCACTACTATGCGCTTTTATTATTTCCATTGTTTGAGACACTTACATATTGTCTTATTAACGCTCTAATGCGTCAGAATGAAGGACTTTTGAATAGGCGGCCGCGTTACCGGTGCGTTGTGCCGATTCGCAATTTAATGCACCGTATTCAAAGATTGTTTATGGCGTAAGGAAATCTTTGTGGAAATGCAATTCGCGCCTTTTCAGATGCCGCAAAGGAGATATTATGCCGCCGTTTACAGTGAAGTATTTGTCACTTAATAGGTATGTGTCGAGTCGTGGCAAATAGGATAGGGTAGAATAGGGTATATTTAATCATTGATTCACCTGCATGTTTGTTTCAATAAAATTATCATATAAATGTTTATATCTGATTACAATTAATCGCACCACACTCTTAAATAAGTAAGGTTTACGCTTAGTGGGAACAAAACAGTTTCATACGATAATCCATTAGAGACTTTGTATGATCTTGATGGAAAATATTTTCCCGATATTATTTTAACAGTTATTCCCCCCTGACCCATCCTATCGTTAGTGGGACGACCCCCAGGTGCCATCCTTCATTAATCTTATTCCCCGCGCACGGAACTCCAAGAATCTTAATTTGAAGTTTCGACGCCTCTCTTCATTACAACTATGCGAAAAGAATTCTTCGGTATTCATTAAAAGGGGATAGCGGAATTGTTCGCTTTATCTACTAACTTTTGGGGATGCTAAAATACAATTATAAATATGAAAAAAAAATTGTGAATGCATTTGTTTTTATTATCTTCATTATGTAGCTCTACTTTCAATCCTCACTTCTCTCACAATAATTATGTTCTATGGATAATTTGTAAACATAAATTATATTTAGCTCGATAAGTTATTATTAGATAATGTATAATACAAAATATCTCACAGTTTATATCGTACAATATGTTTATTTATTGATTTGTACATACCTAAGCGCTAAGCGAGTTTGATTCCGTATTAAAAAAAAATCATTTAAATCTCTATCAAACATGAAATAAATACCAAGCATGAATATTCATACTTCCTGTATATATGTTTATCAAGTATGAAACTGAACCTTCTAAATATGCCAAAGTTTATACCTACCTTCTAAATATCCCAAAGGTTAGGTTTATACTAAATATGTATACAAGTCACTTCAATTATGCAAACCCATCGTAATTTCAGTGCAGGTTCACCATTGACCACGAAACTCCGCATAGTGAAGCACTCAAACTTTAACAAAGCAAATTCAAACTTATACTAAAGTACTTGGCTCTAAGATGCTTTGAAGGAACCCGACAAGTTTATTAAGATGCCTGGATTTCCCTGCATCGGTCAAAGTTAGGTCCTCGAGCACGTTTGAGCACCTCTGGACTAAGGGATTTCATACATAATGTTAATTATCATTAAACATAATTAAAGGTGACTATAAAAGGCGACAACCCTTATAATAATGTTTTTGGAAAGGCGAAAGCACATCTACTAAAATACAATATTTAAACCGAGTAAAATGTCTTAAAAAGTAGAAAATAATGTACAGTACTATAACTCCTTCCTTTGTTAATTATATTTTTGTTAAAGGTTCTTAAATTCAAACTAAGTTTAGTCTTTAAATCAATTACACAAAGTAATTTCTAGGGGCCATTGAAATATTATGTTCACTGAATCTGTCTAAAGTTAAATTAGTTTACTTAAGTATAATCATAAATTCAACCTTCTTTATGATACTCAATTCTTGCCCAAACATCTTAAATATAGTCTTATTAAAATTAATGAATAGCTTTACTATTCACAATTTTTCTTCATAATATATTAAATTTTCTTATTAAAAGAAAATATTGAAGTTTCCAGTCTAGTATTATACTAATTCTGAGAATGATTTCAAAAGAAAATATTTCTAATATCAGTGATATTGATGCGAAATACAACGATATTTTCTTTGTATAAATAATATTCTCCGGAAGTAAATTGCATCATAGCTCAGATTTTCTGGAACACACAAGAACAAGCTCTTAAAGCAATCTTTCCTTTACACCTTATTAAATAAATGCCGTTAAATTTTTATTATTTTCACTTATAGTAATGTGATATTTATGACGTTAAGAAACCCCTGAGGTTTATTGTTTCATGCTCGAATAGAGGCGATGAATAAACTTAGCAATTTATACCAGCAGTAAACCGTTACGATAAACCCGGGAGTCTATAATAATCTCACAAATCTTGCCTGTTATTCTATGAACTAATTACTTGAATGTTCATAGGATTTGGTGGCATAAACTATATGAAATGGACTCATAAAGTTTTATTTGTATTAAAATTTACGCACTATACTTTACGGAGTTACGACTAATGAATTTGAAATATTATGAGTAATAATACTTATATTGAATCTTTCATGACTGACTTATTCAGTATATGGAAAAGCGCTATTCTACTAATTTTCTATAACTAAAGTGCATATTGCAATCGTAGTGGCTTAACACCACGGACTGCATTGAGCAGTAATGGGATGGATGAGATTAGGGCTCTAATTCCTTGATTGATGGTGTGGCACCCCTTTGCAGACGTATGCGTAATAGTCACGATTTGACGTCACAGATCATAAATTTATTGTGACACTGGAAATGCAATGCTTTGTTTCGTATCTCGTTTATAAAGTAATTATGATATTACCGAGAGATTTCTATATGTACATTCATTTAATTAAAATTTCACTGCTTGACGTTTAATAATTGTCTTGAAAGAAAAACCTACACCATAAACATCAGTTATATTCTCCAACTAGTTTCCGCCCACGACTTTGTACGTGCATCCCCGTTTTTCCCCGTTCCCGCAAGAATTTCGGGAAATCCTTTCTTAGGGGACGCCTACGTTATGACATCTACCTGCATGCCAAATTTCAGCCCGATACGTCCAGTGGTTTGGGCTGTGCGTTAATAGATCACTATATCAGTCACCTTTGAGTTTTATATATATATATATATATATATATATATATATATATATATATAGATATGAAATTAGACTATACAAATCACTCCAATGCTTCTTTTATTTCTCAGTTTAAGGTTGTAATATGGATAGGTTTTTGTACAAGTTTCATAAAGTACAAGTTATATTAATCTTGCAAGGTGCTAGGTCGTAACGAAGAATCCGTCCAATAAAGGTTACGGGGAAAACAATTTGTTATTCTAAAATATAGAGTATAGGAGCAAATTTAATTTCCTTATAACGGTATAGCACGATTTCTCATGAGAACATTTTCTTAACATTCTTAAGGTGCTATTATTTCTAAAGTATCAAAGGCTTTGAGAAAAATTATGTGAGAATAATTTTTATTCTTCATCTATAAGAGTATAAGCAGAAAAAGGTCATAACCTATTTTCTTTTTAATAAGAATAAAATATAAGAAAATTATTGAAGAGAATGCGATACAGTCTTAATGCCCAACTAGGAAAATAATATTGTAATACTGTGGCCCAACAGAGCGGGTAAAAAATATTTTAAGCTATTGCATAGCTTGCCTAACTAACTGGCCTTGAGCGCGGGGACCGAATCGAGAAATTCCGTAACGAAAAAAACCTCACGCTCCCCACTCCGACGGGCGGGGGTGTGGCTTGAAGGCATGCATGCAATAGCTTTACCGCGGCAGTCCCCGAGTACCACACGTCGTTTTTTTTTTAATGAACTCATTGCTTCGGTTTGCGTCCTAAGTAGCCTTCTAGTTCTCAAATCAATAATATACAGAAAAAAGCTGATGACTACCTTTAGGGGTAACTATAAACTAACCTAAGTATAGATTGCCGTTTATATCAAATCAGCGGAACCAAACATGTTCCAAAGGCGTTTTATTATTTATCTATTGCGCTGTACCCGCGCGTCAGAAACGGCGTGCGGTTAATATTTCAGTGCCGACGCTAAGTCGACGGAGATTTATGGTGCAATTGCCTCTGTTCTACAATTAACAAGCTGAGGGCGCGACTATTCGCAGCTGACCTTACATTGTGCTCCAAATTTAGGTTCTGTGTATCATTCCGGAGAAAACTTAGACCACGTTTTTGTTAGAACGATGAAAAATGACTAGTGTGTGATTATATTAATGGAAATGCCCTGATTGTTACAGTTTCACAGTGTACATTTATTTTTAATGTTAAATGTAATTTAATAACCGTTTTGCTCTACTGATAGTGTATTAAAGATACAAGTTTTAGATAAAAGATACAAGCATCATATTTGAACAATCTAAAAATAGCGAGAGCATGGATAGTATACATTTTTATATCAATCGTAATCTTTTAGGTACATGTTATCGATTTGTTTCATTTAACACTTTGTCGTTACGATTACCATATCCACAACATGCAAAATTATCATCGAAGAAGTTATCTGTAAGACTTTACATTTAAAAAGGGTATTTTTATAAAAAAGATGCTCATTTAAGTAATTAGAAATACGGGTTTTCAGAAAAAGCAAGTTTTAAAGTAAGACAAACTTCAGTACGTATTTTCTCGTTTCTTATTTACTACATTGAAGTTGGAATACTCTGCTTATCATGTTGCAATACTAAACTTTGCTTCCTTGTGAAAAAAATGAAATATTTAAATTCAACATTTAGTACCTATTCTGCTAAAATGTAAACTTCATTTCTTTCATATGCGTAATTTTCACACAGAAGTATTGATTTCTGTTTCTCCAATCCTCTAATATAATTCTAAAATATTCCAAAGAGATCTCTACCTATATTTTACAAATTATTTAGCATTTTACGTATTAAAGTACCTACGTTCTACATATGCAAGTGTAACCCGAAAGAAACTAGTTACAAATATATAGTATTCAAATGCAGACTGTACATTGAAGATGGTTAGATATTTACCTCTACATAGCGATTCTGTCACAATGCCTGTCCACTTACCGCATTGGAATGCATCATGGAACATTATCGAAGTCCTCGCATACAATTCATACTAGGTTTCGTCAAAATAATGGAATAGTACGAAACAAAACATAGCGTTTGAATTAATAATGAATAATAAAAGAAGGTTTCAAGGAAATATGTGAAAAAAGTAATTTGAAAGTATGACGACGTAATGATAATGATATTTATTTTTATTAGTGTAACGTACATTGCCGTAATTTAATTCTTAAATTCGTTCAATTCAGGCTTAAATAACATAAAATGTGAATTATCCTTAGTCCCTCACTGAACTAACTCGGTATAGAAACTATTGCTACTCTTAACACTAATTTGCATCACACATTTGCTCCCCTTCTGTTCATCCAAACGATGTAATGTATTTATAACTAACTCTTGACGTAACACGAATATAAGACAAACGTTATTTTGACGAATTATTAGCAAAGGAAACTAGCGTGTTGATTCAAGTATTGTCAAATTATATATCAATGTATCGTACTAACATCGTAAAAGTAAAGAGTAGAATACTCAAAAATTAAAATAATTTTGTGCTTAGCAAGATGATTTCTTTGTGTAAAAACCGCCGTCAAACCCTTCAAATTTTAGATTCAAATACGAAGGATCATTATAATACTACTACGTTTCATTTCGAATATAACATTTTACGATAAAAGTTTCGCAAATCTCAGAGCGCTTTAAAAGCCAAGTCTGCATCCATAGACTATCAATAGGATAAACTTTTTTATTTTCCTGTAAATCGAAGTGTAAATGCAAACTCGTTTATTACTTTCCCCACTGAGCCAGCGATAACTTCTTAACCCCAGTTGACGTAGGGTGAATAACTCGCGTTGACAGTTCTAAGGGCGCCAAATCTTACATAGACAAACTTCATGTAGAGTTCTTGACAAAACGTCATTAATGATTATGAATCTGTGCTTTTGAAATTAGTTTAACTATTTCAAAGATATTTAAATGTTATTACCTTGGTTTTTACCGATTTTACTTTTCCCGTTTGTATGAATTCCGATTATATTATAAGTTGAATTGATTATTATTGTTATGATTTTGATTTAAATCATTATTTGACTATTAGATTCACTTAAAATATCAATGAAGAACAACTAAGTTGTATCTGTATAAAACATATAGTATAAACCCTTTTATTTTCTTAACACAGTCTGTTTTTCACTGCTCTGTACAATTTCCAACATCTTATTGACCCTCTCCACCCTAGAAAATGCATTTCTAAATATATGTATAGAATAAAGTTCCTTGCAATGGAATTTCTATGGAAATTGATGAAATAACTTAAAGGAAATGTTGGAATCGAATACTGGAACGATTTAACCTTACAATACTAAATATATTTTAGAATAAAGTAACACATATCTAAGTAAATGAAACTTAAATTCCACCATTTTTAAGAAGCTTACATAAAATAAGAACAACAAAAGATTACATTCTCTAAAAAATCCGTTGGGATTATATTATGAAGCAAAGTAATTATCAAAGTCTTTTAAAATTTTGTTTTTCGTCTTAAATTAAGACGACGTTAATATTCCTCGTTAATTATGCCTTTTTGGAATTTGTTAAATAATAAACAATAGAGTTCGTGTATAAATTCATACAATTATTAGGATTAAATATTTATTAAATATTCTTTAAACCAAATAGAATAAAACCATCGCAATAATCTCAAAGTTATCTTATCTTCATGGCTTTGCACTTTACAGTATAACTTTTAACAATCAGACAATATAGGACAAATCTATTTAAGCGGCACATAACCCATTTAACCCAAAGCACCTTACATTAATAGTGGCACCCATATTTCCGTATATCATTAGTGCAGCTTTTCAGCATTCCTGGTACGGAATTCCGGAGTGTATGTACATTATTTGGCCCAACTCTGAATAGCCAGACTCTTGACCTATTTCGGATGTCACTATCATGAATTCAGACAGAATTTAGAGGAACGCTATAGTTATATGCTGTAAGTGACTTCTGTTTTAGCTGAGATACTAGAAACATTTAGGTGCTTGTTAATGGATGGCTTTATGCAAAGTTAATGTAAACGTTTGTAATCTATTTACAAGGCGTTTGAAATTAGATATTCATAAGCGTTCCTAGGATATCGCGTTGTATGTTTTATCAAGTTATTTATATGTAGATAAAATATTTTTATTTTTTTAATCAGTTATCTTTCAAAAATACTTAACGATTATTTAATTAGTCATACTCATAAATATTCTAGCATTTTAACACGCTTCTCGTACTTAAGTTTTTCATAACTAACTGTATCGTATTTTCAGACGAACAAATACATTTTAAAATAGATACAGAGTTACAAAGACAGCCAGACAGCTCATTAACACAAAAAGTATCTTAAAATAAAAAAGTCATAGAGACGTAAACAATAATGCCGACTTAATTAAGTGGCTAGCTCGCCAAGGGATTTCGATTTGTTTTCCAGAGCAATGTGGCTTTACAGAGGGCCTCTCATTAGTTGACACTAGACGGCTACCCTGTAATACAAAAAGCTTTTATATTTTTGACTGGTTTGTTTTGTTTAAATGAGATGTTTTAGAGGAAGTTTTGAATTGTATTTCTTTTTAAAATTGTCTCTATTTGTAGAACCTAGTAAAGCACAATATACCTACACTACACACTTCGATATATTCAATATTGCATAAAATTTCAGTTTTTTTTTAATATCTCAACCATTTCTTTGCCCTTAACTAATTTAAAATGACATGAAAAATACACAAAAATTAGTAAATTAACAACACTTTTCCTTTGACCAAATGTTAAAATTAAATGAGACTGAATAAACAAATAAAAAACAATAATTAAAAATTCTTCTCATTTGCAAATAGGTAATCTCAACTGCTACGTAAGCCGTATGCATTTCATTCGTAACAAAAAAAAACTATTTTTAGATGACATTCAGTATTTATACAGACCCTTGCACTTAAGAGTACTTCATGATAAAAGACTATAAAGAGATTTGCGTAATTTTCTGCAATTAACATAAAATGCATTCCTCCCGTGTACTTAAGTAACTATTCGAGTCGTGATTATAGTACACCATAAAATTGTAATTCGCTTTTATTATGTTTCGCTCCACAAGTTGTTATTTTAATTTACCCGCATTTTTTCAATTATATTATTATAGCTCTTGGTTGCAAATTACTTTACAACATTAATTAAATTCAGATAAGTGAGCTTTTAACCTCTACCATTGTTTAAAGAATACCTAAAAATATTTGTCCTAACTGTTGTATGGAAAGAAATGGAATGGATGGGATACATTTTCGTACCACCAAGATAGAGCCCGAAATCTGACTTAAATATCAATAAAGTCTATACTTTATTCCTATGAAAGGAAAAAGGCAAAAAGGATGATTCAAGAAATAGATTATATCTGTGTATGATACAGTATGCACTGGTATGTTCAATTATTTAAATATCTTGTAGGTAATGAACAAACGACCGAACGGCAAATGTCAATAAAATAAAAGAGTAGCAATCATTAATTCATGTTGAGTCGTAGATAAAGTCGGCATTGAAAGCATAACAGACAACAATTTTGCACTTAGATTAGTAGGAGTTATTCAATCTACTCTTTACAAAATTTAAACCCAATTAGTAGAGCCATTTTTCCAAGGCGAAATCTCCAAGCTACAAAACAAACGGCTATTCCCAAATTCATGGTTAACTTTCATTAAGCTGATTGCTAAACTCGGAACTTTGCAGTAGTGACCTGAGCTATGTCAACCTTTCTCGTGCCGACACAACCCCTTTGTAATACGTTTTAGCAAGCCTTTCAGTTCTACTTGATACATGGCAACTGTTTCGCTTTATGACATCCCGTGATTGATATAGGAGAGCTTACGGTAAGTGCTCGGATAAATTCGCTTTTCTTAGTGAAATTATAACGTTGCGCAATTTAGAGACTGTTGAAATTTATATATGAGCGTTAAACATGTTACATTTTCAGCTTTATGCAAATTAAAATTATTCAAATAGTATAAACGTGATCATATCGAGCGTGGTCATATTAACATTATTTAATTTTATGCTGCATTATAATGATCCGATAAATAACCAAATTATAAAAATAATACTATACAATAGTACAAATTTCAGAGTGGAAAGTATATTTTCTATTTAATAGAGATAAATCATTTTGTAACCTAAACTATACCGTACAAATAAAATATCTAAATTACATAATATCTAAATAGTTGTTCTGCTCAGATTCCCGGTATAAATCACAAGGAATAACACCAAAGCACTTCACGTGAATAAAAAATGAGTGCTTTGCTCGGACGCGGTCTGTCTTCGAGAAACCCGCAAATGCCCCTGCTTTCAATTTTAAAAACGCTCTCTTCTTGATTGGCCCGTTACGGTCATTACTTAGCTTTCCAAGGATAGTAGAAAGTCAAGTCTGAAAAAAATATAAGCAACTAGTTATACTAAGAGCAGTGCTGTTGAAGTAAATGAAGCCCCTTAATCAGATTTAAGACTGAAACACGGCTTGAAGACAATGCGTTATATGCTGTATTATTTTACCAAGAAGTAAGATTTTTAAAAGAAAGATTTGCCAGAAAGTAAACAAAAACGTAAACATGGCTTTACTTTATAAATTAGCAAGAAATTATTTTATATTTTTTGTACATTATGCAAATAACCTATGTTCCACGATTTCCAGGTCCATCGTTAAATACGTCAAATTTAATAAAAACAGAAAGGTAAGCTCAAACATAATATTTCGTCATAAAACGTAACAAGCTTATAAAACCACAACATAATCGCGGAGGGTCCCCGCATTGTCCCCGAGGTACCATTCCGTGCTGCTCGCCCCGAAAATTACACGACCTACGTAATTTTTAGCTTTTTCTTTGTTATTCTTTGAGACCTCGAGAGGCTCGCAGTGTTATGATCTCATTTGAGTTATGAGGAAAAAACTCTTAGGAGGTCCCCGGTCGAAATCATTGTCTCTAAAATTACACGTTTACTGTAAATTAAGGAAATTTTTTGGACACCGTCTTGATATATTTTTTCTTATTTTTTTCTTATAACTGGCATCCGTTAGTATTTATGGAATTTAATATTTCTTTATAAAAGTTGTGTATTGTGGTAACATTTTCATTCTTTTGATATTTTTGAGTCATACCAGTAACATTTTGTATTAGTTTATAAATTTAATTGCATAATAACACAATTATAACGCAAAATCATAACACTGTTATTTTAACGATGCCCTCGTTCCTGGGTATGCCTGTGGTGGATTGTCCAAAGGCCATTACTATGGTAAATATTGGTTGTTATTTTCTCTTAAAGCTTAATTAGTGTAACAGTCTCTATGTTTTTGAATAGGGCAGGAAAACGAAAAGATATTATTTATTATTGTACCTACTAATGAAAAATAGCCGAGATAGTATTAAAATATTGAAAATTTACCTATTGAAACTTTCAAAAGCAAAAAATTGCATTTATTCAATACCCAATAAAATATTTTTTTTTTTCACAAAAATTTTGCAATTATTTTTTTGCACAGAACCAGAAAAATATTCAATTGACCTCTTATTCAGCTATTTACATCCGAAAATTACACGAGTTTGATTTAACATAAAACATACAACTAGGTATATGATGTACATTGTACACCTACCTAGAGAAATAAAAAGGTATGAGTTAACTTAGGTAAGATTTAACTCAAGAGGAAGTAAATTCCCGTCACCTCTCGTTGGTTATGAGGTAAATGCAATATACACCTGTTTCTCTGATCGATTTTTGTTATGGACAAGTAGGTGATCAGCTTTCTGTATCATTCTAGACCAAAAAATTTCTTGTCTGGTTCCCTCGATACTACACACGACCGCGGGAGGCGATCGAGTCGTAAATATCTCTAGAATCAATAATATTTAGTTACAATTGATTATAATGAAAGACCACGTACAATCGTAAAATTGAAACAGACTTGTCTCCAAGTCATTTCATCTTCCCAGTTTTAACGACACCTTTGGGTCACACTTTCAGACAGATTTTACGACTTCTATTTTATAACGTCTCGGACTTTGAAACTTTTCTGTAACTATGGCATTATATTTTCAAGAACGCTTAACAGCGATAAGAACAAGAACTGTTCGAAATAATAAATATTAACTTTTACGAAAATCTTTCAAACAAATATATTTCAAACAAATAAATAATATTGTAAGTATCTAAATCTAAATGTATCTAAATTCTAAAGACAACGTTCTACGATAACTGGATTTCCACTATAGACCTTTGTTCTATTGGGAAATCCCTTAATTTACTATTATGTTGAGAATTTTTATTGATATAATAAAAATTAATTTAAAAAAATATTACTCTACTATTACAATACTATATTGTTTAAACCATCACAACAGAATAATAATTTGGCCAACGCTCTCAAAAGCAAAAGAAGCTTATATACTCAATCGATTCAATCTTGAGGCTACATCAAAGTCAAATTAATCGAGATATAAACGTTAATTTCCATTTTAGACCAACAAAATCAACTATGACCAATAAAAGTAACGTTTGGTTTCATTAACTTACGAACTTTGTAAATCTACAAGTTTAATTTTACGCACAGGAAATAAAAGAGTATTCACCATATTGTACAGTTCAAAATCAGAAGCACAAAATATTCATATAGTTGCAATTTGCGCAGATCAAGTAGGAATTGCGTGGTGCTGTCAGCGCGCATCTAGCGAGCGGATGAAAGCGGCAAATCTGTTGTAACATTGGCTTAACAGCCTGCGCTTATTGTGGTTTAAGTGATAAGCGAATTGACATATTATTATGAAAAACACTTTAATAGTAGTGAAGATATCAATTACTTCAAGACGTTAGGGTAATGTAGCGCTTGTTCGACCTAAAAGCAACAACAAGAGAACAAGCGCAACATCTATACAAATATTATAAAGCTGAAGAGTTTGTTTGAACGCGCTAATCTCGGGAACTACTGGTCCGATTTGAAAAATTTTTTCGGTGTTAGATAGCTCATTTATTGAGAAAGGCTATAGGCTATATATCATCACGCTACGACCTACAGTGTGCCTAGTGCGAGTTTTCATCGAGTAAGAAACGTTACTATCGCGTCTGCGTCACAGCGAAATTTGTATGGGGAATCAAAGCTTCCCCATACGTCCGCTAGGGGCGCTGTTCGATTTCCCATACTAATTCGGCTGTGACGCAAACGCGATACTAACGTTTCGTACTCGATGAAAACTCGCACTAGGCACACAGGAGTGGAGCCACGGGGGTGAAACCGCGCAGAGCAGCTAGTGGTTAATAAAATTATTTTTACAAGTTTATATTTGATGATACCATAGAAATCTAAATAACAATGGATGATACAAAAACCAAAGTACCTAATCAAAGTCCAAATTATATTATTTTATTGAAATAAAGGACTAGTAGGTACTTAAAAACACATAAAGCTGTAGAGCTAACAGGAAAAGATTTGACTTCCAAATATTTGAATTTTTTTCAAGATTTCAGCCTCCAAATCGTTTCGTTATTTATTTTCTATACTGCAAAGAAAACCGCTATATTTAATAACTTGACACCCAAAAGCACTCTGCGCTAACAGCGACGTCCACTAAAATCACAGACCACTCCTGCTGCAAAACTTTTCCTGACATCTACGTAACAATTGAACGCCATCTTGTAGACACCTATTGCTCGCGAGATTTGTGAACAATATGTTGAACTACATTTAAATATACAATATTTCGAGATTTCCTTCTGGATATTTAGTTTATGTAATGTTTGTGGAATTGCATAATATTTCTTAATGTTATTCAATGATAAAAGACGTAAAAACACATTGATATGTCAAAGAAAGCAATTTTAGAACAGTTCTTTTATCTTATTCTTCATGTACTTATACATAACATTTTGATTAATAATAAAATGAGTCACATATTTATAAATAGTGGGTTATATATAAATTTTATATATAACCCACTATTTCAATATTTTCTCTCAACTTTCCGAAACTGTAATATATTCGACATGATAATAAACTCAGAGTCGTTTTATTAAATTTCTAAAATATAGCTAGGGCATGGTAGTATGAAACTAGAGAATGTGGAGTTATTTGCAGGAAAAAGAACGAGCAATTTTAATAATGTTTCCAAATTCACTCTCCAAGTATGAAAACAGGGATGTATTACCAAATCATAAATCAAAATGCATCAAACGTCAAATTACATCACTCCCCTTGCGAATTACGAAGGGTTTTCTGAAAAACAGCATTTAATTAATATAATATGTATGAAGTATAACTCAAAAGATACTCTCAGATTGTTCTGTGTTCGCCCAAATGTCTCCTCTTTGTATTTAATTATTCAAAGATTTTGTCGCGTCGCACAAACAGACGGCACTGTTTAAAGATTCAGACGTACCACGTGTTCTTCCTCATACACTTCGCTATTTCGATATAAACTCAATTTATGCAAATAGAATTCGTGTTTTTGCCCCGCTGCGTTGCATCAAATTAAATCCAGAATAATTAGTATCGATTAATCGAGATGTCCTTCCTCATCTTATTAATATTATGTACTCTGTGTCAAATCATTGGAGGCAAAAGCTCTTACACACGCTGCAACTACTATCTAGGTTATATTGTTAAAGAAATACTTATCTATCAATTATTTTAATTTTGACGTCTTCATTTTAGTAATTTCTTAATAGTCTTTCGTAAAGTCTTAATAGGTGGAGGTTGAGTTGCTCATATTTCTATTACTCAGTATTTCCTTGCAACTTTTCCCGTCTAGTACAAACCCGTACAATATAAATATCTATTCCCCTAAAAACGAACCTTTGAAACCAATTTCCAGCTGCGAACGTGGCTGGAAACAAGATAGATAGCCATATAAATCTCCCGCGTGTCTAATTGACGGCTTCGAAGTGTAGCCACACCGACTTGCTCTGATTTACTAAGTTCATTTTAAGAAGGCTACCCTTGTCGCGGACTTATTATAATTTTAACGGAATATTAACGGTTTTTTTTGTATTTTCTTATAGTAGAGGAAAAAACCTGTTTGATTATTATAGATATTAAAGATTTTTAGTAGAACTAGAGTTTAGTGGATTTAAATAATTAGATCGATTTTTGATACAGTTTAAACAATTGTACACAGTAATTAAAGGTAAGATGATATATGAATAGGAGAAAAAATCTTATTAAAAAAATAGTGATTTGTGCCCTGGGCCCGCGGTAACCCTTGTGGAAACTGGTATTCTTGAAAACAAAGGGAAAATTAAAGTTCAATGTTCTCGTTGTGTATTGTTTAAACTATTATATAATATATTAAATTAATATCATATAATAATTTAAATCAAATCCACTTCTTAAAATATTTTAAAACGATATTTTTGTAGAAAATGGTAAAACAGATGCAGTGTCACGGGTATAGTACCTGTTTAATTTATTCAAGCCATACAGACTACATATTTATCCTTTAAATACCACAGAATTATCTTGTCCTAGCTCTCATATTCCTTATTGAAGTATTTTAAATGAGAAATAATATTTTAAACTTACAAAACGAATAAAAACTTTTCAATTAAATATCTAAACTGTAATATGAACGTTCCCAAGCTATGCATCACACACTCTTTAAGTTTTAATGAGGATGCTCCGTATTTAATCATCGTAAAGAGCTTATAAATCCTAACTATACAGTTTATTATTTCTTTCTTGGCTCCAGACGTGAATGAAGCACAATGAATTCAAAAATATTTATGCAACATCAACTTGGAAATGAAATATTTATGTTTGTTACAAAAGGATTAAATAAAGTTTGTAAATAAAGTGATTTTAAAATTACTTGCTTTATCTTTAATTTCTGATAAAATTTGTAGCTGTAAATCTGTTTGCGAAAACGATATGGTTGCATAAGTTGGTTGGTTAAAAATATATAATGACGATTCGAAAGTGCTTCTAAAAGAAGTCTAATTGAATAAATAAACGTTGAGATTGAGTATTGTTGGATATTAGTAGAGTTAATTTTAATTATTTAAGTAATTTTTACTGACTTCAAAAAAAGGAGGAGGTTGTCGGGCTATATATTTTTTATGTTATGAAAATAGTATTTAATAACGATACTGAATATAACAACGAATTTAATCACAATCCCACGTAGTTAATCTATACATATAATAAAATCGTAGGAAAGTCAAAACTGTACATTGAATATTTTTTTAAAAGAATACATAATCCATGATCTATAATCGATATAGAAGCCAAAAACATAGTTTTTAGAATTTTTGTCTGTTTGTCGGTTTGTCTGTTTGTCTGTTTGTCTGTTTGTCTGTATATTTGTCCGAGCTAATCTCGAAAAGTACCGCATAGATTGACTTCAAATTTTGCATGAATATTACTAACAGGTCGGGTGAGGCTTTTATATACACATTATCATGCTATCACCTCCGGGGGAGGAGCTGTGAACCTTTATTTTTCTAACGTATTCCGTGTATTACACAGCGTACAATCTAAAGACTCATGTTTAAATGTTGTTTTTGGGTAAGCCACGCTATTATCTAGCATTACACTATAAAAACTACGTCATTTACGTAATTTTGCCAGAGAAACAGTTTAATGAATCTTAGTAGTATAAAGACAAATTTGAAACAGCGCCATCTATGGGACTTCATTAAAATCAAATCAATTTACATGTTTAACGCTTCTTGCAAATTTATAATTAAAAATTAAATAATATGATGTTGGTGGGGTTTTTAATTGTACTTATTTATTTAACTTTTTAACCCATGTCTACCCAGAGTCCACTTCAGGTGCTTATATTTTATGTGAATATACTAAATAAAATTTTACAAGTGAGGGTAGATGTTTATTATTTGATGTCAAACAAGACACTATTAACAGTTAATTGTGACATTTAAAAAAATCCTTCTTGCGTTCCCACAAAAGGTAAGTTGTAGCTTTTTTATTTAATTATTTCTTTATTAATTAATTATATAGTTAGACTCATGTTTTTAATTAGAATTGAAGTTACGACAAAATAAGAAAATGATGAAATTTTATTTTTATGTATAACTTTTACAAGACTATATTAAACGCCCAAAGAAGGTCACTTTAGTTCTTGATAGAATTTTATTTATTAAAATTAGGTAAAGTAATTTTTTCATTTTTTTTATTTACAGATTCAATGTTCATAAAAATTAACGATTTGTATGAGGATGTAGTAGAAATAAGTATCCTGGCGCGTGGTCAATTGTTGACTTAAGTTAATTTCCAACGTATGGAAAGGAAGAATCTTGGAAGAATCTTGGGTAATTTTAGAGGATATTTTTCGGGAATGAGAAAAGGGGCAGCCAACCACGTATCAGCGTGCGTGCGTGAGAATCTACCTACGTTTTAGTACCAAAAAAAATGTTATTTTGAAACGTAAATATTGCACTCACAACTACTGTACAAGTATGATTTTTAATCGTGCTTTACTGTCATCTGATTGTTTTATTATCGTTATGGCTATCACGGTACAGATCGTACTGGGATCAGACTACATATTATTTATCAATTGGTGTGGTAATATACGTACCACACCAAGTAAAATATTTACAATCATACCAAATGGATTAACACGGTATGTACATAAGGCGGTCTTATCGCTTACTAGCGATCTCTTCCAGACTGCCCAAGGTAAGAGATAAAGAATTATACTCATGATCCAGCAATTTTCAACCGAAAAAGAAGTTTTTCTGTAATTGGTAGTTGTTTCATTTATTTATTTTAAATACCTAATTTTACTTTTATATTTGCCCATTTGCATTACATTCAGCTTCCATAAAACTTATAAAAATTTTATGTTTATTTCTGTCTAATATAAATACTCTTTTTTAGATATAAATAACAAAAACAACTTTTTTATTAAAATTTAGTACCTTGGGAAGATATTATCTATGTGTTAATAGAACAATACATAAAGGAAATTATGTTACGATTTTATACAATGAAAATATGTAAAAAAATATTAGCAGGTGTAATTATTAAATTGATCCCGAACCCAAAACTGTAGTTAATTTTTTTTGTCATTTAGTGTTAATTCATGTCAATTGGTTCATTAATAAAAAAAATTATGATCATTTAAATAATCACGGCGAACATTTGCTAAGGCGTTCATGTACAAGGTGTAATCGTTCAGTGTGCACAGGCGATTTTTTTTTTGTAAGTATTACAGATAACAAAAAACTTTAAACTGATATCGAAAGTACTTAACCTAATAATGGCCGTAATCATTTTTTTTAAATAAATCGAGAAATATAAAAAAAAATATCTTTAAACCCTCCCATACATTAAGTACATAATATGAAATATGAATATCCCATATACATTTAATATGAAAGATTTTAGCTTTCTTTTTCTTTTTTTGGTTGTCTGCTTTAATTACTTCGCAAATTTGAAGTGGCATTTTCCACGCTTTTCCCGGAAATTTTCCGGATATTTTCACGGCATTTTCCGGGCCATTCCTCACGCATTTTCCGGGGATTTTTCAGGAATTTTCCACGCTTTTCCCGAACATTTTCACGCATTTTCCGGATATTTTCCGGGTATTTCCCGGACATTTTCACACATTTTCCGGGGGATTTTCCATATATTTTACAGGCATTTTCCGGATATCCCCGGAAAATGCCCCGGATTTCCGGAAAGTACGTAAGTTTTTTAGCTTAGATTAGTAATAAATTCTATTAACAATTCTATGAATTTTTTATGGTAGTACGTGTTTACTAAATAATTGTATGTAAAGTAGTAACTACTATGCAGTCGCTATTCCACGCGGACGAAGTCGCGGGCACAGCTAGTAAATAATAATATCAGGTAAATAATATGTTATTATTTTTAACAATAACTTTTGATGTGGTCTATGGTTTGTTTACAAAATAAACAAATGAAATCTTAACTTTTATATATGAAACTTACTATTTAAACAGTATAGCACTTGAAATTTCCCCGCTCACAAGGGAACGGCAATAAGAACGAAGTCTACGAATAATCTATGGTCTATAAATGTTATAGGTACCATGAAAACTAAGAAAACATTTCTTACGTTGGTTCCGCGCGTTGGTATTACTTATCATTTATTAGACTAATGTTATAAGTGAAATAAATAATCTGGTAGGCAGTTATATGACTAAAAACATATTTCATTTCTGACTTTGTTTGTGGGAATGGTGTAAAACTAGTAGGAAGATTGTAGTGGAACGTAAGACCTAAGAATATAACTTCAGTTAAAGCATGCTGGTCGAAATTTATTAGATGACAATAGCTTAATATATAATATGCACGCGATTCTAAGAAAATGTCCAAATACCACATCCAAATACTACACTAAAACCAACATAATATCACACACTGCTCGTAAAATTGTGTATTAATTTGTTTTACATTTGCGTCACGGAATCCAAAAAACTCGATATTCAGTAAGAAACCGCACTGATTGCACAAAGGGGTCCCGTGGGGTCGAATTATCGTCACGTCCCCACTTCGTTAGTCCACTGATGACATGTCCCACACCCCATACGCAGGCGGCAGGCTCATCATTCAACTAGCCTCTTTTTATAGCTGTTTGGCTTTCCCTTTTGCGTGATATCTGGCCTTTTACTACGTATGTATGTGTTGTTGTACTGGCTACTTATATATTTTCCTATAACTAGCGTTTAGCTACTATTATGTATTCTGTGCTATAACTATAATATATTTATATTACCTAACATTATAAAGAGGAAAGATTTGTATATATTATATGATACTGTTTGTAACGAATTGGCTCAAATTTATATGAAACTTTACTCTAATAAAGGTCAGAATAACATAATATGAGTAATAATTATAGAAATACTTGATTTTGTCCGCAGGTGAAACCGTAGGCACAGCTAGCATCCATACTAATATTATAAATGCGAAAGTAACTCTGTCTGTCTGTCTGTTACTCAATCACGCCTAAACTACTGAACCAATTTTCATAAAATTTGGTTTGGAGATATTTTGATACCCGAGAATACTTTTTATGACGGGAAAATGACGCAATCCCGGAAATCCCATGGGAACGGGAACTATGCGGGTTTTTCTTTGACTGCGCGGGCGAAGCCGCGGGCGGAAACCTAGTTGTATATAAAGAAGACGGCGATGTTCTCGGAGAGGTTGTATGGAAGGGAACTAGAAATATTTTTTTATCGCATGGTTTTTTATGATAAAGGAAACGAGTTAAATAGACTAGAATGAGAGAAACAGATTTATCCTTCTCTTTTCTAAGAAAAAACCTTCATATTCATGAATAATTGATAATTCTATCAATTCAAATTTCAAACGATTATTTTGTTAGATACGCTCATTTAAAAGTAATTCATATTTTCATATAGGTACCTTATTTGTAGATATAATGAAGGAATAGAAATGATAAAAGTTCTTTTTTACATTCAAAAGGCTTCCATTGAATTTTTTTGTTATAACAATTTGAATGAGTTAATTTATACTGAAGATATTTACACTGAAGACACCCACGGTATATTTTATTTTCAGACGAGATACATACAAACGTGTTTAATTTTTAAAATAATTGAAAACAATTTCCACCTGTAAAATATGAATTTCAATATGAGTTTATTTATTTACGGATAACAATTTTCTTCTGGAGTTATTAAAAAATCAGTTTACATTTCAAAAATCAGACAGAAATTAACTTTTACTCTTTTACACAGAAAAGCTTGGTTTAACAAACATATTACCCGGACTCGACCCAAGTCCCCATCACGTCTACGAGAATAAATCGCGTTGATTGCACAAAGCTCCTTCCGATCCCTCTCATTTCGTTATAGTTGCAATTGTCCCCCTTTGAGCGCACTTCTTAATAATACAAAAACTATTACCAAAGCGCCGACTTTCCAGAAAAAGACACACCAAAAGTACTCGTTAAAACTCCACCCACCGCTTTAATTAAGAAATATTATTTTAATGTTAATGGAGGTAAACGACCCCAGGATTTTTATAGACGCGCCTTTCTTCCATCTATGTACATATTATATTTAGGCAGCGGCTGCCTCGAATAATTATGTATTCAAAAGGGCTTCTAATTAATATCGTGGTATTTAATTAGCACCGAGCCTTTGTATAAGCTGAAAATAATATTACATAAATTTTAAACACCCGAAACTTCATTAAAAATTGAAACACCGAAATTTTGACGGTGTATTTTCATTTATTAAGAGCACTCAGACAAAATTTGTTATAGCTCGGTGCAAATCACAAACAACCAATAGCGATCGATGTGCTGAATACAAATTTACAACTTAAATAGGCGCATTACATGTTTCGATGGAAATTAAAGCAATAACAACTAGATTCATACATGCCTAGATATATGGAATAGTGAATACACAATACACCTAGCGAATTAAAAGGTTATTATAAATTCCAATACATTGTAATACAATAGTGTGCTATACAAACTCAGATTGAAACTACACTTGAAGAACTTAGAACCGTTAGAACTTAAAAACTTGTCACTAAATAAATTGCTTCAAGGAAGACAAAGCCGTTTCAGAGCGCACAGCATTGGCCTCAGGTGACGAAGGCAAAGCAATTGATTTAACCTGCAATAGTCCAGGAATTGAGCGAAGTAGTTAAAAACATCGTTAAGCACATTGTCAAACGCGTTTAAGTTGGCTGAAGTGAAAGTTTTCACGTTACGAATACTTCAAAAGTCCATTACACGCTCGACGGCGTCTGCGTCGACCTTACGGCGGCAAGTTGTTTGTAATTACACAGACATAGCCCAAGATTTCATTTAAACTTTGTGACAGCAGCCGCTGGTGACAGCCCTCCGCGATTTTTGGCTCTAAAAAAATTTTTCTGCGTCTATAGCATTTTAATGACGAAAAATACAATAGGAAGAGACTTCACATTCTGCTCAGTTAACCTCAAATTCACTCTTAAATAATTTGTAGACGTACATTTCAATACGGAATTTTAAAAAGGACAATTTCTTCAATTTCTACTTACTTAGTTGTTATAAGGGACAAAAATTATAAGTAGGTAGGTAGGTACACATTCTCAAAGATTAACATGAAAATTTCCATGTCTGTTAAATTTAACATTAACTCGACCACGACAAACTCATGCCTGTCTTTCTTACATTTAAACATTTGTAATAAGACCACAACTTACAATTTACATGAATACCTTGCTTATATTATATAATATGTAAAAAAGAAATAATTAGAATGTATTCAAAATTAGTTTAGTACAAATTAAATTCGAATAAATACAAGTATATCTAGATAATTTTTATTTCACAGATCCCCCGAGGCAATCTACTGAAATATGTATTTATGTATATTTCAATTTGAATAAACATTCTTTTTTAATAAAAGAAAATTTACGCGAACTAAGCTAGACACTGTACCGTAGTAGTCGATTGAATTAATAAGTTAGTGGTTCATACATATTAAGGTAGAACAACGTTCCTACATATTCATAGAAGCAATTTCTTAGCTCTGCAGTTTTCTTATGTCTCTATATCTATTATCTAGTAGGACTAACAAAATCATTTTCATTGAGTAAATAATATGGAACTACATATATAAAAACATGAAGGTTAATGCTATAAGATATAATTAAAAGAACTGGGTATTAATTAAAACACCGCAAAGAGCATAATTAACTTCATAAACCATTTGCCATTTTTACTATTTTAATACTGACATACCTACTTTTAAACGCCTATGCGTTAAAAATATAATCTATATTCTATTTTATACTTACTTTTCAACGACTTATCCAACACTAGTTGCCAACTTAAGTTCGCCAACAGATCATACAAACTTCAATTGTAATGTTTACATTTACATTTTAAATTTATTTAAAAAGCTCTATTATTCGTTTAGACCTGTTGTCGATCTCTCAAAATTGATCCCAATTAAAATTTGTGCGGCATAAGTGGCGGCGGGTAACGAAATAAACATGGCTATAATTGCTTAGTCTACGATTTGTTTTTTCGTACGGCACAACACTAGCGAGGGACGCTCTACATAAATTCGCATGACCTATAAACCCGTACGTGATAAGTGTTTACGAAATCGACTCATTATGAATTAAATCTCCTGTAATACAATTTTATCGTTCTGTATTTTAAATTGATGTTTTTTTTTTAGGAGTCTATTGAATAGAAAATGTTGTTGTAGCAGATAATTTCTAAAATTATTAGTTTAATTTTGTTTAAATTATTCTCCAAATGTTTTAACAGGCAAAACAATAACCGTAAACCATGATCATATGCACGGATATCTCCTATTACAGATGCTGATGTTACGAATATGCGTTACATATTGCTATGAAGACTACAAAAAAAAAATATTTTTCAGATAGGGATAAATGTGATGAGTCCCTTAGCCTACAATAAAAACTGAAAAATGAAGCTGCGAGAACGAGCCGCGAATTTTTAGGACGACCCACTCGTTTTTGTAGAGCCGAAAAAACTCGCAGGTACAAGTAGTACTAACGCGTAATGAAACACGAATCGGGAAAAGAAATAAAACGAAATAATACTCTTTTATAAAGCATAATAATTATGGGATAATATTTTTAAGTTAAATATTAAAACGAGGTAGGTAGTTATTATTGCATAGAGGAGAAGATTAATCTTTAGATAACTTTAATTTTTGTTTATTTTGATTAGAATGAAAATTTCAATACAAAGTAAAGTCTATTTTTTTTACTTTGTTTATTTAAATATCTTAGCTTTATATACAAAAGCTTTTAAATCGTTTAATTAAATATTATTTTTAAAAAGTGTTTATTAAATTTTCAGCAAAGTAACTTCAACTTTTAACATGACCCCAATCAATGCCTTTATTGATGGGACCGCTCCTTAAATGAGACAGACTCCGTTTATTTAAAATCCCCCGGGTAAATTAAAATGGATGGATACCCTAACTCATTTAATAAATCTAAGGATAATATTCTTTTGAATTTATTTAAACTTTTATTAAGTTCGAAATTTCAAATTTTTGAGCTTTAAGCTCTTACTTATTCAATAAATGGGGAACATTAAAAGATTAAAAATGATTAATATGGAATACAAAGAAGTTTTATGTTTATATTTTTAATTTGAATTTCGCCCAAAAATTACACGGTGTTAGATTTAAACATTCGTTTAAAGTTTTAAGTAATATAAACGAGGTTTGGTAAGTGAATTATGTACCAGTTGGCGGGCAACGAACACCCAGACTGAGTAAGTAATAGTTTTCCTACGAATTGCATCCAAAATGCCAATTTGTGACCCTTTCCCGGGTATTTTTTACAGTTAAAAATGTAAAATATCAACAGGATTCATTTATTATCGATGTGAGTTTTTATTTCTACCAATCATTGATTGATTATTTTTGAAATCTTAATGAAGTGAATATTTATCGACATCATCATCGTCAGCCCATATAAGTTCCCACTGCATGGACATTGGACATTGGTCTCCTACTAGGGTAGGTAATATCATGTACCTATCTGACATAATCCACCACGCTTGCCAAGTACGGAATAGCAAATGTCACTCATGTCGTCGAGCTTTTGTAGTGAATATTGGTCACATGGTCACAACAATTTCTGTTCGCGTTAAAGCTAAACTGTATTATCATATTAATAAACATGTCAGTGGTTTACCTACGTGTCAAACCGTAAACAATTTATTCTCCGAACCACATAAACAAATTAAACATCTAATAATTAATAATTACGAATAGAAATTTATGACATTGGTTGTTAATCGTATTATAACCTCAAATCACACCAAAACTATTAATTACAGCCATCAGCGCATGCCCAATGCCCATTCAATTACCGACGCGGTGTGATTGATCTCAGGTAGCAATAACATTATTCTAACACAAGCATACGTACATTAATTTCGCTTTGAAACCAATAAGGGTGTTTACAAACAGGCTTCGTACTTTGTGGTCAGCTCGCAAACAAAGCTGCCCGTTATTGCATCTCTATGTAGGTACCTACTGCTATTTCAGTGTTAATAATTCTACGCAATAATGATAACAAAGTTTAGGGATAATATGTTAGATACGTCTACAACAATACATTAGTAACATAAGTTATCCATGTACAGTAGGTTGACTTTTTATCAAGTAGACAAAATATGGGCCCTATACTATCGTTTGCGTCAAAAGTTTAGTAACGATGAACTCAACTTTAATATCGACATAGGGGTTTTCCTTTTTCGTTATTTTTATTTAACTTAAAATATATTTTAAATAAACTAGATACGCCGAAAGTTTTCTTTTGTCCTACCTAAAAAGCCAATGAACGGAAAATCACATCACTACATAAATAACGATATTAATATAATTCTTTGATAACCGCAATAATTAAACGAATTCTATAATGCTGAATTAATCGAAGTTTAAACCCACAGTTTAAACCACTAACGGGACGGTTCGTTAAAAAAGATAAGATTTTCAATGAGGCCTTAAAGATGTTTATTTTTTCTTCCTCGCGGCTCACCCATAAACGAAAGCTGTCAACGCTTACCATTGAAATCGGTCTCCTTTAATTTTGAAGCCAATAAATTTTGTAATCCGCCAACGGAATCTATATCTGCTATTTAATGTCAATAAAAGAAAATGCGCATTTTGCTACACCGGAACGCGACCGATATCATTTTACATACAAAGGTAATGCGCCAATTAACATAAGCACACATACCTAATATAAGTAGTTGCCTATATTTTCATTCATTTCAAGCCCCAATATTGATGAAGCTTTTAATCGCCATGACACGCGTCTCTTTAATCACAATATGTGAGCGCACTTTACAAGTGAATTCAAATTCACAAACATTAATTTTCCATTACCCATTTAAATTTAAAAATAAAATTATTCATAACTATATGTCAGTCAGATGAACTACTATCCCGTTCGGAGCCGGCCGCCGCGGGTGAGCCCTCGAAATGCGTATGACAGTATACTTGTTCGAATCTAATCGCTCGAGAGTCGACATGCACGCAAATTGCACCGCTTGTTTACGACAATGTGCCTACCTAACTCAATTTGCGTGCTATTGTTAGTAGGGCCCGTTAACTGGGCTCTTATTGAACTCCTCTTAATACGGACTTGGTAGCTTTGCCCTATTTCACATCTTCATATCTGTCATGAGCAGAATTTAACTTCCGTGACAGTTGTAACATACATTTATGGATATCGGTAGGTATTCTGAAGATGGGAGCCACATATTATGTTTGTTACTAGTCATTATTTGCATAATATATATGTATGCAATATTAAATTAAGGTTTTGTTTACTATTATTTTTTAAGCAACTAATTAACGAGAAAAGATAGGTAGGTACCTATGTATAGGAAGATGAGCTTTTACCATCGCATCGGCATAGTTTTGTTTTCAATTGTAAGAAGCATGTTTTACACAAAGTTAGCTAAACTTATGAAATCATGGTTTTCATTTTACCAGTATGACAGATTTATATTTTAAGGGGGGTTAGGCGGTCAGCGAAAATTCAGCTATTCGGGCCTGAGGTAAGCGGTGAGGGGGTCCGCGTTTAGTATGGAATCAACGTGCTCGAAACTAAAAATCGTAAGCGCCATTCACATTTTTATCAAAAAGTGAATGAAAATATTTAGTATTTTCGAAATCTAAAACAGTCAAGAAATCGGGAAGGTAAATATCTATGTATTTGTGATTTTATACGAATTATTATCGTAAATTACAGTTGTATTGAGCATTTATATGATATTTTAGAGGTAACTTCAGGATTTTTTTTTATCGAGCAAAATTTTTCCAATCGTGTTTTGGAAACAGTCATCCCATCACACATACGTTCTGTTATAAATATTAGAAATTTCAGTGCGACAAAACTTCAATATTTTCAATTATAGCTCATAGAAAACAGTCCATTTTGCCGTTTTCACCTACTAAGGGCCCTTAAATAGTAGATACAAAAATAGAAAAGAAGATATTTATCAAAATAAGTTGAATTTAAGTAAGATTCAGTAAAAAATCACGTTTTCCACGAAAAGATTTTCTTATTTCACATTTGAAAAACATAAAATATTCAATATCACGAGACTTAATCACCTTTCCTTCAACTGAAACGAAATGGCATTTCCATTGAACAAATGGTGAAATCGTGATGCATTGTCGTCAGCCATTCGCCTCGGAATTGAAAGGGTTGGATTCGATATCGTACGACGCAGCTAAACGCCGATCGTAGAGCCAAATGAATACCTACAGCCGATACAAAGAACTTGTCGGAATATTGATGCTTTCACGTCTGCAGTTGAGCTCTGATCAATATAAGGCTTATTCGATGAAACTGGCTAGGATTTCTAATTTAAATGTACACGACAACGGAACAAAATTCAGTTATGCATAGATACTTTTTGCAGTTTAGACAAAAAATAATCACTAAAAAAATAAACAGCTGTCAAAATCCAGTTTAGCTTTCATAAATTTACAATGTTTGGTATCTAAATTTTAAGTAGGAAATAATGATAAATTAGAAAATGTTGCAAAAAATAAATCTGCAATGCGGATATTGTTTCAAGCCGACGGCGAGACGACTCGCTAACTTTAAGGCCGTGTACGCGGTCCGTGCGCTGTTTGGCTCAAATATGTGATTTTTCAAACCAGATTGTCCATCAACCACTTATCTTACAAACATATGAATTACTAATAATTTTAGGGACTTTTATTGTCTATATAGTTAGTTAAGAGTTTTTTTCAATTAATACAGTATTTGTGAATACCATCAAGATAACTGAGCCGATGATTACTTGATTTCACTTTTAGTGTCAATTTCGAAGCTAAAAATATCTGAAATTGCTGACAGATCTAACACACATTTTTTTTTAACTAACTGCAAAAATCCTTATTAAAATAGTTAGTTAAAAGATTTTTTTAATTTGGACTCCTAACTTACGAAATTAAAATCCGAACAATGTGAATTTTTTTAGAAATTATACTCGACAAAATGATTATTTTCACCAAGATATTTGACTTAGTTGAATATAATTTATACATATTGCAATAAAAGAACGTATTATTTATAAGATAAAATTTAAAAAATCAACTAAGGTACCTCTATTATTTTTCTACAATTTTTTTTAAAGTACTATAAAACACTGCGCGCGACCCGATTAAAATCAGTCGGCAGCGAGCCTTCCCAGGGAGAGGACATGTTGCTCGGCGCTCTCCTGTGGACCTATGCTGTTCATAGTAAAAGGATAGCGCAAGCCGCGATCTATCGTAATAGATCGCGGAGATTTTGACTTGCGTTAAATTGAATAAGCGCTCTTAAAGTCAAAGACGAATTCGAATGCTACTCAGAAAGTTACGTTAAATGTTTTTGGGGTTTATGCGACTCTCATAAAAACGAAAGTAGTTTTGTTTCAAAAACTTCGGAGCAAGGTAATAAGCAAGTACCTACGTATCTAAGTTGCTTTGGGTAACTTTCAGTTTGTTTGTAGGCTGAGGGCATAATATTAAAGTTTTAAAGATTTATGGAATCGCCTAACCAGCCTTAGAATGTTTTTACAATATTGCGAATCAGCAAATAAATAGAAAATACACTTTCCTTCGCCATATACCTAGGTAACTAAACCAATAAATTATACAAAGTATTAAATACTAGATATACATCACATATACATGTATATATTTAATCCTGAAATTCGATTAGTACCCTGTACACTTAATAATAAATAAATACTCGCCTAAAAGCAAACGCAAGAAAAAAATACGGGTTAGGTATTTTTCGTTTGTGTTACATATCTACATTTTTAATATCGTGGAGCGCCACCTAGTACAAAACTCGGTAAAGTTTGTAGTCTCAAAAGCTTCTTCTTCATTCTAAAAATATATGGCAAAAATTACTACAATTATTGTAGTACCTACTTGAGGTTTTCGTATTTTAACCAAAATCGGCTCAGCAGTTGTAGGTATTGCTACCTACTAAAAAAGAGTAAATTCTGCTGCTATAAAACTACCATATCATATTTACTTTTTATTTAGTTAAATGATCATTTATTAATATATTATTAGCCTTATTTTCAGGTCTTATAATTTTAAATCTATACATATAATAAATCTGTAGAAGGGTCAATTCTGTACATTGAAAATATTGAAAAAATAAATACCAGGGGGTGTTACTAGATCGATACCAAACCCGAATATGTGATTAAAAAAATTTTTGTCTGTCTGTCTGTCTGTCTGTCTGTCTGTCTGTCTGTCTGTCTGTCTGTCTGTCTGTCTGTATGTGAAGGCATCACGTGAAAACTAGCGGTTCGATTTCGATGAAACTTGGTATAATTATACCTTATTATCCTGGGCGTAAAATAGGATACTTTTTATCCTGGAAAAATACGTAGAAAATAATTAATCTTAATTTTTCAGTTTTATCCATAGACGTTGTTCCGTAGAACCGCGAACACACGTTGCGTATTATTATAGGCCTAGCCGTATTTGGGAATTGGGTCCAATAGATATTTATAAGATGTTATTGTCAGAGGTACTCAAAATCTATACATATAATAAATCTGTAGAAGGGTAAATTCTGTACATTGAAAATATTGAAAAAATAATTAATAGCAGGGGGTGTTACTGGATCGATACCAAACTCAAATATGTGATTAAAAAAATTTTTGTCTGTCTGTCTGTCTGTATGTTCAGGCATCACGTGAAAAGTAACGGTTCGATTTCGATGAAACTTGGTATAATTATACCTTATTATCCTGGGCATAAAATAGGATACTTTTTATCCCGGAAAAATACGTAGAAAAAAATAAATCAAAATTTTTCCGCGCGGACGGAGTCGCGGGAGGAAGCTAGTTTATAATATTATTTTTCTTGTTCCAGTAATAACAAAGCAACCACAACGGCAGTACCATTATTACTGAGACAATAAAGGATAAAGGAGATAAATCAAACATCATGTAAAATTAGAAAAATAAATTATTTGTTTTATTACATTAAATACTTTGATCACTTAAACTATTTTGATTTTCATTTAACACCTGCCTCACATTGATGTTAATTCTTGATTCTTCAACATAATTATTGAATTTTCTCCATTCCTCTTTATTCAAATTCTTACTCATTGCCTTTATTAAGTCATCTTCAACAACATATTTAAATTCTACACCTGAATTTTGAATACAAGTCATATCTTTATCATTCCAAGGCTGTTTTGTAGAAGGTAATATTTTTGGTACTGCATGGTAGCATAGTCTGGTTTCTTTAGACATAACAGCTATATCTCCACTGGATAGTAAAAAGGCAGAGGGTTCAACACTCTTGTCATGGCCTCCTAGTAAAAATATTGCTGACTGCCCAAAACTGAAAAAAAAAAAAAATAACAATGGGAAACATAAATAGTGTGTGTCGAGCACACGTGTCAGGAGTGAAACTTCTTTAGAAAAGTCGTCGCCGTACTCCATGACGTGACGATATTGCCATAATGGGACTTTGAAATTTTAATCTCAACGTGCCTAAAGAAGTTTCACTTCAAAAAATAAGTAATAGGTTATACAAAGTTCACCAGGCCATGAAGTTCATTATGAAAATGGACTTTCAGTTTATTAGGAACTAAGGAACTTATAATAAACTAGCTTACCGCCCGCGGCTTCGCCCGCATTGTCTAAAACTTAATAAATTATATAATAAAACCTTCCTCTTGAATCACTGTATCTATTTAAAAAATCGTATCAAAATATGTTGCATTGTTTTAAAGATTTAAGCATACAAAGGTACATAGGGTCAGAGAAAGCGACTTTGTTCTATACTATGTAGTGATATTCATGTGCTGAACTTATATAAAAAATGTACTAGTTCAGAGAGCGTACTACAGTATTCAGGAATATATGGACGATAAAGACCCATGGAGGGTTGTCGCGTAAAAACCACAGGACAGTTCTTTGGCATATTATGATATATTATGTATAAGTTAGATATAAGTTACATATTATGTAATATTGACATGATTTTAAAAGAGCAACTATGGAGTTTCTTGCCGATTCTTCTCCATAGATACTGCTTTCCGAATCGGTGGTAAATGTTAAAAATACTTATGTAATGACGATTCGAAAATGCTACTAAATAGTAGTCTAATTGAATAAATGAATGTTTGAGTTTGAGTTTGAGTTTGAACTTACCTAAATGAAAACAAAGGTGCCTCCAAATTGACTTCAGAGTGATCTGTATGTGCTGATAGCGTAGAGTCCATGTGATAATAGTTTACTATTGCCGCTTCAGCTTTGAATGTGGTGTAACCAAGAGTTCTAGCCACGACATCACATAACTCCGCCAACTCTAAGGGAAAAGAGGTCTTATTGTCCTCGCTATACACCTGTAAAGTTAAAAAAATTCAATTCATTCAATATTCATCTATACTAATATTATTAAGCTGAAGAGTTTTTTTGTTTGTTTGTTTGAACGTGCTAATCTCGGGAACTACTGGTCCGATTTGAAAAATTATTTCGGTGTAAGATAGCCCATTTATTGATTGAGGAAGGCTATAGGCTATATTGAATTACGCTAAGACCAACAGGAGCGGAGCCACGCGGGTGAAACCACGGAGCACAGCTAGTATTAAATATACTTAATCTGTGATCTGCGAAAAAGATACAGTTGTACATTTTTATCTACTCTACTGTATGTTTGTTTGTACATATTAATGTATATAATATTCAATCTATTAGAGTTTAAAAGTTGAATATTAACTTTATACTTTGGTATCCCAATTATGATGATATCCTAATGTAGTCCATCTCAATTTCTTTTGCAGCTTTCTGTCACATACTCCATCTTTAAAACATTCTGCCCACCAATCTTCAACTGGTTTATCAATATCAATGTTCCTTTTATTAGGCTTTCTTGGGTATTCTTCCAAACATTTTCTCATCCAATACCTCTGACCTAAATTTGTAAATGGATTCTTTATTATAATAAATCCAGGGTTATTGCTTAAAGAGAAAATTTCCCATTTGGATATATCTTCTAAACCCAATGATTTTGCTCTTAAATCTTCCTTTACCGCTTGTGTGATGCTTTTTACCTTTAAAAAAACATATATTATTTACAAATCAACCGGGCCTTGAAAATATTAGATTAATTAACTCACCTCGTTAGAGAAATTAGCATTATCAAAAGATATAACAGCCTCAAGCGATGGTTTAGGTTTATTACTTTTGTAATATTTGAACTTTTTCATAAAATTGTCCTCGTTTCTCATATCCCACGTTCTTTTCATAGTATTATTTTGGTCTAATAGATTCAATTCAACCATAATCCTATTATAATCATATTGATAATATTAGTACTTAATAACCTATCAATTGATAATGATTGTAATCTACTTCAATACTTCGTTGAAGAAAACTTTCGTTTAACTAACGTTTCTATTTTGATTTTTTTAAGTACAGTTCTGTATTTTTATTTTTTAGTATACCTAGGTAACAAAAAAAATATTTTATTGTATGCTAAGAGTATGTATTCAAATTGAAATTTAAATTGTAGTGTAAATAATTGTAAAAATAATAAATAATGATTATTGACATTCGCCGCCAAATTTCAATATAATCTACGTTCAACAATCCGATTATCCGAATCAGAATCAACAATAACATAAACTCACAGATTCACAATTCACATGTGGGAATACTGGGATTACGATGACAGGTGATTTCTGTGGGTGATTTCAAGGTGATTTTATGAGGAATTTCAAGAAACATGAAAAAATTATTCATGGATTCTCAAGTGACGTAGTTATAGCCATAGATCATGCATGCAGATCCATCTCTATTCTCTGAAAGATTTACCATTGTATAATACTAGCTGTCCCAGCAAACGTATGGGTATGAAAAATAGATGTTAGCCGATTCTCAGACCTAACCGATATGCACACAAAATTTCATGAGAATCGGTCCAGCCGTTTTGGAGGAGTATGGTAACTAACATTGTGACAGGGGAATTTTATATATAAGATAAACTGTATAATTAGCCATTTATAGGGAACTGTATACCGTTTCTGATATCCAAGTTGTACAACTGTACTCTGTAAACTAATCCTACTATACTGTTGTCTGTTATGATCTCAATATTAACTCAGCCCCCGGAATCACAGACACAATAGAAAATCTACTGTGTCGTGGCCCGATCAGGCCGCTCGGGGCTCAATGGGATATTATCAATGTTAAAATGTTTTTTTTTATTACTAACTAGGTTTCCGCCCGCGGCTTCACCCGCGCTGTCAAATAAAAATCCGCATAGTTCCCATTCTCGTGGGATTTTCGGGATTGCCTCATTTTCCCGAAATTAGCTTTGTCCTTTCTCGGGTATCAAAATATCTCCATACCAATTTTCATGCAAATTGGTTCAGTAGTTTAGGCGTGATTGAGTAACGGACAGACAGATAGAGTTACTTTCGCATTTATAATATTAATATTAGTATGGATTTACTCCGCGTTTTCCAATTACGGAGTTTAATAGAGCATAATGCAACTCAGTGGCGCACAATGCCGAATTTAAAGGGGAAAAATTAAAATTCTGTCACTGAGTTGGCATCGATTGCACGCATCACGCGCATTACTATTTACATAAGAGAGTGCTCGATTGTGCGAAGCGTTGCTGTCGTTGAAACATTCAACGTTAAGCATTATGCCCTGTGATTATGCCGCATATTGCGCTCTAGTGCTGTAATTGGAAAACTACCACTATTACTTATTCTGTGTTCTGCAAGCTTGAAGTGTCATTTTACTCTGTCTGTGGTCTGAATTTTGAGGTCTGTCGCTGTCATCTGTGCATTTACTGTAATTTACAATGTTTTTGTTGTTAAAAATTTAACCTATAATTTTATTATTTATAAAAACAATCCATTGGATTTTATTATTTGAATAACAACATTATTTGAAGAAAGATAAACATCAAATATGAAGTCAGTCCAAGAACCTGAAGATTTAAAAGTAAATTTTAATGAATGTTAATTTTATCCATTGCTTTCAACCAAATTTTTAAATATCTAAAATTAATGACTGTATTTTATTTCACAGATAGAAGAGCTAGATGGAAAAGCAAAACTACGAAAATGGTTAAATATGAACTTTAGAATTGAAATGACGGATGGACGAATTCTCATCGGTGTATTCCTGTGCACGGATCGAGATGCTAATGTTATACTGGGTTGGTAATTTCTAATTAATTTATACTTAATCTGAGTAGTGTAGATCTCAAAGAAATAAAAAAATCGCATCTCTTTCAGAACGTTTGGAAAGGGCAATTTAAAATTTTTGTCTAATAAATCTGCTCACAAACCATCCATATAAATTATTTTTGCTTACTTTTATTAAATCATTACAAACATTTGTATTATAAACTTATTAAAAAAAAAAATTGTACCTATCTACTTACCTTTCAAGACTAAGAAGCATGAAGTATCTTTTGATATAAGTAGATTTTTTTCTGCACATGGAAGAATCTTTGTGTTATTTGTACATATCAAAATCTTATAAGATGTAGGTAGGTACCTATTTAATTTTTATTCATACCAAAAGTTCATGTTTTGTTAAGTTATACTATTCAACAAAACCTTGTATATATGTATTCTATTTCTAATTTCAGGTGCTTGTTCAGAGTACTCAAAGAATAGTGACGGAGAGCCCGAAGAACCAAGAGTGCTAGGTCTAGTCATGGTGCCTGGAAGGCATATAGTCTCAATACAGATAGATGATACAAATCCACCACAAAAATATTATTATGAGGAATGATTTTGTTTTGTGGAAAGTTAATTTATTAATATTTAAGGTAATTAAAACAAATATTTGTAATACCTACATTATTTTCCAAATTCTACAAAATATTGGTTTAATCAGGAGTTTAGTCACTTAAAAAACTTAAATTGGTGTAGTAATTTGTGGTAGAAATAAAAAGTATATAAAGCAGAACTTTTTTAATTGTTTAAGTATAATTACAAATCATCCAATAGTTGCTTCATAGCATTTGTTTCAAGGTAAATGTTTTTGGAATCATTTGCAAATGGATTGTAGTTATCTTTATCCAATATTATTAAAGAAGAGAGGAATTGTGTTAAAACACTTTTTATAATGACTATGCCCTCATCTGGTCTATTCAAGATAGTTTCCAAGAATTTTCTATTTATAATAGAGTTGACACAAATAAAGGCATGCTTAGATTTATCATTCGTTAAGTGAAGATAAAAATCAGTGCTCAAATTTCTTACATTTTCATCCTCATCTTGCAAAAGAATAATGGCAGAGTTTATGGCATTAATTTTTACATCATCTGGTAAATCTGAAAAGACGAATGTCAACTCATTATTTGCTAAAGCACTTATACTTCTCATATCTGCGTCATAATTTCCAGGATCACAGAGTTCAAAAATAAGGTTGGATATTTTTCTTAATTCATCTATTTGCAAATTCCTTGCACATATTCTGGCTGCAAAAGGTATAAAATATCTTGTTCTATATTCTTTATGTAATAACGTCTGAAATGTGTCATTACTTATTTGTACATTTAATTCAATTTTCTTTGATAATACATAAACAAATCTCCAAATGTCATAGCTGTTTACAGCCTTGCTTGAAGATATCAATGTGTTAGCAATTTGTGATAGAGATTGTACTGCTGTATGGAAATCTCCTTGTTCAAGCTTCTGGCTAATCATTTCAGTATAAGGTTCCAAGTCATTAAAATCTAAAATAGTTGGTAAATTTTTAGCAAGTACATCCCATGTTGAGTTCTTTATGAAGTATTGAATTCTATAATTCGCCCATAGAAATGCACCTGGTAAATGCTTATTCTTTGTAACGTCCAAACATACTTGACTTATAGAATCATCTTTTTCAATTATGTCCTTAGTTATAAATATTCTATCAAATATTGCTCTATTCAAGTAGCTGTGTAGTCTATTTTTTAAAATAATATTATATTTTTCCTGCAATGCCATTTCATTTGATTTTAGACATTGTTTATACATTTTGAAAAATTCATCCATTAACATCAAAACTCCATGCAAAGAATTCTCAGAAATATAAGTATACTCAACTAATAGTTGATAAATTTCTGTAAAGGAGTATATATTGATAATACACCGCGAAACTAGTCTTCTTACTGTATAAATGGGGCTGCCTAAACATACTTTTAAACACTCCAGTAACTGCAAATCATTATCTTTTTGAGATTTAAGATCATACGAAAAATTATATCTTTTTGCAATATTTGCCAGTATGTTTAATATAGGAAGCAAATTAGATTGTTCTTGTATATCATCACAATGTTGTATGTCTTTTAGTTTTGTAAGCATAAAAGACCACAATTTAGAGGAATGAGTTCTAAATTCGTCACAAGCTACAGTAGCAATTGTTTCTTCATCTATACCTGATGCTTTTTTCTGTCCAATTAATTTGGGCACTAATGCCCCATACAACTGAAGGGCTGCATTCCTATGGAAAAAACATACATTATTTTTAAATTCAGTGTATTACAGAAGTAAATCAGCTTATAAATAATAATAGCTACCTGATTTGCCAATGTGGACTTGTCAAATTTTCAAATGCAAGCTTGGCTAATTTTGCTGAATAATACATCATCTCTGAGGCAAGGCTGCTATCAGTTACAATTTTAGTAAGAAAGTGTATTAAAATGGCTTTAGGTAAGTCTTGCTCATTGTCATTGCATTCCTCTTCATTAAACATATCAGTAGATTCTAGACACACTTTCAGTAATACATTTATAAAATAGTGAAAAAGTGGCTGAAAAAAAAAAGAATTAATATATTATATAAATTAAATCGAAAAAAAAACTCTTATGTAACTACACATATTTATAAAAAAAAAATATCTTACTTTTCCTTTCTTCATATCACTAGAAACAATTCTGTGAATCATTATAGATAGGCCTGCACCTCTCCGAGTGACTGAGGCCATGACATTTGCCTCAAATATTAACTCCTTCAGTTTTTTCTCTAGCAAAATAAAAGGCAATTGGGATGCCTTATATTTTCGTGGCAATGAAGATAGATGTTGTATACTTTTACCTAAAAAAAGCACAAAAATTTATTATTAAGTATGTATAGCGATTTGATTATGCTTCTTATATTTTATAACATACTAGCGGTCCGCCCCGGCTTCGCCCGTGGTACCTACATATTTCGCAATAAAAAGTAGCCTATGTTCTTTCTCAGGGTTTTAGACTTAGGGTGTTAGATTGTCGGTGGCAAATGTCATCAAAATCGGTCCAGTAGTTTATGAGCCTATTCATTACAATCAAACAAACAAACAAAGTTTTTCTCTTTATAATATTAGTGTAGAAAAAGTTGTCAAATACCTAAAGTTGTGCCTGCAGCTTCTATGGCTCCTTTATGACGGCAAGTTTCGAGCACATGTGTTATGATATTTAAACATTTTTCACAATTACCCTCATCCTCTATACTATATGCTAATAGCAAAGATGCAAGTTCACAGGATGTCTGAAAAGAGAGAAACATTATTGATGATAAACATTAACAAAAATTTAAATCTTTCTCAATTCATAAAAGATTTGTTTAAAAATTTGATAATACCTTAACATTTAACCAAAGACAGCTAAGCACTATTTGATGCAAGCCCGATATTTTAGCTTCATCACTTTCTTGTGGTGTAAATTTTGAGATCTTTATAAAGTTCTCTACCATATCACTCAATTTAGAAAAATCAAAACTAACAGTTGCTTCTTCATCCCCCATAAATTGATTTGATACATTCTCTAATATTCTGATCAGAACCCCAATAATGTTTTCTTTAATCTCAAGTTTATAACCAGTTTCTAGGCAAAATTCGAAAATGATACATAGAATTCCTAGTATTGAATACAACTGTTTCCCTTCAGTTATTGAATCAACAACATTCCTTTGTAGCTCCATTTCATGTTTTAGTTCATTGTACCAGTAATCAAATACATCTTCAACTTTTTTGAATCTACCTACAACCTGTTTTTCTTTCAAAATTATCTTAATCATTAATTTAAATATAATTCTTCCACATTCAATATCATAAAAGAACTTGCTCTGTGTACATTTAAATGCATCCTCTATTAAAAGATTTAACGAGTCTGTACTTTTTAAATCATCAATGTAATAATTGAATAGCACTTGCAGTACATTATCCCTGACATCATCTGCGGGATCTTTCAATAAATAGATCAATTTCAAAATAAAGTCTTTGTCTGAAAGGATCCATATGTTGTTCATTTTAAGCATTTTTGTTAACACTTCTGTTTTTGCTTTCTTAGAACTTTGCTTTTTATTTGGGATTGAGTTTAAATGTTTAAAAACTAAATCAATTATTTTTATTGTTGCAATTTTCCTTTGATAATTACCATCAATATTTATGGACATTTTAATAAAATTTTGCAATTTGATACAAAAATGTTTTAACTCTTCAATATTATTATCATTTCTATCATTTAATAAATATACATGTTGAAGATGCGCCAAAAAGCTGCTTAAACTATTTAATAGACTTATCCTTAGAACAGTACAATCAGAATTTATATTGTTATATAAATAAGTTAGTATTAATTCATATTCATATTTTGTCGGCAAGTACTTTCCATGTAAAACACAAACAATATCAAATGCCATTATCCTCACATGAGTGTTACAATGATTTATACCTTCATATATATAATTAATTACTTGGTTTTGTTCAGATATTTCATAATCTTTGTCTAATAAACCAATTTTGTTGCCTTGCTTCATAATGCTCAAACAGCATAATAATTTGTGTTCAGAATATTCCATTTTATTTAGTTCATTCATAAACTTTTCCATCAATGAAGGAAACTTCTTCAGTGAAACTAAACACCAGTAGTTATAAAAGTTTTCTACAGCCTTTTGTGACTGGCCAACAAATACTTGGAGTAAATGTTTTAAAAATATTGCACACCATTCATCATCAGTATTAACTTTTTTTAATACTGCATAATACATGTCTGAACCAGCAGATACAAGCCCTGGTTTATGTAAACTGTAGAAAATACCGGAAATCCAATCATTCTGATTCAATACTGTTTGGATATTGCTTTGTGATTGTTCAATAATCTCAGTTAGCATCAAGAATTTAGCTTTATTCCAGTAAAAGGCCTTGATTTCTTTAATAATTTGATTATAAATATCTTCATCTGCTATTGATATAAGTGTATGAAATATAGATCTATTTAAATTTCTTATTCCAGTGATTGGATTTTCCCAGTTGTGATTGACAGCATTTAAAATATCAATTTGATTACTTGTATTATAAATTGTTTGTTGAAAGTCTGTTCCAATCACTTTTTTAAAGGAGGAAATAGTTTTGAACACTATGAAAGTGTACTGAGAGTAATCATACACTTTTAACATTAATATCCTATATGTTAGTTTTAGAATATTATGTATTGTTTCATTTGATTTCTCAATAATATGCGTCTTTTGAGTTAGATATGGAGATTGAAATATACCATACATTAATGAAATTCCCAATGAGAAATTATTCCTTTGACTAGGAATCTCTTCTGATGATAAAATATCATGTAAAATAGTGGACACTTGCTGCAAATATTTTCCTTGATTTTCAGAATTTATCAATACAGTGTAAAAACAAGTAGAGCACAATAGTTGATCATCAAATGTAGGCAAATTTGTTGTCAAGTGAGCCCATAATTTATCCAAAATAATATCAATAGTGTTTACATAATCCTCATTTTGTGAGGCTTTTTTCATTGATGTCAAAACTTCCTGAAAGTACAAAGAAAATAAATTGCTGTGAATTATTTACCTTTTTATTATTACATTATTTTTATAGCATCATATTACATACCTGAAGTATTTGGGAATTCAATGCATGTGTTGGTACATTTAATCTTGATAAAAGACTATCCAAGTTGACTTCCATGGTCTGAAAAATAGATATTATCAAGGGTACCAATGTTTAATTAAGGATAACTTTTAAAGAAATACAACTGTTTTTACCTTGTATATAAATGTACTCATATAAGTATGCTATGTGATAAAGGTAAATAAAAACAAATTTTTATAATTTACTACAATACTATATTTACAAATTGTCAATAACAGTAATTCGATAACTAAGCATCTTTGATAGGTTCAAATCCCTCTTTTTGCATTTTATCTTTGAAAATATTGTAGTCCCGTTTCCTATCAAAGTGGGTTACCCATTTTGGAGGACATGAATTTTCGAATAATTTCCTAAACTCTGCACATTGTTTTGGTTTTTCAGAGCTATCTTTAACATTGTGTTGGTCAAGGCATTCCCAATATTTGTCTCTAGAATCCCAACAAAGTTTTCTTTGTTGCTTATCAGGAAATGTCATCTTTTGTATTTAAACCTAAAACCACCAATATTGATAGATAAATTAAGGCCCCCAGGTTATAAATACATACTTGAAGAATAGTTAATAAAATAAATAAAACTCATTATAATATATATTATGATTAAAACTTACCCGTCTTACGTTCGATATTGCTATTATAATGTTACCTAATATTTTTTTTTATGGAAATAGGTAATAAGATTTCGCGCAATACGAAATAAAAAATGATTACGAAATTCACACAAAAATTCCTGTTCGGTACACCAATTTATTATTTTTAATTTGAGGTTATCTTTTTGACATTAGTCACTTCACACTTGACTTTGACAAATGAATTTTCAATATTGCCATTATGAAACCAGAAAATTAATACTTATTAATATAATAATATTGCTTCTATTAAAGCCCACTGTTTAGTAAAGTGAATTAGTAGAGTCACAAGTAGAGTGCTTTATTAGAAACGTGTAAATGCTCCAATACATAAATTAACTGTGCCGCGCGGTTTCACCCGCGTGGCTCCGCTCCTGTTGGTCTTAGCGTGATATTATAATATATAGCCTATATTACTCGTGGATAATGTAGCTTTCGAGTGGTGAAAGAATTTTTAAAATCGGTCCAGTAGTTTAGGAGCCTATTCATTACAATCAAACAAACAAACAAAGTTTTCCTCTTTATAATATTACTGTAGATTATTATATACCACGGACGAAGCTAAGCCCAGGGCTTAGGTATTTGAGAATGATGGATTAGAACTTACTTACAAAGGTTTTGGTAATTGGTGTCTTTAATCTTTTAATAGCTATAAGTAAGTTATATTGCTTTTTCTATTGAAATAAAGCTAACAACAAAAATATTTTTTTTAGATACCCATTTACACGGGTATTGGTATTGGTATTTTTCAAGTGGAATAGCAAAATTCATTGAGATATACATATGGAGACGACACCGCCTACATCATTTATGTTCCGCTCACCATAAGCCTTATGGCTTAACTGCACTCAGTCGCTTGCTCGCTCATTGGCGCGAATGTCACGCTCATTTTTTATTTGTTTTAAAGTGAAACGCATCAAATATGCCTTCGTGTGTGTTACGATATTGCACAAATAATACGGAAAAGTGCAAAGGAATAATTTTTCATCGGTAAGTACCTAACTAGATATTAATTTTTAAAACTAAGTAGGAGCAAAAAAATGCGCCCCGCGCCGCCGCGCTTGGAGCACATATTTTGTTCGTGGTGTCTCCTCCATACGTAGTAATATTATCTCAATGGCAAAATTATACTTTTAAGCTTACATTACTAAACTTTACATACCTATTTTATTATGATCGCTGATTGGAACTGATTGTGCTATTCAATACAAACAAATAATATTATATTTTATCTTTGAGAATAGAAAATCGAAAATAATAAAAACATATTTTTTCTATAAATTTATTTTATTTCATTTATAATTTTTAACGCCCTCTCGAGTTTGTTCAAAGTAAAGAAATGAAAATGTTTAACGTCCATTTCCGTGTAAATTTGATGAACTAGGTCTTTAATAATATCGATGCCAGTTTTATTTCTCATAATCTGCTTAACACTTTCGTCTACGTAAATTTTACATATATTAATGAATTTATTGGTATCTTGGTATGATTCGTATGGAAATACACCAGGAATAATTGGAATAGCGATGCCTTCGCTTCTACATTTGGTCAAAAAAGATTTAAAAACGTCTGGATCGAAAAAGGCTTGAGTTAAAATAAAATCAGCTCCGCTATTGACCTTTTCTTTCAAACTTGCAATTGAACCCTCTTTTTCACAATGTCCTGCAACTCCAATACAGAAATAGTTTCCAGAATATTTGCGTATGCAGGATATCAACTCCGATGTTGATTTAAAATCAGATGAATTTGAATCGAAGGCTTCTGTAGAAGAAAAATATGTTAACTTAAAAAATTGTTGGAAGTCCAAGTTTCTTTTAATTCTAAAATTTTCTTTGGAGAATTCATAAGTATTAAGTAAATATATATATGTTACCGGAAATGTATGTAATCCGTCATTGTATACAATTCCTAGGAAATGTATATAATTCCTAAAATCGTACGGAAATGTGTGAAAAAAATTATTTTATACACATTTCCTAGGAAATCTATACATTTCCTAAATAGCTATCGGAAATGTAAAATATTTAAGATATTGATATGTCGCAGGCAAGTTGTATATAATCTGGCCGTTTACAAACGGTCGGCATTTTGTAGTAACTATGCCGATAATTCGTAATCAGAAATTTTTGGTTTGGATAAGGGGGTGGGTTAGGTTAGGTTCATGTTTTTTAAAACGTCGAATAAAACGAAGTGGGGCTCCGTCGGCTCGCGACCGTCTTTTTGTAGGATTTTGGAAAAGGACGAATTTTCGGCATATTAATACGGCGGATTGTACACTCCGACTGCGCCAAATATACGCGAGGACAGTGCAGCGGGACGAGGGGACTGATTACTTGCAAAATGAAAATTTGATTTTATAAGAATAAATATAAGTTGATTTTGTGATATTTACGTTAAAAGTTAGATAGTTAATTTTTAAAATGTTAATAATATGAACATAACATTATTACAATTTTACGGTATGACTGTTACCCGATTGTATCAATAAGAGCTATAATAAAAAAAAATAACAACGTGTTTTATTACAGAAAGCATTTACTTTACACATTTCCTAATACGATATTGGAATTGTATACAATTCCTAGGAAGATTATACATTTCCTAGGATATGCATGCATTAAATAGTTTTTTAAACAATATTTTATACATTTCCTAAATGGTATCGGAATTGTACACATTTCCTAGGAATTGTATACAATTCCTTGATTTCATACATTTCCGGTAACATATATATATTATTTCAATTGCATGAAACTAGTTACCTACTGTATCAAAACTTATCAAATATTTATTGGTAATTCTTCTATTATATTTATTAATAAAATATGAATGTTTCCGACAACATTTTATATCCTGTATATAGGTAAGTAACTTTAAATAAGACCAGAACCTACTTAACACAGTAACTACTTATATAAAACTTAATAACGAATATGAAACAATGAATTAGTAACGAAAATATCAAAGACAAGCGTTGCTCAATTCGGTATCTCAGACACATTCCACATCTCAATCCTCAGTAACATTCTGCGTTGCGGCTGCACCAGTCATCTCTTGCATTTCCAGATCAAAAAGTATATTATTTATGCGCTGTTGAGCTAATAGCCGATTTAATGGATTAAGATTTCGAATTTTATAAGCTATTAATTGTCCATAAACAGTAAACTCATCTTTTTCACTTAATTCTTCGGTAGCTCTTTTCATAAATTTATAAGCTTCTTCCTCTTTATCGTCAATCTTTGTTTTTTTAACATTTCTCTTCTTTCTTATTGACGGTAAGGTAAAATCATGCTCATCTTCAGATATACCCGTACACTGCGAAGTCGCAGAGCTTTCTCTATTGAATAATTCAGCTTGCGTGTCCTAAAATGTAATGTAAATGTTACTTACTTAATTCAATTTTTTTTTCAGTTACCAACAAACGAGCAGCAATGGAAATCTACTGCGAATGAATTTGATAAGCCATGGAACTTTCCACATTGTATTGGCGCCATGGATGGAAAACATGTGGTCATCCAAAGACCAGAAAATACTGTGGGCGAATTTCATAACTAGGTGTGGTACAAGGTAGGTTCCTACAAGTGATAACTGCGTTAAAAACAACGGACTTCAAACTTGCACTTGCAACATTTACAAATACAGACAAAAATGCTCATAAAATAAAAACTACTGGGCCTATCCGAATAAAATTTTTATGGGACCAATTCGACACCATCCCGCATCGAAAAAAAAAAGAATCACGTAAATCGGTTCAGAAACCTCGGAGTAATCGGTGTACATATATAAAAAAACATACCGGCCGAATTGATAACCTCCTCCTTTTTTTGAAGTCGGTTAACAAAGGAACACATAGCATAGTGTTGTTCTCAATCGTAGATGCAAACCATTGTTTTACATAATATGTTAACGTTGGTTGTCAAGCCGTATATCAGACGGTGGTGTTTTTAAATGCACTGTGTTTTATAAGAAAATTGAAAAAAATGAATTAAATTTACCCCACACTACGTTGTAGAATGCTTGCTGACGATGCATTTGCTCTAACTACCTATACTATGAAACCGTATTCAACAGATTTAAATGTGGGGTCTCCAAAAAGAGTGTATAATTAGGTTAGGTTATCAAGGGCAAGACGTATGGTTGAAAATGCATTTGGGCTGCTTGCATCTTTATTCAGAATAGGTATTTCGTAAGCCAATTGAATTAAAAGTCGAGTAACTACTGTAATTGATATTGTTTTGAGTTGTGTAATTACATTCACAATTTTCTACGATTGCAAACAGATTCATCCCGTCATTACTGCCCTCCAGAGGCCAGGTTGTTTTGATAATGAGGATGTACGCACTGGAGAAATTATTCCCGGGTCGTGGAGAGCAATAACTGCAGATGACAGTGGTTACAGGGCACTTCAAAGAATTCCTCATAGGCCATCAAATACATCGAACCAAATACGAGAGGAATTTATGAACTATTTCATGTCAGATATTGGAGCAATACCGTTTCAAAGCAAATACTGGTAAAACTGTACATTATAGGGCTTGGAGTTGAGAGTCGTAAATTTTTTTGTGATTAGCTATTGTCCTATGAAACCTAAATCTGAAAATTCACACTGAGGAAACTTTTAGTTTTTGAGTTACGAATTTTTGAAAATCGGAAAATTACTATAGAAAGTTACTCCATCTTGTTTTTGACAATAGCTAACCACAAAAAAAATTACGACTCTCAACTCCACGCTCTATAATGTACAGTTTAGCCCAAATACTTACTTAATCGCGTTTCATTAAAGAAACGAATCTTCAATGGCGGCCAAAGCTGACTCTGACATATGGTAGGGTCAGCAAAAAAGAAAATAAAAACAACGTAAATGGATAATTATTAAGCTATTGCATAGCTTCTATCGCGGGCCTTGAGCGCGGGGACCGAATCCAGAAATTCCGTAACGAAAAAACCTCACGCTCCGCACTCCGACGGGCGGAGGTGTGGTGTGGTGGTTGAAGGCATGCTATGCAATAGATTTACCGCGGCAGTTCCCGAGTGCCACACTTTTTTTTATAAATTATTTCAATTTGTTTGTTGACAAACTGTTTTGTGATCGTATTTGTGTATTAATATGAATTATTAGATTTACGTATATAGAATTCAACAAAATTCCCATAATACTCGTAATGAGCCCATAAAACCGAACAACTTTTCCCAAAGAACATATTATGACAAACAAATTCCAACAAAAACATTATTTACCATCGCAAATACATAATTATTGTCATTGTAAATTTATGATAAAAACTATTATAGGGAAAATCAAAAACATTTTAGTGATTTTACTTTTCCCTATTTTTTTATTGCATGCCGTACGGCCGTGTGTAAGCGAGAGGGAATGATAAGCGCCGCCATTTAAGATTCGTTTCTTTAATGAAATGCGTTATACTTAACATTTATTTTGTGGAAGAATTTAATAAATTAATTTCAACAAATATGCGTTTAAAAATACCTTTTCTTCCTCAGTACTAGTTTCTCTAGTTTCCCTTGGCGTCACACTCACAGAGTCAGCCGTGAACAACAGATGTTTATAGGCAAACCACGGTGAAACGTATATCTCATCGGATCCAGAGCCACTCTTTTTCTTCATAACTTTCTGATGCTCTTTGGAAAAATATGAGCGTAGACTTTTTATCTTTTTTTTAACACCATCGATGTCCATGTTATATTTAGTAGCCAAAACTTGTAAACAATCGTTCCTCTTTACTTTATTTGTATAAAGTTTGTTATTTGGATCCCAGAGCTGTGGAAGGTTTCGGTAATCTTCTATAAAATTCAATGTAATTTCGTCCGCCATCTTGTTGTTGAACGCTTTGTGGCACAGAAATCCACCCGACGCGGGAAACGTGTTTCGCAGCGCGCGCTGTGCTTTCAACTGTCAATAACGCATGTCGCATGCGTCAAGGGCATGCGTCTGTTGTTGTTGACTGCGCTGTGACGCATGCCCTTGATGAACGAAAAAAGGCACAGTGTGGACATAGCTATGCACTTTCATCTTCAAGTTTCGTCTTCATCTTTCTATTCAACTTTCGTTTGTCGCTTTCAATATTGAATTCAATATTGAAAGCGTTAACGAACGCAACGCCAATATAGTCATTTACCTAGTTCATTCGTAGTTTGTCAGCTTGTGGAAACATGTGCGACGACAACATTTTACTTAGTGGAATATGTGCTGCTTACTTGGTCATAAGAAATTCCAGAAAAAAAAGAACCAAGCGAAAGTATTGGATACGAGGCTATTACAATAATCGAAGTAATGTGATTATGAGAGGACTACGAGAAGATAAAGATATTATTTTTAAAAAATTTACACAATAGGTCTGAAAAAAAATTCGATAGACTTTTGAAATTGGTTACACCATCTTGTTGTTGAACGCTTTGTGGCACAGAAATCCACCAGACGCGGGAAACGTCTTTCGCAGCGCGCGCTGTGCTTTCAACTGTCAAAAACGCATGCATCAAGGGCATGCGTTGCGTGTGCTGTTGACTGCGCTGTGACGCATGCCCTTGATGAACGAAAAAAGGCACAGTGTGGACATAGCTATTTAGGTAGGTCAAAAATTGTCAACTACCTTAAAGGCCGGCAACACACTCGCCATACCCCTGGTATTGTGGGTGCAAGTGGGCGACGATGATCATTTACCATCAGATGACTCGTCTGCTCGTTTGCCTGCTCTTCCCATAAAAAAAAAAATTGATAGGTACGCGACGTCAGTCTAGATTCTAGTTGAAGAAGAGAGAGCGTATTCCTATTTTAAAAGGCCGGCAACACACTCACAAGTCACAATGTCCCCGGCGCGGCGCGGCGTTGGGCCTGTGCTGTGGGCTGTGGGTGCTCATGGGCGACGCTGACCGCTTACCATCCGGCGCGGGCGTCGCGTCTGCTCTGTTGCCTCCTCTCTCATAAAAAAACGCCAGTCTATACAATTTATCAATTGAAGTAATTCATTACTCACCTCCCTGTAAAACGAATAAATTACACACATCCTTCGATTTTAAATAATCTAGTGTTTTCTCCAAATAAACAGTTTTCAATTTATCACACGATAAATGCAATAAAATTGTCTTCTTGTTATTTCTCAAATTTTCAACCAATTTTAGAGGCGCGATATCCATGTTTTCAAATGTATACAACTTTGCATGCCATGTTATCGAATAAAACAATGGATCTAACAAAGGGTTTTCTACGTCTTCCACTTTTATATCTGGCGTTATTTCAAACGAATATGTAAACTTTTGAGCTCCTGATATGATATCTGTTATTTTGCGACACATTGCTAAAGCCTCTGAATAATGCAATTTACTAGACTTCTCACTACTTACGTTATTTTTGTTCGGATCTGAATACAAGAATAAAAAAATAAATGAGATAACACCCGCGATATACTTCGAACAACATCATTTATTTGCCGATACGGTTTACAATACTGATAACGATGTTAAACATTTATAAGACTATTCTAGAAGTTGTTACACATTTGTAAGTCACCTCGGATCCTTAATAAGAGTACTTATGAAAAAGGTTTAGGTAAAAAATAAAACCATATTGTAAATAAGTAAGATGTATTATACGGGTCTACATTAAAAACAAACGTACATGTTCATATCACAACCAAAATAGCATAAAAACTTCACACCCAAATTAAAATGCAGAATGATCTTATGATAAATAATTTTAATGAAATATGTAGACTTTAATTAAAAAAAATCCTTAATATTTCAAACCATAGCCAACTGGACATTTACCTGCGATTATTTTTGGGCGTTTAAGCAATTCATATTCATATAAAATGTCTACACGTATTTGGTACATACTACGAGTTATGTATATAAAATTGACTATTTAAAATTAATCCAATATGATTGCTTGATAATGACGGATTATAATACAATGGCAATATTTCGACTAATTGTGTAAAAGCTTCCAAACACCTACTCTACGTTTGCTAAATATTTTTATTTAATACATTAACTTACGTAAAAACGTTACATTACTTACGTATGTAAGTTATTATGGTTTTATAAAGCTTCGTTCAATATAATACGCGTATTATTTCAAAGAATTGTCAATGCATACGACGTTTAACTATGTTGATGGTGGTGTGAAATATGAAAGCACCATCTCCAGTAGAAATAAAAGATCAAATTCATAACAATCCCACGTTTTTAAAGAAAGGCCGACGACTTAAAGCAGTACTGATTCCAGTGTAGGGAAAAGACAGAGCTTTAAAGATCGCTTAGCGTCATCACTTTCCCTCATTGGAATTAGTACTGCTTTAAGTCGTCACAGGCAGCCCCCCTGAAGGTTGTCGTCCTGTTTTCATATAACGCGTTCATTAGAATAGAACTAAAAGAGCCATGGGACCTCTTGAAAACTATATCTATATTTTGATATGTCTATATTAATTCCAAACTACAAATTACTGAATTAATTACACAGCAACTACTCACTGAAGTTATAACATCACACAACTACTTCATAAGTCATTTTATATTTACTTTCTTATAGAATATTTGAGTCAATTCACTGCTATAGGGAATGGGCGTATTTAATCATTATTACATAATTTAAAGTAAAACCTTAAGTACCTCAGAAAATAAAACCGCATACTAAATCTGAATAAAATTGACTACAGGGCTGGACTAGCTATAACTCAGTATACGGTTTATGTTTACATTTAAGTAGGTATTATTAATAACGTCATGATCTCAATATATTGCTGACCCCACAAAATTGATCAAAACATATAATTACAAGTAAAAACAAATAGAAAGTATTTCCTGGAATTGGAGAATGTTATGACTATCTTATTTACAAAATAAACAAAATTCCGTCTCATTATTAGTTTTTCTTTCTGATTTGATCTTATTAAAAAAATCATTACGTAAGCACAGCGCGTTACATAGTAAGCACTTACTTAAAACCAAACAAGCCCGTTGACATAAAATTAACAGATTTTTTTTTTAATTGAAAATTAAAAATATATTTGCCTTTTTATTTTGAGCATTTGAAAATCAATAACGCAATGCATTCCGCTCATCGCATTTTTTAGTTTGTAAGTATGTGTATCAGTAAAATGCTGAATTTTTGGCCCTGGCATTCTCTAGATTGTAAACAAAATAATAACATGACTGTGTCTTTCCTGATAATAATTGGGAGTGTATTGGATTATGGATATCTATTACGCCAATTGATAAAAGTTACAAGGAATGAAGGCAAAATACCTGAATTTATATAGCATTTAAACAAATGGAGACATTAGGCAGTGTTATCAATGCGCGTCAGTCAAACTACACACCTTCGTGTTATATTAAGCATTGTTAGAATTTTTTCAGTTTTTATCTTTAATTGCAGGATACAAAGACATAGCACTGACGATCTGAATTGACACAGAATTCAGTCTTTTTTCCTAAAATTAAATTGTTAACTTTAATAGGAGGCAGTTTATTATTTACAGGGGATTAATTCTACGGTAGTCATAACTTCATTGAATTTCTTCAAAGTTGACATTACAATGTTCTAATTAAATTTAACATACTTCTAGTTAGTAGTTCTACTTCTGGTCTAATCTGTCATGACTACCGCAGAATTTAATTAAGTTGCTATTTGTTAATTAAAATAACAAATACATTTTATAACCGTCACTAGTAACAATTAAGCCTACATCCATATTGTCACATTATTTATCACTATTCGACATTATTGTATACTTAAATGTACAAAAACTTTTACATAATGTGTTCAAAAATGTTTCGATTCCTCCAAATAAATAACACTTAAACTTATTTTTCGTGCAATCTGAACACTGTTTCGTGAGCTATAATAATTATAATAATGCAAAAACAGTTTTTCTTGTGTGACAATTCGAACACTATTATCTTAAAATATTAATACAAAATACATTAGATATACGAATAAATCATAGTGGAATGTCTTATACGTGTGTAATGTTTAAATACTAATTTTCCAGTTAAGCTATTTTCCTTCCATGAAATTCTAATTTCTTCTAGGAATAATTTCTACTGCTAACCACAATATTAAATACTTCGTAATAGGTATGTTTATGATCAACAGCTACATATCTGAAATACCGAGAGCTTCCTAATATGACTGATACAATGTAGTTACTATGGCAGATAAATAGTAGATTAGATCGACTCCATTTGTTCAGTCAACTCCAGTATGGGACTTTCACTGAGCGGTAACATGTTTGTGGTTGGAGGGAGGCTATGTCCTTGCCAGCTGGGCTGTAACGAAAAATTGTAACATTTTCCAAACATTCCATAAAACACTGATTTAGAATAAAATTTTTAAATTCGGAATTGATAGTTCGGAAGCCAATTTCTACAAAAATAATTATTTGTGAGAAACTTTTAGCAGAGCTGAGAGTATATTATGAGCATATACAATATTCTACTATTTAAATTGTTCATGTTATTAATAATTATTATCATATAAGCACAATGATATTGAGTTTCATATTGGATAATAATCTTTTTTGTTCTCATATTATATCTTCCAGATTTTTTTTAAACTTCCAAATGGACAAGCAAAAGTCAATTACGACTATCATTATCACAAAAAAAATTTTTTCACGATACAAAATCTACATTGATTTTTTCTAATGTACATGCATGTGTATCCTACGTATAATAAGCAAAAATAAATGGTAGCGAAATAAAACAAGAAAATATCATCAATTTTATTTTATTAAATAAACTTGCTTCTAAGTAAAGCTATCACATCTTACGTAATATAATATATTATACGATATAATTACTATTAGCAAATAATAACAAAATCTGTACAGACTCACGAGGGAATCATTAAATTATAAAACAACAGCATGATAATAAATAGATACTTATGTTAAGTAAACGTGTACTGTAGGAGTTTACACCGAGCTAACGTAGGAACATTGTGATGATTGATAAAAATGCATAACATTAATTTAATTTCTATAATACAATATTTGGCAAGTTAACCGTATTGGAATCATATATAACACGAAACGTTCTATACTGTCGTATCGAACAGGAATGAAAGTTTTACCTAAGCGAATCGAAGGTTTGAATACCAATCTCATTGTTAAAATTAAAGGCAGTTGATTGAATTATAATATTTATTGATATAATATGAGTAATAATTTAAAGCACTAGTTATTGTCATGCATTCTAAGAGAAGTCCATAATTGGTACTGATTACATACTACTATGAGACCAACATTGATCTAGCGATGCAGCGACCGATGGCTAGCTAATAATATCACGCTCGGTCGATACTGCATGCGATAACTACTTGTGACAGACAGCATCCAATACTTTACAGTTTAGACTCATCGTTACGATTAACTATTTGACTTGCGAAATTGTATTAATATAATATTGAAATATGAATTACGTTTGAAGAATTAATTAACAATATGTGCTATCGATGTGTAAAATTGAATCGAATTAACCCTTAGATCATTAAGTAATTAACCTGATAGAATTTTTTTTTACTTTTAACAAGGTAAGATTTATAAGAAGACAATGTAATAAACGATGTATCCGATGTATTATATTGAATTGTTCATAACTATAGATTTTCGTATATGGTAAACAGCTTATTTAAAGTATTTGAATTGATAGCAATCAGATAGCAATAAAAAAAGGCTACGGTGTCTGTCTGTGCACTACGTTTAACTACGTCTACAGTGGACTACTCAATTGATTTGTTGGAATACCTGGAAGCAGGTTTGCGGTTGGAATAGCGTCGCGTTCCATTGACCGGGCCAAACAGGAGCATCTAGCGAGTGGCTGGTTTCACCTTCACGATTTTCTTTGACTTCCCGCCTTCCCAATTCCGATATTTGACAAGCGCTCTGCAAACTGGACGGCAGGTTCGACCAGGTCTCGTTTCCTAACCTATCCTTGTTCATTATGTTTATCTCCATTGAGCCTTGATATGAAAACTTCGCGAGGTCTTCCTGCGTCTCTTCGCCTTTTTGTTTTAGTCTATTCGGATCCTCGACTAAAGCTTGAAACGCTAATAGATCTCTGTTTTCGCTCTCCGTCAACGGTAGAGGAGGTAACACTTGCTGTTGTTGAGCGATCTTGTAGCTCTGCTGCCGAAGCATCTGCCGCCTACTTAAACCGACTTGGATGTTATGTAACGCGCTCATTTCATGTACCGGTAGATTTGGAGGGGTCATTTGTTTCTGTAGCAACTGCCTTTTTTGCTGAAAGAGTCTATGTTGCATGAGTTGTTGTTGGAGGGGCGGTTTACTGCCTTGGGAGCCGTGTAGTTCTGTACTATCCTGTAGCTGCGTCACCATTTTTGGACTGGCCGGCATCGGCGGGGACGTGCTCGAGTAATTGAAAGACTCCGGAAGACTGATTCGCTTTGGCGTCGGATTTTTGGTATCTAAGTAGTGCGGTGTGAATGTAGCCGCGAACTGATTGTGTTGAATTTGCCGCTGCGTCATTTCCTCCGCGGGTATAGTGGACTGGTATTGAGTTTTTAATTTCTGAGCTTCTTTTTGCACTAGGTGTAATTCTAGAACACCTTTCGCTTTACAGTTCTCGTTAAGTTTTTGGCTGTTGAAGGCTAAACTATTTTTCTGTGTTTCATCGGCTTGGGCGGCCTGTTGGGCGACTAAGCCATCGCTAGCTCGCCGACCTTCTCTAAAATCAACCGGACTTCGCGTTATCGCTCTGGTGCAGTTTTTATTAGCGGATTGATAGTTAAGAGGATTATGTCGCGCTATAAATCCGGTGCCTGGTGTTTTATTATTGTACGACGATATATACACGCACGGATGCATTGGACTTGTATTAACTAGAGAAGTATTTTCATAAGACAATCTATCTTCATTCGAAGTACAACTTGGTAAACTACTGGCCAATTCGCTCGAACAGTCAGATAATTGGTAATCGATACTCTCGAATGCAGAGAAATTACTTTGAGACGAATCGCAACTTAAATTTTGACTGAGGCTTTTGTTATTAAAAAAAGTGACTACACCACTACTGGAACTCGAGCTAGCGTACGAACTTAATCGGTTTTGAACCCCGCTGGCAACGTTTGGGACGTCTTCCATGTCGGTCTCGCAACCTTCGTCCGTCGATGACGAGTATTGTTGTTGAAATTTTGTCGCCTCATTCGAAGTACCGGGTAGAGCTTGGTTATACGTTTGACCAGTTGTATACCTATTTAAGGAGAATTTGCTATCGGGCCTGTATAAAGTATTTTGGTACAGTTCTCCAGCCGCCGCGGACATTGTCAAATTTGTTTCGGCTGGCATTTGCTGCATTGTATTTTGCAAATAGGAATACGCTGGGAGGTGATTGATGTAATCTTTAAACGGTGGTGTACTCGATTGTAGTCTATTGATGTCTTGTTGTTGGGCGGCTACGAGCCTGCTCGATTCGAGAGGCTTTGGTTGTTCTAAAACGCTGGACAATTTTGAATCAGTGAACTGAGACGGAATTGGACTAGTACTAAGATTGACGGTACCTTTTAGAGGTAGAGGCGATTGTTGCAATGTATTCATAAGTTTGGCGGCCTCTGAACACATAGTGAAAGTTGTCGAACTGGGCATTTTCATCGAGTCTAAATTAAAATTAGTTGCGGATGCGGAGTTTTGGAGAAAATTTGCGATAACATTGTGATCGGCTGCAGCGGAAGTTCTACCGCTGTCTATAGCACATTTTGAATCAAAACTAGAGGAGGTCAATAATCTCGTACCATCGGCTGCGTTCTTATTACTTTCTGGGCCAACAGTAGTAGATTGTTGAAGCAGTCGTCGACAATCTTCGCTTGACTGTTTCAATATATTTTGCTGTTGTTCATACGTAGACGCTAACAGCTTATGTGTTGGACCTTCATTCAATTTGGCGCCTAACCTTTGACTGGATTGAGATACGTCCACGTTTCGCATAGAAAGAAGCCTCGTAGATTCAGACTCGTGACTTCTATCGACGTTAGCGACTAGAAAACTTCGATGTGTATCAGAAGGATCAGAATTTCGCTGAAGCAGTCTTTGTTCTGTCATATTGACGCCCGCGAGAGAAAGCAAGCGTTGTGTTTCTGCGGATGAGGCGTCTGGTACAGGCACGTTTTGCTGTACTCTACTGAAATCTCTCGGTTGGTCGTTAGCGTGTAATAACCTGAAATTAAAAAATAATGCTGGATTAAATTTATTTGTATGGACGGGCTATATAAATGTTCTTGTACAAGAAGTTGAACATCGATTGTTTGTCTTTAAGTTTGATAAATTAACGTATTTAAGTTTTATAATAATTTTTATTTATACATTGTTAGAGGCATATTTAAATAGTAATATGTTAGGTAGATGCGAATCAACAGTTGATAAATATGTGTTCTTTAATGTTTATTTACGAGTAATAAACGATTACCAAATACTTATAGATATTATGAGCTGGAGTCTTTGAGGACCTAGGGTAAATATTGAATTTAATGACGATTATAGATGTGTGTGAGTGCGTTTTTAACCGACTTCAAAAAGAGGAGGTTTTTTTTACGTATGTACACCGATTACTCCGAGGTTTCTGAACCGATTTACGTGATTCTTTTTTTGTTCGATGAGGGATGCTGTCGAATTGGTCCCATAAAAATTTTATTCGGATAGGCCCAGTAGTTTATATTTTATGAGCATTTTTGTCTGTATTTGTAAATGTTGCAAGTGCAAGTTTGAAGTCGGTTGTTTTTAACGCAGGTATCACTTGTTATTGTAGCCTCACCTATGATGTTCCCTGCGGTCGTGCACGTCGCGAGCCAGCGCGGTGTCAGCGACGGAGGAGGGTCTGCGCGCGGGGCGGCGGTCGGACGCGCGCGCGCGGAGCCGCTCCAGCAGCAGCAGGTAGATCGCCGCGTGGTGGTCGTAACTGTTCGACCGAAGGCTCTGTTGGTCATCCGCATATCGTCAACCCCGGCCCGTGCCCACTAGCCTAGCTATAGAATGTTCCTATGCTGTGACGTCATCGTATCCTTAACACATTGAGCCCCGAGCGGCCCGATCGGCCCACGACACAATAGATTTTCTATTGTGTCTGTGATTCCGGGGCCTGAGTTATTACGCTATAACCCCGGCTGGAAGAAGTTATAACCCCTCAAAGATAGCTACAATCTGACCTAACATTTATATATTTTGACCAAACTTAGATTTTTTCCCTTCCGAAGACAGCACACCTTGTCTTATCAGTAACTTAAATCAGCTTAGCGTAGTAGCCTGAATTGAACAGATTAGAAAATACCAGATATTCTAATTTCTAACTCTTCCTACACTCAGATGTGTTCATCATGTCAAATTTTGCAATATGACATCACCCAACTTAACATTTCTAATTTCTGACGTCAGCTCTAACTTTACAATGTGACGTCACTTAATTTACTACGAGCCTACCTTCCCTACACAATAGCGTCATCAAACCCGAACATACTTTACTATGACGTCATCTAATCTAGCTTTGATTTATCACGTCATATTTTCGTTCTAATGTTTCTTAGAGAAGATACGGCTTCATTTGTTGCTCAGAATCAGATGGCGAATGTAGTCATATTTAAAGTAAGTAGAAGTAAACTTGAAGTAGAACTAAATTAAACACTGACCTGGGTAATATTGGCCCAGTCAGTGTGAACAACATAAGTATTAACAGAATCAAAATCCCGAATCGAATCGAGTTTGCATTTTTAAAATAGGTACAACTGATTTGCAGTTTACATGATTGCATCACATAAATTATTTATTAGACTGTCGTTCGACAGTCCGCGCCCAAAACAAAAACATGACATTTTGTGTTCATACACACCTCTTTGGTTTTAACAGGATCGATTCCCAAACTCTGCATAAGCCTCAACACTTGCTCGTTCGGCTCATTGCTATGCGCGACGTGGGCGGGGCTCCTCATCGGGTCCGCAGTGACCGCGGGCACCGCGTAGGGCTCCGCTGCCATCCACCTGTGCTTCTTTATTTGCTCTATCGTATACCGCTTCATAGGCTCAAGGACTAGCATTTTGCGAATCAACGACTCGCATTCTGAAATTAAAATAGTTTACAGGTAAATAAGTAAGCACGTAGGTTTTTAAAGGGCAAAATACCGTTTCGCAGAAGGTGACCTGTGACGAACGGAAAATTTCTCTTTACCTCGTCTCTATAAAACAAATTCACAATTGAGCTTAATTTAAATGAAGCGTGGGCGAAATTAATGATGAATAAATTATTTACTTTTACAATTTCTTTTCGTACTCAATTTACTTTCACGAATTAGGCAAAAATCGTGAATAATCAAAATAAATTAACGTGAAAAATATTCGACATACAATTTCTACTATTATAACAAGCACAATTCTAAACATTTGAATGGTGTCATGTAGCGAGTTCCATTATTACCATGAGGATCCTCGTCAAAAAATCACGACGGGGAAAATGACTTCTCCAGCGTAAATATGTAAACGTGTGACGTCACCGACTCACGTCAGTGTGGGCGACAATTGAACCCCGTTGAAAGGTCACGGAAAGGGTCGAGGGAAATGCCTTTGGCATTCAGCACTGCCGGAGCTTGATTTGAAAGCGTTTTTGTTGTACATGAAGCTAATTTCCTACACCGGGTATGCTTCTATGTTAAACGTAAAACAAGAGTTATTATTTTTATTATAACCATTTTTGTGTCGCAAATAAAGGTTCGAGTCGACTTTAAAAAAAGAGGATATTATTTGATATTTCTGCTTGTATCTGTCTATAATATTTGGATCATTCACAATGTAGATGTTCATAATAAATAAATTATATTGTTTTATTTTTTCTTATAAATACCTGTTTCAAAATATTGCGTCAAAGGGCAATGTTGTTAAAAATAACACCCATTAATTACTACTATATCAATCATTCATTTCATATTCAATTTATCCTATATCGTACCCTATACTTTACATTCGGTACCTAAGTGTACAACTATGATTTGTAATTTAATTTCACATATCGATTTACAAGATTGCGCAATTTGAAAAATCATAATCTTCACTTCACCATCGTTTGCGTGACTGAGAAGCCTTTGTATGTATGTGCCACTGTCGCCGACTTTTCTAACACGGAACTATAAACAAACTTTAATGAGCCAATAAACCGAAGAGAGTCCACAAGGTGACAGCTGACGACGAAACAAAACCTGGTGACGTAAAACCAATGATTCGTGAGATTTTCAATGTCGCAACCTAAGTATGTTATGGTACTACTACTAGTTAAGGTACAGTTTTTTAATCCTATTTTATTGTTAGGACGATGATAACCTATGACGTCATATATTCAATTGAACCAATTAAATATCAACTGTAATTACTTGAGTAATGAATGCTTCATCAATGAATTTAACCAGATAACCGTCCAAAGGGATTCCCAATATGTCTACCTCGTAAAACATTTCACATGCGTCATACCAACTAAAACACAAATAATTGCTTTCATGTGGCGAAAAGGAATGACGACTGACCGGAATAAATAAATCCCATGCCCACCGAAAATAATCTTATACAAATATTTCATTTGCAGAAATCGCTCTTCGCTCAGCTTTAACAAAACATAGTACCGAATCGGCATGACGAATTTGATTATAAATATTGGTCTAACTGTTTTCAAGAGTTCCGAAATAGACTCCGTCCGTATCCCGCACTCACTGTGCAAACAAAACAAGCCAACGTTACGTACTATTTTATTTACCTTCTTTCACTTCCTTCTAAAATAAATGCGATGAGTGGTCAAGTTTTGCCAGGCGATTCTATTAATAAGTCGTTCAGACGCAAATATCGCATGCTCTGGCTGACCATTGACGCAATCGTAGGAAAAATGCGCGGGTGTTATTTAATAAAACGGTGGAAAGTCGGGTGGGCGCTGACGCCATGTTGATCCATGAACTTGGTGCAATTTTACGAGGAACGTCGCGGCGTGCCGGCCCTGACATGGGACGTTACTGCTGCCAGCCGCCGCTCGCGATCCATAAAAACTATGTAAACACGCCACAACACGCTCTCTTGACATCTCTTCATGATTTCCATCATGATTTATTTTAAAACAAACGTCAAACTTAGATAATATTAAGCATGTAAGCATCTATATCGCATCCATTTTGTGGTATAAATACCATTTGACGCAAATAATAAACATAAACTGAATGACGTAAATATAAACTGATCCAATGATATTATATTTACACTTGTATCTATAGATAATCTAGGACTAACAAAAAGTACATTAGAATTTTTAATAAGCGATGAAAAGCCATTATTATCGGTACATGGACCTCTGAGAATGTATGACGTCAATTTCGACCGAACAGAATGACTTTGAAGGAAAATACATTTTTCATGTTCTCTGCTTGGAGTCGTATGACGACAATCCTCGTTTAGTAATAGCCACAAGTCTACCATTTTTGGCAAGGTTGCCAAATACACAATCTAGTATAAGGTTCAAAAGTAATGAAAATTGCGTCATGTACCCGACGCGACGTTATGACTTACAAGACTCAGTAGTCCGTAGTTAAATAACGCAAGTCTTTTAGAACTTATTATTGACATAACATTTACATTGCAAGTCACTCATGCGTAAATACTACAACAGTACTTTCACATTTCTTTATAATTATATGCAAGACCAAAACTATAACATCGCAATTAGTTTTTCATACAATAATTGGCAACTTCGGTAAGAACGTACGGGGCAAATTGAACGTTGCAATCGGAAATGAAATTGAAGAACAAAGGAAGAATCCATTATGTCCGTACATAACATCCAGACGATGCAATTAGCACGCAAGTTGTGTTCATCATGTTGGTCAAGTGCGTGCTTTGCTATGAAATTCAGTTGCATTCCATATCTGCCAGCACATATAAATTATTTGTTACGACAGCGTAAGATTAATTATTGTCGGTATTCCTATTATGTATATGCATGGCATATGCATTTTAATTTTGTCATTATAGTTTTAACATGAATAAAAAAAGCTTCAAGAATCAAAAATAATCACGGAGATTTTTTTTGTTACTTTGATCGATATTGGTCTGTTTAAAACTTTTTTCTTAATAGTAACCAAAACCTATTTTGTTAAAATTCATGTGTGTCATATAAATAGGAAGTTAGTTATCACTGTAGAAACAATATACCAAGTTTTAAAATATACCGACTTTAAATTTTGATAAGAATATTTCCCAAAATAGAATGATCAAGACTATTTTAGGCGTATAAATAATTCATTTCATGATAAACGCTCATAAATAAAAAATAATGGAAGGAATAAAGCGTATATTCAAGACGACTTATTTCTGATACCTTTCGGAATTAATTAGTAATGTCTGAAAAACATAGGAGTTTATACGACACTTACTACGCTTAGTGGTATATTTACGCGAGGAGTGAGAATTTAAGTAGCACTTTTATAGAGAACAAAATTGTAGGCGTATTATACAAATTTTAAGCAACATTAAAATATACTTACGTATTTTTGCTAGTCACAATGTTTATGAACTATGTCATGAATGTATCTGTAACGATTTAAAACTCAACTTTTTCATTCAACAATAGTGTTCCTTATCACAAAAACATATTGTACCAAAAGTAAATTACCCACTTTGTGCATATCGATCGCTACACTTTAATATAAAAATTTAAAATATGGTTCTTCTTTCTGAAAGTTTCATGTTATGGCGGTTTGTAACTAACTAGATAAATTACCTACTCTTCTTGGTGGGGTGAAACTTGAAATTGACGATAGAAATTCAAGTCACGTTATACATAAAACACTTCAGGAGCAGGTACACTCAGTGTTAGTCGAACAAGGTCAGCACTCGAGGGTCCTATGCATAATCTACTGAATAAAATAGCAGCTGTTCTTGGCATTAGTGTTACGTTGTGAATCGGGAGTAGATGCTCCCTTTTAATACCACTCTACAAGTCGACGAAATGAGTTTTTTAAAACAACTTCCATATTTTATACGCGCCCACGTATTTACTCCGGGGAGTTATCATAGTCTCCATCCAACCAGCTGAATAACTCTGCGTTTCGTTTTAAAAATATTTAGACAACAATAAGTGCAAACAATTTTTGAAGCCTTTAAATATACTAAGTATCATTTAAAAATTATCAGATAAAATATCTTGAAAGTTGAAAGTAAGCCTTTGGCTGATTGTTGACTATTACGACAAAAATTATCTCTTCCAGATCTAACATAAATTCAAGTTCTATTACATATTAAAAACAAAACTCAGCGTTTACAAAATGAAAAAAACATTCCACGCTATCTAATGCTCTACATAATATATTTCACGTACCTACTGACACTCGTGAAAGACGTTTGTTTATATAAAGTTACGTCAAAGCTAGTGTATCGACGTGAACAAAGCAAGCGTCAATAGTATTATTTCGGGCTCGGCCGTCATAGAGGTGCTTATTGAATTAACAAAACGCAAATGCACCATTATTCACGAGCGTGCTCATTACACAATATTGACTATGTTAGTAATTAGCGCCGGTAATTATCTATTGGCCTAGAATGGGCGCCACTTGAGCGGTGGGCCTCTTGGTACATTCATTTGAAATATTGTTAGCTATGGATATGAATTTATCCTTTAATCATTTTTATTATTTGTTATTGAATTAAATTTTGTTTTTATTACGTTATGGATTCATTTGAACAATTAATAATGTATGTTAATCTCTTTCCTGCAAAAATTGCTCATCGCATTTGGATAAAACCTCATTTGTCGTTTGTAGGCTGGATTAGCACCATACGGGTTATTTATGCGGGTTACACGCGTATGTAGTCAGGTCAGCGCCAAGCTACTTGTTTCATATATTCCAATATTAATATCAAAAAAGATTACTATTTTATGGCATAACAACATTTATGTAACTCAGCAGCAATACACATTTCCTCTTTATTATCTTTCATAATCGCAAGTGATCATCGTTAATTGATTATCTGTTCCAAGTTCCATCAAAATTAACCCATCAGCCTAATGGAAAAAGACAAAACCATTGTTATTTCGATCGTGACGTATTCACATTCAATCAAGAACGGATCACAAAATTTACGACTCGTTTTATGTCATACTAAAATTCTTTCTATGCTATCTAAATAAATAAGTATTAGAAGACGTAATAAACTTCATAAAACATCCTTCACAATAACAATGATAATATTTTCTTTTTTAGCCCGGCAACGTTGATCGACCTAATTTAAATGATATACGTCACATAATAAACACTTGCACAAAATAAATATGTTCGTAGTCTTTTAACAATAAATTATCTTATCTTTTCTCAATCACATTTGCGTCAAAGCGCGTAGATAGTGCTAATTACAGATGTACTCAAAGATAATTTTTGTCGAAGGTTCATTGTGGTACCTGCGTGAAAACAATAACAACTAGCTCCACTCAATCATTATATTATATTAGGTATACTAGCTTTCCGTCCGCGGCCTCGCCCGCTTTGTCTAAAACCTTATAATTATAATATAGGTACTAAAACCGTCCTCTTGATTCATTCCATAAAAAAAGCATACATAAGGATACAAAAAGCGACTTTGTTTTATACTATGTTATGATTAATAAATTATACGAAAATTGAGTTAACTGTTTACACAATTGCCTGACGTACATAATTTGCAATACCTAAAATAATTAATTAACCATATTGATTAAAAACAACGCGTTCAATTAAAATTAAGTTTTAAAAATGTACCAATTAATTACGATTGGACTGTATCACTAGTACTTACGTAGCGTGGTTTTACCGCGAACGCTATAATTACATGAATATAACATGAACCTAGTACCTAGTATTTACACATTATAATCTCCAAATAGGTTAAAAGCAATTACATGATATTAACGAGCCTTTTCGGATTGCCCTAGGAAGTATATTGATAAAAACATAATGAAATCGATAAGCAGTGGCTGACGTCAGCCTCTAAATCATGCATCCCGCCGAACTGAACATCGGGAGCAGGGACATGTTTATAGTGGAATATATATTCATTTCGCAATTTTATACTGAATTACTTGTTTAAAATATTGATACTATTACAAAACATTTCCCATTCTGCATAATCTGAACTCTACGAGATGATTTTCCTGCTAAAGTGGAAATAATGAAATACTTTCGAAAAAACGTATTCAATTCATTTTGTTAATTTAAGGTGACTAAAATACCGGATGCAGAAGAATTAGAATTGAGAGTAGATTTTAACAGCATACTATAATAAGATCATTTTATTTTTATCATCTGCAGCTTAGTTTTTAAAAACGCACTAATATAACGCATTTATTATTACAATTCTAAAAAACGACTACCAAGAAATAAGTATTGTTAGTCCTCTTTAAAACCAGCAGCAAAAAACAAAATAAACATAACAGAATTCGGAAATATTTGGCTTGCGGTTTCTATTTCGGCAAAGTTTCTTATTACTTATCGCCCACAGTTAATCCCCAACTTGGCTTTGAAAGTTCAACCAAAAGCTGGTAATCCACGCTGCCGGTTCATGAAACTCGAAAAATAGGAACAAACTCTATTATACAACCGTATTTTAGTGATAGACCAGAGATAATATATCTCTATACTAGGAAGAAGTAACTATAGGTACTTTCGCGTTTTCCTTAAAACAATAACGACATTGCACAAGAAGTTTCTGGATAAATCTTATCACGCAGTTTGTTATAAAATTATAATGTTAAACACTGGATGTAAATACTAACATGAAACGTCACTATGTTAATATCTTGTACAGTTACTAAGACATGTCAATATTATTAAGTAATAAGTTCATACTGAGTTAAATGTTATCCATTCTGATCATAGATTAACACATAAAGACGGATATTGAACTAGACAATATACTTGAAGCGTCATGGAAATCTTTTAAATTTTGAGCAAAAACTGTTTCAACTCGTCTTTTGTCTCGTTAAGATAATGACGTCAGACTTTAAATATTATTGGAAGAAAAAATGATCGTAATACAGTGGTGGGGCCTTTCTATGTAGATTTATTGGTTTTTATGAATTTAAGATATACTCTACCTAATGTACCTCTAGTATTCAATACTATACTTTGCTCAGTTTTCGAATTTGTAAAATAGATCTATCATATCAAATCCTTTCTAGTTTGTTTATTGCCTATATATTACATTATTATTGTATTTAATTGAACTCTGTTTTACCTACATTTAAAATGTATAAAGCACGCAAATCTAATTGAAATTAGTTACTCGATTCATAGTTTCCTTAATAAAAAACATACAAACGTTACTTGGATTTTCGATTGAATCTCACGATTTTCCTTATGTATATTTCCTAACCTTGTGAATCACGCTTTCCTAACATGAATTTTAAATGCATATTGTATAATATTACATACATAATATATATAAAACATTAATAGAAATATGATATTTAACCTCTTAACTTCTTAAGTAAGTTTTAGGTAGAGTCGAGATGATTTGTTTTTTTCACATAAATTACAAATGTATGACCAAATATGGTTAAAGGTATAGTGATTAGTGACTATGGAATATTTATAAGGTTTAAATATCAGTTTGAATGGAAAGATAAATCTTGGTAAATAACCTTTAATTTTTTTACAATTATCCCATGGAATAACGCCAAATATCACCGCTTCAAACCTTAATGAGACATTGCAGACAATCTCTTCATCGTAACAAGCAATCATTACTTTAGTGTTACCAAAAGCACACAGACTTTACTAACTTCTTTTTCTATATATAACAAAAATCAAAATCAAAAATAGTAATGGTACATACCTTCGCTCATGAAGTAGGGTATCCTGAACCTCCCCGAAAGCACCCTGTCTCGTAAGGACTGCAGTGTGGAGCCGTCGAATGGCAGTGCCCCGCAAACGAGCACGTATAGCACCACCCCGAGACTCTGGAAGTGTTTGTGACGTCACTTTCTTGTAGGTTTATTGCACTTGTAACTTAAAAATAAAGCATTTTTAATCGTAAATCATTTGTACACAAAAACACAGAATAGTTAATTGTACAAATAAACACAGAATAGTTAATTATTGTACAAATAAACACAGAATAGTTAATTGTACAAATAAACCATAAATAATTTATTTATTCATATAAACAACAAATATTTAATAGTTTAATTAAAATTTTAAATGACCTCACGCTCTAAATAGTAAAAACTGTATTTCAGGAGCCTTTTTAATTAACAATTACACAATGCAATTAAGTGCGGACATGAATGTAGATAAATTAGAGATTATGTTACGTTATATTCTTGTAAGTTGTTTTATTTGATAACGAATTTATTTGGAGCGTAATAAAATATTAGACATATTAAAGTTGTAGAATTATTTAGTTAAATATTGGTGAATTGCTGACGATACTGTTCAATTTTCAAATATCAGTTTATCATTCGTGAGGTATTTGGGATATAAAGGGGTGATTATGAAAATAGGGCAATTCCGAAGATTGTATTGCCATTTGATAGGATCCTTTGATTTTATGAATAAATCTATTAAAATGAAATACCACAGAAATGTATTATATTCATAGCATGCATTGAAATTTAAAAGTTACTACATACCTAATTAATTTCATATTAAGAACGTTATAATTCTTTTTATGTCGAATTTCTATGTTTCTATCAAATACATATTCATATTAAATAGTTTATAAATTACCTTCTATTGACTTTATCATTATGACGAAATGCTAATGTTTTTTCAATTAAATATTTTCGTATGTTTTATAAAGGTCAATGAACCGCAGTCAAGATCATACTTAATCACCTAGCTGTTATTTTAGTTGTGTAAACAAAAACTATTTAAACGAACATGTGGAGACGACGTGGAAGAAAAACTTCCATATTGGCATAATTTTCCTGGAATGCTTTATACTTATAACCTACTTCTATAAGAAAATAAAATTTTGGTAAATTGAACTATTTCCTTCCGCTCCAACATATTATAGGATAAACGTCCCAGAACAAATTTATGTGATGCAAAATGCCACTTTCGTAAGACGTAACAAATCGCGAAAAAATTAAATGGTTCATCGTTCTTAATATCGCAAAAATGTTTTTAAAAAGGTACTTATTATAATGCCTTGTACAACTTAGCAATTTCCTCTGTAGAAAAAGCATATAATGTCGAGTTTACACTTAAAGGGAAAATTCAAACTGAAACCGATATAGGCCGTGTTAATAAAAATATCATAAAATTTAATTCATCTGCAAACTGTTGTGGAATTAATGAATTCAAGATCAATTGAGTGTAGACTGTAGAGTGTTAATCTGGAGTTTTGCGTGGGTGCGTTAACCATTACGCCCACCAGTAATTATTGAAAAACAAAACTCGACTGCGCGAAAATAAAAACTTACAAATTTTACTTAACACTTTCTTTTTAACACCAAGTGGGTGTAATGACCTTTGAGAAAAAAATTTGGGAGACATTTATTGCAAAACAAGATTTTGATTTTTTTTACATATTGTGATATTACCTGTGTTAAGATTAAGTCAAAGTATCTAACGCCACCTCACTCCATGATTCTATTTCTAATGCAAAGCGTGCCAAAGACATACAAGTACCTGTACCATACAGGCATTAAACATATCCTTCCATTATACCAGTTAGTCAAAATGCACTTAAAATTTTAAAACCAATTCTTTAACTTCTGAAGGCACTTACCCATATATCAATTTCAGGTCCCGTATACCTCTTGCCCTCGAACACTTCTGGGGCCGCGTACGGAGGCGACCCACACCACGTAGCAAGCAGTTCTCCTTGCGCATAATAGTTACTGAATCCAAAATCTGCGATCTTTATGTTCATGTTCGCGTCCAGCAACAAATTCTCCGCCTAGATAGGAAAAGTTAGATTTAGTGGCCAACTAAAGTTTCAAGGGTAAACTTCGGATTAGGGTTTGATATATCACTCCAGCAAACAGTTTGATTGTACTCCGCAAAGGACTGAGGTTTAACTATGTTAACAGTAATCCCTAATTAAGTATGAGACACGGAGTCCTTCAGATCCTTTGTATTTTGATTAAAATACTTGGTTGTAGTTACTCTTGCTTTAAGGAAAATGCACTGAATTTCAGCGATGTTGTACCCATTAAATCGGACGAGAAGGATTAAATTAAAGTGAAAGCATTTTTTATAATGTTTGTTTTAATTTAGTAAGAGGCTTTCCGCAACCCTGTTGCTTTCGTTATGTTAAAAGATTGTTGCTTTTACAGTATCAAAATTCACATACATGAATTTAAGTGAGACGTGAATGTGCTCTTATTTCAAAATCAATATCAGGCAGCAAGTTTCAGACATCGCGTCTATATTGCACTGAATGTCTTAATATCCGTTCCCCAGCTGGGCCAAGAAACAATGACGGCAATGAATGGCGACGAAATGGAACGATGGACGATGGAAAAGTTATTTGTTCTTTCCAAAATTACTTGTAATATACTTCGACTTTCGTTTCAAAAAGACTATTTTCCAATTTACGTGCATTTTCATTCTACTTTTGAGATTTAGGAGGCAATGGGCGACATTGGACCTATTTCAATTTTCGTGTACAAACCTTAAGATCTCTATGCACTATCCGCCTCTCGTGACAATATTCGACCGCGGAGAGTATCTGCCAAAACTTTCGTCGCGCCGCCTGCTCAGCCATCCGCCCGTACCTCGCGATGTAATCTGCAAAGTCCTTTCGTTATTCCAACTCTTCATTTACGTAACGGTTACAAAAGAATAAAATTAAATAATTTAATTTAAAATTGTCTTTGTCTTTAGCGATGTTAAATAACGAATATAATTTGAAATGTTTCTTATAATTAAGTGCGATTCGCCCTACTTTGCAGTGTTCAGTCTATGTGAAGGAAACGTAATATAATCTATACATATAATAAATCTGTAGAAGGGTCAATTCTGTACATTGAAAATATTGAAAAAATAAATAGCAGGCGGTGTTACTGGATCGATACCAAACCCAAATATGTGATTTAAAAAATTTTTGTCTGTCTGTCTGTCTGTCTGTCTGTATGTGAAGGCATCACGTGAAAACTAACGGTTCGATTTCGATGAAACTTGGTATAATTATACCTTATTATCCTGGGCGTAAAATAGGATACTTTTTATCCTGGAAAAATACGTAGAAAAAAATTAATCTTAATTTTTCAGTTTTATCCATAGACGTTGTTCTGTAGAACCGCGAACACACGTTGTGTATTATTATAGGCCTAGCCGTATTTGGGTCCAATCGATATTTATAAGATGTCATTGTCAGAGTTACTCAAAATGGAGAAATAAGCCATCCACGCGAAGACCGACATCCGCGCGGACGGAGTCGCGGGCGGAAGCTAGTATTAAATAAGACAGCTAAATATTCTAGTAAAAAGCCTTATTTGTTTTGGTTGTTATTCTTATGGTTTTAAAAACATGACAAAAAAGAACTCCCACCAAATATCAGTTTCGGTGCTAGTAATAAATACATATCTAATTTAAAAATTTTATGTACCTACATAATATGTGCTAAGGTAGTTCGTTTACTTTAATTACATACCCTAAACAGAGTAATAAAGAAGAAATTTCTGTTAAATTGAAATGTGTATGACGTAAATATAATCCGGAATAAATTATTTCAATGTTATTGAAAGCTACATGAACGCAGACGTCCGCTGCAAGCTCTGTGTGTGATCTTAGCGTATAGATAGTGACATACAAAATTACAAACTAATAAAAATTGCTAGTTACTTGTACACTAGCCGCATGTCGCGGTTTCGCCCGGCTTGACCCGCGGTAAAATATAAAATAAAATATATTACTCGGTAGAGATGTATCTTTCGTGAGGCCAATTAATTTTTAAAAATACGAGTTAAATCGTATTAACAAACAAACAAAGATTTAATCTTCCCTCCTTATAATAGGACTTAGACTGTAATGAGAAGATATAATCTTAAAATAAAAATAGTGAAGAATTATCTGAACCATTAATTGAAAAACCAACATTATAAAAAAAAAACATACAAATGTAATTAGCGCCAGACGATGTGGACAAAATAAGATACATTAACCTCCAAACTAACAATGAGTTCTTTGTCCTAGTTAGTAATCCTGTTACTCGCACTCGTTTCAAAGTACAACCTCTTAATACTTTTAAATTCGTGGGTGGTACGATACTTTTATCAGCTAATATCACAGATAATCCACGCGAATACGAGTACATTTCGTAAATTTCAAGATTTGTATTATTCAGGTATAGTTGCCACAGCACAAAGATAAGACGCTACTTTGAATAACATATTTCCGACACTCATAAAAACAAAATTAACACGACTATGTTCATAAATATGAACAGTTCACGTACCTTTTGCAATAAGGAAGTTATCATCAGAAATTAGTGACCTCATGTGGCAATGTAATAAAAATATAATAAAATTTGTTTACTCGTGTTTTTGCGTAAATAGATTACAGAAGTTAATATGGATAATCGTTCAGTAAAACTATAGTATGTACCTACATAATATTATGTATCACTAATTTTAATCTGCGATTATATTCCGTCCACCTATACTTTTTATATTTGAACCATTCTTCTATAAAGTTACATTCAAAATAGCTCATAACAATTCAAAATTGTACAAGAATGTAGTTTTCCCACAAAAATAAGGAAAAATAAAGACATATTTGTAAGCAAGGATGACCGGACGGTAAAATCTATACGACAGACAGACGTGGCAAACAACTTGTATACATTTTGACCTACTCATTGTGGACGAATACAATATAATATTATAACTATAATGGACCATTTAACATACATTTAACAGAATTCTTTAACGTTCTTCAGTATCGTTAATACTTAATGTCTATTGTAATTTGTGTAACCAAATAAAGTTTACCATTTTAGCATTACCCACTATTAATCTTTAAAGTCATCTTAATTAAAATTAAAACGTACTAGCTTGAAACATATTGGGCCATTTAATATTATTACTTACTAGCGGTCCGCCCCGGCTTCGCCCGTGATACATATTCACGTTTTCTCTACATAAGAACCATCCTCGAACTTTAAGGAATATTATAAAAAAAGAATTAAAGAAATCGATTTAGCCGTTCTCAAGTTATGCGCTTACCAACACATTTTGGGATTCATTTTTATTTTATATGTATATAAGATTACACGTCACTACAACCTTCCAACTGCAGACGCAGGTGCTAGAGAATATTACTCATTCGTATTATGCAGGTGCACTACCTGAAAGGTTTAATTTTTTATCATCCATAAATGATTAAGCCTATGAAAACAACCTAACGAGCACAAATGTAATCAGTAGTTCCATTTTCAACAGCTTCTGCCGTGCTTTGTTATAACAAAACGCTCTGATGCGTATGAAACAATATAAAACCACGTTTATGTCATTGCTTTGAGAGGAAGTAGATTAAAAATGCAATCCGTAGTACAATGCATGGAGCAAAGGTCCCGGGATGACAAATATAAAAATATTCAAAGAGGTAGACCTGAATTCGCAGGAAGTCTATTTAAAGACCGTATCGAAATCTGCATAAACATGTTGAATACGAATAAGGTTTCAAAGCGAGTTAACTTTACATTTTCAGGTCATTCCAAGTATAATTGAGAAGTAAAAGAGATGTAAGGGAGATATGATTCAAAAGAAGATACATATTGTACAAAGAGAGAAAAGGGTCCTATTGAAAGTCATTCGTTATTTTAATCCGCTTCGTATTGATCGTAATTCGTATTCACTGTACACATGTTATAAGAGGCGTAGCTACTTAAATCGATTTACGAATTAAATAATTGTACCTACATTATTAAATTGTACATTAGAAAGCCTATCAAGAACAATAAGATTAAGAAATCATTGACTGTTGAGCACATTATTCACTGAAATGTATTTATAAAGAATATTATGAATAATGTCCCTGTCAATTATATTCAATGTTGACATTATCATATAACACAAGACTAATTGTTTTATTCGCAACACAGGTTCCTTTGCTAATTCTCGAAATCCTCGTCAAATCCATTCCCATTAACTCAAAGATAAGCAACAGCTGCGTAGCGAGCATAATAATACAAATGTCGTATGAGTTAGTATTGTTAATTGTTATCTTCATTTCATATAGAGTTACCATGGCTAAATATCTGAAGATTCGTTATATATAGGCTGTATACAAAATTGCGTCTCCCCATCCCTCGGCTACAACCCCGGAGCAGTGACGTCATTACAAGCCTGCTTACGTCATACGCTTAGCGGCCAAGAACTTACGTTGGTGTGTTCTAAGCGATTTTGGAGCACGTTTTAGTTAATTGTATTTTCTATTTTTAGTGTGAGTTAGCTTTTTTCGGTGAGTCACGTGCATATTTTGAATGATTATACCGTGCGCCGTGCCTCGAATAACATCGAGTTTTAACTAAATTAGTACACCTAATATGGGCGTTGTATTTTTAAATTTAATTTCTATGGAGCACTGTGTCAAAGTTGTGTGTGTAATGTGTATTAGTCACGGAAAATTTCATCGCCTACATACTTAGTAGCTAAGGTTAAATTTTTCAATGTTTTCAAACATACGCAATGGGCGAAGCGAGAAAATAAACACAACTATCAATGCCCCTACGCAACCTTCCGTATAAATATTTAATAACATACACAACAACACCTATAATTGATAACTACCATTAACTACGTAGGTTATTTCAAATTGTAACTCTAAATAAGGTTTCCAGTATAAATAAATATAATATAGCCGCGTTTGTAAAACGTTTATCCGATACTGGAGAGTTTGAATGAAAATGTATTAGTAATATGGCGCCCAAATAAAGGTTGATATTTTTCGAAATATCCGATATAGGGCAATATCGCAATCTGACAATGAATAACGGGCTCGTAACGAGGGTTGCTTTGTCCGGGACAGCCAATTAATATTATCATTTCATAACCCGCCGCGACTGTGGAGTGTGGAAATTTGATCAAATTTAGCTTTTCGCGGAATGAACGGGATCATAGGTAATTAAATTATTATTTCGTATTAAGTGCCTATATATTTATATTTATGGGCCACAAGGACGAGCGGATATGTGTCACTAAAGATAAGTTCGTACTACAAAGGTACTACATATTTGTTTCGAATATACAATGTATATTCGAAACAAATATGTATTATATTATTATACATATAATATTTATATTACAAGGATACAACTACAGATAATATAATAATATGTATGTATTAAACACGCAATATTATATTTTTCCTAGCATGCCTGTCCTGTATAATAAATATAACTATGTATCTAGAACTGGGATTTACATTTAATTTCTGCTTAACATAATATATCAAAGTATGATAAACCGAATACAATTCCATATTAATGACTCACCAAAAATTTCTCCTTTGCTTGCGTATTCTGAAACAATGTAGATCATGTTCTTCGTTTCCATGACCTGCAAACAAACATTGAACAATATTACTCATACGTGAAATATAAATAGTTGCAGCTCGTCCAATAACAACTCTAATTATGTTAGTTAAATAATTAACGTAGTGGTGATACAATTAGTAGTTTAGGTAGTACGATTATGTGGGAAAACCTCGTCTGGAATGTTAATATAACATTGATAAGACCACATTCAAAATTGTGTTCATTCTTAGGTATTGCCTGATCAATCTATACTAATACATACAATTATAAAGCTGAAGAATTTCTTATCGCAGGAACTACTGGTCCTATTTGAAAAATTATTTCGCTGCTAGTTTGACCATTCTTTGAGAAAAGCTAGGCTATATATTATCACGCTAAAACCAACAGGAGCGGAGCAATGCGTGTAAAACCGCGGGACACAGCTATGGGGGCTTAGCTTGATTAGGTATATACTTTAAAATGTGAAATCATCAAAATTGTCTAGACACTTATCTCATTTGTTTGTTTTGTTCAATGTTAATACAACTGGCACCTAAAATGTTTAAATTTTTCATTGAAATTATGAATTGTTTGAAAAAACTTGAAAAAAAATTGTTTGATAACAAGATTCCTTGTTATATTCACTTACATTCGTTATTTTGTGCATTACATAATAATATTATGCTCGCTATATATACGATTTATCTTGTTTTTAATATTAAAGTTTAACTTAGATGATGCGTACAAAACATTTTTGCAATTTATAAATATAAATCACACAAATTAAATAAATACAGCCTTTCACATTATTAATATAATGAAGATAATAAAGTTAACTAATTGTAAGCCATAATATACATAACTGAATGCGAGCTGAAGTTCCTGATAACGAAGAAATAAAGCAGAAATCTCTGAAATTTGTTCAGAAGCAAAGTGCCGTGAAAGGTTTAACTTGTACCGCAGTTTCTGATCCAATTAGAAAAGTAATTTGAACTTGCGGATGAAGCACTTAAGGCCGTGTACGCGGTCCGTGCGCTGTTTGGCTCAAATATGTGATTTTTCAAACCAGATTGTCCATCAACCACTTATCTTACAAACATATGAATTACTAATAATTTTAGGGACTTTTATTGTCTATATAGTTAGTTAAGAGTTTTTTTCAATTAATACAGTATTTGTGAATACCATCAAGATAACTGAGCCGATGATTACTTGATTTCACTTTTAGTGTCAATTTCGAAGCTAAAAATATCTGAAATTGCTGACAGATCTAACACACATTTTTTTTTAACTAACTGCAAAAATCCTTATTAAAATAGTTAGTTAAAAGATTTTTTTAATTTGGACTCCTAACTTACGAAATTAAAATCCGAACAATGTGAATTTTTTTAGAAATTATACTCGACAAAATGATTATTTTCACCAAGATATTTGACTTAGTTGAATATAATTTATACATATTGCAATAAAAGAACGTATTATTTATAAGATAAAATTTAAAAAATCAACTAAGGTACCTCTATTATTTTTCTACAATTTTTTTTAAAGTACTATAAAACACTGCGCGCGACCCGATTAAAATCAGTCGGCAGCGAGCCTTCCCAGGGAGAGGACATGTTGCTCGGCGCTCTCCTGTGGACCTATGCTGTTCATAGTAAAAGGATAGCGCAAGCCGCGATCTATCGTAATAGATCGCGGAGATTTTGACTTGCGTTAAATTGAATAAGCGCTCTTAAGTAAATGAGATAAAATAGAAAACAAAATAGTGAAACGAAAAAATGAATTGCTTTCACAAATTTCCAAGGTTTTCATTTAATTATTATGAAATGAAATCATTTTCGTATTCACAAATTTTCTTTTATAATTGAAACTTGTAGTAAAACCATACTAAAATGTGAATAACACATTTCCTACACTGAAAATTGATGTGTTCCTAAGGTCGCGCCCATGAACTGGTGGATGCGTAAACTAAAAACAACTATAAATATAAAATGAATCAGCGTCTACGTTTCCGACATCGAAACGTTACTGTGGATATATTATCATATACACGAAGTAAACTCAATATAAGTATTAAACTGATTAATTATTTTGTGAATTTAAATGGTACTCTAGACTATTTTATTCTTCCTCTATTAAGGCCGTGTACGCGGTCCGTGCGCTGTTTGGCTCAAATATGTGATTTTTCAAACCAGATTGTCCATCAACCACTTATCTTACAAACATATGAATTACTAATAATTTTAGGGACTTTTATTGTCTATATAGTTAGTTAAGAGTTTTTTTCAATTAATACAGTATTTGTGAATACCATCAAGATAACTGAGCCGATGATTACTTGATTTCACTTTTAGTGTCAATTTCGAAGCTAAAAATATCTGAAATTGCTGACAGATCTAACACACATTTTTTTTTAACTAACTGCAAAAATCCTTATTAAAATAGTTAGTTAAAAGATTTTTTTAATTTGGACTCCTAACTTACGAAATTAAAATCCGAACAATGTGAATTTTTTTAGAAATTATACTCGACAAAATGATTATTTTCACCAAGATATTTGACTTAGTTGAATATAATTTATACATATTGCAATAAAAGAACGTATTATTTATAAGATAAAATTTAAAAAATCAACTAAGGTACCTCTATTATTTTTCTACAATTTTTTTTAAAGTACTATAAAACACTGCGCGCGACCCGATTAAAATCAGTCGGCAGCGAGCCTTCCCAGGGAGAGGACATGTTGCTCGGCGCTCTCCTGTGGACCTATGCTGTTCATAGTAAAAGGATAGCGCAAGCCGCGATCTATCGTAATAGATCGCGGAGATTTTGACTTGCGTTAAATTGAATAAGCGCTCTTAACATAAAAAAATACTTCTTACAAAATGATTGTTGATAGTAGGTACAACCCACCTATATCCAGGAATAATTATGTATTAACTTCAATTAGTATCTATGAAGCATCATTCTCAGTATAAAACAGAAAGTCTCTCAGAAGGAAGTACAGAGTAAATTATTTAGTGGTTCTCTAGCATTCAGTATAGCATAAAATCAATATTCATTAATGTAAATCGAGGAATTGTTCAAATAGCAGCAGAATCTTTACATGCATTACACATTAGGATATTCAGCTATGAATGTCCTCTTTACGTGTCTATACGAATTACGAACAAAAGTATCCTTAGCTAACCGAATCCACAGACAAACAATTAGCTATATTTAGCTAGCACGTGTCTGTCGCGTGAAAGTTGGAAGACTTGGCGTATAGTATACATGCTATGTACACACGTGTTTTGTACAACCCCATTTTCTAACGTTGGTACTGAGGATTATCAACATTGTTATACTTGGTATTGTATTAGTTTTATTCGGTGGATGTATCATAATGTGGAAGGTACAGACTATGTGTTTCTTTCATACACATAATGTATGAAAGTAAATAGCGTTAGACATTAGATAGATGCATATTTACTGATTTTATGAAAATATGGATCATTATAATAATAGAGTTGATATTTAATTAATCTGCAAAAATCATGAGATGTTGCTTTAATAGGTATTATTGGAATTACCCGTATCCGGAATTACCCCAAAACTCCATTACATTTAAATGTTATAAATATAGACTATTACAGCAGGAAGATGATCAATTATTGGCTGTTGAAATAAAGAATAGTTTAATACCGTTTAAACAAATACTACCATAGCTTGTTATTACGCCGACTTTTCTGTCTGTGTTCGTTTTAATCAAGGATTCTGGCATATTTTGAACATTAATAATTACCTATTACGAATTTATTCAAATTGGACCGGTTTTGTATATTATGTTTTTTTTTTATAAATAATTAGCCTCTGTATCTGTTAATTTTATGAGTGACATGAATATATTATGCATTTCAATTACTTACTTAGTAGATGTCAAAAAAAATAACTTTTATTAATTTGAATTACTGTTTTATTATATTTCTTAAGGAAATCCCCTTATCCTAGCAATCTTATTATAATAAATATTAAATACTAATAAATAATAATAAAGGCGAAAGTTTGTAAGTATGGATGTATGGATATTTGTTACTCTTTCACGTAAAAACTACTGAACCGATTACAATGAAATTTAGCACACATATAGAAGGTAACTTGGATTAACACATAGGATAGTTTTTATCCCGGAAATCCCAAGGGAACGGGAACTATGCGGGTTTTCCTTTGCAAACGCGGGCGAAGCCGCGGGCGGAAATCTAGTGATATTATAAATTGTTAAAATCCCTACATAGTTGATTTATCTCCTCTAATCCTCGTAGCAGAATATGAGTGATGACACATAGAGCAGATAACAACAACACCGCCACAATATCAACGTACCTATTACACAAGAAATAATACTTATTACATGGCTTTAATAATCGTCTTAACTCTTGTATAAAGCCAAAAATAAATAGACAAAAACCACGGACATTACGACGACGCGACGTAGTCAATTAAATACCATTTTAATATTTTCTATTACATAACTATTCCTTCATTATGCAAGTGCGAATAAATCATTCGACATACCCATTGATGTTATATAAATAACAATATGAATGGTTGTGACGATATTTATTAGCGTGCAAATACGACAAAGCGCATTATCAGAATAATTTATTACCGTGCATACTTTGAAAGGAAAATTTCGACAGTAATAATTAGGTGTTTTGTTCTGGTAGAAGCGTTAATGTATTCTAGTCGTCACTCTTTACCGAGTTGAGAGCGCCCGACCAAAATAATGATGTGCTTCACGTTGCCTTAATTTACGCGCCACACTAACAACCATATTAGCCTTAATAACGCAATTAAAAACTTATTTCACAAGTTATATATTTGTAACGTCTGTGACCTGTGTATACTGCAATCACACACATCCATAAGCAATAAGCATCCCTGTATTTGTAAACGCGAAAGTAAATGTATATGTGTGTTTGATTACTGACCGAATCGGTTGATGAGAAGAGCATATTATCGCGAATACAAAACAGTAATATTATTATAATTGCCTAACCTTGATGGTTAAAATAATGGAGTCTATAAATTATACTATTTGCTTAAGCGCAAAACTGACGCAACCTATTGTTATTGAGGCAGCTCTATGAGCCTTTACAAAAAAGCTGGTAGCAAAATCGCGATATCCTAGTATTGGCCATCCTAACCCTTAAAATGGCTGCCAAAAAGATATGTCATAATACCCCTATGAACGCCTGTTTATCTTTATTATGTATTACTTTGATATAAAATAGTGCGTATATTCTTTTCATAGAATCTCTCCATTGATGGCGAAAATAATAAGTAGAAATATAGAAGAATGTATTAAGAGGTGGGTTCTCCACTCCAAAACCAATTTTACAGTGATGGAAATAGAAAAAATACCTATCTATGCAAAGGTAGAGGTTTTGACCTCTGAAGTTGAGTCACAAAACTACAGAGTCAATGCCCTAAATATATCTTCAAGTACAACGCACAAATGTACATTCGGATGATTTTTTACTACTTCTTATCCGATATACGAATCTTGAATATCTTTATACATACCAACAGTATCAGCACTACGTCACTATAGGTAAATACTAAGCATTGGATATCTCAGCAACAACAATCAGTGTGGCGATGAAACGTCACGCTTTCCTTATCTTTATTTATTTATTTATTTATTTCTTCCTTTTACAATACATATTATACATACAAGCAACATATACAAGGTGTAGAAAGCTGGTGCCTGTGGTAGGTGTAAAACCTGTAATACAGGTCACCAGGTCTCCACCACTCGGATGAACAGAACATTATAATTAAGCCAAAGAAAGAAACTATGTAGCTTAAAAATTAAATTACTTTAGTTACATTAGCAAAAATATAAAAATAAAATGATACAAAAAAAACTAAAATTAAACATGCAAAAGTCTACCCGGATGAAGTGTGAGTGATTGTGACGAATGAGTGAGTGTGTTATACCTACTTGTCGTATGTTATAAATTATAATGTTATACAAATAGCGCCATATAATGGCCGATGTTATATTAACAGTGATCACGTACTAACGACGATTTCACGTGACATTTACTCAGTACATTAGCCACTTATGCATGAATACTGCATGCACTAAAGCTTAACGGTAAACGCCATTGTTCTGTTTCACATGGCAATACTTTGTCGCATTAGCAGTGACAACCAGCGGAAAAATAAAATTGGAATATAACAGTTAGATAGATAAAGAATTGAGGGTAAATTGAATACATATTATTTTCAAATGTGATGAGGAAAAAGCATCGTAAAACAATCTAAATCTGGATTTTAAGATTTATCTTTACGATAAGGCAACATTTAATCTGGCATGTCAACGGAGTGTACATATAATAAATTTATTATCACAAGCTATTATACTAAATTTTATATAAATTTAGAAAATTCATATATAAATAAGTATCTAGTAGTTAAATGAATGCTTCATATAAATTCATTTAAAAATTCTTGATTCGTCGCAATTATTATAAAATATATTATGTTGTATACCTAGTATCTAACTATCTAGTATCATCTGGTAAAAACCAGCCGGAATTAAATGTTCTCTCGCTGTAATGATAATGACTTTATAAGGTTTCTCCTTACCTGGTAAAGCTTAATAATATGTGGATGATCCAGCCTCTTCATTATGTCAACTTCTCTGTACACCTTCTGAAGATTACTGGCGTCTAATTGCGATTTATCTATTATCTTAATTGCTACCTGTAACAAAGATAAAGACAAATTAACATAATATGTACTATGTATAATATGCCACGGTTTTAGACATTCACGTAACATTTATTATATGTACCACTGTATAATAAACCAAATAGGTACGTTGTTACGATGTATTTTGGATTTAAAGAGATTTCTAAATTACAGGTTATAAAGTGTAATAAATGAAAAATAATTATGACTATATTATTCTGTATTATATCCCGAAACTGCAATATGTTACATAGGTAGTAGATAAGAATAAAGCCTTCGAGGAAGTCTGGTACAAATTGCCTACAATGTTGCGTATGTTATATTCCTATATTGATAACTCAGCCCCCGGAATCACAGACACAATAGAAAATCTATTGTGTCGTGGACCAATCGGGCCGCTCGGGGCTCAATGGGTTAATCATTTGTTATTACTTTAATATGCTTAATTAACCGTTCATAAATCAGGCATAGGTAAACATACACGTATACAGAACCAGGCATCGTCTCGTTTGGGAACATCCGTAATTAGTTTAGATAACAGTTAATTTGTTTACGAACAAACCACACGGTTTCCGCGTATGTTGACTTGAGTTCAACAGTTCCTCGTATTGTCCAAGCCTTTGCTTATGATGAATGAAAATGCTTCATTGCATGAATTAATAAATAGATGTATCCATAATAACACTTATATTATGAAAAGGAAGGATTTTACTGTGTTTTTGTTTGAAATTAATAGAGCATTATAAAGAAATTACGAGAGCATTATTATGTTTAATGCTAAGCTAAATTTTATTTTGTTTTATTCCCGATCAACCTAGGCGGAGCCGGGGCAAGCAACTTGTAATATGAATATTGTAGGTATACGAGATAAATAATTTTATAGCTCGGGAGATGGGGATGAGCTCTAGTCTTTACCAATCATAGCCATAATTAAGTACATCAAATAATACTTGTCCCAACTTACGAGAATAGTTGTTGCATGATGAGTATGTGCTCATACATTTGTTGGTTTGTGATTTGCATGTAATTTGAATGTGAACTCGTTATAATGCTTGTTTCTAAAACAAATGACGTGTCTTTGTAGTCTTATAAACATGTATAAACCTAAAGACTAACTTTACCTAACTACCTATAGTTTAATTAACTTAAAATATTTTGGAATATCTATGGTAATGTTATGTCTATCTAATATCTATCGTAATCTCATTATAAAATCAGTATTATACACAAAACTCTTTTAATTACAATCTGAGCAGATAGCAATTTAAAATTCGATTACAAATAATCCACCATTTGATCTATGTAATTTGATTTTTATCTCGAACGGAAGAATACAGTTATTCGGTGATTTGCCTTTTCCATACAAACGTGCTGACGTCAGCCGAGCGTCACTCCGGCACATTGAGCCAATTGACGTGATTGAAGCCGACCTCTCGCACACTCAATAAAAGTTAAATAAAAAAGAAAGCTGCAAACTATTGTTCATATTATTTTTAAATATTTTTTTTGGTTATTCAAGTAAATTTCTGGAAAACTTGATTCGAATTATGAGCAAAAATGCCATGTATTTATGATACAAAAATGTTATCACAGTATCCCTTCTTTACTTAACGTACATAATAATTATATTGGTCAATCTTTCCATGTTTAAAACATTTTGATTACTAGATTTTACAGTCACAGGAATTTTAATTAAAGATTAACACACCATTCAAGTTTCCTCGCCTGCCACCTCAGCTACTACGTTTACACAATTTCTACATGAGAAATGCATGCGAAACCAAACCACAGAAAGAATCCAGCGTAATTATTAGTTTCTACTTTTTATACGTGGCTTCACTTTCTTTAGCGATTTAATAGAGCTGAAAAACAGTAAATTAAATGAAGAACCTGAAGACGTTATACATACTCTTGTATATATAATTAGCGTCACGTTTGTATACACGTACGATGTATGTACAAAGAATTTCAGGTATTTATTACAACAGTAGTCTACAATATGTTCTGGTCTGTCTATTCTTGAAATAACCAATGCTCACGGTGTAGTCAATTGGGCGCTTACAAATGCCAGATTTTTATTTCAACATAAAATTATTTATGTGCATAATTAGTAAGGCATTTTATCACACTTCTTTATTATTATTGAGAACTTGAAGTTTCTAAAAATATTGCGCAAAAAATGTATAGCCATCGTTTTTCCTGTAGTGATACCTACCAACAGGCTACGGCTACACTAGCTTACATCTTAAAATTCTACTGATATGAAAATAACAAAAAAATGGTAGTGTGTCGATTCGTTTGATTATAGATTGCACTAAAACATTGGAATACCTAATTGTAGTAATGTTGATAGAACTGTCGGTCAGAAGCTCCGACATTGACCCCATTGTCTCGATAGCATCATTACGCACGAATCCTACGTCATTGGGACTAATCATATATGTGTATTAAATACCTCGTTAAAGTAAATTCATTTTTAAAACACACAGTTACAGTACGTGTGTACTGACCTGTAATGAATGTTTTGATATAAAATCTCTTACTGACCGTTCGGTACAGATAAAAGAAAAACAAGTTTTACAAGACACGATTTGCAGATTATAAACGCAGAATATATTTGGCTTGTGTGAAACATTTATGCAGAATGTATGGCTTACACCGAGTCAAAGTGAACAATATAACGTATGTGTGAACTTTATGTCGTTCTCGTTCCCTATAATCAATATCGCAATATTATGTATTCCATGACGGAATAAAAATGAACGCGCAGTGTGTTAGATGCGCAGTGAACACTCATAAAACACCCTCATTTAGTGAAAGAATATTTTTCTTAATTACACTTTTAAGTATGTTTTTATGCAAAAGTGTATAAACACTTTTGCATAAAAACATACTTAAAAGTATTATAAGCATAATATGTAGGTAATGTGTTGAGGAGATTTAACTAAACATAAAACGCTACAAGATAAAAAAATATTCTTATCGCACAAATCATTATTATAATGTAAAGCATTCTATTGCTGTGCTTAATTAAATATTTAGACAAGAAAACATTATCATAATAATTATTATATGACAACTGCCAGTTGCCATGTATACTTTTAGTGCGATTATTTTATTATACAAAAACAACAAAATGATTGGTATGTTACTAGATACAAAAAAAGGATTAAAAAGAAATACGTTTTTAAACACAGGGGAAATTATATTCTGAAGTGTTCTTATGTATGAGCTATTATCTACTCGTAACATGAAAAATGTAAATTTTAATCGTTTTTATTAAAAAAAAAATCATGTCATACATTATCATAATTCACTAAGATTGTTTATCCTCGAGACTCCATTACATGATAGCAGGTGGTGAATTGCGATTTGCCATTATGTGAAATTACCCCTGAGCTTAACTGGCTTGACCTTATGCTTACATACTCTTCATGTATATGAGGAGTAATTCGTGACGTAGGTACATTATTTTTTTAAATGCACTGGCTGCCAGTCAGTGGGTCAATAACCTAATGTTATTGAACCGCCTAGAGGAGGAACACCGTATAGGTAAAGTACGTCAGAGCGGGATGGTAGAGGTAACAGCTATATACTAAATGTGACCTTTGAATATAATTGAACAACACAGATATTAAACAAAATAATATCTTATTATAAAATTTATAAGCTCTTGGCGCGCATCCAGATGTAATGTCGTTCTTTTTTAGATATTTTATAAATAATATCACGTTAAAATAAAAATATCAGATTGACGCAAATTAAACTTAGAAGCACCAATAAAGATAACAAACAACAATGAACCCAACGGAGATAAGTGCGAGATATAAGTATAAGAATCAGAAAAATACTAATTTATAATTATGTAGTTAATCAATGTAATGCTATTTCTAAAATAACTAATCAGTCGATTAAGTTGATAGAAGGTAATTGATAGTAATGTCCACAAAACAATTCAATCCAAAATTTAATAAAATTCTATAGGTAATGTAAGTACCTAATTGATGAAGTCTTGTACATTTTCACTAGCTCATATATTTAGAATTTGATTTGCATTACTTCATATTAATTACAATAATTACATTATATTTATGCCATATTATATAGCATTTTACCTTGCCCTTTGAATACAACGTGCTGAATTGACAAATCATGTCTAAGCAATCATAGTAGTTAACAGAAAATATCCACCTGTGACGCACAAAACGTTATTGACGTCGCCTTTAAAGATATATGTATGTATGTTGGTAATATGATTAATTGATCGGCGATGGTATAATTATCATCAGTTTCCTAATCAGCCGTGTTCCCAATATCAGTAAGATCTTTTACGCAATACTGTATCAGTTCGATCTTTGACGCAGGTTTTTGGAACGACTGTGGGTCGTAGGAAGATGTCAATAAACTAACATAGCATCAAGGATGAATAGGTTTTTTTAGGTTACCCACATTTGCAATAGGTTCGAATGAGGCATGGGAAGACCTCTTAGCATTCTTTGTTTTCATGCTCAGAGTTTTGATAGGTTTGTTTTCTTTTTCATATTTTGTTTGAAACTTTTGAAAGTGCAAAAAATGCATCATAGCCTGCATTCTCTGCTCTCTATATAAACTTCATTCGATTTATGTAATTGGCAAAGTTTGAGATTAATCATTTCCTCGAAATGATATTTCAGAGACCTTATAAACTTTGAGTTAACTAATTAAGGAGAAAGCAAAAGTTCGAATTCAGACTCAATTGTCATTTCTGACAAACTTTTATATCAAAGAGTTTCATAATTATGGAATTGTATAATTCACACCTTTGTTTTTGAAATAGGTTGCAGCTTCGAGTTGTTACATGTCCGGTTTCCACCTTGGTACACCTCGAACGTTACAATAATCCTTGCAAGTTCGATAAATGCTAAACAAATATTCATACACGATAAGTGACAGTTAAACATCTTAAAACCAAACACACTGGAGCGATAGACGTTTGCGTCATTGCTTATCTTGTAATTGTGATAAGCCGTAAGACAATGTATTATAGTATTGACGTACCGATGGATTATCAAACGAATGAAACTAAATCTCTTTATGACGACATGTTAAATGATTTTCAAAGGCGATAATTACTTTGTTCTGTGTAGATTGGAACGGATCCATTTATATAAATTTCGGAAAATCCCAGCGTGATTGATTAACATTCAGAATAGGAATGAAATCTTCATCACAATGGTATCTTAATTTAATCGAGTATTTCAAACGACGCGCTAAGTATTGATGTTGTTTGGGTATTAATACTTAAATGCTGGAAAAGAATATCCTTCTTTACTCGTAATTAAAAAGAGAAATCGTACGTTTTCGGCGTGTTTGGCCTTTTTATACGTATCCACATACAGTATATATCAGTAAACGAATAGCCTAAAGGATACACTAGGAGTCAAAGGACTACTTTAGTTCGGAGGACATCCAACCCTGGGTCAAACTCGCAGTGATCAACAAGTCTAGACGACGATCAATAGGACGGTGCGAGCAAGAGGGAAAATGTGCGAAAGAGGAGGACGAAACCCCATCTCCCCCAACATTACTTGACTTGAGATTATAGCATACGTTGCATTTTTATTTGATACTGTCATGTTAGTGATCAATCTGATCTAGATCATCTGTGACATCGTAATTTATGAGCCTTTCACACGTCTTATAGAGTATCTTTATAAGTTATTCCTTAGGTAATGGCAGGCTTGATTTTTAGGATGATTAAAAATTAATTAAGGGTATTAAACATCTAACTATTATATTAAATTCTACATTAATTAAAGAGCATTAAAAAATAAAAAAAAATCATATCAATTTTACATGTACATTACATTCACTCTACATATTTTAGCATTGCGAAAATAAAATCATCCGCAGCCTTAACACACTGAATAAAGAACATCTACATTAAAGTTCATCGCAATAATCCTTTTCAAGAAAAAACGCAATCTGCGTCAGTGAAGGTACTCCATACTTAACGGCGTAGTACGGGACGCGGGGGAAAGCGTAGTGCCCTCCATTCTAGTGCCGCCACCCCCCGGCGTAGACAACTTTTCAGAAATACCTACACACGCCCTGAATTCAATTTGCTAGTTACTGTCAGTGCAACGTACACAGGTTTTACATTTACCCTTTTATGAAGCTGGATTTTATCTCGAATAATTTGTTTAGACGCATTCATTTACAATTCTGTCTTCTGCCATCCCATTTCAAGTTATAAAGAGATTTCTTTTATAAAATCGTTTTAACTTCGAAATATGAAATAATTAAATGCAAAATATACTTTTTCCATTTTTGTGACAGTTTCGGTAATTTTTATGTGAAGGGCAATGAAAATTGTTGAAAATTTGTTGAAGACGTTACCGTGAAAATGTAATTCACAGAAGTACATAATAAAATAAAACTTCAATTTAATTCAAATTATTATTTACGCCAAAATAATTTTCATATCTGATCTTTGCACTAAAAATATCATCAGTAAAACAGTATCAGTAAGGTAAATGATGAGTTGTTTTTGAATTCATTCTCTGAACTTTGTACTCTTATTTATGTCACAGATAATATAGAAAAAAACATATAAAGATGTGAATAAAAGCGACCATTGCATTGTTATCGACCGATAAATAATATTGTAGTACTGGAGTGTGTATAAACATACTTTTCATCATAAAATTCCGTATCGAGTTTATCTTTCCATTATTTATTTTCTCTTTATTTTACCTTAACAACAACTACACTGAGCAAACGTTTCAGAACCCGAGTTTTATTTATATACCTGTTATCAATAGCAGAAGCATATAATATGTAGAGTTTGCAGAACGTACATTTGTTAAATTTTCAATGAAATTCCTGTAGAGTAAAAAAGGTAAAGCTACCTACCAGCGATCATACATCATTAAGTGCCTATACACAATATAATATATTAGAAAGCAATTAGTCAATATACTATAGGCTCCAAACCTTTAATTAACAGAAATCAGTCAGAAAATAACATTTAAATAATCGATCGCCTGTTCCAATAGCAGTTTATTGCGTGCTATGAACTCTACGTTCCAAGATTAGGTGAAGCAAGTAAAGTTTAATCACAATTTAAGAAAAACGTGGAGGGTGACCCCCAGACAGGCACAGATAAGATGTACTTCTGACGCAGCACTCCAAAATAGATAACACATTTGCGTCAAGCGCACATTTTTAAGCTCTCCAGTGTAAACGAAACGCGTGCTATAAGCACGAAATGGTTTCCTGGCAATTTATTCATGAAACCTATATCAGCGCATCACGCCACACACACATGATTACTTTCTTAACGTTTTTAATAAAATAATTCAGTTCCACTGATAGCGTGTGATCAATGCTAACTATTTAGCAACAGCAATTTACATAGCACTTAATGAGATCGTGATGAAGAAACATCTATCAAACGAGAGAAATTTTGTCTAAAATACACTTTCGACGGAATGGAACAGCAGTTAAATTGCTGGTGCAATATTTCTTTTTAATACGTATACAGGCTAAAAAATAAAATACAGATAATAGATATGTAATAGACACGCGGAAGGTAATTTTAGTGGCAAATAATTATAAATTTCCGATTACACTGTTGACTGTTATTTTCAACAAATGACATGTCATTGAGTTAAACGTTTTCAAAGTAGCCGAAGGGAAGTTCAACATTAGTTAGGTATCTATATTACAGTAACTAGTATTTGTTGAACATCGGCCATCACCTTGGCGCTAATGGTGAACACGGAAAAAAAGCCAAATAATAAAAACAAAGAGGTGCGTGCATCCAAACGCAAGGTCGATGCCGTGGTATTTCTGGACGCGGCAGCGATTGCGACCTCAGCCAACTGTGAACGGACTATGGTGGATAGCTGATTGATGATTATGTAGCCCGAAATATTTCGCAGGTGCTATCATTAACCAGTTGTGACAAATTACTCGATTACTGATGGTGACTAATTTAAAATTAAATTTCAATATTATAAACTAAACTTAAATAGACATGTATAAATTAATATTATGATATTTTAATAATTTTCGACGTCTACAATATGCATATTTCGTGTATATACCTATTGTACCTATTATAAAATATAAAAAAACACAGAGATAGATTCAGCTTGCCCCTTTACCAATGATCTTTGATTTCCGCCTCAAAAATCATTCACTATCCTTGACCATATTTGCATACGATCAAGGTTTCGTTGTTTCTACCACATGCTATCATAAGTACCTACATATCGCGCACTTACAAAGACGGATTTGCGAAGGCCGAGGACGCTCTGTTATTTCGGTGCATTGCATTCATTGATCACGCGATCCTCGACTTTCTAAACAAACGAGAATCCAGCAGATGTATCTGAATCGCCTCTCTAATTAAACATAAATCAAAGTTTGAAACGAAAGTGTAGTCGTCCATTTGAAACGCAGCGGAGTGAGTCATTCAAGACGACGTCGGTATTCGGCCAACGACCTACTTCTTGGGTACACTCGCACTACTTTAAACTACTGTTGTCTAGTACCTGCAGGCTATTAAAACATTTCAAATTATCATCTATTAAGACATATGAACTCATCTGATTCAAACAGACATCGTGAATTGGAAGCGATTTATTCGATAAAACCAATACCTAAATTAAAATGATCGAAACGAAAATTTAATATATAGATTAAAATTTAATACCTATGTGCTTGCACATATTTAATATGTGCTTGTGAATTAATTGTAATTAATTTATAAACGAAAGCAGGTGATTTTAAAAGTGTGTTCTTAGTTCTTACATGGTCCTTGTTTTTTTGTTTCTCGTTTGCCAAATCTTTAAAAACATACTGTTAGTTACAGTTTAACTTAGCAGCTACAGCGCCTGTAATAAATCGTTTTCCAATCTAATCAATTTTGTTGAAATATGACCAGATATTGTCCCATTTACAACATAACGGATGGCACTTAATTGGAACAGTGGTGGTACACGTGACGAATTCAAACAGCTATATAAATTAAAAACAAAAATCTATTTATTTGAATGCAAGTCACACGTTTTACTTTCAATTGATCCATGATTATAAAGACTACATCTGGTTCTTATTCTTCTCTGTACTATCGTGTATACCGTTCGGTCCTAAATGCTACATATCTACGGCATAAGTTGTTTGTAGTACCTAGAAATGAAAACTGAGATATTTTTCTTTTAACTGAATATGCAGATAAATTTATAGACTACATTATTATTTCTTAAGGACGCAAAAATTAACTAACAAAGATGACATTTGTCTCTCTGTCCCTGTCCCTTCTTCACGCCTCAACCACTGAACGATTTGGATGAAATTTGGTAGGTACAGCAAGTTGTACAAAATTTGAGGAAATTAGCAGACCTGAGGAAGGATATAGGATAGGTTTTATTCCAGAAATCCTAGGGGACCATAACATAAACTATGTGTGTTCTTACTTTTTCGCGAGCGGAAATCTGCCTGCCCGTGGTTGCTTATGAACATTGCACAAAATCGATACGGGAATGGATGGATCCTCAATGTAAAGTACATTTTAATAATAGTTAAGAACGTTACTTAGGTATATTACCATTTATAGGTAGTGATAATGAATACGATTAAACTACCTCGGTATCTTGCCTACTCGACAATACACACACAGAAACACCACCAAATTATCTACAATATAAAATTTATAGGTATATAACTAATTACTTTCGGTAGACTAGGTAGGTTGAAACTAGGTTTATATGATTGACGATTGTTTTTATTTATTTTTACACAGCATTGCCCATTTGTTAGTAAAGTAGGCACAGTGTCTAATTAAAAAAAGTTTAAGTTTACATTATACAATTACTTACCTTATATATACTTACGTACCTAGCTATAGAAGTAAAAAATTGATATAGGTAGGTAGTTAAGACAATCTCTGCATTTTTGGGAGGTCTGGAAGTCAGTAAATGGATAGAGTGCATTGCTTGTCTTATTAATTAATAAAAATGTAGGTATAGTAGGTTTTTTCTCGGTAGGGTTTTTTCATGATTATGAACTTTTTATCATCATTTTGATTCTCGGATGGAATAAAATGAAAAATACGTCATGATGACACACGAAACATTAAAGTGGTGTCCTTGAGTATACGTATTTATTAATTATTATGTTATTTATTATTAGTAGGTACTAGGTATTACCTACCGTCATGAATGGACTTTAGAAAAGAAATAGGTAGGTATGTACGGTTTACTTAAGATATTGGTATTTTAGCCTTTCGTAAAATATGATTTGTATAGAACCTTATATGAATTTAATGTCTGTTTGTTTGTACCTAAACACGTCGACAATGGAGTCATTGTTACTAGGTATAGCCTGATGGTTTTAATATTTAGTTACCTTATTATTATCAATAATGAAACAGCATTTTTTTAAGTAATAGGTATCCTCGTTTTTTCGAATTTCTCTTTTGTTCATAACAAATGCCGCTAAAAATCAAAGCTTATGCTTGGCTTTTTTAAAGTGATACCTAATAATCCAGAAGCAATTGTTTTTGACGTGTTTTAAGTATATATAGGTACCTATACCTACTGAATTTGTTCAATGAGCTTAGCTACTTACCTACTGTAGCTTACCTACTGTATTCTAAGCATAAAATATGGAATACCTACATAAAAATTTCATTCACAAGTAACTTATAAATAAATCTTACCTCAGTCTTCGTTATTCGATGTCGGGCTAACTTAACGACGGCAAAATTTCCCTTTCCAATGGTTCTTTCTATATCATAAAAGCCCACCCTGATGGGGGTTTTCGCAGGACGTTCCCGATCCGCCATTGCCGATTTTGAAATCATTTAACTTTATGTAGATCACTTGAAAAAATTTTTTTTTGTTCAGAATAATGTATAAGAATCCTGATTTATTACTCCTACTTAACCATAGCAATACTTAAATTTATTCGCACTAACAAAGCTTCTTTCACGTCTTTAATTTCAGTATATAAAATTAAATTATAATGTTTATGCAACACTTCTCTTTAATTGGCCGTAGATAAGCAAAAAGGATCCAACCCACAACATGACCGAAAATGAGTTAAATATACCAAACTGCTCGTCTAGGTCTATATTTTCGATTAGCAAAAACAATCCAAGTAAAATATGAATATTTTGACGTTAAATTGACACTGGGTACCAACCCACATGTATGGAGAAGCCATATTTTAGTTTCGTAAAAACAATCCATTCTTCTTGGATCATATTGTAAAACGCTCAGTCTAAGAAACTAACACAAAACTAAAATGTTTAAAAAAATCCAAAAGCATGTGGATCCTTTTAGATATTTAATTTTTATGATATTATGATGCAATAGATAAATCACTAAAAAGATTCAGAAAGCATGGATCTCTTTTGTTAAACTGAATTTTGTAGAAATGTATACTGGTTTAATAACAAAAACGATTCAGAACATTTGGATAGACTGAATATTATGTATTTAAAGCTTGAGGCGTTAGGCATGCATTAAGTTCACACTCCAAGTATCTTGATCGGGTCACACATCTTTGCCTTTTTTATACCGATTTTTCTAAAATAGAAGCACTTCGAAAATACCTGAAAAAATTTACGAAGCTGACGAACATGTCGAAGTAACAAAAAAAAAAAAATTACTCGCACAACTATCGATCACGCGCTCATGTGATCTTTATTACCTTCATTCAAGAATTGCCTATAGAAGATTGTAAGGTTTGTTGGGGATATAAATTATTAAGACTGAAATCGATTGTATGCGCACCTCCATCGACTAAACAGTTTAGTCATGTTGAATTCAAGAGGAGAATACAGCTCGACAGATCAGTTTAGTCGATGCAAAAGTTGTATGTATGGGCGGGCTCGAAAGGTAAATCTTCGGAGGTATCTGATAATGATTTTCAATGACTATGGCCAAATGTTAAAGAAAAGCCCAATTAGACGATTTGGAGTCAATCTTTGACTATTTATCTAAATACTGCCTGGATTTCTATAAATCAATCCAAGGGGGCAATCCAAGACTTCATGACGATGTAGATATGGCGATGAACCGGACTTTGCACACGAAGAAGAATAGTAAATCGGATAGAATTAATATGTTTTATATAAATAATGAAAAAAAAAATTGAAAGTTAGTTGTTTTATTTACGAAATAAAAAAAAATAAGGATCTTAGTAGCAATTAGCTACTTTGAATCGTTTTTGCGAAATGAAAATTCACTTATCATAATTGAAAATAGGTTTTATCAAAAAGGATCCTAACACACATTTAGCTGAATATTTCAATAAATAAAACTAAATTCAATAAAATTTGTTTGTAAGAATAAAATATACATTGACACACACACTTTTCCTTAAGAAGCAATTAACACAAGCAAGTCTTTATATGAACAAACACAGGTTAAACTTCAAACTTCAATAACTCAAAAGTAACATTTTGTGGGTTGGATCCTTTTTGGTTATCTACGGCCAATTTAGTTTAATTATAAATTGTATATAAGATAATGTTATGAGCCGCACGATAACGTACTGTTATGACAGGATTTTGATATAAATTATAACAGTCACACACAGTTATTTTTTAACATTGTTCACATTTGTGATACCTATATGTAAAAAAAATATTTACAAATTTACAGATTATCGCGCAGAGGCGGCGCGCGTATCGTAAATCGCTAGGAAAACATCACGCCGCCGCGGCCGCCTCACCGGCTGTCAACCGGATACTAAACCTGATAGTCGATTTAACAATCGATTTCGAGTCTCGAATCGACAATCGAGAATTTATGATACGAGTAAATCTAAGTGATCTAAACTCATCGCAAAGTAGAAAATAATCATTATGTAAAAATATATATATTTTATTTACATAATTTACATACTGTATGTACATAGTATTTTTTTTCCATTTACCGTTTAAATGATAGACCGTACTAGCTAAGCGTACATCATTGTAAATAGAAAGGTGTTATAAAAATGCAAAGAAATATATATTTTTAATAAATTATAATACAATGTAATTCGAGTTAAGCTTTTTTAATATTTTTAATTCAAAGCTTAATTCGTTTTGGTCTTTTTTAAAAAAACAGTAAGAAATTTGTTACGATGAATAAGCACAATTTTTTGTTACAACTATGTACTTTAAAACCTGAATTACGTTAAATACCTGAAAAATGTTGCGGTTTAAAATTACATTTGTTTGTATAAGTTAATTTGCATTAATTATTAATTCTTAGAAATCTATGTATCGTGATACCAATTTCAATAAATTTTCTTCGACGATTTTTTTAATATTTTCATTACTAGCAAACCAAATAAACTATAGTCTATGGTTTAAAGCCGAGGGTAATATATGTTCTGTGGTTTAAAGTAATATTATAGGTATGGCTACACATCCCTTTTTTGCAATGTGATTGTGGAAGGCTCAAACTTGGACTAATCGTAAATTTTTACGTAAAGCCACGGAATATTTTCATCCCGTTTTTATTTACTGTTTAATAATTAACGCAAGTTTATTCTGAAAACAAAAATAGCCACTGTCACGTTCCATTTGGAAAGTGATTAATACTGAACACCAAGATGTCGGTGATACTCTTCTACGATTTTGACAAGAAAATATTTGTATAGGAAAGGCTTTTGTGTAAATCATATGAGCTTAACATCTTTGAATGTGTAAATAATATATAGATAGATAAACTGCAAGATGAGTCAGCTCGCAGAGGAAAATGTACAGAATATAAGGAGCAATCAAAAGTGTTCGAATGTGAAAAACAAAAATAAAAAGTCCAAAGATCCTCCTGTAGTTCCCGATGAAGAAAGTATAAAAGTAAGTGAAGAGAAATTAAGCGAAGTGTTAACAAATGCGCTGAATATAAATCATCACAATAACCTAACGAATGGTACTAGCGAACATTCAAAATATGATATTCTGAAATCTAACTTAGAACCTCTAGCACAAGAAGCAGCTCCATGTAAAGAAACTTGTGTAAATAGTGTACATTGTAGTGATTTATCTCAAAAAGCAAATAATGAAAATGGTTCCTCTGAACATGAGGACAGTAGATGTTCTGTGGAGGAAACAATGAAGCATAAAGAGAGCTGTCACCAACAAGAGCAAGAGAGTCGTGGTGACATTGCTATAATATCATATGAATCAGAATTGCAAATGCCAGAAATTATGAGACTTATACAAAAGGACTTGTCTGAACCATATTCTATCTACACTTATAGATATTTTATACATAATTGGCCTAAGTTGTGCTTTTTGGCAATTCATGAAGGAAAATGCATAGGTGCCATTGTATGTAAGTTAGACATGCATCGCAATGTTGTGAAGAGAGGCTACATTGCTATGTTGGCAGTTGATAAGAGATATAGGAAACGGGGGATTGGATCGAGACTTGTCCAAAAAGCAATACAGGTAATTTATTTATAGTTACAAAGTTATCTTTTTGCATTGTGTAAAACCTAAATTACATGGTAATTCATATAAGAATGGGGACTTTATAACCTATAAATATAATTTTATTTCTTCATTTCAGGTTATGATTAATGACAATGCTGATGAAGTTGTGTTAGAAACAGAAATCACTAACAAGCCTGCTCTTAAACTATATGAGAATTTGGGTTTTGTGAGAGACAAGCGCTTATTTCGATATTATCTTAACGGAGTAGATGCGTTGCGATTGAAACTTTGGCTCAGATGAAAATCATAGTCATCCTATTGGATTTCTTAAATGTTGTGTTGTATGAACACTGCTGTTTCAGGTCAATATATGTTAACAATACACTGTTATTTATATTCATACCTACTGCATCTGCCATCTGGATTTTAGCCAAAAATATTTTAATACAATTTTTTATTTTATTAGTCATGTGGTTTGTTTTCTTTTTGTATTTTTATGTTTATAAAATTGTTAATGAAAGTGTCTGTATTTCTTTGATGTTTTATCTCAATTATATATAAATTATATCTTATAAATTACCCTGTATGAAAATACACTACTTTGAAGAATCGCAATGTATATTTATTTATAACCCTAAGTTTGTATAGTTAATTTTAGTTCTGAAAATAAAATTTCAACTAAATTTGTTTTAGTTTATTTATTATCACAAACCATACTTAAAATGTAAATGTTGCAGTGTTAGTAGATGCTCCGTCATAAATAAAAGTGTTGTTAACAGGATTATATTGCTTAGTAACTAATTTAATGGCTTCATGCGCCACACAACCACCAAGAAATGCAGATACACTGTGAATCTCGGCTCCTCCATATCTACACATCTCATGAATATGGTCATCTTTTGGGAATGGAGAACAAGAGATGTCACTTAACAATTTAGACACACAGTTTTTTAGTATAGAAATATCACTCTCAGGTTCCCACTCGCCAGGAGCTCTGCAATGTTCTGACCGAAACATGTCTGCTGCTCTTAATAGAATATAATGCACCATCATAACATCAGGTTCCTCTAAATGTCTTGCAATGTAAGAAGCAACCGGGCTCCCCAACTGGTACTCCAAGGCAATATTAGATCCCTTTATTAAATGCAAGTCATGGGCATGCCTACAAAAGAGTTTTACTTCAGCTTCACTGATACTATCACATTGTAACTGGGATACAATTTGCTGCACTTTCCTATACACTACTTCTGCATCTGCAGAAGCTTGAGTACGATAGATATTCTGTAACTTAACATAATGTTCTGTGGAAGCAGTCATGTCTGGTAGCACACCTCTCAGAGGCAATTTGCCTTTACCATCTGCTTCCACAAATGCTCTTAGAGCTGAGCACATTATCCAGAAGGAAGAACTCTCTTTAGTTAAGTTTATGGCTGTACTGCTGTAAATCAAATCTTGAATTTTTACTGGTAAAAATGTTGGTACCAAAGCTGTATTTACTGCTCTTATTGCCTCTTCAAAGTTTTCTTCAGCAATAGGTACACCATTCTCATCTTTTCTGATAAATTCCTGAATTATATCCTTAATTTCATTCTTTTCCTTCCTACTCATTGGCCATCTATCTTTGTTGATTAGTTGCCATTTCTGTACAGCTTTGTATAAAATGACTATCCAAGGAATATGACCATGATCTTTCAGATCAAGACTATCAATATCAATACTATTAAGATATTCTAATAAGTTTGGGAATGGGACATCTAAACGTAAGTCCATTTGTTCATTATCTGGATGTGTCTCTATAACAGCATGCTCCTTGATTTGTATCCTAAAAGATCCCAAAAATCCAACAGATCTACATAAAATAAAAGGAATGTTAATCTCCCATAAGTGCTGTGACAAATCTTTAATAGTTTTCTCACTGAGTGATGATGCAATTACTACACTAAAAGCTTTGAAAAAATCTGGATTTTCTTTTAAGATTTGATCTGGTGGTTCTTGTACAGAGTGACCTTGCACAGCGTCATTTAATTCCAAAAGCAAACGTAAAGTTTCAGATCCCCTATTTAATCCCTTACTTGTGACTTCTAGAAAAAAGTTACTGCCAATATCCTCGTCACTCACAATATTATCATCCACAATTGTAATGGCACCCACGCCAGGTAGAACTATAGATTTCAACACCTCAGTGCCTAAAGCATTTGCATTTATAAGACAAATATGTCCATTTTCCAGTGCTGCTTGCCCATGATCACCCCAAAGACGAAGTTGCCGGTCATATTGTTTAGTTTTTTCGTTTTGCTCAGGTGATTTCGGAGAAGATGCCATATCTGGATATTGACTTAAGGATTTCGATATATTCTTAATTTATTATAGATAGTTTAAATAATCAATACACAAATCACAATAAATACTTTTAATTTGCAAACTGTGTTTGCAAATCTGATTTGCATTTGATGTCTTTCCAATACATAGGTAAATGATAAACTGACGTTTGAACTTTGACATTGAAAATTTGACGGCTGACCAAATTAGAAAAGTCCACAGAGCAAGATAAAGTCAATCTCTGTCAATCTATTATGCTATTGCATAGCTTCTATCGCGGGCCTTGAGCGCGGGATACTCTTTGAGCGCGGGGACCGAATCGAGAAATTCTGTAACGAAAAAACCTCACGCTCCCCACTTTGACGAGCGGAGGTGTGGCTTGAAGGAATAGCATGCAATAGCTCTATCGCGGCAGTCCCCGAGTGCCACACGTCGTTTTTATTTTTTTCAAAGAGAAATATGGCGTAACGAGATCTTTAAATCAAAGTCAATGTTTACTTACTGAGAAGATATAGATAATAGATAATGTCTTAGAGCTAGCACGCACGAGCAACTTTGTCTCCTCAAATAGTTTGTCTCTCCCATCAATTATTGTATGGGGAGTTGCGTCGCTACGTGCGCGCACAAAGAGTATAATGTATATAATATACTAGCGGTCCGCCCCGGCTTCGCCCGTGGTACATATTAACGTTTTCTCTACATAAGAACCATCCTCGTACTTCAAGGAATATAATAAAAAAAGAATTATCGAAATCGGTTCAGCCGTTCTCGAGTTATGGAATTACAACGAAAAGTGGCATTGATTTTTATATATTAGATGTGCGCGCACTTTCATACTAGACCATGGGTGGAGAGACAAAATAGTTGCGGGGACAAAGTTGCTCGTGCGCGCTAGCTCTTAGTAAAAGGACTAGTTTGAGGTATGAATTATTTTAAGTCGAAAGCTTGTCGAAATAGGTCGAAATATTGTCGGTTGTCAACCACAGATGTCAACTGTCAACAGTCAACTCAGTGATCTGCAGTCTATCGACTATCGTCTGTCACCGTCAGTTAACAGTTTTTGGCACAGTTTTTGGCAGTAAAAGGCAATTTTGTTGAAACTTGAAAGTAGATTACCTACCTACCTACGATCGCAATTATTATTATAGTTTTAATTTCCAAATACATAATACAAACGCAAAAAAACACTTCAAATTGAAGTGAGATGTTATTGAAGAATTTCTCAAGAACTTTAATCGAATGTGTATGGAAATGAATTTACAGACATTATTTCAAGATTTTAATCCGAGGTAATTATATTTTTTGTGAGGTAGTATGTACACAAAAATATATTAATAATATTACAGTTACAGACCTAATTTTACTGTTTCATTTCAGCAAATTTGTTGTTCATACCTGTTTACTGATTTTTACTGCGTTATTGGCTTTAAAATTAGACAATACAATAACATGGTCCTACTGGGCTGTATTTACACCAATATGGATTTGGAAATTTCTTGTAGTTCTTGGTGCTACGGTGGGTACATATGTTTGGTGGCAATATCCTCATTTCAGGTATGTTTATAGCATCACACTTTACTAAAATTTACATATTCCTTTTTTGTATGAAACCTTTGTGGTAACATAAGTCATTTATAGCTTTGTGACTTATAGATGATTATTTTAAATAGGTATATTTTGAATGACCAACTAAAGCTATAAATTTGTTGTTTAATATTTAGGTCAGCGTGCATTATTTATATGCAATAACAATTATGATAGTCTTTTCAAAATTATAAAAGTTTAAATAAAAAATTATCTATAAAAACTTGGTTTTTGGTCTAAAAAACCAGATTTCATATTTATTTTCATATTTATTTTTTGTTTAAAGTACATTATGAACAAATATTAACCTCTGTTTTAAATATTTTGACTCAAAATTTACTAGGTTTTTTTATAAATTTTACAATTTCATTCAATTAATGGGAAGAAAGATGTTGTAGTTTTTACTTTAAATTCACACAAATAAAAAAAATTCACACAACAACACACATTAAACCAAAAATGTTAAATTTTTATATTTTTTACAGGTTAGAAGGTGAAGCCTACATTCACTATAAGGCAATGCTTATAAGCCTGGCCATACATTTAATATTGCTAATGTTTGAATTACTTGTATGTGACCAGCTGACGACATATCGCCATGTCTGGATTCTTGTTTTCATACCGTTAATCTTTATAAGCATAGTCTCAATTGCTATATGTATATGGTGCGTTAAACATGATCGCAGTTATGAGGTATGTATCCATATTTGTGTAATTGTGTATTAATATTGCAACACTTACTTTATGGTACTGTTTGAATATAGCACTAGCTTGTAAAAAAAAAAATCTCGGTCTGGTAGGACATAGAAGGCTGATCACCTACTTGTCCCTAAAGGGAATTGATCTGTGAAACAGGTGTATAATGCATCTGCCCCTTACCCCACTAGGGGACTTTACTTGTAAATATAAATAATAATTCATAAAAATGATGCAATTTATCACACAAGTTGTATGTTCAATGTGGTTGGGAAAAAGAACACAAAAATACTCTTTTGAACTGATCCCTTTGTGAATCTATACTAATATTATAAAGCTGAAGAGTTTGTTTGTTTGAACACACTAATCTCAGGAATTACTGGTCCGATTTGAAAAATTCTTTTGGTGTTAGATACCTAGCCGTTTCATCGAGGAAGGCTATAGGCTATATATATCATCACACTAAGACCAACAGGAGCGGAAATAAATTTGAGTAAAGGTTATTAATAAGGAATTCAATTATATTAACTCTTTTTCATGCAAATAAATTCATCGAAAACAAAACAAACATTTATTTTAATTTAAAAATAATTACATTTAAATTAGTTGTTGATTTTACCAACTTTTTTGTATGTTTGTTTCAGTTGGAACTTTTTTGTGCTGTTAATATTTTGCAATTTATATTCTTGGCATTGAAATTAGATGACTTCATCAACTGGTCATGGGAAGTTGTTTTTGTCCCACTCTGGATACTGATGTGCCTCAGTTTAGTAGGTGAGATAAATAATGGACTTATTTGCACATTTTTTGTTATTGTCATGACAATTTTATATTAAAATTGGGATGTCAAGAAGGACTGTATTATCACTCTTCATAATTAAATGCAACATTAAACAGTTATTTTGAATATTTCATAGCTCTTAGTTGCTTTATAATCTTCGTAGTGCTTAGTTGTTTATTACATTTCAGCAGAAACACTTTGATCAGTATAATTTGCTAAATATAGTCAAAGCTGTTTCTACAAAAAATAACCTTATGTAACAAGTCTTAAAATAATATGGGTTTTTTTTAATTGTCTTACATTTTTTGTTCTAATTAATAAATCTCTGCTAAAAATAAATCAATAAAATGTATATTTAAATATTATATTTATGTCTGTTTTAGGTGTATTATACAGCATAGTGTTTGCAGGGATTTTGCTCAGGGCACCAGAAGTGAATATACAACAGCGTCGAACGAGTTTCAACTCAGCACTGGCATATACTTTCACTGTGGTGCCGATTTTGGTCTTTCAAGTACGTAGATACTAGATATATAATTATTTAATAAATCTGGTATGAACTAGTTTTTAAGACAAGCTAAACTGAGTTTTGTTATGTATGTCTTGTTGTGTTAGGTAATAACTTTCCAATGTTATGTAATTGTTGTATTTTTTGTTTGATTTGTGGGGTGATATCTTATTTTTATAAATGTGTTACTAGTAAAAGAGCCTCTTTTTTAAAAACGCAATTTGAAATTTGATTTATATTTGTGACTTATAAGTCATATTTTAAAATGTGTTCCCGCATGTAGCGAACGCAGATTCGAATCCTACTATGTACAGAAATTTGACTCTTGCCTAATAACTATATTGTCATTTGATGTATTTAAAAAAAATGCTTCATCATAGATATGTCGCAGTCAAATTGTATTATTTCGCCGTTTACAAACGCTTGGCATTTTGTAATATGTCGAGAATTTGTAATCAGAAATTTTTGGTTTGGATACGGGGGTGGGTCCTAACCTAATCTATTAGGTTCTTGTTTTTAAAACTACACAGAAATAGGAGCCCCGCGAAGTGGGGCTCCGTCGGCTCGCGACCGTCTTTTTGTAGAATTTTGGAAAAAGTAAATCCTCAGCATTTTACATAATAAGTGATAACTGCGTTAAAAACAACCGACTTCAAACTTGCACTTGCAAAATTTACAAATACCTACAGACAAAAATGCTCATAAAATAAAAACTACTGGGCTATCAGAAACCTTGGAGTAATCGGTGTACATACATAAAAAAAATATATACAGTGGTGGACGTTTAATTAGAAACACGTAACAGGATGAAGTAGTCATCAAATTTATTTACTTTTGTGTATTAACGTATTAGAGATTAAGCATTATTTCATATGTAATAGAACACCCGTTTATCTAGTTTTATAAGAAATTGCTTAATTTTAATCAAACGTTAGCTTAAATTAATAAAATTAAACAACTTTAAGTGAAGTCTGATTTCCGAGTATTTTCAGTCTGGACAACAAATTAGAAACAGCATGGTTCGAGTGTTCCAAAGTCAAAACCTGTTGAAATGCCGCCAATATTTTTTTCTTCTACAAATATTTGCACCGTTTTTTAAACATTCCATCTAAAAGTTTCTGAAAATTAATTTGCTTTGCAGTATAAATGGGTAAAAGTAAGATTTGTGACCCATCAACAAGAAAAATAATTTTAAGTTTACATTTTGACAAAAACTGGAGTTACAGGAAAATTGCAAATCATTTAGAGTGTTCGATAAAAAGATATTCAATGCTACAGTTTATTTAAAAGAGCATGGTACTTCTGATTAAGTGCCTAAAAAAGCTCGACCATGAAAAACCACTGCACGCGAGCATAGGCAAATAATTCTTTTTGCAAAAATGGATCCATTTAAAGGTTCCAATTGTATTAGAAAATATGTTTTTGCAAACGTGCTAAAATCTCATACAATCTAAGCCACGACGTTGTAAAGCCGTTGTTGTCTATAAAGATTATAACAGTCTAAAAACAACCCCATACGTGCCCATACTATAATATTTCCTCCGCCATGCTGAACTGTTTATTTATTATCTAAGGCATGGTTAACTGAACGACGCGCGTATCCTTTGCCATCAGAATTGATTAAATTAATTTTAGTTTCATCCCAAAATAAAACTTTTTCACTGGCGGACTGTCCACTAGCAATATTTCTTAGTAAATGAAAATCGTTGTTCCCTGTACTGCCTAGTAAGAAGCTGTACTTTCCTGGCGTCTCTCCCAAAAAATTTTGCCTCGACTTACTGCCTGCGAACCGATCTCATCGACACATTGCGAGGTTCGTCTTCGGAAAAAACTAATTTTATTATAGAATTTGAACTTTTAAATGGATCCATCTTTGCCAAAAGAATCATTTGCCTATCCTCGCGTGCAGTAGTTTTTCATGGTCGAGCTTTTCTAGGCACTTGATCGGAAGTACCATGCTCTTTTAAATAAACTATAGCATTGAATATCTTTTTATCGAACACTCTAAATGATTTGCAATTTTCCTGTAACTCCAGTTTTTGTCAAGATGTAAACTTAAAATTATTTTTCTTGTTGATGGGTCACAAATCTTACTTTTACCCATTTATACTGCAAAGCAAATTAATTTTCAGAAACTTTTAGATGGAATGTTTAAAAAACGGTGCAAATATTTGTAGAAGAAAAAAATATTGGCGGCATTTCAACAGGTTTTGACTTTGGAACACTCGAACCATGCTGTTTCTAATTTGTTGTCCAGACTGAAAATACTCGGAAATCAGACTTCACTTAAAGTTGTTTAATTTTATTAATTTAAGCTAACGTTTGATTAAAATTAAGCAATTTCTTATAAAACTAGATAAACGGGTGTTCTATTACATATGAAATAATACTTAATCTCTAATACGTTAATACATAAATGTTAAATGAATTTGATGACTACTTCATCGTGTTACGAGTTTCTAATTAAACGTCCACCACTGTATATATCGGCCGAATTGATAACCTCCTCCTTTTTTTTGAAGTCGGTTAAAAATGCCGAGCATTTGTAAACGGCGAAATAATACAATTTGCCTGCGACAGATACAAGGCTTTTTTTAATCTATCCGTTAATGATATTCTAATAAAACGTTTATTTAACAGGTATTATTAACAAACAAGTTGGATGATGGTTTATCCCTGTCATACATTGTGGTCGTCAGTCCGCTGTTCGTTACATTTGCAACTCTGATAATTATGTCATTCAGTTCAAAAGGCGGAAATAAATGTGAGTAAATCTTTTTTTATAATACATGTCCATATTATTAATATTTTGATATTTGATTTATTAGGAAATATGCACAATTATAAATTTCAACTTTATTGATTCTCTTGAAAGGTTTTTTAACACACCAGAATAAATATCTCTCTAATATAAATATGTCTTATTTCGGTTATAACAATTAATACTTAACAATATAAGTGCTGGAATTTTACCAACCATGTACCAGTCTCTACATCAAAAAAATATTTCAGGGTGGTTCGGTATACGCAAAGACTTCTGTCAATTCCTCCTATCGGTATTCCCGTTACTACAAGAATATGCAAACATAGCGTACAATAACAACGTGAACCGTGGTTCAAACGGTATTCCAACCGAACCCCCCATTAACCAGGAACCATACAGGGACGACGCTAAAAAAGTTCGAGAAAGTAAAAAATCCCATAAAAATCAAAAGAAAAACGAAGCCATGAAACCAGTTGTACCAGTGACCAGTATAGATATGCCCGATTGACGTTTCCCCCCATTTCGTCTATTGTTGTCAAACGTGTGTTCAATCTCTTGTAATTTGTAAATAATATGCTTATAATGAAGCAATACGATTGTTAAGTTTGTAGCGCGTTTACATAGATTAGGTAGGTGGTTTGAAATTACATTGGTGTAAGAGTTTTAGGGCTTTACTACACTGGAGTTTCACAAATATGTACGAATTAAAAACACTTTGGCCGTTCTTGCCATGTCCTACGGTCTCTAAAACATAGTTAACTTTAAACCCAAGATTCATTTTTTTTTAAATTAAACTCATTTGAAATTTCTACTGATTCTCATATTATCATAACATCAACGGCCAAGGGAAAAAAATCTCAATGCTATTGTTATAGAGCTAGATCTCAATTTGTGATTAATTCAGCAATGGTTGTAAAATATTGGACATTCTAAATACATTTAAGCAATACAGTGAATAGAATGTATTTACTTTATGTAGTGAAGCTCATATAAAATCACTAGGTAGGTATGTCATAAATATTTTTGTATTTTCATGAATTATTAATATTATCATGTACATCAATTTTAACTCCGATATATTTAATGTTTGTGAAATAAAACTGAGAGGTGCAAAAAAAGCAATTGAACGCATTGAGATAATATTACTACATATGGAGGAGATACCACGAACAAAATCTGTGCGCCAAGCGCGGCGGCGCGGGGCGCGCGAATGACGGCTAGACAGTCATAGATTATGCGATGTCACTGACTCACCGCTATAGAGGCGACACTTTGTTTCATTCTGTCTATTTTATTGGGTGCCAGTCCTTACATGCACGTTGACTTGAAATTTTCTTTGTACTTACATAATATTTATTTTAGGTATAAACTGACTTTACTACGCGGGGCTAACAATATCTGGCATATAATATAGGATGATGTAAATAGTGACGTCATATGGAATAATTTAATTTTTTTCGGGTTTTAGGTTCAGTCAGGGCTATGGAAAGTTACATTCCTTACAAATTGAGCCTTTTTTAGAAAAAAAAATAAAAGCCGTGTAATTTTGTACAAAATGTTTATTTAGTTCATCATCCTCAGAACATGTTCCCACTGCTGGTACACGAGCCTCCCTTAAGGGATCAGGCCATAATCCGCCACGCTGGCCAAGTGCGGGTTGGTGGATGCCACATGTCGTGGAACTTTGATTCTTTCACATTTCGGTTTCCTCACGATGTTCTGCTTCACCGTTTCGAGCAGTAATGATGTTATAACATGCGCAGATAAATAGAAAAATCAGTTTATTTCCTGCGCAATCGCCTGGTCTCGAACCCTCGACCTATCGAGTCCGAGATCCTCACCACTGAGCCATCCCTGCTGTTGTTATTTGTATTTGTGAGATGTTTATATTAATTGTCTGATGAACATAGAATATGTTTGCTCTGTGTCTGGGTGTTAATTATCTATATAAGTATTTATTTAAAATTATATATGTAAGTTTATCAGCCATCTGGTTTCCATAACACAAGCGAAATATTAGTATGGGATAAGATTGTATGAAAATTGTCCTGAAATATTTATTTATTTATTTATTTAGTTATCTTGAAACAATATAAGTTTTGTTAACTTTTGTTTGAGTTGCTTCGTGTTTCAAGCGAATCATGGTGTATCGATTTATAATGGCCCGCATCAAATGCACTCGGTGGTTTAAAGTGCTTGGTTGATGAAACGAATGTTGAACCAAACCTCCTTCTCAATAAAATATTCTAAAGTATTGACAGTAATATACCTAGCTAAAATAGTGTTTAGAAGCTAGTTTGATTTGTTGCTTTGAAATTTTTCGTATGACTGTTTCTGTGGCGATACATATTTTATACACGTCATCTGTTGAGTATGTCAAGCCACCCATATCTTTGATACTTATTAGCTTATGATGAGGCAACCTTGCTGGTGTGCTCAAACTATCCACACAAACTTCGCATTTTAATGACTTTTTTAAAATCCTGGAAATGTAGCCAGATAATATAAAACTGGAACATGTCACCATTTTGCTAACAACAAAATCAGAATCAACAATAATGAAAACTACCTAATGCGAAAGTGATCCATAAAACTCAATATATTCTGACGATCTAATTGCTGGTGTATTGCCACTAGTTAACGACATCAAGTCGTTATATTTTTCTGCTGAAATTTTAAGTCGCTCAGGACTAAGAACAGGAATTTCTTCATGAAGGCAAGCTGAAACCTGTCTTTTCAAAGATAAAGATCTTGTAACTGTATCAGCATGACTTGTTTTGAAAAATAATTTTCCTGGTTCAGTTTTAAACACCGCATATTCCATCATTTCAGTCCAATTAATACTTTTTACTGTGTCGTCTTTTCCGATTGTAAGCAACCGTTATTCAGTTGCAATTTTTTTTAAATTTAGGAAGTCTGAGTAATCAAATTTTATCACCTCGTACGGTTTGTTCCTTTGCGCTAATTTGAAAATAGGTATTAATTGGCTAGGTATAATCACCTGCTTTCTTCAGTGCGTGAGCAATGGCACTGTGAGCGGAATCTCCCTCACTCTGACCGTGGCAAGGTACCTACTGAGAAACGTAAAACAATTTCCTTTATGTTTAAATAATTATTATTTATAACATACAGTAACGTAGATGCAACGACCGAGTTTTTATTTTGGCCGCTGCATCCATCAGAAAAGAAGTAAACTAGTTGGAATACTTTGTCGTCACTTTTCTTCAAAAAATAATAGAGTGCAGATGATATTTCACATGATCCCCTATTACTTTCTCCTTCGTGCCAAGTGAAGCAGTAACAATCTCCCGTTGCCATGTCGTAAATAGTAAAATTATATACCGAGAGCCGCCTTTTGTAGAATACTGCACTTTCATTACTGATAGGTAAGTTGATGACCTGTTGTAGATCAAAAGTTGCACATTGAACTTTTGATGGCGTTTTTTGAGTTCGTTTTTGCATTGTAAGTTACCTTGTGCCCAAAACTTCACAAATATATTTTGTCGAATATCTTCATTAAAAAGATAACAATCTCTTTGGTATTTTTTACAAGTGACAACGTTACATGAAACTTTTATTTCACGTCTTGGTATCGTTTTTTTGGTTACCTGGGTGGTATATTCCTCCCCAGTATCTTTCATAACTTATATAACTTTATTTAACTTTTATTTATTAAACTTCTTTTTGCTGAAACTGAGTCAGTTTGCCGCGAGACGACGGTTTAGGTTAACTGAGACGCGGTGGGTAACGTGGCGACTGGCGAAACGGGACGTTCTCCCCCCGCTCCCGCCCGCATTTCTAAGTCATTTACGATTCTAATGCAACTCAGTAAAGCTTAATATTTTATATAAATCAAACGCTTAAATGACAGCAGTTTAAGTCAATATCCTCAAAAAAAAATCACTAAATGTCGTCTAATAGGTACCATACGCCACAAAAAACAAAAATGTATAGTTAAAATGGATTTCACTAACAGTCGTATGGCATTTACTTCAGTCATATTTGTCATATTTGTTTTTTTTTTTATATCCAAGCAGATACGTCAACAGTGCAGCTCTTTCTTTAGAACGGCCATAGATAGAGTTATGTCATGTATTTTTCTTTTCAGAACAATTTTTCTTGGTGTATCGAAAATAGATTCAGACTCGCTAACATACTCAGAAATTGCTTGCATTCAGTGACGGATTAAGACTACTAGATGCCTTAAGCAATCCATGCCTGTGGGCCCCCCTATCCGTATGTCAACTAGAATCGGTCTTTAAACCTTTACCGCCTAAAAACATTAGTTTTTTGTAAAATAAAAGCATAAATTGATTTATTTATTGAAATGCGCCTTGCGGCTTTTCCGAGCATTGAATTCACGCAAGATAGTATTAACGTCTAACGTTTTTAACATATCGGACTCTATGTACAATATCGATAAATAATTATCGAGCCTTTCTTGTATCATCTTTGTCCTTTTTTCATTTTTTAATATTTTTAATTTTGAAAAAGAACGTTCCGTTGAGCAATTTGTAATCATAAGCGATAAAAATATACGCATAGCCCGGTCAATTTAAACCAAAAAATGAGGGTGAAGTTACATAAAGTCCCAACAAGCTGAATTTCTGTGAAGTTGTTCAAAACATAATTATAAACAATTTCTAAAAGTTCCCCATCATTCCCCTGTAAGGAAAAAAATTATTCAAGGTCAAAGGTCAAAAAAAAGAGTTTTTCGCTATTTTCAGCAAAACGGTAAGTTTTATCATAAAAGTACCTCAGACAAAAATTGTAGATCATAAAATTATCTATAAAAAATGTATAAATACTTTTTTTCTTACGAGCCACCGTTTCGGAGATATAACGATTCAAAAAGTTATAAAAGTTGTTATCGTCATAATATGCACACGTTTCCACGCCACCTATGAGGTAGTGTACTTAGCGCGTTTTTATAACGATTTTTTTAACAACTTTTATAACTTTTTGAATCGTTTCACAATTACTCAAAAAACAAAACATTTGATTTGCGGAGGCGCCAGGCTTGGGGCCCGCGGGGAAAGAGTGGTTTGTGATTGGCTGATCGCAATTCCGGGGCATTCGAATTGTCGAATGCACTAGCGGGCAGCGAGTGGGCAAGCGGGAGTGGGGTTATGACTCTAGGTCGGACTCTATGTCAACTTAAATCGCGCGAATTTTCAAATTAGTCCTAGAAACTTTTTTTGGTGTGGTTTTTGGTGACGTGAGAGTGAGACGTGATGCCCTAAGGACGGATTTTTTTTGTGCTTCTTCTGGTGCCCCCTCAGACGTGATGCCCTAAGCAATTGCTTAATTTGATTAAGGGTTAATCCGTCACTGCTTGCATTAATGCACCTTCGTCTAAAATAAATATAACATAATGTTAGTGATAGCTAAAATAATATTTTATTTGTTATACAAATCCGTAAAATTTTATTATTATTACTAACATCAATACAAGGAACAGCAGACTTCTTTAGAAAACGCTGGTATATTTATCCTCATCGCGAAAATGCAATGAACAGACGCAAGTTCTATCGGATGGTAACCAGGTTTCTTCACTGCAGTTATTTTGGACAAATTTTACCCATTTTTCCCTTTCCTCACGGCCCAGACATGGAAAGTGGAAACCTTGAATAGAAAAAATATTAATTACTTATCTCTGAACTAGCGGTCCGCCCCGGCTTCGCCCGTGGTACATATTTCGCAATAAAGAGTAGCCTATGTTCTTTCTCAGGGTCTAATGATTGTCTGTGCCAAATTTCATCAAAATAGGTCCAGTAGTTTATGAGCCTATTCATTACAATCAAACAAACAAACAAAGTTTTCCTCTTTATAATATTAGTGCAGATAAATAAATAATAATTCAATTATACGTTCAAGTCAGTAGCTTATACAATATCAATTAAAAACTTGATTAAAATCAATTAACAAAAAAAAATTGGTGATTAAGTAATTGATTTTCATATTTCATGATTTCACCTTTTTTCAATTAACATACAGTCCTTTTCTAAAATCTTTATATTATACTATAAAAATATACGCCAGCAAATATTACTAACAACACTTATTTCATGCCCTGAAAAAATTTAAGAATGTCATATCTTAAATTTTTAATCTATGACAAATGACGCAAAATGTCGCCCGCCAAAAATTTTGCTCTAAGACCTAAGTTTTAAAAATTATTATCTAGTTACTTACTGATGAAAAGTTATTCCTTTGCACTTTTCCGCATTATTTGTGCAATATCGTAACACACACGAAGGCATATTTGATGCGTTTCACTTTAAAACAAATAAAAAATGAGCGTGACGTTCGCGCCAATGAGCGAGCAAGCGACTGAGTGCATTTACGCCATATGGCGTATGTTGAGCGGTACATAAGTGATGTAGGCGGTGTCGTCTCCATATGTGTATCTCAATGATTGAACGATAGTTTTTATGTGTTATACATATAAATAATAAGAAATCATTACTAGGATTCGAGGTAGACAAGTTTCAAGTACTTTGTACTTTTTGTTATCACTCAATCTTCCACTTTATTTAGGTGAAAATTATTAGTTTAAGAATATTTGTTTTAAAATTTTTACACAGCTTTTTGTCTTATATTAAAGAAAAATTAGCAATAATATTTTATGTAGACACACAAAACTTCATTTAAGAGCTTAATATGTTGCAAAAATAGTTCTTATCTATGTATACGTAGAGCACAAAACGCCTTATAAGTAGATAGATGATAAAAAGAAAAAAGTAGTTGCGATATTTTGATAAGATAAAAACGTGCTGATCTCTCAATTACTTTCTAAATGTAAAAAATTGGATACGACAAAATTATTTCTTTAATAATTTAATTGGCCTAAAATGTGTATTTTTTGTATATCTTTTGTTCATTTCTATTTGTCATAAATCAAAATAATTATTCCATGTTATTTTATCCGCTGTTCGTGACAAAGCACAATAAATATTTGCGTTCCGAAAAGTATTCCCACTTGCGGATGAGAAGCGCATAGACAATCATTTATTGTCTGTCGTTTTGACATGATACATGGGGCACAAGTATTTTTTTTATTAGGCCACATTTGTTAGAATTGTTTCCATATCATTCATGTTAATATTTTCAGCAAAAAATTTAAATTAATAAGTTGTAATGTTAAAAAAATCGTCTTGTAACATATCTAGGAACAAGAACTATATGAATTATTTTATCTAAAAAGTAGCTACGCATATAAATTGTTCACATAACTACGCAAATTATAAGAGATATTGGTACCAATAAAATTAACGGTGTTGACAGCGATACGTAAAACAACTGTTATGTTACTGTATACTTACATAATAAAAGTAAAGCAAAATTAAATATAACAATTAAAACATAAGCTTATCTACATAAAGGGTGCTCTAATATGTTTCTACCCAACATGTAATAAGGGTGCAAGTTTATATAATTTATAATATGTCGCTGTATTTAAATAATCGGTTGTTATTGAGAAAGAACGAGAAGTGAAATACAATATAAGAAAATGTCATCTGTTCAATTTACTTTGAAATCTAAATATAAATAATACATCAAATATCAGACCTCACATCAGAAATAACTGAATGTTAACTACAGAATATATTTTCTATACTATTTCACAAATCCCTTACTTAGTAATTGAAATCGTATTAATCAATTCTATATTTTTATAGAATTCATTAGGTAAAGACAAGCAAAAATTTTACCGCCTTGCTAACGTTTGTACCTTATATTTGTACCTACCTAAATATTTGTGTTTAAATTTACATTATGTAAAATATGTAGCATATGTAGGATATTTTTTGTTTTTTTTTTCCTTCCAAATCTAAATTAAGTGTCTAGCAGGTGCATGAAAACTATGTAGATATTTTTTTAATCCTAGATTAAGTATCATTGTACAATTAAACGTAGATTAGATACTGACGGAGTTTGCAAGTATATTTTGCATAACAATGAAATATGAAATACTGTGATATACTCTTCCTATTTCGCTTTTCAACACAGATGGGTAGCATGTTATTTTGTTAAACTACTGTTTATTTATTCTTTTATTGTTTCATGGAAAATAAAAGTGTGCAGTTGGTTAAAGCGTTAAACGTGTTTTATTTTAAAGCAACCTTATATAACATTAAAAAATAAATAGTAAGTAGTTTTGCTTTCTATGTAATTTTACATCATTAACCTTGACCTCGCAAGTTTTCAAATGCTTTACACGCGTTGCTAAAATCTGATTTTATCTAAACTGTAAACAGTTACGAAATGGGACCCTTAAATATATCTATGGAAATTCTCGTTCGGAACTACCCTATTTGTTTTAAACTGATTAATGGAAATGGGGGAATGCTCGAAATGAACAGTACGACTTTCATTACCAAAGAGCTATCAGTCATAAATGCAAGGTCGAGGTTGAACAGCTATAAAACTTTAACAGTAGCAATTCCCAACTTGTCCTACAAGCCTTCAGACGCCGAACTTTCTGCGGTGGACTGGCACCGACGTCGCTACACATCGATTTTATATACAAAATACAACACTACCTCAGTCTTTACAATGAACCCCAACAGTTAGCATTTACGGGAACAAACCACACTAAAAACAATGACTTCAAGAGTAACTAGTAGGAAAATAATTAGCGAAGAATCTATAGAAGAAGAAGAATTATTTAGTCATTGTAGAGAAATGGAAGCAGTTTGTTATGCTCTTACAAAAGTGATAATAGGAGCCAACAATAAATGGAAAGGCTGTGGAGAAAAATCGTCTCACTCTTTATCGAATAGGAATTATATTATGGAGCTAGTGAATATACAGGTAATTTATGTTTACACTTGATTTACGTCGTGCAAACTTCAAAACATTAATTATTTATTTAAATAGTACAAAATCATAGAAACTTTAGGATTCCGAGTTCCGACAAACTCAACTTTCAGTTCAGATTTATAGGTAATGTTCTATTGCAGGTATTAGATCAGATAATAGACTATTTAACGAAACTAGTTAAATCGTTTTACAAATTAAATCCTAAATTAGCTAGATTAAAAAAAGAAAACTTTTTAATTGTGAGTAAACATGATCACATATTTGAAAAGTTATGCAGCAGGAGATTTATAATGTTGCAAGCGATTAACAATCTAATAACGACAATATTAGCGACGTGCCTTCGTAGAGAAGATTCGAGGAAAATGATCGAATCATGTTTATGGTAAGTGTATTTTATTTTTCAGCACAAGTTTTAGATTTATTGATATTGCCTATAAAACTAATTAAAGCGTATCAAAAGCCTCCTAATGGATAAGGTAAAAGGGTTCGAACCATAGAAATGTAAATAACAAGACACGTTCGAAGTGTTTATCAATAGCTGCTGCATTTGTTTCAGTTTGGTTGGAATATACAACAACCTAACAGGTCTTAGTTATAAAAAGTTTGCAGTAAAGTTTAATGTGTGCAGTAACACGTATCCTAACACTATAAGTGAAACGAAACCTATTACTCTCACAAAAATTGTACAGGTAAGCGTTTTTTATATTTTAGTTATACACATTTTTCAACAGTATTTATTCTATAGAAATAATTCAAATGCTTTGCCTTTTGACCTCTTTAATAATGAGATAAAGATATAAGATGAATACATGACCTTTACAGCTTTGACATATAGGTACAATAGAGCAAAATGGTTAAAATGTTTATATAATGTTATATTTTGATCATGAAAAAAATATATTGTATTTTAAGTGGAAATTTAATGATTGAATTAATCATTCAAACACTTATTTTAGATACTTTCCAAGAGCCGTACTGAAGTGAACTGCCATCGGCTAATAAATTGTTTAGTACAAATGTATCATCCCGAAGACCACTTGGACGCCTCTGACTCAAGCAGTGTAGATAGTTTGGAAATTTATCAGTAAGTTACTTTTTACCATCACTAACTTACTTACATACATACCTACTATTTATTCATTTCAACTCTGGTGGCATATTTACCCAGCTTTTTGAAAAAAATTTTTACGAAATCAGGATCTTTTCAAAATTAAGATTTTTCATGAAAAGCTTAAAAATAAGCATATCTCCAATGTATTTTCCAAATCATACATAGAAAACGAAGTTTAAAGCACAACCCAGCACTATCGTAACAAAAACTATGGTCAATTTCGTTAATTATTATTTTTCAGCACATTAACAAAACATATAACTCCGCCTTCATCGTCAGTATCAAAGCAAATGGATATTAATAAACGTCGGGAAGCATTTATTGAAAATAGAAAAGCTAAAATGAAACAAGCGCAAAGTCTTGTCGAACAAAAAAATGGCCACACGAAGATAGTTGAAGTTCTAAATCCCCAAAATTCAGACTCAGAAATACCTTATACTTCACTTTTGTGTAATGAATTTATATTGGAGAATATGTTTAATAATGAAGGTAAATTTTACTGCATTGCAATTTGCATGATTGTAGGAATATAGAGTTTTCCGACATCTTGCAGTTGTCTACAGAATCATAAGGTGTGGCGTAAATGAAACGCAAGCTCAAACTTTTATCCATTCAACTATAAGTCTGAATCGTCAAATTGCATAGAATTTACAACAAGCTCGCAATTTTTATTCAAATCATATCGTTATAGTTAACTTTTCCATGTATCAAAATTCAAATACTAATAATTCTTAAATATAGAAAAATATAAAGAGTAACCTTGACCTAAATATGTTGCTTTACCTACATTAATATTTCTATAAATTTTGGATAAAAGGCGTGTTAATGGAGCAACCATTAATTACATGAACTTGTTTCTCTATTTCTGTAGTGTAAAGCTGAGCCTGGCACCGCTAGAGTCGTGTAAATTTTTTAAATTCTCTAACTGCTTAGGGTTATAGTTGGGTATAACTTTGTAAATTTATTCATAACTATAAACTATAGAATTTAACTGACTTACTTATCTTTCAGAAAATGTTAATAGTATTTTACAAAGTGAAGAAATTTATATAGAGATTCTATTAGATACAGTTGCGAATATATCTCCACTGTTATTGGGTGCTAAAGGAGTTAAGAAACTTAAGTCAGGTAATTTTATTTCAGATAAATAAAAGTAGAATAAAAATAAATAGCTTTCGAACAATCTACATAGGTACTTACTAAATGAAATTTAAAATATAATAGGTAGACAACAAGCAAGCAAAAAGGCGGCGCAGAAAGTGACTGAATATTACCAGAACATTCTATGGGGCGATGTCGGCAATTGTTTGGAACATATAGTTCTTTGGTGGTCTTCGTTTCCCTTGGCTGTAAGGTAAACTACAATTCATCACTTTGATACTAGCCTCTAAGAATAAATGCATCTAAAAAACGGTTAGTTTTTAGCTGACCTATAACTAACATACAAATAATATTTTAATGAATATTACTATTCAAATTTTTTTATTCTTTTTTTATAAAGATCACCTTACGTAAGTCAAAATCTACGAGAATGGCTGTTTTCAACCTTCAATGTTAACAGTAAGTAAGTCTATACTTCTCAACATATTTATCACTTTAATAGAAAATTCAGAACTAAACATTTGTTTTATATATAACAGATACACCGGAATTAGTACTATCTGCTCTACGGATTTTAGCAGATGCATTGGGCTGTCATGTGACATCTACGTCGTGGGATAAACATTTTGGGTAGGTAACACTCATACTTTTAATATTATGTAAACGATATTTGCATATTGCACAATAGTACAAGTTTATAAAAGTGTGTGCGTGCGTGCTTGCATGAATGCGTTCGTGCGTGCGTCATACAGATAACAGAAATGGTTACTTCTTATAGTAATTGTACAAATTTATTAATTATTCCAGAGCAACATTGACTACTAACTTGAGGCCAACGTCCTTGAAAATTCACCCTGAACTGTCTATAAATGTTACAGAAGTAAGTTCAGCTCCATTATTACTAGAACTTAAATTTAGTCTACGACTTAGGTTAAATGTATATTTGTTTCCATGTCCCAATTATTACGTAGATTTAAATTGTACTGTTTACTTCTGCATTAGATTTCTTGTCAGTTAAGTACCTATATAAAATGGTCGTGAAGAATTATTATAATATGTATGTGGGTTATTTGCAGTAGTAGTGGTAAAAACTAATAAATTTTACCTTTTTTTACAGGCAACAGAAACGGGTGCAAATTTCGCGTTAATGCTTCAAGAGCTTGTTTCTCTCAACAATCACTGTGAAGTAACGTGGGACTATATTATGGGTGCGCCACTAGAAGACTTACCAATTGTTGAACAAATACCAATTTTACATAGACTAGGTTCGTAATAATGTTATATCAAAATCATCCCTATGAAAAATTAACCTTTAAAAATTATGCTGGACCAAATTTAGTTTTTTAATAAGCTCAACCTTATCCTGATAAGAATAATTGATTATCTCAAAAATGTCGTGTCGTAGGTAGTATAACATTTTCAAACATTTTAAAATCGTGATTACATAGGTACCTATATTCTTACAATCATATTTAAAAAAGAACCCATATTTATTAGTCCATCAAAATAACATACGTATATCGTATGCATGTGAAATCTAAAACCAACAAGACAAGTGATAACTGCGTTAAAAAACAACCGACTTCAAACTTGCACTTGCAACATTTACAAATACAGACAAAAATGCTCATAAAATAAAAAACTACTGGGCCTATCCGAATAAAATTATGGGACCAATTCGACACCATCCCGCATCGAACGCATTTTACGCATATCCAATTGGTTCACTGCTAATAATTTATTATTAAATGCAAAAAAAACAAATTGTGTAGAATTTATCCTTCCAAATGTAAAAAAGGTAAAAAGGGATATTATTTTAAACGGGGAGGTATTATACCCTGTGGATTCTACTGTTTTTCTTGGATTGACACTAGATGAGAAGTTACAATGGGGGGCCCATGTTGCCGCCACCGCTGCTAAGCTTAGTTCAGCTGCATATGCAGTTCGAAGAATAAGGCATCTCACCGATGTAGACACGGCTAGATTGGTTTATTTTAGCTACTTTCATAGCATTATGTCCTATGGAATTCTTCTATGGGGCAGGGCTGCAGATATTGAAACTATATTTATATTACAGAAAAGAGCCATACGCTCTATATATAATTTACGTGCTAGGGACTCACTAAGAGATCTCTTTAAGAATACTGGTATCCTCACTGTACCATCACAGTATATATTTAATAATATTTTATATGTACACAAAAACGCAGACTTACACACAAGAGTAGGAGATAGACACTGTTATGGCACAAGGAACAGAAATAAAATTGAAATGCCATTTTACCGGTTAACTAAAGTTAAAAATTCATTTATGGGTCAAGGTATACTTTTTTACAACAAAATTCCTCATAGTATTAAAGAGTTTAGTAGTGCTAAATTTAAGAATTATGTAAAAAACGTCTTAGTTCAGAGAGCCTATTACAGCATTAAGGAATATATGGAAGATAAAAACCCATGGAGGGTTGTCGCGTGAGAACCGCAGGACAGTTCTTTGGCATATTATGATAATATATACGTACGGTTACTTACATATTTTGTAAAATTAAATTGTAATACTGAAATGATTTAAAAGAGCAACTATGGAGTTTCTTGCCGATTCTTCTCCATAGATACTGCTTTCCGAATCGGTGGTAAATGATAAAAATATGTATTGACGTTTCAAAAGTGCTTCTCGGAGAAGTCTAATTGAATAAATAAATGTTTGAGTTTGAGTTTTGAGTTTGAACAAAAAACGAATCACGTAAGTCGGTTCAGAAACCTCGGAGTAATCGGTATGTTTTTTTTATGTATGTAACATAAAAAAAAACATACCGACCGAATTGATAACCTCGTCCTTTTTTTAAGTTGGTTAAAAAAGCATTTAATTCAAATTCTGCTTTTCAGATCATTCCATCCATACATATCGCTTATGGTGTTTGGCTGAAACGCGGCGACTCGCTAACTCGTGGGCGATGGACGATTTCTTTCGCATCGCTCATAACGATATGGTCGCCTGTATGGAACAGCTTAATAATTTGCGATTTGCTGATCATACTGCTACTATTGAGTTAGGTTTGTATTTTGATTGAGAATCTGTTAAACCACACACTATAAATTAGTTAAACATGTATCATAACATATTTGCCTTGTACGGAAACAACGTACGGAACTTATACGGAAACAACGATATTCTAATGTGGTGACGAAACACAATCTATACATATAATAAATCTGTAGAAGGGTCAATTCTGTACATTGAAAATATTGAAAAAATAAATAGCAGGGGGTGTTACTGGATCGATACCAAACCCAAATATGTGATTAAAAAAATTTTTGTCTGTCTGTCTGTCTGTCTGTCTGTCTGTCTGTATGTGAAGGCATCACGTGAAAACTAGCGGTTCGATTTCGATGAAACTTGGTATAATTATACCTTATTATCCTGGGCGTAAAATAGGATACTTTTTATCCCGGAAAAATACGTAGAAAAAAAATAATCTTAATTTTTCAGTTTTATCCATAGATGTTGTTCCGTAGAACCGCGAACACACGTTGCGTATTATTATAGGCCTAGCCGTATTTGGGAATTGGGTCCAATAGATATTTATAAGATGTTATTGTCAGAGGTACTCAAAATGGATAAATAAACCATCCACGCGAAGACCAACATCCGCGCGGACGGAGTCGCGGGCGGAAGCTAGTAATTTAATTTTTTTTTTCTGTTTATTTGTTACCATTTGACTGACCTATGAAGCAAACAACAAACCATTTAAAAACCATAACTTTACCGATTACTGAGGAACATTGACGCGACCTTCAATAGGTAGGACCATAGGTAGGACCTATAATATTATTTTAACTATCCCATGGAGGTATTATTACGACGTACCTACTTACGTAGTACATAGTAACTCAATGACCAAGGGTGAAGCCGGTACAGCGACATTGTGCGTATAAACATTTTTTTTTATTTCCGATCATTCCTTCGAACATTTGTATCCTATTCTGTTCTAATATTGCTGGTTTATTGAATCAAACCATAGAAAAACTATCCATGTAGTTTTAAATTTAAATTGCGGTTGCGGGTAGTTTACACAAAAAATCTACGAAAGGAAATCGTTGACGGCGACGCGTAGGTAAAAAAAGTTGTTTTTATTTATAGTACCGAAGTCAGATATGTAAATAATAAAATTGAAAACTACTTTAGAGTTTAGAGGCTAAAAATAATCATTGCGGTTAGGTATTGATTGATAATTTTTTATGCTTCGAAATACGTAGTTAGATAAGTACCTGGTCAATAAAAAATAAAAATATAACTTAGGTACATGGGGAAAACACTCAAAACAATTTAATGATATATGAAAGGTTTTCGTTTTCACAGTTTTCAGCATGACATCAAATTTAGTTCCGAGTTGAGCTTAGCGTAGCTTTTGAAATATAAATATTCTCTACAATAGAAAAGCTGCGTAACTCCAAAACAATTGTATCTAATCCATGTCTCAATGATACTGGGTGCCCAGTTTCAGACAATTAATTTTTAAGCGATTTGTATAACACTTGCTCCTGCGGTAGTCTATTATGCCAGTACAATGGCCGACATTGTCAGTAATTGAGGCCAACAACCCTTCCTGATTTCTACATTATACGCGGGTTGTGGTCACGTGACACAAAAGTAAACACAGGGCTGCCATAAACATATCAGAGGTCAAAATACTAGAAGCAAAAAAAAAAAAACTAAGCAAGACAACAGATATTGAACACCTTATTGAACACAACCTAATTGATGTTCTCTTACCCCTAAACCTATATACATATATATGTAGTAAAAAGTTACTATGCTTATGGTGTCGTCATCTTATATATAAAAATGAATCGCAAAATGTGTTGGTAAGCGCATAACTCGAGAACGGCTCAACCGATTTCGATAATTCTTTTTTTATTATATTCCTTGAAGTACGAGGATGGTTCTTATGTAGGGAAAACGTAAATTATGTACCACGGGCGAAGCCGGGGCGGACCGCTAGTAAGTATATATCTACAAAATAATGTAAACTAATGTGTATTAAAAAAAAATTTAAAAAAAAATTTTAAAATGGCTATATTGTCACTTATATAATTTAATGATACATTTTTTTTACAGGGAAGATCGGCGTTCATGAAAATGTATGCGCTAAAATGCGAGAAAAGCTTGTTTCCGAAGTGAAAGTCAACATACAAAAATTAAAAGTAAGACATACTTAACTCTTACCTATAGTCTGAAAAGGAAATGTATATGCAATTTCTCAACACACACTCAAAAAATTCGAATTTCTGCTGATAGCAACCAATTTTGGCCTGATTCAAATGGTACATGACCATACTATTAAATATTGTTCTTTTATATAAATACCACACAATATGCACTTGAATATAGTCTTATTTTTTCGTAACAAAACAGACCAATAATAAATCAAATTCCATTTCCAGGATGCTACAGAAGAAATAACGTTTGTGCTGTCATCAGTTTGTGGGACGACCAGTCTCGCACATCTAACCATGATATCTCCGAGCAATGCGGACTGGCGCCGCGTCACACAACCACCCAGTGTAGAACATTCCATATATGTTCACGAGTTTCTGAGTTAGTTCTTATTGTCTACGAATTAGGGTTGATTTTCCCTTGTGTTATAGCGTAAGTGTTTGAAAGAAGAGCGGTTTGAAGGACCAAGTCTCGCACATCTAACCATGATATCGCCGAGAAATGCAGACTGGCGCCGCGTGACACAACCACCCAACGTGGAACATTCGATATATTATGTTCACGAGTTTCTGAGTTAGTTCTTATTGCTTACAAGTTAGGGTTGATTTTTCCTTGTGTAATACGATTTAAGATCTTATGGTACCCTTGCTAACGGAATACGGATGAGCGTTATGATCCTGTAATTTGATTTACTTGTCTAATATAGGTAGTCAGTAACAGTAAGACACAGAAGGCTTATCAATTTAGTAAAGAAAATCGATCAGGTAAATAGATTTGCATAAGTGACCCATACCCAGAAAGGGTGAGACTACATGAGTGCGAGTAATATGAAAACAGAAAATAAAATACTACGACAAATACATTGATGATGATTGAATTCTTCAATATCATTTCAGATAAAATGTTACTTCCCGTAATAAAAGCGACTGAAGATATAACAACACTAAACATGGTGCTAAGGATAATGTGCGAAGCGTGGTTGCATCACATTTACGTAGCACAAGTTAAATTTACGTACGTAATCAAAAAAGTGCCTTAAGTTATTAAATAATTTCATTTTGATGTAGCGTTATGCGAACTTATTGATACTAGTTTTTTAATATTTATTTATTTAACACTGTCATGAAAATAAGTGTAGTAATTGGTGCTCTTAATTACAGAAAAGACGCTGCAGTTCAATTATTAGCAGATTTCAACGAGGTTCGCAATTGGTTGAATGAATGTAAACCGCTTACCGCGTTGGCAAGAAAACAAATGCTGCAAAATGAAGTTTTGAGGTAAAAATATGTTATAATATTATATTTTATTCCCTTTTTGAAGGAATCAGTATACATATTTAAAAATTCCTAATTTCTTTATTCTGTAGGCGATGTGAAGGTGTAGGCAGGTTGTTACTACATGCACCAGGCGATCTCATTTCGATGCAGGAGTCTACTATGCCATCGGCAAAGATAAGAAAAGATGGTAAACATTGGTGATATGATTTTTATAGCCTAAAAGTCCCCTGTATACCTTATACTAATACATAATTTATTATAGGAATATAATAATTACATAGTTTTGGATAGGAACGTAATAATATTAATAAATTTAAGTCAAATTTCGTAATACATAGTCGTCAAACAACGTAGTCAAATTTGTACGAGCCTTTTAGGTATCAGATGGATAACACTTGCCAATTTTCTATGCTAAAGTTTTAGCTTTCTAGATTCTGTATAAAATGAATAAAACAACCATTTAAAAAACATAATGCTACTGTTTTTCACACAAAAGATGAACGCGAAATAAAACACACAACATTTATATATAATATCTATTTATTTTCACAGATAACGAAACCCCCGAACAACTAATGCCGGCTGAAATGTACGTGCCCAATCAAAAGCAGTGGTTAACTCTACGAGCCAATAAAATCTCTGGGCCCGTCGCTTTTACACTTTGCTGTTTGGTTTTATATTAATGTTAAATATATATTTTTTATGTTATCAAGTTGTATAATTTTCCCCAATTAGCATGAAAGAGTATTATTGCGATGATCGGTATGTTCCCTTTTAAACAAAAAGCTAATCTTCACAAAAAACAAATTGAAATATGTTACATTTCATGCAAATTTTGGTTATGTTTGCACCTGGGTACATTTTATAAATTATAACATAATAAAAAAAATATAGGAAGTAGGAACACACTAAATGGAACGAAAAGAAACAAAGAAAATTCATTGATTATTTTATTCATTAAACTTACAATCTATCTATACATTATCACATAAAACAATATTACAATAACAAATTCAAATTTAGAGGGTATTCGTTCTCAGACATTTTTTACGAAAAAAATTAGACAAACTGAAATAGTACATAGTTATGCAAACAATCAACGAACTATCACATTTAAGGCCAAATTGCTATAGGCGGCACGTAACCATAGCGCTAATATGGAAGGGATTTCTGCTCGATATAATTATTATTTAGATAACTTAGACTTCTGCCCAAGTTCGGGCCAGCGCTAAAGAAATTTGCCGCTAGACATACATAATACATACATATCAACACCATTCACATTTACAAAACCACCATAAAGAACAGACTGACCAATAAACAAAACACAACTATAAAAAATACATCATATATCTCTTTCTGCCTCATACAGATTAATCGTTTTGTCTCTTTCAAGTCTCTCTATGACATAAAAATGTTTTCCTCTTCTTGTATTCGAAGCAAAGCGTTATGGAGCGTAGCGCAAGTTGTAAAACTAAAACGAATTAGTTACATCACACTGCGCTCCAGAACGCAACACAGCGATGTCGTTGAAAATGCGACGTGGAGAATAGAAGATATCTTAGTTTTGAAACCTTCGTTGCATCTCGTCTCGTAGATTGCGAATTAAGAGAATATATGACGAATTCGTATTTTCCAATCAATTATCATATAAGTATATTTAACTAAATATAAATTGCAGAAAAATAATTTTATTAAGCTATATTAAATGATTTCATTTCTATTATCAGCGTCTAATAACTAGATTTGACATGCGTTAATACTTAACAACTACTAACTTAAACATATGACATAGACTTATAAGATTTCTATACTACACTAAATAAAAGATGCTCGATTTCACACTCATAGCTTCTTTTACTCACCTTACCATTTGCACAACACATAATATTACACACAAAAAATAAAAAGGTATGACTTATAATGACAACTTGTAGAAATCTTAAATACATCTATGATCTAGGGAGCATATAATTTCATATAATTATCTAAATGGATTTGTATATTTTTCACATCGATATCAATAATATAAAAATGGCAAAAATAAAATGATCTACAAGCTGAAAACAATCTTACAACTACCCTCACCACAACCCTCACCACAAAAACAGAAAATACCTACAAGTTCTCACTCTAATCATCATCCGAATCGGATTTCCTGCATTTCTCCTTCAACTTGTCATATTCGTTGCGAGCTATTAGATCCTGTTTCAATTTTTCCATATCGTTTAGAAGACTGCTGACTTGTACATTTTCATATTTATCTGTCTCTGTGTCGCTATCAAGACCAGAGTCATCATCGTCATTGTCATGTCGTTCATCGTCAGATTTTAATTCTTTAACTTCCGTGTCTGATACGGGGTTGTCCGATTCGGAACTTTCTTCCAGTTTATTATCTGATCGATACGCTTTGGGCACTTTGTCCTCGTCTTGTTTGAGGAGAATGTCCTTAGTGCTGTTATAGCTATCCACACCGTCGTGACGTTTGCGCTTGCGCTTCATGCTCTTCGCGATTACACGCTTCTGGTGGTCCAGTTGAGGGAATAGTTCTGAAATATGTATATTTACATTTAGTGACAAATAAATTCCATTTATATTACAAAAATAATTGCTAAAAAATCCTTGTGTCAAAATATCACAAATATAAGAAAATTAAATTTTATACAACTTCGTCGAAATTGCTTTGAAACGACTGCTCAATTTACTTTTTTTATTAAATTATGAAAAAAAATACCGCAGTGTGGAAGAGTACTGACTACCTTAATTCTTATAACTCTCTAAACAACAAAAAAATCATTAAACATAAAATTTTCTATCTCTTTAAAATTATGTACTATATCGTGTACACGTGTTGTGTACACGATATAGTACATACTTACCGTGCGCGCAGCTGAGCGCCTGCTCGGCCGCGTTCATCTCGGCCTCCTGTATGGAGTGGCCGCGGCCGGCCGCCAGCCGCCGCCCGCGGAAGTACACGCCCACCGTGTACACGCGCGTGTTCGTCGGGCCCAGACACTCGATCACCCTGTATATACATCATTATTTAGGTTATTAAGGGCCGATTTTTCAATCCTTCGATAAATCTTATCCGTCCAACAAAGTATTACACAATAATATACAGATGTTACCTGTAAAACATATCAAAAAACGAGCAAATAACACATTTTTGAAATTGAATTGATTTGATTGATTGATTTGAACACATTTTTAATACGATATTCCGCGAATAAGATTTAACCAAGGATTGAAAAATCGGCCCTAAAATAAAAAAAAAATATTGTGTCACAAGTTACGGCAACGGGTCCTTAACAAATCTCTGACACTAGCGCATTTTTCTGTAGTGCAACGTAATTTAAAGTTTTAATTATATTACAATTAGAATTATATTCATTTTTCGATATCTCGCTCATCGTCCAAGAAATAATTGTAACAAATAAAATTATTAAATTATAGAATAAGAAAATTCGAAACTTACGAAAATAAGTTTATTTTGGGGCCTCCGGCTGCACACAGCGCACATGTTTCACAAAACAAAATTTATGATTGGCAAATCATACAAACAAACATTTTTGAATAAAATAAAATTAATTTAGCATTTTATCTTTTGTTCCGAAATATACCTACAGAAAAATATTGCCATATGAAAGGAGCATATCAATTGATTGATGATTATCAGACAAATTTTTCATTATATAAAAAAATTTATACAGGTTGTCCCACCGTAGGTATACTAAGTTTACAGGGACTTACAGTTTTGTATACCATGAACACATAAAAAATACTCTGTTGAATTCTCAAAGCTTTATATGTACATCCCTAACTGGCAACCCGCCCACCATTTGCTTATTAAAACTCAATATCCATACTAATATTATAAATGCGAAAGTAACTCTGTCTGTCTGTCTGTCTGTTACTCAATCACGCCTTAACTACTGAACCAATTTGCATGAAATTTGGTATAGAGATATTTTGATACCCGAGAAAGGACATAGGATAGGTTTTATCCCGGAAATCCCACGGGAACGGGAACTATGCGGGTTTTTCTTTGACTGCGCGGGCGATGCCGCGGGTGGAAAGCTAGTAAAAATATAAGTCTTACTTGTAAACAGGTATATCCGGTTCCCCTCCTTCCATAGAGCGTAGAGTGAGGCAACATTGCTGCAATTTCGACTTTGGATCGTTCCAGTCTTGATTCATAATGAACTCTTGTAAACGTGGGAATAGACACGCGTTACAGAACACTTGACAGTATTCTAGATTCTAGGACAAAATAAATATGGGTGTAAATTGTGTTGAAAAGAAATTCCAATAAGTTCTAGTGCAATTAAGTTTTATTAATTCATTTTGAACAAAGACACAAAAGTAGAAAAAAAACACTATGAACGCTTAATAATAATTATTATTAATTTAAAAGAACTTAGGGCGAGTCAGCATTCAAGTTCTACCTCTTTTATCAGACAGAACCTTTTTTTTAACGTAGTATATATATAATATATAAATTATTAACAAAATATCTGGCATAAAATAATTTTAACTCACTTTATCAATATACAAAGCACCCAGGAAAGCTTCAAGCAGGTCAGCCTTATGTTTTTTGGCGGTCGGTTTCGCTTTAGGGTTGTTGTATATCGCGTAGTCCGACATGTTAAGGTCGTCGCACACCATCGCTTGTGTACGGTTGTTTACTAGTGACGAACGTAGTAACTGTAAATAATTATTTGCGTGAAAAGGATTGAAAATGTAAGTTTTTAGTCGAAGAAGCATTTCAAATAATTGATAGAATTAAATTTTGTACAAAAATACTATCATTTGACTATTTCTTTCAAATAGACCATGTTGACGTGACAACGTCTTAAATTAGGTTGCGGCTGGGAGTCACTTATGAAAAAGTGTAACGCTCGGTAACGTTACGATGAGTCACCGAAAGAGGCACGCGGGCATGGTTAGCCCGCCTAAGAGCGAGAGAGACAGACATAAAAAGTCGTTGTCACGTAAAACTTTCGCCCGTATACCGACTTTACAGGCAACCAATTTTTTTTTATATTCAAACTTTTTTTGTATTTTTCTTTAAAAAGTTTGAAGGTGGCTTGTTACTTATATTGAAAAATCATTAAAAGATAACAACTGCAGAAAAATAATTTCTAAGATTTTTTTTATCACTTAAAATGAAAATGATTTAAACAAGACTTAAGAACTATACTCACCGACAAATGCCCTTCATGATGTTCAGGGAAGTGCCTATACAGTTTATCAGATACAACAAGCTGTAGTACCGTATCGCCTAGGAACTCTAAACGCTGGTTAGAACCTAGGGTTAGGTTCGTGAAACCCACTGAACGGTCTGTGAATGCTCGCGCTAGGAGACGAATGTGCTTGAATTTTACACCTTTAATAAAAGATATTACAATTCATTTGATAAACATGAAAGAAATAAAAATATATATTATATACAAAAGAGGTACGAACTACACTAATCTAGCTTTAAAACAGAACTGCAGTAAAACATACACGTAATTACGATGACAAGACCATAGGCTACGCAAGTTATGAAAACAGTAAGACCGAACAAAACCAGATACGATATTTTATACTAAATATTTCTTAATGTGCATTGCGACATCAATAATTATGTAAAAATAATCTCTATAATTTTCCGCGTATCTTACCTATAGACTCCTCAAAAGCGGTCAACTTTTGCAGAAACTCAAAGTCTTTGATATACTGCCGATCTCCCAAAGGCTCTTGTTCTTGCAACGAGTGTGCTCGTTCCTTCATCCAAATGTCGTACAGTATAGGCTCGTTGTGCCATAGCGCTTGTGCGAATACGCGATCTGTTATCTAGAAAAGTTGAATAAATATAATGGTAAATAATTTTATTTGTCGATATATTTGGGGCTTAGAGAAACTTGATTCTAATAGGCCATCCACACGTCTGCCGAACAACGTGACAAACAATGAACACATAGGGACGGCGCTATACAGAGAAGCGAGAAGGAAATAAGTAAATTTCTTTTCTTCGTATAGTGCTGTCCCTATATCTTCTTGATAATTTTTTTTCACTTGTAACATATTTATTTACGCATTTTATAGTCAGTGAAACTGGTAAAAACACTGGTATTAAAATACAAGAACTACTTTAATACTGATTTAACGCAAAAAAATAATAATTATTAGGTATGTATTATTTATCAATTTCGCTACCTCAAGTCCAGCATCAAGGAAAAGTCCGCCCATGAGAGCTTCAAAGCAATTGGCCATAGCGTGACGCATCACTACTTCTCGACACAAATCCGACCCGTGCGCGTACAGCATGTATTGTTCTAAGCCTATATTCTGTAAAGTATTTTGTAAGGAGAATAAATAGAAAAAAATATGAAAAGAATAATCATTTTTAAGTAGGTATGCATTTCTTTAATCAAACTATCGTCAACGCAAAAATATCGTCTCGACAAATAAGAGCGCACTTGAGAAGTGAGCTTTTTCTAACTTCTAATTTTTAATCGATTCTATTCACTTCAAATTAAGGTGGAAAATTCAGGGTGGAAATTTTCAATGGAGCCTGGAGGGAAAGTAATTAATATAATACACTGGAAGATTTTTGAAAATTCACTAAACACTACCGGGAATCCGTCCAGAAGTATAAAGGCCAAGAACGTCCATACAACATTTCCATCCATTTATCAGGCACGAACTTTATTATTAGAGAAAAAAATGAGATTTTCAATTCTATGATTGTACAAACCTTAGCCAACAAAGCTAGATGTTGGTTCTGCACGATAGCCGCTCTATACGTAGCTAGACCACCTTCAGCTAAACCGGGGAACATTTTGAACAAATGTATGGACGATATGAACTCAACCACTGCGTCACCGAGGAACTCGAGTCTCTCGTTGTGTTTGATTTCCGATTCCGTTTCGTTGCTTTTGCCGAAACGTGACATTATGTTGATTAGGGTCACAATACCTGGTTACAAATTAAATAAAATTTTCGAAGTTATTTCGGAGTGAGGGATGTGTAAGATTTTCTTCCCTTTTTGCACACAAAACTGAAGAATAGATTAGTACTCACGCCTCAAGACTTTAATAATACTGTTATTTAAAACACATATTCAGTTTAATATAAAAAAAAATTATTGGATTTGTAACTTTGTAGCTAATATAAAATCTAAATCTGAAAATATTACTTTTAGATATTTTTCCTTTTCAGCTGTACGGTTTTACTTTATAAGCATTAAGTAAGCTCATTATCATAAAGTGACATTCATATTAGATAATAGGCGGCTCACCTTTCTTTCTAGTATAATGAATTCTCCTATCCCCATACTCAGGTTGTCTTATCCCACAATTTGTTAGCGTATTTCTCGCATGATCAGGATTTGTGCCAAAGTTCTCTCTATACGAAGGGTGCGTTAAAGCCGTTTGAAGTAAAGCCCTTTGTTTGAATTTATAACTGATTATGTTCTCGAGACTGTCTAGAGATTTGTGGAAACGCAAGTGACGGACCAGAACTGGGATTAACATGGCGTGCTGAAATTGAATAAGTTTTAGATTTGTATTAGTGAAAAAACAATAATATAATGAAGAGACCAAATCCCTGCTAATTTTATCAAATGTGTATGTGTGTATTTCATAATACTCTTATAACTATGCAGACTGTCCCGTCATCGATATGCTCAATGGAATTTTTCATACGTTAATAACGTTTAAATCCCCGACGCATTTTTTTCTTTTAGATTAATTCAACGGCAGGACACCCAGTGTAAAGTCTGTATTATAAATTTAAATCATGTAAATATTTTGTACATTAAAGTACAAATCCACACATTGTAAAAGACATCGCACAGCGGCAATATTTATTTTGCTCAGACAAACTGACGAGCTATAATAAATAATAATACTAATAAATAAATTATTATAACTTCAGCTACAAAGCATATTTTCAGGACAATATGTTTCAATATAAAAAATCCTTTTCCATACTTGCACAACATCACACATAAGCCCCGTAGTGTGGAAACCTTCAGACGATATAGCGACTGTGACATCTCTTTTCATTTTACTCTGTGTGCGCATTTCTTGTAACGTCGCTTCTTTGGCCGCGAGCTTTTGGCGCTCGTTGAAAGATGGTTTCGCCATGTTGGCTATCAAATGACGGTACTTTACGTAAAAACGCCAGGCTTTTTGGTATCTGAAATAAATAAATTATTTTCTTGATACTTTTAATTTATTCGACAATTCGCTTGAGGAATGTTCTTGCATCTAACGGTTTTATTTATGTAAAACTTAACAGTTAATATTCGATTTCTAACCGAAATACGTTGTCAAAAATGTAGGTAGTAGGCACTACAATCATTTTGTCTTGCCAATATAAATAAAATAATATTTTGACTAATTGATTATTATTAGAATATTATTTTATAGCCCTTACGCGAGCGAACCCGCTTGGAAAACATACTAAAACTATAAGAAAATGTATACTTACTCTGGATTACCCGCATAACTGAGTTGAGGTGGTCGTATACCGAAATGCACAATTTCCGGGTAAAATGTACTAATATCTTTGGAATTTTTAACACTAAACGGAGGACTGCGATCTATTTGATCCACTCGAACTGAACAGGGCTTTTTCCCTGGATATGTCACTATCATGCCTATAAAAATATGATAGTATAAAGTAAAATATTCATTTAGTCGCAAAGATTACACCAAATGCAAATAATGGCATCACTCAATTCAACAAAAATACAAAAAAATTAAGATTTTTATGAATTATTGTGAATTCGCAAAAAGATATTTCGCGATTCCCAACAAGCATGGCAGGACTTGATATGAATATATATATTAGCCGAATATAGCTTATATACCTTTAATCCTGTCAACAAATTTTTGCCAATGATAATGATCCATGTTATGTACTTCTTCGAGTGATTCTGGTGGGATCAATAGACCACTTTCATCTATTAAGTATTTTAATACTTCACACATTGATAATACCTTTAAAAATCACAAAAAATAAAAAAATATGTGGTCATAATTAACGTAAAAAAATAGAGGAAAAAATCATTGAGATAATAATATTAATATGGAGCAGACACCACGAACAAAATCTGTGCGCCAAGCGCGGCGGCGCAGGGCGCGCGAATGACGGCTAGACAGTCATAGATTATGCGATGTCACTGACTCACCGCTATAGAGGCGACACTTTGTTTCATTCTGTCTATTTTATTGGGTGCCACTCCTTACATGCACGTTGACTTGAAATTTTCTTTGTACTTACTTAATATTTATTTTAGGTATAAACTGACTTTACTACGCGGGGCTAACAATATCTGGCATATAATATAGGATGATGTAAATAGTGACGTCATATGGAATAATTTAATTTTTTTCGTGTTTTAGGTTATGGGAAGGGGTCAGGGCTATGGGAAGTTTAATTCCTTACAAATTGAGCCTTTTTTAGAAAAAAAATAAATTTTCCCTTTCTTCACGGCCCAGACATGGAAACCTTGAATAGAAAAAATATTAATTACTTATCTCTGAACTAGCGGTCCGCCCCGGCTTCGCCCGTGGCACATATTTCGCAATAAAAAGTAGCCTATGTTCTTTCTCAGGGTCTTAAGATTGTCTGTGCCAAAGGAGAATGCCCATGAAAGTATGGACCACAGTACAGTGTTGCGTCAATGCCAGAGTGGTTTTGGAGGGTTCTTCGATATTCAAAAGATTTTTACCAATTGATTTTTTTGTGATAAAAACAGGGGTTTTCAAGATATTGAGAAAAATGTGAAATAACCTCAAAACTTAAATAACCCCGATTTAGTTAGGTTTATGTGTGATTTAGGTAACATTTTATCGTCCAAAGGTTATTTTTTGATTAACATATTTAATCTATGCGTAGAGCTTATGCTTTCAGACAAAGTCTATCTGTTCATCGGCTAGTGTAGGTAGGCACCAGAAATCTTCCGGGACGGATTTCAAGAAAACCTAAATATAATTATACTTAAAAAATGCCAATTGAGTTTTTGTTCGGTTTACATGTTGTTGTTGTTGTTGTTGTTTGAATCATTTTTTCACTACATATTCGAAGAAAGAAACAAATAAGAAATAACTGGTTACCTACCAAGCTATGTCATAATAATATTTTTTTTATATATACATATTTATATTATTTTACTTCACTATCTTTGTTAAAACAACCTACAGTGTATAAACAATACCTTAAAGAGTGATTTTATGTTAATTGATTTTTTTTTGTAATTCAATGAAAACAATAATCGATATTAATACATTTAGCTATTTACCATAGTAAATGTAATAAGTTACCGCTTGGTTACCGTGGTAACCGGTAATGGACACTAAATCTATAATAACGGATCTAAACAATTACATGTCTTATTAGATTTTACAAAACATTCCCTGTTCAAAATATATTTTCCGATGGTAAGAAGGCTTCTAAATTGCCGAGATTTTTTTTAATTGTATTGTTGTAATCGGTCCAGTAGTTTATGAGTATATTAATTACAATCAAACAAACAAACAAAGTTTTCCTCTTTATAATATTAGTGCAGATAAATAAATAATAATTCAATTATACGTTCAAGTCAGTAGCTTATACAATATCAATTAAAAACTTGATTGAAATCAATTAACAAAAAAAAATTGGTGATTGAGTAATTGATTTTCATATTTCATGATTTCACCTTTTTTCAATTAACAACCAGTCTATGCTTTTCTAAATATGTAAAATTATTATTTTATACTATAAAAATATACGCCAGCAAATATTACTAACAACACTTATTTCATGCCCAATGTCATATCTTAAATTTTTAATCTATGACAAAATGTCGCCCGCCAAAAATTTTGCTCTAACTAAGTTTTAAAAATTATTATCTAGTTACTTACTGATGAAAAGTTATTCCTTTGCACTTTTCCGTATTCTTTGTATTATTTGTGCAATATCGTAACACACACGTAGGCATATTTGATGCGTTTCACTTTAAAACAAATAAAAAATGAGCGTGACGTTCGCGCCAATGAGCGAGCAAGCGACTGAGTGCAGTTACGCCACATGACGTATGTTGAGTGGAACATATGTGATGTAGGCGGTATCGTCTCCATATTAATATTATCTCAATGGAAAAAATAAACATTTTCCATACCTCACAACCTCCTTCTGGTAAATACCTTACAAATCGTGGCATAAAATGAAACTGGGAACAAGTTGTATCTGAACCTTTACCAAGGTCCAAGTCTACTAACTCTAATAACTCCTTGAATAGAAATTCCTCTGAAAATTGTTACATACATAATATTTTGCTATATAGTACAATTTTTATTAAAAACTTTTCCAAAATTTAAAAAAAGTCATAAAAAATATGTGCAAAAAAATAAAAAATACTTACCAAACATATCCAGCTCTTGGACTGTAAAATTCTTTGGCGCCGGTTCTTCCACATACAAAATAGTATATTCGATATTAAACCTTATAACTTTACATGTGGGTAATTTCGCCAACTTGTAATGTGAGAACATCGAAAAACCAGAAAACAGAAATTCGTGTTCATCATGGCTTATTATTGTCGGAGCTTTGATAAGAAAATTGGTGGGGGGCGATACGGTTATTCTGAAAACAACATAAATTATACACAGTAAAAGTTAAGGAAAAAGCATACACGCAAAACTGCATTCAAAGGACTATCCATAAGTTGCATTACAGCAATGTATAATTAATATGGATAATCCAGAATTACTTAGTATAGTTATTTTATTAATATTATAAATGCGAAAGTAACTCTGTCTGTCTGTCTGTTACTCAATCACGCCTAAACTACTGAACCAATTTTCATGAAATTTGGTATGGAGATATTTTGATACCCGAGAAAGGACATAGGCTACTTTTTATCCCGGGAAAATGACGCAATCCCGGAAATCCCACGGGAACGGGAACTATGCGGGTTTTACTTTGACTGCGCGGGCGAAGCCGCGGGCGGAAACCTAGATAAAAAAATACTAAACAACTGCCCAATCTTTTTTTTCATTAATTTTTAATTATTACAAAAATATGAATGTCTTTTGTATGTATCCCTTAACAGAACGCAAAACATTTTCCTTGTTGTATTTTAGTCACTAAATATATTACAATAGTAATATTACCAAGTTATATACAGATTTTAGATAAAACTTTAATTAAAAACAATCAAGAAATATATTTCCAAAACTCACCTATAATGGTACAATTTCTCAATATTGCTCTGTGTTGGGATACACTTGGGAAACTGTTGCTCTCCCGCATACACTCCATGGCGAATACCGAATCGTCTTGCCCGAGCGCTACATCTGCACAGCGGGCCACCATTCATTTCACCAGTATTGTTGAACCTAGAAAAATAATACACAATATGAAAGACTTAATAAATGGTACTGGATTTTTTACTTATTTTGATCATGAAAATTAAAATTAAAGATGGATGATGATGGAGATGTGGAAATTTTTAGATAGTAAGTGTACCAGATGACTGGATTGTTTTTTTTAAGACACAGAAAATGATATGAGTTATTTAAAAACGTATTTTTTATATATATCTATTTTCATCATAACCATATTATTAAAAGAAACAAAGAAAATTAAGTCTGTGAATAACCATAATTCCGGATGCAATCTCCTTGGATGACTCTGCTTTCTCTGAAGTTCCAACATCATTCTGTCTGTATAGCCTTGCAGATTCTCCTCATCCAGACAATCTTCTTCTTCCGATGAAGATGATGATGAAGAAGATGAACCTTCATCTATTGAATGGAAATAAAATAAAATTATGTTATGCTAGTATTGATAAATTTTGGAGAAATTTAATTTTAATGTAAATTACATATATAGAACTACATAATCATTTATATTTTTGCAAGTCAAATTATAGCATGACAAGAGGAGCATATTGCATTTAAAGGTACTTTCAGATAATTGTGAATTGCTGATAGTTCTAATAAGACCTGCTATGTCTACTAAAACTAGATCACAACATTCTTAAAAGTGAAAATCACATATTTTCAATATTACACTACAACTAAATATGTAAAAACCGGCCAAGTGCGAGTCGGGCTCGCGCACAAAGGGTTCCGTAGCAGCAAATATAATAAACTTATTATGTCAATTTATACACCTGGTGAATGGAGCCTAAACTCTCCCGATATTTTGCCTTGTACTTTTATGTATGAATATTAATTTTATATATGTATTTATAAATATTCCGTGCTATAGGCGTGCCCAAATCGGCTTGTGATAACTGAACGCACAAGTGACAACGACGTCTGCCCTCACGTGTCTGCCCGTTCGGGTCGACGCGGTTAGCTATCTTATCCCCGCCCCCGCGCGAGACCAAGCCCCGCAACTCACGCGCTGCAGCGCAGCGAGCGACCGATCTTCTTGAATCGATGTAATAATAATAATCTATAGGATTAACGCGTTTTAAAAATATTGGTTCGATGGATATGTTTAACCTATTATTACTCAACAATCACATTTGTAATATTAAACTTTATCAAATGCACAATGTATTTAAGGTACATTACTGGATAAGGATTAATGGCGTATTGCTTGAATAAGCTAATATTTCTCGTAAAAAGTACCTACATTATAAAGATTTTATATCATCGCGGATTTTTAAAGGTGTACAATACTGTAGTATATTTTTTGATCTATCTTATAAGGTTCAGCCATCGTTTTCAGTGTAAGCACAATAACTTAACCAAAATTACAGTTAAATCAACCTATCTCAAAAACTATAAGAGATACTTTGATCAAACCAAAAATCGTTGAAAGAGTTAATTAGCATGCATCACCTCTATTTTTTTTAGAATTTTATACCCCGTAGTTATAAAAATAGAGGGGGGGGGACATACTTTTTACGACTTTGAGAGCTGATATCTCAAAAACCGTTCACTTTAAGAAAAATGTTTTTTAGAAAACTTTATATCATTTTAAAAGACCTTTCCATTGATACCCCACACGGGTATGTACATCGAAAAAAAAAATTTCATCCCTCAGTTACATGTATGGGGGGCCCCACCCCCAATTCTTTTTTTTACTATTTAGTGTCATATTTTTGTAGCGGTTCATACAACACATATTCCCATCAAATTTCATCACTGTAGTACTTATAGTTTCCGAGTAAATCGGCTGTGACAGACGGACAGACGGACAGACGGACAGACGGACATGACGAAACTATAAGGGTTCCGTTTTTGCCATTTTGGCTACGGAACCCTAAAAATGAAACCCATTTTCCTTGGTCACAGCATCACAAGTGAATGGGTGGACCGATTTCGATAATTCTTTTTTTATTATATTCCTTGGAGTACGAAGATGGTTCTTATGTAGAGCAAATGTAAATATGTACCACGGGCAAAGCCACAATTTACAATAAACTTAATGCACTATATAGTTATTTATTCCCTTACAAATCAATATAAAAATTGATTTTACCATGATGTTTACATCGCTTAGCCTTCTGTGGCTTCAAGGGAGGCAGCTCGTCAACTTCAGGCCTTGCTTTCCTGCCTCTATCAATGAGCAGAGTAAAGAAATTCTCACACACTTTCTCCAGTTTACGAGTTTGTTCCACACCACTACCACCCTCTATTGCCTTGTAATATAATTCAGCTGGAGAACTTCTGTACCATATTTTTGGATTCTGCTGGATTTATAAAATATTGCATAGGTTAGATTTTAATTCAGTAATAAATTGAGTAAATGCAAATTTGGGGAAAAAAAATGTATTCTAATCTAGATAAACAAACAAAAGTTGTATCAGATTTATTAATAATTCAGCCCCCGGAATCGCAGACACAATGGAAAGTCTATTGTGTTGTGGACCGATCGGGCCGCTGGGGGCTCAATGGGTTAAGCAAACTGCAACTTTGTTGGAAAATGAAAATTTTACCAACCTCCTCTTCATCAGATTGATGTTCTTTAGACCATTTCTCCATCCTCTTGATTAAATCTTCTGAAGTTTTACAGTAATTTCTCCTACAATTTAGAAAAAGGGTTTTAGCAGAATTTACAAGGTTTACACTTACATTATAAATAGAATGGTTTTTTTACCTGTAGTCTTCTAATATTTTTTCTCTATCAGTCATTGGTTTGTGTGGTGCTTCAGACCTTCTTGATGAAACAGATGATGATTCTCTGCTCCTATGAGACGAAGGCCTGTATTTGTCCTCATATCTATCATCTCCATGTTCCCGTCTATGACTACTGGACCTTTCTCTTTCATACCTGTGTCTCTCTCTTCTTTCCAAATAATATTTCCTAAGCTCATATTCCCTTCTCTCTTCTTCATACCGTTTCCTATAATATCTATCATCCCTTTCTCTGTGGGAACTGCTTCTGCTATGGTGGCTGTAACTCGAACTATAACTTGGACTTCTAGATCTGTAAGACCTGCTTCTTGCTTCCTTTCTCTCTCTATCATAGCTGCAATCTCTTCTAGGACTGATTCGAGACCTTGAGCTAGACGCTATACTATCTTTGGATGACCAGGGTTTTTCACTTGAATCTTTTTTAAATATTTCCACACTCCGTGAATCATCATGTCTATTGGAACATCTGGAAGAACTGGGAGTGGAAATAGGGGATTTTTCATTAACCTTCATTTCACTAGCACTAGATTTGCTACTCCAGCTTCGAGATGTGCATTGATTTTCGTTGTTTGTGGTTGCTTGGTTATAATAATAACCTGTGTCTCCATAGTACCCATAGCTTGGTGGCGGTTGAGTGGGTGGGTAAGGAGGCGGGTAGGGAGGCGGCGGATATGAAGTTGTATGGGAGAGCGGTGGTATAGTCATTGGTGGCATTCCTTGTACAGAACTATAAGGTTGTGATAGATTGGTCGAGGGTGCCGGTGGTGGTGGCGGCGGATAGTTGAACAACGTTTGCGACGGCACGGTGGCTACAGGAGGTGCTGGAACATTTAATCGAGGCGGTGGAACGGTAAAATCGATTGGAGGTAGCGACATATTAGAATACAATTACAAAATATTTAACAGATAAGTTGATGTATTTATGACTTATATTGATTGTAATTCTAATAATTTATCTAATTGATTAAATTGATATTTAATTGATTCATATAAGCTTAATTAATAAAAATAAAAACTTGAAATTTTATTCCATTGTAGCCTGTAGGTATTTTGTTAGCAACATGACAAATGACAATATTGAATATTGATACTTGACAGTTGACAGCAGACAGATCAAAGGTATCAAACACAGATCAAATAAAAAAAAAATGATGAGGATGACATTGACACTCGCATTGACATTAAAAATTATTCGAATTAGAATCGATAGTTAGAAATCGATTGGTGTAGATAAAAAACTCGACTATAATTTATGCACTAAAAAGGTTATAAATTCGTAGTTATACATTTTAAGATTATAACCGGTAAGTACGTATATTATATCGTACGTTTATCGAACGTTATAGTTAAAAAGTCGATCAAAATCGGAAATTATGCTTTATAATATTTTTAACACGATTTGTTATGCAAACTTCACAGCTACAATGCCCACTCTATGATTTCTGACCAGTATCTGCACAGTATCTGGATGGCAAATAGTTCAGAGTTCAGACTCATTATAGTCTATAGAAAAAAATCATAAGTGTCAAAGTCAATGTCTGCTGTCGGCTGACTCGGCTGTCGCCTGTTGGCTGTCAGCAGTCACACAACAATTCGTGTTTGGGACACAGGTTTGGGATGTGGTTTGGGACCTCTGGCCTCTGGGACAACTAAATTCGTGAACACTTGTAAAATAACATTAATTATTGATAAAATTATATATGATAAGTTTAAATTATAAATATCGGTAAAATAAAATAGCGAAACATGGCTGAGACTACAGAGAAAGTAGAAAGTAATTGTGATGCACGTCGTAGGATTCTCAACATAGCTGTATCAACTGTTCTATTAGAAACTGGCTTTGAATCCGCGGATAAAATGAGTTTGGAAACATTAACAGAGATGCTACAAGCATGTAAGTAACACTTTTTGTATAAACTAGTGCTTACAAATGTTTCAAGACAAATGTTGTTTGTTTTATATAATATTATTATTATTGCTCTATAAATTTCAGTTTTCACTGAAGTTGGAAATTCTGCCAGAGGCTACTGCGAACTTTCGGGTCGAGTAGAGCCCGTTTTAGGAGATATTATGATGGCTCTTATTAATATGGGTAAGAATAAATAATACACATTGCTAACATTAACTTATATACCTTTTATTCATATAATTGTTTATTCAAACCATTACCCTCGTTATTGCCCTACATTTAGTTTAACTTTTGTTTTAAAAATGTGACGCTTATCTATTAATCTTGAATCTTTGTAAGAATAAAGACAAATTATACTGACAGAAACCAATAAAATAATTGATTTTAGTAACTTAGAAATGGTTTTTAGACATCTTTACCAATTGTTAAAAAAATCATTCATCATTTGTTGTATACTTTAGTATAGAAATCTTATTAAGGTACATTAATTATTCTTAATCTGTATTTTAGGTATCAATCTACAAGGACTAGAACAATATGCAGCTCGGCCGAACAGACATGTGATCCAGCCTCCGCAACAGGCACCAGTTCCTAGGACACCTGCAATGCTCTCAGCGGGATCCAAAGCTAAACCCTCACCTCACATACCATTCCATTTACCACCTCTACCAGACCCACATGCTTATATAAGGACTCCGGTAAGTACATAACTATAGGACAAAAATAAGCTAAAGTACAGTTTGATACAAACTTAATGGTGGTTCAGAAAACGTTAACGTCCCGCTAATATCTAAAATTGTACTCTGCACATCGGAACATACATTGTTCCGAGCCACCATTAAGTTTGAATTGTACAGTATGGTACTGTACAGGTACAGTCTGTACCTGTACTCATCATCATGATTGCAAAATAAATAACTTTTGGAATGAATATTCATTTGAACAAATAAATATGATTTATATTTTATACTGACTACTATTTTTTTTTTCATTTTTATAGACACATAAACAACCTGTAACAGAATATGAAGCTATAAGAGAGAAAGCTGCCACACAAAAGAGAGATATAGAAAAAGCTTTGACTAAGTTTTTATCGAAAACAAGTGAAACACACAATCTATTCAATACAGAAGATAATCAGGTTTATCCTTGTAAGTAGATTTTTATGTGCTAATATACCACTTAATATAAAAAAAAAAACATATTTTTTAAATTTTGAAACTTTAATTTTAATTGAAAAGATTTTATAGAAGCATAGTATGAAATTCCCAATGCCATTGTAAACCCGTTAATATTATGTAGTTTTATATAATATAAAACAAGCCTCCATTTTTATAGACACCCACAGGCATGAACAAAGAAAAAATTTAATACTTCATACTAATCGTTTAATTGTGTAAACAATAAGGTTTATTTTAAATTTTCAGTGATAGCATGTAAGCCAACATTCCCTGCATATTTACCATGCCTGTTACCAACTGATCAAGTATTTGATTTTGATGAATTGGAATATCACTTCCAAGTTGCTAATCGAACTGAAGACTTGCCAGCTGATAAGAAAGGTATATTTTCAACACACTTTTAGCTTCACATATTGTGTGTTTGTATGCAACTGAATCCTTTAGACTTTTACTCACTTTAAACAGACATGTTTAATTCAAACATTGTACATTTATCAAGGATTAGTGCCAATACAATAATTACATATATATTGCATATTTTTTAGTTTTTTAAAACTTTAAGATTAGCAATACAGGTGCTGATTGTCCTGTTAATAATAAATAGCATTTTTAACTCCATTATTTTTAAAAATGAACTATTTAAAATGCAAAAATTTCACAATATTATACATTATATAAAATTATAATAAGGGCTATATTCTATTTTTCAGACCAATCTGATAATGAAGGTGAAATTGGAGGGGACAATGAAAATGCAAATAATTCCCAATCAGAAAATCCTGATATAACTGGCATTTCAAGTCCAGATAGAAATAAATCTGGAGGTTAATTTGTAACTGTTATTTTTAGATAAGGTTAAATATAATGTTAAGACAAAACCAATATATTTTAAGACAATATTTTACACACTTTTATTTCTGTACCTGGATAGTTTAATAACAAATAAATGTCATGAAACAATATGAATAACTCATGGCTGTTAAAGTTCTTTGATTACGACTTATGTGATAATTTTATTTTGTAGAGAGAAAAGTTATAATTTTTCTATAGCTACAATTCTTGCCTAAATCAAAATTACTATAGATGCAGTAGGGTGACCACTCAATATTTTTTTAATACCGATGACTGTAGCTCTGTGGGGTCACAAAATAAAACAACACTATATTGTTTATTTTTTTAATCTTATAAAAATTATTGTAGAGATTTAGAATTAATAACAGGCAGGGCTTTCACTCCATCCTTATTAACGACTGTTACTTGGAAGTTGGGCAGACTGACAAACAGACGCCTGTGCACCTCTTGTACACACAATTTCAGTATGTTGTAAGCTTCTTCTTCTGTCAAATCTGTAAGTGAAACAAAAAAGTTATTGGAAGTTATTGAACAATAATTGCTATATGATATTAGTGACCCAAATTGGCCAGTGTTTAATATAAATAAGTGATGTGTATATAGATTGTCCCCTAAACTGTGTATCTAAAAGTTCAGCATATTTTAATCACCACAGCAGTATTGGGATCATATTTTTGGTTTGTTGTTTGCATTACACATAAAATTTTACCTCTACTGTTGTAGTGTAGTATTGATAGATTAGAGTAGATTGATCTTTAAGAGGTAGCGCGCACGAGCAACTTTGTCTCCGCAACTATTTTGTCTCTCCCACCCATGGGCTAGTATGAAAGTGTGCGCACGTAGCGACGCAACTCCCCATACAATTGATGGGAGAGACAATATACAATACAAATAGAGACAATACTACATCATCATTCTTGATTCTAATAATAGTCATCATCATAATTTTATTCTATTTGTGCATAAATGAATACCTTTCTTATGATGACGGTCCATGATACTCAAACTGAGAAAACCACCATAACCATGAGCAGCAAAAGGTACTTTAACGCTTGATGCCAAATAGTCCATGAAATATAGTTCTGGACCATTCTCCTTGTCATAACCTCCCATCAAAATATTAACAAAGTATGGTGTCTGAAAAATAAGAAATGAGTGTTTATTATGTAGCAATTTATTAATTTTACTTCTATAATAATCATAAAGTAATGAATTACAACTATGGTAACTGCCCCCCTAGCCAAGTGGCTTTCTGTTAGCGTAGCGTTCAATAGAATAGACTACGAATGTATGAGATTGACGTAAGCTGTAGATACATTTGTCTACAGCTTACGTCAATCTCATACATTCGTAGTCTATTCTATTGAACGCTACGCTAACAGAAAGCCACTTGGCTAGGGGGGCTGATATTCAAATTTCAATGCAAATATTTAATTGAAATTGAGTTATTATTTGTATTTGCTATTTTTCCAAAAATACATCGTAAAACGTATCTAGTGTAACCGATTTTATGACCATATTATACAATATTGAGTAACAAACATGTTCTCTCACGACAACAACAACAATCCATATACTTACACGACTTCTCAAGTATTCAGCCAAGTTCTGGCGAGTAAAGTTAGCCGCTGCTGATGGTCCCAGTTCATAACTGTTCCGCATTTTATAGAGCTGGATGTTCTTAGCAATGTACTCTGCGAACTGTGTGGTATCGCCAGAATCGCCGATCACTCCCATGACAAGTTTGTCCGATATTTTGTATATTTTATCCTCATCTATATAAGAAAATTAGTTTACTACAAAATAGAACATTAACCTAGCTATTCCATTTCATAAATAAAACAACGAATGTGCTAACTCACCGTCTTTCATGACCATAATACTGTGGCTGTTGGTCTGATCAGCAGCTATCATAACAAAGTCATTGCATTGTATACCGAGAAGGCATTGTAATTGTATGTTCGACATTATTAAATTATTGTTTTATAATAAACGTAAATCAAAAGCCGCACCAGTAACAAACAATCAAATCAAAGAGTATAGTAATATAGAGGGAATCAAATCAAAACCTAGTAAACCGCAACTCAGCGCTCGGAAAATTCAGATGTCAAATTGTCAAGTCATTACAACATAGATAAAAAATTATACAGATTTAACAAATAACAGATAAAAAATTACACACATAAAGTCAAGCTTGGAAAGAATTTGTAGAAGTAAGCTCGAGTTTAAAAAAACGTGGAACTATGAAATAACTGAGTAAACGTTAATTTTTAAAGTGTTGGGTACACAGTTGGGTACTTCATAATGGCAATTTCTGAAATGTAGAATTCACATTAAATATCTGTGATAATTATCGAAAATGTAAATGTCAATGTCAAATCAAATCAAATTCAAAATTTCAAAAATATTTACCTATCCACTATTTATCAATGACTTGAGCTCGAAATTCGGAGTTCGGACTTTAGTGTACGATTTAAATCAATTTTTAAGTAATGTGTAGTAGAAGATACAGCTATATCATAAAACATGTTCAAAAAGGTTGCTGTAGGGATATCTGGTGGTGTGGACAGTGCAGTTACAGCATTCCTTCTTAAAAAAGCAAGTAAGACATAGGTTATAAGCTATCATATTTTAGTGATATTGTTTTTCAACTTCTGGGAGTTATTTATGATACATATTATGTGATTCATTTACAGATTATCGAGTAGAAGGTGTTTTTATGAGGAATTGGGATGGTAACTATGAAGGCGGTTTTTGTTCAGACGAAAAAGATTTCGAAGATGCCTCGTTTGTTTGCCGTAAGCTTCAGATACCATTGCACAGAGTTCACTTCATAAAACAGTATTGGAATGAGGTTTTTACGGTTTTGCTTAAGGAATATGAATCAGGACTGACTCCTAATCCGGACATTCTCTGCAACAGATATATTAAGTTTGATAGCTTTTTTGAACATTGCAGGAACAACTTGTCGGTTGATGCTATTGCAACAGGCCATTATGCAAACACCTCATTTGGACCATTCTTAGAACATTATAAAGACAATGAAAGTATGTGCCTACAGAATATCTTTCTGAACATATAGTGTGCTTCTTTGTGTGCAGTATTATATAAACTATTTTTAATTTCAGATGTTAAATTGTTACAACCAGCTGATAAACATAAGGATCAAACATTCTTCTTATCTCAAGTAAAGCAATTTTCGTTAAGAAAATGTATGTTTCCCCTAGCTAACTATATGAAAAGTGAAGTAAGAGAGATAGCAAGGCAAGAAGGGCTTATAAATGTGGCCAGCAAAAGAGATAGTACAGGAATATGTTTCATTGGCAAAAAAAGGTTTAAAAACTTTATTGATGAGGTAAATTATATGTTTGAACAGCAAATTAATTCAATCATTCAATGACAAATAATTATGACACCACTTATTATTATAGATTTTTTTATATTATTCTTAGTCCAATAGTATTTCTTAATTTTATATTTTTCAGTTTATACCTGAGAAAAAAGGAAATTTTATTGACATAGATACAGGACAGATTGTAGGAGAGCACAGTGGTATACACAAGTGGACGGTGGGGCAGAGATGCTGTCTCTGCAATTGGAAAGATGCATATTTTGTATTTAAGAAAGATGTAGCGACAAATAATATTTATGTAGTAAGTACCACATTTTTACAGCTTTATGTTCTTAAGCCAGTTTAACAACTTCTATTATATTCTGTTTTAAGTTTATCCGTCTGAGTTAAAATGATAAAAAATATGAAAATCATCTTGAATAAAATTTGATTCAAGTGAGCTATTTTATCAGCAATAGGTGAAACTAGACTTATACATACACTCACCGGCACGGAATCTTGGCCACTTACAAATTTGCCGATAAAAAAAGTTTGAAGTGTTTTTCACGATTTTTTTATATGCAGATATGTTAACATATTATTTGTTTAATTTTATGGTAAGAAATCATTGAGTTTGAGAATAATCTTTTACCACTTTTTAAGAGTTACTCGAAATTTGTGATTTGTGCGGTTAAGCCGAAGTTACGAATTGTTCGTTTTAAACTTTTTTTGATATCGTTTATGCCGTTTTAAGATATTGTTATTGTTGTACTGTAGTCAATGATCATAACAAACAATAAAAAATGCCATTAACATCTGAACAACCTACTCAGGCCATCACAATGATAGACCAATAACTGCCGCAACGTAAAGTACCTAATGTACAGTATGTACCTCGTTCAGCGATGCACCATGCATGGAGAAGATACCAGGAGACTGGCAGCCATATGTGCAGACCAGGAAATGAAGGTGTGAGGTGCACATCAGCTCGAGAAGACCCGTTTATTGTTCGAGAGATACTCAGAAATGGCTTTCTGACAGTTTTTAGGATACGCCACCGGCTCTAAAACACCAGGATAATAAATGTGAGTGAGCAATCGGAGAGAAGACTAATGAAAGAAGTTAATTTGAAGGTTTGCAGACCAGCACGCCGTCCAGAACTCCTCAGACATCACAGAGAAGCACGTTATCGAGTTTTGCACGAGAATATGAAAACTGGACCCACAGCCAGTGCGCTCGTGGGGTGTTCACAGATGGCTGCTAAGGCACTTTACGAGCTTCGGATAGCCAACAGTCAGTATAGAGGAGACGAGAAGAGAGGTTTTCACACATCACCACACTCAAAATGCGATTTTTCATGGAGGGTCAATAATGGTATGGGGAGGTATAAGTTCCGATGCTCGCACGGAGTTATTTATCGTAGATAATGGCTTAAATTTGATCAGGTACATCGAGGAAATTCTCCAGGAACATGTTCAGCCCTATTACAGGTTTATCAGTGAAGAAAATTTGCTACTTATACACTATAACGCACGTCCGCGTGTTGTACGATACGTATAAGAGTACCTTCAAGAGGTTATTATTGAAAAATTGGAGTGGCTAGCTCGTAGCCCAGATCTTAATCCAATAGAACACATCTGGGACATGCTTAAAAGAAACATAAAGTTCGATTCCAACCCAGCACTAATGTTAGATGAGCTTAGAAATACAGCTGGGGCCGTTTGGTACACTATAGCTCAAGTGGTCTCCAAAAATGTCTTCTAGAGTATGCCAGACTGGATGCAAACAGTGTTTAAGGCAAGAGAAGGATATTACATTTATTGAAAGGTTCAATTTTTTTTATGGAAACGTTCTTTCTAATTTTTTAGCATTTTTTAAGAAATCATTTAAATTTCACAGGAAAAGCGTAAATTCTTGTTTAATTCATATCTACTCGGTAGTACTTCTTATTAACTTCCAATTATTACTAAAAGTTAGTAAAAACATTAAAGTAACTAGTTTTGATTAAATTTTTACTGAATTTTGTAGTAGAAAAGAAATAGTGTTATTTTACGCAAAAATTTGCAGTGGCCAAGATTCCGTGCCGGTGAGTGTAGTTGTAGGTGCTTGTGTTAAGGGGAGTCCTTTCAGCGAAGCGGAGTAAAATTGGTTTGCAAGATCAAATTTTTCATGTATTTGCAATTATATGACGCTTCTAGAAAAAATAATCAATACACTTCAAGATATTTCCTAAAAAGTGTGCTAATTTGTTACACAACCACGTGTATTTTGTTCGATCATATAAAATCATAAAAATAGGCTAAAATAAAGATCGAAAACGAATTATTTATTAATGAAATTTCTGATTTTGGAAATAATTTTTATATAAGGATATGTATTTTGATGTACTGCAGAAAACGTGCTAAATTTTGGTTTTCTACTGAAGCCCTGTAATTATTAAATACATATTATATCTCAGAACTTAACGTTGCCCAGCGTTTTCTTTACAAACCGCGCTGCCCGCTACCCCGCCAGTCCTGATCAGGCGCTTGCTAACGTAGGACCTGTGTCAAATTATCTCCGCTCGATTTTAAGTTTTGAGTAAAGATAAATTATTGAAAATGGGTAACAAAACAAACAAAATTCGGAAGAAAGCAGTGTCAGTATCACAAAAAAGGACAGGAAAAGAGAACTAGTATGTAAATTGAGTAATATGATAAAAACGTAGTTACTTGATGCCACAGAATAAAAATATCAGTTGGTCATAAAGTTTCACCTCGTATGCTTTTATTTCAAAACGATAAAAGCTGCGTTACTGTGAAATAAGAGTTTAGTTTATAATAATTTGTTTTATATATATAATACTAGTGGTCCGCCCCGGCTTCTCCCGTGGTACATATTTCGCAATAAAAGGTAGCCTATGCCTTTTCTCGGGTATCAAAATATCTCTATACCAAATTTCATGCAAATTGGTTCAGTAGTTTAGGCGTGATTGAGTAACAGACAGACAGACAGAGTTACGTTCGCATTTATAATATTAGTATGGATTATTATTACGTAATTGGTGTATTATTTGCATAATTTTGGGGTATAATTATTAATTACAGTTGTTTATTTTAAGGAAAAAAACAATAATGATTATTTGTTAAAAAATAATTGATAATAGTCAAATAATAATGATTATTGACTAATAATAATTATTAATCACTACAGTAAAAGTTCCTTATTGGCGGGGTATATGTTCCATAAAATATATGCCTCGAATACAGAAACCGTGAATACGGAATGGTAATTATTATATGGGATTATAGGTTCTACGTTATACGTTCCTAGGTGACGATTGAGATTTTTTTCGTGTCTCATTTTTTTTAGTTGACATTATAAATTTATAAACTAGGAAGAGTGCAGTAGACGTTACTCGATCACAATTATTTTTGTAACGAATGTGAAAGACGAAACCTATAAAACACGCAAAGCGGCTTTTACTATAAACGGAACTACATTTAAAAATATACTTTATTTATTGAGTTATAAGGTTGCTTCCATTCTGTTTATTTACATTCTCAAAAACATCAATCGCGGCAAAGGCGGCTTGCGACAAAGGCGGCTTGGGTCAAAGGCCTCGGCGATATCATTAATTAACAACATAATATTATGTACTTTAGGCTAACTTGTAATAAGATCTATTTTACTTTCTTATTAGTCCATTTGACAAGGATATTGTGTTAGATACCTATTGGAATAATTTTATTATTATGTATGTACTTATTAAATCCGCGAATAAAAAAATTTTAGTCGCGAATATAGAAATTGGGTCGCATTTTTTTAATTCCCGAATAGTGAAAACGCGAATAAAGGAAGCGCGAATAAGGAACTTTTACTGTATAATAGATGATAATAGTTAGTTCATAATCATTGTTATTATAGTTCATTGAAAAGTTACATTTGGGGTTGCGTTTTTTAGGAGGACGCATTTTATTTTTTTGATGTGTAGGGGGGGTTAGTGTGAAGCTATCACCAAGTTTGTGGGGTCGCCACCCTTGTCCCACGGCCGCCATCTTAAAAATAGCGCTTAATATGGTTTTTATGATATATCTCTTAAACTATTAATCTGATAAAAAAAAATTGTCAACATTATTTGTTGCAAATTAAATTTTCTACAATTTTGGTCCAGTAACTTTTTGTCATAGAACTATAAATAAAAATGTTATGAGTGAAAATGTTCAGAAATTAGCGATATTTATATTTTTCAATAAAACTTTTTTTTTTATAATTTTACGAAGAAATAATATCAGACCATTTTTGTAGATTGTTGTAGTATTGTAGTTATATTGTAATACACGCGCTCTATACTATTCTAATATAATACTCTAAGCTTCTACTGGTAGCAGCAAGTAATATTTATTAGTTACACCAAGTACTTCCATAATTATGTTGTGCTAATTAATAAATTCCTAGTACCTACTTATCTCAGTTTATAAAGTTGTAAATGATTTCTTTATTTACTTTTATATTTACAATCTGACACAAACACTTTTACATTGCTTACATAATAAAAATTGATCACAATTTACTTTTGATATAAGTATTTTACACTGTGGCATAGCGCTAACGTTACGAAAAACAAACGACGCGAGGAGCGCGAGGAGCGCGTGTCACGCGAACGGCCCCGCACACCTCACCTCCAATCTTGCCTCGCGTTGAAATACCTCGCGTTAAATCAATTCTGTTTTTTTATTTGAGCTTGTATTTTCAGGTACCTGGAACAAAACATCCTGCATTATGGAATGACCTTTGTTTTACTAATATGCCCCATTGGATCTGTGAGGAACCTACAGAATTAAGGAAAAATGGTGTACTAAAATGTTTTTTTAGATTTCAACATACTAAGTCATTAGTACCATGCAGAGTTGTGAAGAATAATGATGGTCTGACCATACTATTGGATCATAAACTGAGGGCACTAACAGAAGGTCAATTTGGAGTACTTTATAAAGACGGGGAATGTCTTGGTAGTGCCAAGATCACAAATATTTTTAAAAATTTAATATATTAGTGCAAAGATAATTGTTGAATTTTAATATATGTTCATGTTTACCTATGTACTTTCCTAGTTTTTTATTATACACATCTATCTACACTAATATTATAAAGAGGAAAACTTTGTTTGTTTGATTGTAATGAATAGCCAATAGGCTCATAAACTACTGGACCGATTTTTAAAATTCTTTCACCATTCCAAGGTCTCGAAATCCACGAGTAATACATTGAGATATAAATATGGAGACGACACCGCCTACATCACTGATGTTCCGCTCAACATACGCCATATGGCTTAACTGCACGCTCATTTTTTATTTGTTTTAAAGTGAAACGCATCAAATATGCCTTCGTGTGTGTTACGATATTGCACAAATAATACGGAAAAGTGCAAAGGAATAATTTTCATCGGTAAGTACCTAACTATATAATAATTTTTAAAACTTAGAGCAAAAAAATGGCGCACAGATTTTGTTCGTGGTGTCTCCTCCATACGTACCTAGTAATATTATCTAAATGGAGTAATATAGGCTATATATTATCACGCTAAGACCAACAGGAGCGGAGCCACGCGGGTGAAACCGTGCGGCACAGCTAGAGTCTGGCCAGCCAAAGCTGGACCCAGTAAAGGGCGGCAGACTCTAGTTATTAGTAAAATAAATGGTGTTTTCAGACGTTCGAAATATAGATAAAATATATGCAATTCTGAGATTGTTAGATTTCTAAACACATAGGTATGGGTTCATAAAAATATTTTAAAACAATATGTACCTCTGCGTACCTAAATGTAAAAATATATACATACAAGGAGTAAAAATATTTGGTAAGGCTTTGTTGTTATTCTATTTAAATATCACCACGTGAGTCCACTGCTGTTAGTTTTTAGCTATATTGAAAATCCATATAAATCTTTTACTACATTAAAAAATATTTTAGAAAATTATTATAAAATTGAAAATTGTTATAGGTAAACCAGAATCTGATGGCAATTGGGGAAATCAAAATTTTGAGTGTGCAACCCTAGGGAAAATGGACTGACCGATCTTGATACTGCTTATTTTTTATTTTGTCCTCAACATCATTAGTCACATTACATAAGTGAACAATATTGTACCAAATAATGAGATATCCACTTAATATTTTGTAGGTACTACTTACATGTATAATATACATATTACTTTTATCTATATTTGTATGTTCATTATCATTATGCCAGTTGAAAATATCGATGTTATATCGATAGAAAACTAGACTGCTTATAATTTTTTATAAAATAAAATAAAAGTAAAATAAAACTTATGTTTATTTTCGTAAGTATTAACAGATACACACATTATAAAATTGACTTGGACAGCTTGGACTTGACGAATAGCCGTATTGGAAACTCCTGTAATAAGTTTTCATAAAATTATATTCCAATCAACAAACAATATTATAGTTACCTACATATAATATTTTTTAATTAAAAGTATCAAAGCGGGTAAGTCCAATTTACCAATAAAATCTTCTAAATTGAAAATTGTGATGTGTTTGACCCTTCTTCATCAAATATTTTTCTATACACATTATAAACAACACCTCTTGCTTGTGATCACAGCGGCTTTTTCGACATTTTCGAAGATTTTTTAGACAAAATCCTAAAAATTATTTATCAACTGCAAAAAAGACAAATAATTTGACAACCAATTTGATAGTTGTCAAATAAGTTGCCACATGAAAATCTTTTATTTCTTAAATATAAATATGCCATCAGATTCTGGTAGACCTATATTTTATAAACTAGCAATGTAATTCATGATAAAGTTGGCAATCTCTGTTGAAATGTCAAACTTCGCAGACTTTGCCAAATGCCAAATTGCCAAGTGTCTAATGTCCTCACAAATTGACTTCTTGTTCTTGACCATAGATGGGTTTTTAATGATTGATACTCATCAATTTCTTGTTTTATCACGATTGAATTCTCAAATATAGTGTCATAAGTTTACCTGTAAAAGACTTGACGCCGCATTTATATAATTTATTGGATAATTCAATAGTCAATACATACACGTAAGTTACTTTCACTAACAAAGATGCTGCGATGTACCAATCATTATTTGAGTTTAAATAATTCGTGACTAAATTAAACGATGAATTGTTTTCAGGTACTTACTATTTACGACAATGGTGAAGGTATATGGGCTTGGTGTTTTGTACAAAGGAGTAAACAGCGCTACTATTTTGAAGGCTGCTTATGATTTACAGAGTTTTAGTTTTTTCCAACGCTCTTCAGTACAAGAGTTTATGACATTTGTCAGTAAGACTATCGTTGAAAGAACTCAACCTGCTTCAAGGCAATCTGTCAAAGAAGGTGAATACATGCTTCAAGTGTATGTGAGAGCAGACAATCTCGCAGGTGTCTTGATATCAGATCATGAGTATCCAAACAGAGTGGCTCATACATTAATTACGAAAATTCTGGATGAGTTTTCGGCAAAAGTACCCGCTGCAAATTGGCCAACAGGAGATGAAACTACAATTGATTTTCCTGTGCTGCCGCAATATTTAGCTAAGTTCCAGAATCCAAAAGAAGCAGATGCTCTAACAAAGATTCAAAATGATTTAGATGAAACAAAAATTATTCTCCATGATACAATTAAAGCCGTGTTAGAAAGGGGTGAGAAGTTGGATGATTTAGTTGAAAAATCAAATAGTCTCTCAATGCACAGTAAAGCATTCTATAAGACTGCAAAAAAGACGAACAGTTGTTGTAATTTCTGAGGCACTTTATTGTTATGAGTGGAAACACGCAGAATTATATATTGAGTCATATGAACTGTATTTAGTATGGCTCTTGTTTCATGTAATATTTGTGTTACATTAGTTAGCTACTGCATTAAAGTGGAGATTGTTGCTGTGGTGTATTGAAATAATAGTTGTGGTTTTAGATGTTTACATTTATAGACATGATATTATATTGTCATAGTTATAATGTTTAATGGCCCTAATATTCCTTGTCATTGTGGATATACGAAAGATTATGAGCAATAGCATGGAACAGGGACTAAAGTGTTTAGATGTTATGAGTTATTCTGATAGAAAAATTCATGGTCATGCTTATCAGTGTCTAAAATATGAAATTAAATGTTTGTTAAGAACTGATAATGAACAGCTTGATTGCATTTCATTGTAAATAAAAGGAACTGCTAATTAAATAAATTGCTCGGATAAAATCGTGAATGCTTACATCACATCACATATTTTGTATTCTTTACATCACAATATCATGTTGCCTTAATTTGAATAGCAATGTGTCTTAGATTAAATTGAGCAGTTTTAATAAATTTATATGATACTACTTAAATATTAAAATATACTGAATTTCATCATAAGACCTTGATATACATTAATGTGTTAGCAAATAATGCTTTTGGTTACCTACACAATTGTTAAATATTTTCCAGTTATCAATATTTGGGAAATATTTGCATTTTTGTATTTTTTATAGGAAAATTGCAAGAGGCAAAAATTAATTGTAAAAAAGTTTCAGGAATTTCAAATAGCCTATATATATTATCTAGAACCCTAAATGTGTCTTACTAATAGATATTCTGTGTTATGATTCGATTGTCAGTGGTTGTAAGTGTTTTTAATATTTTATGGGCTTACAATTGTAAAATGTGGCGAGATAAAGCTTGACTAGAATTAGTATTAGCTCAGTTCTTGGTATTGCCATATGTATACCTACTTAATTAAAAATTAAATATAATTATTTTATACTTTCATTTTTATGCCATACATTAAGTGTCACATTATTGAATTATAATGTTATTGGTAATATTCAGTATGGAAATATAGTATGAGAGCTAGCGCACAAGAGCAACTTTTTTCTCCGCAACTATTTTGTCTCTCCCATCAACTCTATGGGCTAGTAAGAAAGTGCGCGCACGTAGCGACGCAACTTCCTATAGAGTTGATGGGCGAGACAAAAGTTGCTCTTGCGCGCTAGCTTTTATATAACAGAAATGAATGTAGGTACTCATGCTGATGTAAATATTAAGTAATTTTCTCTCATTTTATACTAATTTCATTGTATTTGACTGTAATATTATTGTTCAAATAATATTTCTGACAATAATCATTATTTAATAGTCTACATTCCTTGACAGTGTGGCTGTTCTATGTATTATATTCAATTTAAAAGTCCAAAATGAATGAGTCTTCAGTCTGATTAAAGTCCATTTCCACCAAAACATTGTAAGTATGAAACTTAGAATCGTTTTTTTTTTTAATTATTCTTGTTGGTGTATACCTCAAGTTAGCTTATTTTTGTACATATAGGTCCATAATTTTTGTGTATAATTTTTATAATTTGTATTCATTATATTATAACCACTATGTGTATGTAACTTTATTAAAATTTGGTTATTATTATTATTAGCTTAAAGATTCCATGTTTGATTTTAATAAATCTATATGTACCCTATTTAGTTAGTCTTTCATTTATTTTTAGTCAAAACCTTAATCTCTATATTAAACTCATATTACCATTGAAGGTACTAATATCCTATAGGGTAGTCATTCAGAACGAATAATATTATAAATACGAAAGTAACTGTCAGTCTGTCTGTCTCTTCTTCACGCTTCAAGCATTTATCGAGGGCTCAGGGCGCTGCGCTGGCGGAAAGCTATTTAACTTGTATTTACATATAAAAATCATATAGCCTTAGTATATTTCTACGCAATGAAATAAAATATTTTATTCATTTTCATTTGAGTCACTTCTTTTTACTGAGATAGAGGTTTAAAGCGCGTCACACACGGTGAAGATACTATAATATTTTATCTTAAGATACTCTAATATAAAACGTTATAGTATCTTAAGGTATCCGGTATCAGCGTTCTGACCATCATTTTTCTTTTTATCATTGCGTACTAAGACCCCTGTAGAACCGCCATCCTGTTACAAAATGACCCACAAAATTTCGGGTCATCTATTAAAGTCCGACTCGTGCCTCAAACAGTATAAGCGACACGTAACTTATGTGCTGAGTGATGGGGAGGGAACTGCGCATGGTCATACAATACTCACAGATTATTTTATACCTTATGTTTAAGTTTTGCACAGGTTTGGGCCAGCGGTAAAATAATGCCGGCTATGTAAAGGTAGGCAGAGAAAAAAAACACAGGTTTGAAATAAAAATACATATATTAATTTTACATCAATATTAAATTACAGCCAACGTAACTATGTAGGTTACAATAATAAAAATATACCTATATAATTTCCATTGAAACAAATAAATAATAAAAACAAGGTATTCTTCCTTATTAGTACACCTAATTCTAAAAATTATCATTGACTATAGAGGGTTGCAACTGCTGAATACCAGGTAACATTTAAAACAATCCACCTACAAGCAAGGGAGAGCTCACTTATATTATTATTATGGAATTTACTCATTAAATCTATAATTAACTAATAATGAGTAATTAAATCGAGGGAATATGCATACAAATTCTAGATTACCCAATTTAAGATTGCAAAGAGAATATCTAATGCATTGAGATGAGAGATATTATTTTAGGTTGTAGAACCAATCTTGAATTCATTTACATATTCCATTGATCATCGATAGCCTAAATTAAAAGGAGATTTGTATTACACTGTTATAGAATAATAGAGTTTGCAGCTAATTTTTTGGCATCAAGCAAAGAATAAGAAATAATATAGAAACTTAAGCTTTGGAATAGACACCAGTGAGATTCGTTTCATGCAATCGTTTCTTTTAATGTATAAATGCCCATCATAATAGATACACCAGATTATTTTTTTTTGCTCGTAGGAGCACATTAAGAAGCCCTTTACAATTTTCCTTTTAAGATACCTTTACACAATTCAATTTCACGTTATGGGCACGTTAGTTCAAAATTAAAAAATCTCACTGGATAGTTAAATAATGTCAGTACTTCTAAAATAATACAAATATATACAACGAAATAATACAGTAAACCAAAACATAGCTAACAACAAAACCCGAAGACACGTCGAAGTAAAGAAAGTAAGATATCTACACAATTTGCAAACATAAATGCCCTTTATTATTTCACGTGGGAAATATATAACGTTAAATATAAATCTTTATTTCGAACTACATACTTAAAAATCACGAACCTAATACACAAAATACAACGCAACATAAGATCTTAAAATTTGTAAATTCTAACGTTTCATTGGTATATCATTTTTACTTTGAATATAGACCCGCCTATCAATTGAATATTGTGAATAGGTTTAGCACCCTTGTTATATAATTTGTAACCAAAAATATGTCATAATTATTTCAGGCCCCAAGGATTTTTCTTATTAGATTTTGGAATATAATTTTTATATTCTCTTAATTTTGAAACACTTAACATTCAATTGGTGAAGACAGGGCCTTATATTCGTTTGTTTCCTAAACGTAGCCTCAAACAGCAAGTCCCATCTTGTTTTATGTTTGAGTTGCGTTGGTGCATTCGGTTTAGTCTTCTAATGATAAGAGAGATTTTACTATAATATTCGTACACGGTACAATATATCTCTTTTCACTCAACACACACGTGTTTTTGTATACATCTATCGTCTAATATTATATTTAAAATATGTTACAATGATCCCATTTGTTTATTTTTTTTACAATAAATTAGGTATATTATATTCACTGAATGTCATTATGATGTGTAAATAAATTGGTATAAAGTATAAAATGATTGTGATACAAAAGGTAACTGATAAAATTGATTGTCCCATTAAAATGACTTTCTTGCAAAATCAGTCTTTATGAATAAATATTTTGAAGTAAGTTTCCCCAAAAGCTCAATTTTTGTTAAGACGCAGAGGAATAAAAACATATTAAAATCAATTCCCGCTGAGATAATTAAAAACAATATGAATAAATAATATGGAAACACATTGCATACCGTTTAGATAAATAGCGACTCGGTACATACAACTACATAAGAAATAATAATTAATACAATGTATTAAAAACAATTCATTTTAACTGAGAGTCGTTTAAAATTGTGATGTTTAACTTACTGGTTTTTAATTTTATTCCTTAAATCTAAGCGCTACGTTTGACATACAGATTTTAATTGAAGCAAATTTATCTAACTGATCATAATGGAATAAAGCTGAGGTATTGTAGGGTCCATCACTAAAGGATTTCGCGTATAAAGGTAAAATTTGCCATCTATTTGAATATATATTTAAAATACATACATTACGATTTAGGTATATTTTGTGCGAACATCCAAAATTGTTTCCAAAAACATTCTCTCTACTTTTCATTGAATATAATATAAGTACACGTAAAATGTATAGTCCTAACTATAACACATTTAATTTTATCTGAAAGAAACTTATTAAAGGAAAAGTCTGATTAAAGAAGAGATAAACTAAAATATACATTAAATGCTCCACTGTAGTACTAAATTATTATAAAGAGTCCACACAAACCACGATAATGTCTATCACATACTCATATCTACGGAAGTAAGAAATTGGGCACAGTCATTTATAAGCCAAAGAATCTATACACAATAATTATGCTCACGGTTTACTTACATCTACTTATTTTTTTATAAAAAGGCATCTTTTATCATTATTATTATCGAACAATAAAACAAATTAGCAAATGAATTTAATTACAAGAAACGTTCTACGACATTAAAAGCAACGGAACGTAACCACACGATTGTTCGAAAATAGAAACGGTCACAGATAACACACGCTACTAATCAGTAAAGTTTGTACTGACACAATGACACTACAAGTTCCATACAAAACGGTCCGGCGTCGAGGAACTTCGACCAAACACTGAAGTTGTCGGTTAGCTTTGGTTTTGTGTTTAAATGAGAATCCAAAAGGTAGTTAAGTTAGATCATTTCATTTATTCGGTACGTGTATTTTTTTGGACCGAAAGTCGTAGATTTTCCTGCAGAAGAGTACTAGGTCTGGTGAAACGGAGGGAGGCAGCTTGGTGTCGTTGGGCGCCACGGCAGGCGTCACCTCGCTCGCTGGTAGCGGTGGGACTATGGATGGCGCGATTGTTATCCCCTCTTCTATTGCTTTTAGCCGTTTTCTATATCTGTAAAGTGATAATACATATTTTATTGGAGCATTTGTATGTGAAAGCAACTTAATACGAAGAAGAGTTTTTATCTATAAATTATACTTGATAGAATAAGACCCATAAAAATCATAAACTTTTATGATATTCATTAAAAATGTGAACAAGATTCCTACTACAAATGCATCAAATTATAAGTAGATAAATTGAACTACAAAGGAAAGTGACAACTGTCAATGTTCGCTCTAGCTCTACTGTCTTAAAAAAAAAGTAGTACTTGAAAAAAAAAAAAAACACAATAAAGGTAAGCGCACACTAACCGGCAGTACTCGTTGAACGTGAGCACGTAGCACTTGTCCTCGATGCAGGCAACGGAGTTGGCGTCCTTGTGCCGCGACGCGAACACCTCGTCTGGCGCGTCGCTCGCCTGCCGCCCGCGCTCCGTGTGCTCCGGCCGGTAGTACCACACTAGCGATACCATCATCTCGCCTGGGAATAAATAACAAATGATAAATAAATATTTCAGGAAATTTTTCACAATTCAAACGGAGAAGTTAACTATATAAAACAATTTAGGACATAATAAATCTGAATTCATTACTTGTAAGAATAAAACATAACGTAGCTAATACATAACATTGTAACTATGTCATGTGTGTTAACTTGGTGATCACACAGGACATATAAACTAGATTTATATATACTGCACTTGGTAGCGCATCATTGCTTGTATTAAAATATGAACACTACGCATAAATTTTTTCAATATTTTACAAAATTAACTAATCAATAGAATTTCAGAACGCTACGTTAGAAATGCAATACTGTAACTTAAATATACATGAATTAACATGACAATGACTATATTTACCGTCGTCGGGGTTCTCCCACAAGCTAGCGACCCGTGCGACGAAGGGCTGTGCGCGAGCCTGCGAGGCCCGCAGCAGCACGCAGTCGCCGCGCGCCACGCGGTCGCCGCTCGCGTGCGTCATGCGCGACCAGCAGCGCGCCGTGCGGTCTAGCCGCGAGTCGTTCTGTACAAACAGAAACATTTTATTACTTAATTAAATTAAATAACAAAAGTTGTTTTTTCCGACGTTTTTGACACTTTATATCATAGAAGGAGTTTAAAATTATTTTTGTTAACTCACTCTGATCAGAACACTGATAATATTGCTCATGAAGATAATGCGATAATCAATCAGTGAAACAAATGCGAAAAATCTCATACTACATTGACGACCATGGAACACCACATACCAAATTGACGATCATGCCTTTTTTAAGTTCTTATTAAAGTAAAAATGAGGCGAGCTATACGTAAAATGTATCTAGATATTTTAAAAGTAACTAATTGCTAAAATAGATTTTAAAAATAATAAAATACTCACATTGAGGTAGACTTTAGAAAGGTAGTAATCTCCGTCCCAGTTCCATCCATTGCTCCACCGTGGCGGCGGTCTGGGCTTGAGGTCGGGCGGTGCGAGCGGCGCGGCCACACGCCGCATGCGCCGTGCACCGCTCCGCCTTCGCCTCGCCCGCCGCTTTAAACCCGGCACTGGCGACGAACAAGCGTCCTCTATCACCAACGCGGCTTCATCAGTTTTAATCACAGTCTTTTTTGACACTAGTAACTTGGCAACTTTTTCTACATTCTTCCCTTTCAATTCATTCGTCTTCTCCGTTAACTTGCACCGTTTCGTCTTGTCCAGCTGCAGATTGTCATCAATCTTATCTACATCTTTCTCAGCCACTATCTCATCGATCTTGGCTTGGCGCTTTGATACCAACAGTTTTACTACTTTCTCTACCGTTTTTCGTTTGAGATCACCGTTTACGGTATCGATTGGTAATTTGCTCGGTTGGAGCCCGTTCGTTACAATCTTGTCCAGTTTATTAAAATCTGAAATCTGGTTCTCGTTTGATAACTTGTCACCGGTTTTATCTTCATTGCTTTCCGTTTTTATGTTTTGAGATTCACAGCTGCTATCGCAAATATTTTTTGTCACTTCACCATCAGATTTTGTACCAATTTTAGCTTTTTGTGATTTTAATGCTTTTAAGGTTTTAGGACAGTTCTCTGATTTAATATTATTTATTGTTACACTTTCACTTTTCACTTTTGGGAGTTCACAATTGTTTTTAATTATACTAATTGGATTTATATTATATTTTTCACTATCGATATCACTTTTCTCAGTACACTTTTCAATGCTTGCGAGCACTCCACTTTTCTTTTCTTCCTTAAAACTAAGTACGGTTTCGTTAGGGGTACTACTATTTAATACTGATTTTATATTATGTGTTATTTTTGAGTTTACTTTTTCTACTTTACATGCGTTTTTGTTGGCTAACTTTTTCTCTATGAGTTGACTTACAGCTGCAATAGTTTCAGGTGTTACCCCATTTATTGAAGTATTGCTATCAACGACGTTGTTGTTGATGTTAAGCGTCTTCTTTGTACAATTTTGTGCAGTGTTTTCATTTGTTACCAAAAATAAAGCTGCAGGATTTAGTTCACCATCCGGTGCGTATCCTTTGACATCTGTTCGTTCAACACTATTTTTCTTTATTAGGTTATCTAATACTTCTGCACTTTTTGTTTTTGGTTTCAAAGATAAATCGTCTTGTGATATATCATTTACTGCGATAATATTTTGCACTCGGGTATCTTTATTTAATGACGTTTCTAATAGCATTTTCTTAGCTTTTGGTTCACCGTCAAGTAAATCAGATTTTCGCTTAGTAGATTTTTTCTCTGAAATTATTTTGGGGGATTTTTTATTTTGCTTTTTTCTTTTTTTGGTTTCTTTTGCTTCAATTCGTGGCACATCAGTGAGTTCTCCCGAAACCTTTCTGCGCTTTTGTAACTTAACATGTTCGCCTATTCCATTTGTTTTACAGACGTCTTCAAGTTGCACGTCTTTCATTTCAATTTCTAGTTTGGGCCTCGAATGTCTCCTTTTAATTGGTTTTGCAGCATCTGTAACTATGGCGCCTTCCGTCAATGCTGTCATGCAATTATTATGTTCCTTAAGTGCTTGTGCGTCTATTTTTCTAGACGAGGCGTACGTAGGACCTTCATTTTCTTTCTTAACGTCAACTAGAGGAGTTGACCTTTCATCTGAGGATGATAAATCAATAGGAGCGCAGATAGGTGGTGATATGGCTAGCACGTCATCGTCGGCTTCATGAGTTTGTGGAGGTTGTTGTGTTAATAGTAGGGCGGTGTCGTCACCAGCCAGAGATCGCCGAGCCATCGCTTTTCCTAGTCTAGCTCGCCTTGGTGCAATGGGTGGAGGTTGCGGTGCACAGGCACCGGCTGAGCCCCTCGCTGGTGAGGGGGGCCCGACGGCTTCAGCAGATCCAGGGAGATCAGCAGTTAATCGTAAGCTGTCGCGGACATCGAATAACTCCCTTTTGGGAGAAGCCCCACCCATGGCCGGTAAGGGACACGGGTGGGGCGCATCGGCTGCTGTGGGTGGTTCAGGTGGTTCCAGCTCTAGTGGTGGATCCTGAAACGAACAAGAATTGATTAATAAAATTTGTGTTGCGAGGCTTTTACAATAATTTATTTTATCACTTCATAGGTTTTAGTATAATGTAGAGTTGATCCACATCCTTAAGTTTACATATTATGCTTTAAAATTATAAGTATTAAATGTTTGAATGATTATTATATTAATGACAAACATTTGCAATGAATACACATTTCGTGTGAAACATTCATAATATTTACATCTGTTGAGCATTAGACTATTATTAACTATGTAGATTATTGTTAAAGTAATAAATGAATTTATTATCAGCAATGATTTGAATTTTTTATTCGCCATTTGCACAATCAGGTAAATTGCTCATAAATTATTCATGTGTTAAATTCTATACATGAAATATTTAAGCCTGTAATTATGTTCATCTTATTTGTCAGATATATAGACAATGTATTAAAACGTTAAAAAGCTTTAAATACGTGATAAACCATCACAGTCGCTAGTTATAAAGGTGCGTACACACCTTCCCGCTGCCGTGCGTATCTGCAGCGGAGTCCAGCGTGCACGCCCGCACCTTCGGTCGGAAGGCGCCCCCGGGCGGCTCGAGTGCGGAGGGAACGTCCAAGGGGCCGCCACCGGTCGGGGCCTTACCAGTAGCGGGCCCAATAAGGACGTTTTTTGGACACGCGTTTAATGGGCACGGGCATCCTCGATACTCTGTGAAGAGAAGTAGGAGTAACATAAATGACGCGTATTATTAAAAATTAGTTATTAGGTGCTATCTACTACTATAGTCTATAACCAAATAATTGGACGAAAATACATTTGTATTATCACTATTATGTTTATGATTTTCTTGTTAAAATCTTTCCAGGAGAATACAAATTAAAATAGACACGGTATACCCCGTATACGTTAGTTCGTTTCTTGTTAAGTAACTGACTCAGAAATAGATAATAAAGGTAATATATAATTTTCATAGAGCGAATACTGAAATAACAGGATCTCGACATTCTGGGAAATTTTAGGAGGGTAATATATTATTACACCACGTGTTAGATCTTACATATATTTTGCGTTACACGTGTAACTGTTTGCTGTTTAGTATTCATTATGAAAATTAGCATAAATTTTGAATTAATTATATCAAACTACTATTGTTACTTACCGACATATGGTATTCTTTGTGGTGAATGTTGGTAGCACGGTGGGGTCCCGTAGTACTGTGGCGGCGGGTACGGCTCGTTGCCGACGCCGACCATCTGAAATAATTGCTAATTCTAAAAAAAACACCAGAATATTCGCAAAGCTGTGCTTAATGGCTTACTATAAACTATTATTATATCAATGAAACAACAAGACTATAGTAATTTCTCAGTTAAAACTGTATCGAAATTACAACAATAGATTTGCCCTTTGGGCGAAATAGAAGTTTTGATTAAGAATGCTTCACTGCCCACACCTTTGCGAATTGTGTAGGCGTTAGTTGTATCTTAGTTAATTAAGAAGTTGATGTGAACGAAAATTTATACACATTTATTAGGTATCTTAATAATAAGCATACAAAATACAAAATAATATAATTAATTTTATCAATCTAAAAAAATAGTTTGGCAATAGTAAATTTGCCAAATTAAAATGTGAAGTCGGACTCGCGAATCTAAGGGTTCCGTATAATTTATAAATAAGGATTTTAATGGCCCTTTAATCGCAATGTTATGGAATTAATAATATTTTAAAATAAATCTTTTAATCTTGTGATAGCTATCTTCTATTGTATTTCTATATGAACTTGAATATAAATTTATCAGTATTCGAAAATAGAAATACAAATAGAATAGAATTGCCACTATGTAACTTATAAGTTATAACGTATATCTTACAATCTAGAACATACAATATAGATGTCGCTATTGCAATATCTTAACAAAAACCGTCAATAAAAATTACGTTATGAATTTGATTTATTAGTAGGAATCCTACAAACTGAAGTTTTTTTTTTAACATATAGGTCTTCAATTGATGCCATTAGATTTTAAAGAATAGAGTATACTAGACTGTACCTATAGTATCTACCTACTAACTTATATCGGAAGTAAATCGCATTAGAATTGAATTGAATTGTAGGTAATTGTATTATTCAAATACAATGGGTCTTTAAAGCCATACTATGAATGTTTTATAACTGAAATACATTTATAATAGTTTTACATATTTTATTTAATATAAATGCCTTGTAGTAAGTATAAACAAGTGTTAGTTGCTTAAATGCGAAAATTTTATAAATCAAAGGCACTTATATGTACCTACTTATACAATATGTAATTTAATACTGTGTCAAAAATTTGGGGCACTAAAAATATAAGAACATAGATATTCGTACATATTATGAGACAAACTATATTTATAAAACAAAATTCAGTTTGTTATATTTATATCTAAAAAACATTAAGAAACGAAACATCTGAAAACTAACAAAGTAGGTACAAAGATTGACAAGTCAGTCTCATAAAAATAAACTACGAGTAGAGTTTTGAATAATAACAGAAACCTACCGGTGCATCAGGTTGTGGGGCGGCCATGTGGTAGGGCCCCGGGGGCCTGTAATACCGCCCGTAGCAGAGATCTGTGGGATAGTACGGCCCATACTGTTGCAGTACCTGTTGACAATTGAAATAAATCAAATAAACTCTCGCTAAAAAAGGAAGAGGCGGACAAAATAAATTGTGTCAATACGTGCATTGGACGTGATCCGACTAAATCGGAGTATTAAGAAAACAGTCATGAAGGGACGAAGGAAATCATTCCGTGCGTCTCAAACTTTACAGGCCAGCAAATGACGTAAATTGAGTTACTTCTGTCATTGGGAATTGTCAATAAAATAAATTTGTAGTGTTTGTAGCTATTAGGTTATCTAGAAACAAATGAAACGCTTGAATAAAGAACGTTCAGTTTTTAAAAAGATGTTGCGGAAGGAACGATCATTCCATAATAACAAACTATGATTGCTTATTGTTTTCATATAATTTATGGCATTAGAAAAACTAAACAAAAAATAATACGATACGCACATTTTTAAAGTGTTATTGTTAGTCTTGTGAATGTGTTTTTTTAGATTATGATTAATGATTATTATTATACATAATATAGTATTTATTTACCAACAAGATATCGAAGCATTAGTAAATTTTAAGTTCAACTTATTATGCTCAAAAACGATTATCCATACATCAGATACGCAATTAAAGTGTAACATATTATTATTAACTAGCTTTCCGCCCGCGGCTTCACCCGCTTTGTCTAAAACCTTATTAATTATAGGTATACTAAAACCTCCCTCATGAATCACTCTATCTATTAAAAAACCGCATAAAAATGGGTTGCGTAGTTTTAAAGATATACATAGGGACAGAGAAAGCGACTTTGTTTTATACTATGTAGTGATAGTGATACTTACAGGTGGGTGAGGCGTGTGGTAGTGTGGTGCTGGGTGGTACCTAGTGAGCGCTCGTTCTGCGTCAGCACTGCTTTCTTTAATTAGGGGCCCCGCTGGTTGGTAGTATCCTGGAGACAACATAATAAACAATTAAAAAAATTATAATAATAAAACATGTCTTATATTTTAGTACATATTACGTATTATAAATTTGTATGATCCTTAATAGTAAGAAAATTATTTTTGCTGATTGATGTAACAAAAACGTAGGCGAAGGTTTGGGTTTAATAAAATTATCTGTAAGAAAACTGACGGAAAAATTATAATCCCGAAAGCCTTTTGTAATCGAGTTACGAATGAACGTGTTGATCCGATTCTTCATAGTTTGGTATTCAGATTACCTCTTGATATTTGACAAGAATATGAGACTTATGCCCGTTTTCACCTTTCATTTAAGTGTCACCTAAGTCAATTTAGGGGATACCTAACGTAAAATTTGCTTTCACCGACAGATAAGTGTCACCTAAATCGTTAGGTAAGGTAGTGATTTGAAGGGTCCCTTAAACTAAGGAACCCTTACTTAGGAGACTGTTTAGGGGTTATTGGTGAAATCGGGCATTAGTTCATTTATAAGATAGACTTTTCTGTATAAAGATTTTGTATGTAAATGTATAATATATATTATTAATATTTATTGTATAGAATAATTTATAACTTTACTTAGCGAGTTCTTATTTGCATTAAATTGTTATGATGGATATAAAATACGAGTTTGAAGCAATTAAGAGATTCACTTAGCTGCAATCAGTGCTTACGATCATTAATATTTAACACGCTACACGGCGTTACATTTATATAAAAGCTGACAAATTCTAAAAGCTTCCAGTTATCGCATTCAGTGCGATATCTAGCAAATGGCAATTCAAGCAGAAAACTGTTTAACATTCAATAAAACGCACTTCACCGTCTGACAGAGGTTTTCCGGCTTTAAGGGCTCACTATAACTTTATCTATTCAATAGAGCAATCTAGTGCTTATCTGGTATCCGTTAGCATTAATACATGCTAATTGAGCCGGCGTAGGTACGTCTGCGTCGGAACTCGGTAGCTATCGTACAACAATTAAAAATAAATTACGGTTTCGTTTAACAATGCGATTTCGTTATGAGTTTATTGTGTCTGCAAAATTTAAATATAATAGAAAATTATTGAATAATCGACTTAAGCTAATAGCTACAATAGTTTATATTAGTACTGTATATATACACAATTTTTTTCATGTGAGTCCAATTTAATATATATTTTTTATTATATACGTATTCAGTTGTGAAAACTTGAATAAGTGTAATTTATTATTATATTAATATTGTAATTTATTTAAATATACTAAATAAAAATATAAAGTTTAAGTAGTGCGTACTGCGTAGTACTTACATTTATAATTCCAAATTGGTCTAACTAGAACAACATAAACCCTTCCATGAATCCTAATCAAAAACAAAAGCCAGCTGTACAACAGGTATTGACAGGCAAACAATGTGAATAGTACAATGAGGCCTTCTAATATAACTTTTTCTAAGTATTGTAATTTGTTAATGTTTTCTTTGTGTTTAAATGTTTCGTCAGCTATTTAAGGGTCAGCAACGGATGTGGTCGCCCACCTCCGTTTGATATGGAAGCACATTGAACAACGGCATTCTTTTGCTCTAAATGTTTTATTTACTTTGAAAACAATCTGTTTATCTATAAAATGTACATGACTCTAAATTATAATACTTAAAACAAACTAACTTAATGTGTCGAAAAGTTCCTAGGTTTCAGTAATCGTAAATATTCCTTCAGCGAATAAAAATAACGCCAGCGATTTGGCTAAAATTCGATACACATTTCGCTAATATCATGTAAGCAAGGTTGCAGGATTAAACTATATGATAAGATAAATAAGCTATGATAAATAACAGCTGTTGTATATAATGAGGGTATTATACGTGATTTCTAAAGAAGTAATAATTGATGAATCCGATTGAATAATTTATAACGTGTAATATACTAATAAGATAACAATTTATTTGATCAATACATAACGGAAACTAAATAAAAATAGTAATTTTATGATTATTATTAGTATGTCAAGACCATTGCTAGAGGCTATATTATGAAGCCGATTATATGTAGGTATTTATCCGTCCTAATTTACGTGAATGATGATGCGTGGGATGGAACTATCTCGTATATCAAAACGTTGAATATATTTTTCATCTAACAAATAATTTAATACGACTTTATGAGCCTTTCGTTACACGCAGGTTAATAAATTAAACACAGGAAATTTTGTCAAGGGACTTTTAAATTTGAATAAATAATGTACGAAGTTATTTTCTAGAATTAAATACATTTTTCCAAATTATTATTTTGAATCACATAACCAGTTTGTCAACTTTTTTATCTTTATTACAAAACACAAGGTTTAGGATGTCGTTTGGCGCGATTTAGGCGACCATAAAATGTTTATTCGGATTATATTTCAATTAATTTGTCTTAAACGTTTATATTACGGTACGGATTTATTTGTATCGTTTAATGAATATATTAGCGCAAAACATACACGTGGAATATTGTGAAACATTTTGAAAAGAAATACGGAGATTAGGTGTGATGTAAAGATAAAGGTGAATAATTAAAATAAAAAATCTATGTATTTTTTATTTTATTTTATTTATTTTATTTTTTAGGACATAGATTAGGAATATGTAGGAAAAGTAGTTGAGGTTTTTTTAGTAAAACATGTATAGCCCGACTAATACAAACATATAGTTATATCAAAATTCAAAAGAACAGCACATTTTCGGGATTATTTTTAAAACATTTATGTAATTATTGTTTCACAAAATTATAACATAGTTTAATTTTTACATTCTGTAATCAATTTCGTGTCCAATAAATGCTCTAAATATTTTAGTGTATGCGCTTTCACCGCATTTGCGGTAAATACAATATATTTTGTGGTCATAATCACTTCCGATTTTACGACATTTTCATTCAACCGCTATCACGATTTGATAACTATACACAAGTTTTTGAAGCTATATTTTGAACATAATTTTATGTGGGTCTGTGTGTAATATTTATAAAGTTAAATAATGTAATTAATATTCAAGAGTTATTCAGTCTTATTCCTTAATCAATTGTAGATAAATTTATCATTATAGTCAATTTATAAATAAAAATTCCTAAAAGTTATTAAGTTTCATGTTTAAATATTTAAAACAAACGAGTAATAGGTATATCATTGTGCACTGTATGGCATGGTTGGATGTTATATGCGCAAACAAAAACAAAACACTTGCTAACTCTTTTAAATAAACAACGTTTTAATAAACAAAATAAAATTACTGTTAAATTAGAAACGCAAATGCAATTACAATTTAGAACAACGCCATAACACAAATACTCATACAATGAGTGATGTTAGTTCAAGCTTACGCCGCGTGGCGCTAGTGTGCCGCATTACCGTTATTTCGCATAGAAATCGTGCGAGGGCGGGGAGGCGGCAATAACTTGGAGTACTGCAGCTCATTTAATTTGCCGAATTTCTTCTTGGAAAATATAGTTTGCTCAAAAATGTTTAGATCTGCATTTAGTGTTACGTAAACGGAATTCGAATGCAGCGCTATTACAGCAATAAAAGATAAAGAACATTCTAGAGTTTTTCAATTACAAGCACGATTGAACACCTCTGTTTAGATAAGACTGAGAGACGAGAGTGGTCGGTTCGGATTGTCGTAAGTTGTTGAAAGGACGCAGCTAATTGGCTACACGCGAGTTCTCTCGTTTGATCCGATAAAGGCTCTAATGTACGTATACGTTTTAACAGACATACAATGTGCATTATTAAATGTGTATAAGAGAAGTCTGCGTACCTATTCCCAATTTGCATATAATTAAATTGAAATAAAATAAAATTAATACATTCCTTTATCCGTGGTATAATCAATTATAGAGAGAGACAAACCACCGAGCATTATATCAACTACGAATTAAAATTTTTCATCGGTACTTTCGTTAAAACGTAAGGTGTAATTTTGATGCCACTCTATTAATATAGTAAATTATGGATAGATAACTATTTTAACTTCAATTATATCGGCGTCATACTTTGATGCATTTCAAAAACCAATTTACGAGCGGACTATGGCGGTCACCTGTTCGATCATCAGCTATTTATTAAGATTACAATCACTTCATTAAAATAATGCTGGCTAAAACAAATTAGATTAATAGAAACAGATAAGTATGCATTAAGGCGTCATAGATTGTGGAGACATGACCATAAATAAGCAGGTGCATCCGTAATACTCGAGAGGAGCTTAATGATGTGGACTGTGGAGTGTGGAGTGAAGGAAAGATTGTGAATAACTACTAGTATTTACCGCGTATATTTTGTTGAAGAACATGTGTTATGTAAGAAAATGTAGCCTTAATAACTAACAAATGTAGAGTCAAATAAGTTTGTTGTCTGAAATAGATTTATCGTCTAAACTCCGCGTACCAACCACACCTAAACATATCTGCAAATACTTTTTCATTACGTATACATAGCTTCAATCAAAGTTAAGTTCGGGATCCGTTCTTACATTTTATGGAGTGGAGCTGCGAATTCTCTGTTGAGGTTGAATATATAGGCAGTTGCCAATTAACATCTTATTTATGAACAATGAATGTTTGACATGAATGAAGTAGCAATTGAAGTGGGTAATTGTGGCGAATTATATTTTATTAAATAACCATTTTATTCCATTTTATAAAAACATTATTAAATAACCTGGAGAAGCTTTCCTCTCACAATTTATAGCGACACTTAAACAAGTTTTTTAAGGATTAATTTACGGTTAATGAACATTTAACGTTCCCAGAATGCACCGTGTAACTTATCGAGCATTAAAATGACTGCTACTGGCGATAAATCACCTTCTTAAAGTCGTAAACACGTATAAAACAAATGATCTATTTTCGTATCATTCGCATTTTATATAGTAGAGTAAATGAAATCACAATTTGCTTCACAAAACTCGACCTAAAATACACGAGTAGTTTGCCTTGGTCCTTTATTCGTCGCAGCTGCTCTAAGGGGGTTATTTTCGAAGCGACTTTTTTGCATTTATTTATTTATTTACCGGTTTCATTGTGTTGTCGGAGTATCTTCTGAGAAGTATTTGGTTACATGTTATTGTAAGATCAAATACGGAGTACAAGTTGTAAGGCGCATTCGTAAGTAATAAATAGAGTGCGTATATCGAGCAACGTGATAACAAAGTTATAAAACGTACTTTAAAATGCATTAATTTTGGTCTAGCAGTTATTAACTCACAATAAAAAAACTTTAAGTACCTAATGGGGGAAAACTGCATGCATTATTTTTATCGAAACTGCAATATTTTCTGTTACAAATAATCAAATTATACATTATGAAAATGAAGTACACAATTGCAGTTGTTTATAACAGTTATTTTTTATATCAATTAATAAAATGGTAAGTTTTAAAGCAATTATGTTAGCAATAAATACGTTCGTGTTTAGAAGCCGTAGAAAGTAACAACTACCTATAGCTTGTCGTCGTAAATACAACATTCTTTCGATGACGTTTTCTTTACCAAGATATCATATTATTTTTGCATATTTCTAATAAACAAGAATGTTTTCGATTTTATCTTTGGAGATTTCATCTTTTACGTAAGTATGTTTTTTGTGTAAATTTATAATAGCTAAGGTCATAACATAATAGAATAATATTGTAAAAATATACTCCTATCTGATTCTGAGATGCACTCGGCATAAATTTTAATAGTTTACAAAGAAAATATGCTTTATGAAAAATATAAAACGGATATACGCCAATTAGCATTCTCCTGTTCAGTTCACTTCAAGGAAGTTTTAAAGGCTAAAAGATCAAAATGATCGCACCAGATAAACGCTCTTGACATTAAGCTGCTATTTAATATTTTAAAAATATAATTGTGTAACGTTAATCTTTAATTGAGGACCCTCTATATGCAAATGTCATTTAAGTGTTATCATTATCGGGCGTGTCAAAATTATCATATTACCGCGCTAATTGCGTTGTATATATGCGTTAACCGTTGACGCATCGATCGGTTGTTGAGTATGAATAAATCTTAAGATATGCTATTAAAAAGTGTAGCGTTCAAAGCATATAATCTGTGAGCAAACACGGCCGTGTAGATACTGGTTACTAACTGTTCAATTAGCGACACGGAGCGTGCAATTAGGCCCGCCGCACGGAGCCGCAAAAAGCTCGGCGTTTGGTATCGCACTTACGTTAGATAATCTCATACGCCGATTGCGGTCTCGTAGACCCCCACTCGCGCACCTTAATATCTCATTTTATATAATTACGGTGTCAATCTTGTTGATAATTTTGTTTTCGTAATGCGTTTACTACCGAGATTTATCACTTGTTTCTAATAATTATATCGGTATTTATTAAACGATGAAAACTATAAGAAATAAAATGTGATCCGTGTGTACTAAGCTAATATTGTCTGTGAAATCGTATCCAAATGTTTGTCTTAAATATTTTCAGTACACATTGTTTTCGTAGAAACTTAATCTGTTTTTAAGATAGCAATAGAATCGATAACGGTAATGTATTTAGTATGAAGATACGGTAATTTTTACGTCTATTAAAATGTTAACAAAAAGTAAGAATGGCTTTTAGATTTGTAACGGTAGCAATGGTTGCATAATAATGTATGGACCACCAAAGCTGGAACTAATCTTAAACACTTCTAATGAATAGCTAACGTGAAGCTTTCGACTTTTTCCTAAATTGACTATGACTTTCATTTATATTGTTCTTTTTCGTTCATTCAGAAAACTTTTATTTAAAATATTTCATACTTAGTTGAATTTTCTTAGAACGGAGTTATTCATTCAAGAAGATTATAATATAAATAACACTAAATCACAAAAGTCGGCAAGATAATCCTTATCTCGATTCTATTTTCATCCTTTAAATGTGACAAGGAGTTAATACTTTACAAATATGTACTATTCTTCGCTTGACTACTAACCTATTTAATTATTTTTAGTCTTAAATGTGTAACTCATATGTATCCTTTATAGGTAATTAGATTTATGAAAATAGTTGTAACATTATTTAACACTAGCTTCCGCCCGCGACTCCGTCCGCGCGGATGTCGGTCTTCGCGTGGATGGTTTATTTCTCCATTTTGAGAAACTCTGACATTGACATCTTATAAAATATATCTAATATCTATTGGATCCAAATACGGCTAGACCTATAATAATACGCAACTTGTGTTCGCGGTTCTACTGAACAACGTCTATGGATAAAACTGAAAAATTAAGATTTTTTTTTCTACGCATTTTTCCAGGATAAAAAGTATCCTATTTTACGCCCAGGATAATAAGGTACCTATAATTATACCAAGTTTCATCGAAATCGAACCGTTACTTTTCACGTGATGCCTTCACATACAGACAGACAGACAGACAGACAGACAGACAGACAGACAAAAATTGTTTTAATCACATATTTGGGTTTGGTATCGATCCAGTAACACCCCCTGGTATTTATTTTTTCAATATTTTCAATGTACAGAATTGACCCTTCTACAGATTTATTATATGTATAGATAATATTGATTAATTTACAACCTTGTTTTTTAAAACCGTATATACTATTTTATCGTCGTTTTATAGGTATGAATATTCCTATAGGTGGTACATGTCTTTTAATCAAAATTTCATAATAATTTATATGTTAATTATTCATGGTTGTTGTAAAGATAAGAAGGATATCTTTGATAGGTTTTAAGTTCATATAATTTCATTTTTTTGCGAAAACTATTTATGTAGCACGTATTAGTACCTCAAATAGAAGACACTTATAACTATAATTCTAAGTTCTATTCCAATAAGTCACTTATCATTTGTTTTTCATCAAAAAAATTACTGCTCTATCAAATATGTACCATTATATGTTGTAAGTTTAAAAACAGCCTTCCTTATCATTCTTCACAACTACGCGTGAAAAGCTATACTTAATAGTAAAAAATACTGATCGGAATTCGGAATTTATGATTGAATTAATGTGAGTTTAGAACCGTGCAGAGTTCCTTCACACTACTATTGTTTGGCCGTGAAACAATTGTTATCGCAAATTGCGATCGCGCAGCCCGCGACGAATACTGAAGCGGAAGAAATTCACTTATGCATTATATTTTTCACTTATTTATAATGTTTTGCGATAACCATATTATTAATAGATCTTTTTTTATTTTTACTCGATTATTACTTTTCTATTTTAGACCAGATAAGGTAAGACCTTGGTGAATTTCGCTACGTGTTACAAATATTTTGTAGACTTTTTTGGAGGAACAGTGATGAGTTATTACAGCAATTAATAAGGTTTATCTGTAGAGATAAAAGATGATACTGGGAATGATTAGTTCAGATTATTAATTTTCTTCTGTTTGATTTTATGAGAGTTTCTTCTAATATCATCAACAAATATTTCATAAGGAATAAAGTATACTTTAAAAGAGTTAACTTAATTGCTTTGATACAAATAAATGTATGGAATTCATTTTTTATACCTATATCATATCTTGGATAATTCGATAGCTATGTCACTTATGTCGCTTACATTGAATTTTGTTTAATGAAACAGTAACTAAAGCAATGTTGCGTCAAATGTTATTAAATTGAACAGCCAATTCGCTATATCGCTAGCCTATGTATCTATCCGAGTATTTATACAGTCTCATTTACATAACTAGCTTGGGTTCGAGTGCGATTGATTTTGTACTGGACTCACTGGGTTATATAGAAAATTAATTAATAGTTTTTGTGTTAACCACACGCAAAGGGCGGTAAAGAAACATTGTTATCGATTTATATCAATACCAATTTATGTATAAAATGTACAATTAGTATCTATAATCATCTTAAAATAGCATTGCGTTTTGAACAACAACTTCTAGAGATGGATATCTAGAAGTTATAACTTGCTTTTTCCTAATAAACGTTTAGAAATGGCGAATAGTTTAAAATAAAATACTAATAATTTATATGATAAATTTTCCATTCCTAGAAACAGGATAAAAACAACATTGTTACCTAATTAGTGTTATTCAAAATTTTACATAGACTTTTATATCTAGCTTTTGTTTTTTTATGTTTATCTTTAAATACTTCGGGAGTTTCATAAATTTAGTATACATTTTTTCTATTCTTTATAAATTTATATTTATTAAGTAAGCATTTGAATGCCATAAAACCAAAAATATCAATTTAACAGTTTCTTAATATTTACAATTTATACAGTCTTCCATAGACAAGCTTACTTAAACATATATTATATTATACCTATTTATACATAAGGATTATGTATTGGAAAATTATTTATGAGAAGAAAATATAATTTGTAAACGATTAGATACTATACGGATGACTTCATATTAACGTATTGTATATAATAAACTATATAAGTAATTAAACGTACATGTATTTATAGATTAATATCACATATTATAGATTAATTTTTTTATAGGAATTAATCCCTAATAATCCCTACTAATATTATAAATGCGAAAGTAACTCTATCTTTCTGTCTGTTACGCTTTCCCGCTTAAACCTCTCAACCGATTTTGATGAAATTTGGCACAGACAATCTTTAGACCCTGAGAAAGAACATTAGGCTCCCTTTTATTGCAAAATATGTACCACGGGCGAAGCCGGGGCAGACCGCTAGTAATATGATATTTTTATGAGTCAATGATGATGTATTCTTACAGCCTGTTAGCGATATTTGTTGATTAGTTTATAATCATAGGTTTTTAATATCTGCATAATTTCAAATATAAAAAAAAATATCAAATACATAAAATCCAACAATTATTATTTACCTTAGTCTTGGCGTATTTTATGTGGTAATAGCCATTGTCCTATAAATATAATAAATTTCGCAAAGAATAAGCAAGCCAAAACGGGAAATGAGTATTTTTATAAAAACCATTGGATTCTCTATATGGAATTGAGCAATGAAGCGTCATATTTTTTGCTACGAGCTACAAAACCTTAATTGATGTTTTATTCAATTCAAAGTCAAATAATTGAAAACGATATTAATAAGTGACTAAAAGAGATATGTTCAGAAAAAATCTATATTTCTCGAAGCCTGATATCCTTTGTATAATATAAAGCGTGAGATCATGGTGAAATCTGCTGTTGGATGTACGTAAAAACATTCAGTCAACGACCGCAGCTATGACGTAATATATAATGTCTCCATGAGATTGGGCGAGTTACTGTAAATTTTTGGCGTTTTATTGAATACTAGCTTACCGCCCGCGGCTTCGCTTGCTTGCACTTAATCCTAATAAATTATATACTTAAACGTTCCTCTTAAATCAGTCTATCTATTAAAAAAAACCGCGTCAAAATCCGTTGCGTAGTTTTAAATATTTAAGCATACAAAGGGACATAGGGAAATAGGGGCATCGAAAGCGACTTTGTTTTATACTAGGTATGTAGTGATTTGCTTAGTGATCTGAAAGCTTAGCAACAGCTCTGAATTAAATACATTAAAAATCTAAAATAATAATAATTAGACTACTTTCTTCAAGTATTCAGATAAGTGGAATCCGCGACGAGGTCAGAACCTCAATCTCTTTTGAGTAGGTATGTCGGTAAAAACAACAGACATTTTAGATCGCCTATTAACCACAAATATAGTTTTGTTAAACAAAAAAAATTACGTTAACATTATGTACTGTATACTGTTAATTAAAATGATATTAAATTGTAAATCGTTAGAATATTCAAGAATTTATACTTGCAAAAAATGAAAATTCTAAAAAAATACGTATGATATGACCTATTGAAAATTAAAACGTGTTTTATACATATAGGTACAGAAACAAGTCTGTTAAAGATTCATTGAATTCAAATTCCACTAAGAAACCGACACAACTTATTGAATAATGTACTTCCCGCCATTTTTTATAAAATCATCGTGTTTATTTTTTGCATTCATACTAGAGTCAAAGAGCGTATTTGTGAGGTCGTCGTCCTCGGATAGACGCGATGGATTCATTATTTTTTTCACTTTTTCGCCGCTCTCGTGCATTACCCCCGTCTTTCAGTTAAGTTCCATAGATAATAAAGGCAACAGATTAAAAATGCTTTCGGAGCACGTGTGGACAGATCTGTGAATAAAAATATTTGGCACTGGGTCAACTTTTCGTTTTTATTACCGACGCAAAATATACTGAAAGGTCGATTAATTACACGCGATGGTACTTCGTGTAATAAATATGTTGTAGAATAGTGGATAAATTATTGCGCTGAACTGTGTTACATTTTTAAAAGATGTTTATCAAAAAGCATGAAACGTAAATCCCCTCATTAGCATATGTTGAATTATTTCTTTGCTACTGTATGTAAGCAATAAATTAGCAAGAAAAAAGCGTTAAAGTGTTTTTAATTAGGGTGAATTTAAATATAGTATTTTTTATAAAAAAAAGAAAAAAAATATTGCTTAAATACAGGGTACAAGTAAATCGCACAAATACCTACAATATATAAACTTTTATAAGAGTCGCCAAATCATTTAAACGATACACAAGCCAATCCATGAAAAGTTCCTAATAGTTTACCTGTACGCCTATTTATAACTTATAAATATAGCATATGTAATTCAAATGTATTTTACATAAAAACTAGTTTTATAAAAAGCTTATAAATGTCGTCATTTGTCTGTCAAACCGTTAATAAATGTCATAATAGCATAGGTGCTAGCTGAACGGCGGCACAAACTTGTAGCAAGCTTGTTTTAGCCGTTCGCTTACGGCGAGAATTCGGACAACTCAACATCGGTCGACGTTTAGTTGATAAATAATTATTTTTTGCTGTTCAGGTGGAAGCTTTTATGGATTATTCAATAAGTTTTGCTGTATTAGCTTGAAATATTGTTAAGTTTTGTACGTATATTGAGCAGAAGACGCAGATTATGGTTTTAATCTAAATCTAAAATCTAAAATGTAGTAGCACAGCTTTCTGATACAAGACCTCTCGGTACCATAACGATTAATAAATAGACAAGAAAAGGACCCGATAAAATTGTTAATTTTCCAAACTTTTAAGCACTTACTGAATATCAGTACAGGAAAAATAGCAATATATAATTTAATCAAATAATCTGCTCTGGAAATTAAACATTTTCCGCCACCGGCAAATATGGGCTTAAAATAAAATAGATGAGCTTATCAAAAACTTGTTTCACTACAAATAAAACGCTTGGCATTGTTGATGCAATTTAAAGCGGAGTGTAGCTAGGTACATAAATAAAGTTAATTGTATCGTCAGCAGCATCGTTCGCACCCCTGTGACCTTGAGCGAGCGAAGGGTTGGCCCCTCCGACCACAGATTACATATAAAGTGAAATACAGAATGGTACAGATTATACTCGAGCCTTAGTTAATATTAGATGTCTTGGAAATTTAGTTATGCAACCTCGTTGTACGTTATTTATTTTCTTTGGACATTATTAATGCAAATTTACCTTTTTTTCAATTCTTAACCGAGAATACTTTTTGATCAGTGATAATTAAATTCGCTTGCATGCATTTCAATAAAGTAAAGAGCTAGCAGAAAGTTTTTATCTCAAGTTTCAGTAGACATTTTCAAGCTCATTTTATGTAACGTACTACGTATTCAAAGTTTTCATAAGCCCGTTAGGATATGACTTTTTTGTTACGTTACAATATTTTGTTAACATTAAAATATTTATTTATTATGATTTATGTAATGATCTGATTGAAGTACAAATGCATATCATAATTCTATAGACCAATTTAAACGCCATTTAAAAATCGAAACGGCGTTGATGAATACCAAAGTATCGGAGGGTGCTTTTAATAAGCCACAAAGGGTGCTCAACGATGACGCAATAAACCAATGGATGATGTCACCATGCACTAACAACGTAAAAACTATAAAAACTATATCTCAGTTATTTTATCAAAAACTTGTTTTATCTATTGTCACTTTATTATTAGCAGTAATTTCTAAATCAAGGCCGATAATAACGATAAGATAAACAAATGTTCAATTTTCTCATAAATTAATCTATCAGATGTTTTATATCTAGTACCTACATAATATAATGAATGTATGTAGATTTTATTCGATAGGGTAGTGTAATTCTCGATTCGTAGTTTTTACCTTTTTGTGTACAAAGTACTGCGAAATTAAAGTGTGAGGTTCAGTTAGTATAAATGAAAGTCGAATAAGATTTAGCTTCAAACGTTAGTGTGGATGAAGGGGAATAGTTCCGAGTCACAGTTTATTCGCTCGCTAGGAAACATCTAGAATATAGTGCCAATACGGTCAAATTTTTCATGGCTGATATTGTGCCATGAATAACGGATTTTTGAAGCTAAAATAGGAAAAGTTTTAAAATATCTCCGTACAGTAAATGTGAGTACGAAGAAAGGCCTTTTATTTTTCGGATAAAATGAATCAGTCGTCACTAAGCAACGTAACTTTAGATTAATAATAATAATTTATCAATAATTGACATTTATACATTGGAATAATTTCTAAGGTAATATGGAGTTTATTTTTATAGACCAAGAAATGTGCAAGACCTCTTCAATTGATTATATAGGTTACGGATCGATATTAAATAAAGAATCACAAAGGAAAACAAGCCTCGAAATTGGTTTATGCTGAAAAAACGTTGAAAACAGGCCAGACTCGTCAACTGGCAGGCGAAATGAGATCTTGAAATGCGGTCGGTGTGTCCTACTTCGGGGGGCATGATTATGCTTATAAGCTTTTTCATAAATAAGGAACTCAATATTTACAATAGCTGTTTCATTTGTTCAAAAAGCCTTGTATTTAAAGCGTCTGCATTTATTGAAACAATATGATTTTTTTTAACTTTATCTACCCGATTCGATTTTAAAAATAGATTTTATAAATACGCGTGGTTGTGATGGTTTTATAGCATTTTTGTAACATGAATCATGTTTAAAATTTCAAGATACTTTCCAGTTTTTAGATTACTCGTTTTTAATTTTTTGAAGAGAATTTTCCCCAACATTTTTTAATGTGTTTACAAAATTTCGTGTATTTTATTCAGTTGAAGTATCAAAACCTGTTAAAAGTAAAAAAAAAATGAAGATATACAACAACTTCGTCTTTGGGGCCCAGATAAAAATCACGATTTTATTCCTAAACAAAACACAGTCCACATTGTATTTTAGATTTATATACTAATACGTTTCCTATGTTTTTTAATTTCATTATAAACTATAATTCATTTAATACCGCGTTATTCAAACTTAGGGGAACTGACCAAGCGTTTCCGATTTATGTTAAACGTTTGAATTCGTATTGCATTCAGCCTTGAAGTTTTTGTCAATCTCACATTTGTTCAAATACGCGTTGCCTTCATCAACTTGTTTAATATTTGCTTACATTGTCATTTTTATTATTTTAACCTAAACTGAGATTTACGTGTTAGTTAGTTGTATTCTGCAATTTATATTATTTAGTTCGCAATTGCACTTTATGTGTGTCTGTTAAAATGTAACGGATTCATACTTTTTACACGCTTTATATTAGCTTCACCTGTATGTTTGTATGTTTGTAACCGACTTCTTTGGGCGTGATTTTGACCCACTTTAAACGGCCAGATTTCGTTCAAACTTTGTAGATTTATTGAGGACCGATGACAATACACTAATTTGATAAAATTTTCTATTTTTTTAGTTCGGTTTTCTATAAAAAGCGTGTTTTTTAGTTTTTTTAAACTATTATTATTCTACAAGGTATTAAACTAATACTTGGTACAAAGTTTTTCAAAAGTACTGTAAGTAAACGTAATTAAAATACCACACGAACTGTACCAAATATAGAGTAAGTATTAAAGAAAAATTAACTCTGTTTCATGACGGTTTAATTATACATTATCTCGTAAGATTGATACGCATTAGGTACAATCATCAAGGCTGCTTTGCGTTCTTTTAATCGCAGTAAAACTTTTATTGCCTTTTATACAAAAAGCAGCTGTAACCTCTAAAAACTTTATGATATTATCATTGATTTCATTCGGAATTATAAACTTTTAAAGAAGTATATAAAATATACTCTTCTAAATTAAAAAGTACATAAATAAAATTAGTTAATTATTTTCTAACTTCAATAAATACACAAAGTCAACTCCGTTTATAGAATATCCAAGAATAGGATAATTTGTGCTTATAATATGTCAAGTTCGTGACTACGCCACAGTTTAAGTCCTATGAACCCACAATTACTTAGCCAAATGTATGTACTGGGTAAATAAAGTGGGTTAATATATCTCCTACGAAGACATAGAGTGCGGTCGAAGATTATTAAGGTTATTAGAAGGTCAGCGATCTCTAGCTGTATCTATGTTAATGGAACAATGGCCATCGAAATCAGATATTTCTATTCCTATATAATTAAATTTCAAAATGTCGCAATTAGAAATTATGTTCTCTTGTTCCTCTATTGTGAAGTAACCAGTTATAATAAAATATGTACTTTAATCTGAGAAGGTATATTTGAGTAAGTTTTTATTTCATGTGTCTTAAATGGTTCGCAAAAGATGAAAAGGAATACAAATTTGTCCTGATAATACAGTTTCATCATTTGTGAGCAAATATTTGTATATTAAGCAGGTATTGCGCAAATAAAGATAATTCATTGCGAACCTTTCGAAATCATTTACATATTCGTATCCGTCGTCTGAATGAAAATTTTATGTTATTCCTTTTTCAGACCTAATAATTTTTAACTGTTAAATGCTTTTTTTACGGAAAAATCATAAGTATAACTGTATAATATACAAGCTTTCCGTGTAAATACTCGTACCTTATTGAGTGTATATCACACATAATTAATTAGTCCCTTACATTCCAATTGATTAATAAATTATTTTATAGCATAAATCACTGACTATGGAAGTTTTTTTTAACTTTTTGCAGTAATTCAATTTTATATAAAGCATTATTTCACAGATTAAAAATCACTTATATCTAACAAACGTCTCGTACCTAACCTTGTAAGGGTAATGGAGCCGATAAATTTTTATGAGATAAACGTAATTACATTTCATTTAGAGTTAATAAAGTAGATACTAAAAGGATATAGCGTTGTACGATATTTCATATAATATTGATGGATAATTTTGTATTTCCAACGAAATTGCGTTCATAATATTATCGGCATCTAGGCTTTACCATACGTGGCGTTTACATAAACATGACAAGTCGAATGGGAGCTTAATAATTTACTGGGCACATATTGCGAGTCTCCTTGAACTAGAATTCCGGACCACAGACTGATAAGCGGTCTAGATACATATTATAGCTTAGTTATTTTATACCGCTATGATATATGGTGACATTTGTTGTGGTTTTATAGCGATTTAATTTGCGTTGAAATTTATTGTGTACAAAAGGTCAATGTTATTAAAATGTTGAAAGGAATATTTAATTGCAATAAAGGTGTGGTGATGATTTAAAAAATTATGTACATAACCTTAAAATAAATATTGCCTTAATTGACAGAATGTATGATTGTTAATACTTAACATATTTTACTTTATTAGTGCCTACTTACTGCGGTCTACTGGCGTATGCGGAAGCCTAGTTATGATGTGCCTATGGAAGCAAGGAAGTTTTAACTATATATTAAACGCTATATTGGACAATGTTAATAAAATGTCATCACGTCCTTGCGTTATTACGTCGACAGCTAGTGAGTATTTTACGTCATGTGCCACCAGGCAACGCTATAAAAAAGTATTATAAATTCAAAACGAGTATCGAAGTGCCAAATCCTTATGGGCCGTGAATTTAAAATCGCCCCTGTGATCTTTGTGTTATTAAATGTTATTTAGTTTTAAGCGTCAACCTTGACTTGTGTAAAGCGAAATATATCAGTTATCATGCATTGGGTGCATGTTTAATTATTTTTGAATTATAGATACCTAATTGTTTTGTTTTTAATTAAAATTGTAGACATTTAATAAGATGAATACTGTTTCTTCAGATTTACTTTACGTAATATTTACTACAAAGGTGTAATCTAATAGGTAGGTACTAATATTATCAAACTGAAGAGTTTGTTTGTTTGTTTGAACGCGGTAATCTCGGGAACTACTGGTCCGATTTGAAAAATTATTTTGGTGTTTATGTAACACCAAAATAATTGTTGCTGGAGGAAGGCTATAATATCATCACGCTACGACCAACGTGAGAGGAGTTACGGGGGTGAAACCGCACGGAGCAGCTAGTATTTAATATAAACAGCCTGTAAACCAATAATGCGTTTTCAAAACATATATTGATATTGTAAACATCGTGATCATTTCCGAAGTCCAGCAAATATTCCGCTATTATCAGTATTATCGCGGTAAACTTTCACAATAATAATTAACATAGCAGTGATATGAGTTAATTGTTACGTTGAATTTGGTTTTTCGTATCGTAAACGCTTATCAGTGCAAAAAATGTGTTTTGACTAACATTAAGTTGATATATTTATTTATTACTTTTACAATGTCATTCACTATTTGACTATTTCTTAGTTTAAAATAATTGTAAGTTTAATAATTATACATGAATATTAACATGAAAACAGTAAAGAACTTAACTAGGTATAACAAAACTAAAATGTAGGTAAGATATTTTAGTTTTGTTATAATTAACGCACAAAAACTTATGTATAAAATAAAATCCCACATTCAAAAATAATGTGGCGCCAATTTTTTTTCGAAATTCAAAAAAGGAACACTGCTCTATCTTCACAAAAAAAAACTGCAAGGAGGTTTTATAAGTCATCATGATTAACCTCAGCCAGTCCGATAAGCTAACAATAAACCGGCAATGTTACATTACCACGCGGTTAACTCTGTTAGCAGATTCAAGATTGTAAACGCCTTTGATTTATATGTATGTACATTAAGATAATGCGGTGTGTGTTGATGTTCATTTCTTATTGAGATATTGATTTTAAATAATAATTTGACCTGAATATTATTGTCATTTTAATGATAACTAAATGATAAGTGATAACTGTTATATTTATACAAATTTTTGAATTTTTGTTAATTTAGGTATTTTGTATAATTTTTTTCAATTAATTTATCTTTTTCAACTAAATACTGATTGTTTTGTTTTTAAAGAGATCAGATTAAATATACAATAATGTAATAAGTTTTTTCATTAATATTTTCCATTATCAATTCGATTTTTACTCATTAAAAAAAGAACCGCTTATTTAACACAGAAAGGATCAGAACTAAAATAAATTTTAGTGAAAATTATTCAAAACATAATATGTTATCGGCAATCGAAAAGCTTCAAAGATGACTAAGAAACAATATAAGTGGCTAATAATAGATTCAGTCATACCAAAATATCGCGTCCTTAGAGCAACGTCGTAACAATTGTTATTAATTCGTGTAAACATTTCATAAGTACATTTGGTTAAGCTGTAAAACGTTTAACCAATGTTTATTAGCCCAAACAATAGAACAGTTGTTATTCTATGTACCTACTATTTTTATAACATTCTTCTATGTTAGATGTTTGTGGAAAAATAAGCGGGAATCAAATTACAAATAATTGTACCACAATAACGTGTAGATTGTAGGTTATAATAATAAATCTACAGACTACATATAGTATACCGCATCTTATTGTCTTTATTTATACATAATATAATTAATCATGAATATATATAATCTATTTGCAAATTTCAGACTGATGAAATTCAATGTAATAATTTGTGCATAACTAGGCCATGTTTTTATTTCTTTTAATATTATAGTTTGTAAAATTTGTAATGGTACATAAAACTGTTAAATAAATAAATAAATATTTTTGTACACAATAGCATAAAAGTCACAATAGAGTTTATGAAAACTAGATTTCTAATTATATAAGTACAAAAGTATGTCGTTATATTGCATAGAAATTGACAGTAAGTTTATGATTTCATAATTAATAAATAATGTTGAAATTTAATAAATGGTACGACAATCAAATCAAATATCAATAAATCGCCTTGAATTTAGACATGATTTATTGCATATATTTACTTAGCATAGTTTTCATTATTTATTGGGGTCAATCTCTTTAGTATTTAAAACAAATACCAATTCCAATATTTATAAGTCCAATAGTCAAATAATGCCGAAAACGTCTCAAGGCCACGTCGATTTAAATAAAATATAAATCGTTATTTGAAGTCACAAAAACACGTGCTTAAATAAAAACCAAAATAAATCCGGATGTATAAACTATAAACGTGGTCACAGTTCACAAGTAATGTATCGACTTACTTGCGTAGAGCTTTTTCCAAAACATCACTAGCCCCTGTGTGGCGGGCGCTAATGACAGGAGTTGTCGCTCGTCCCACGAGCGCCTGGACAATAATTCGGAGGAAGAGTAACAAAATGGTTATCACCACATACTGCGCATATCACGATACGTCAGAGATACATACACTCGAGGTCGGAACTGCCTTTCGCGAGGTCTCAACACCGACCTTCGCAAAAATTAGCGCGATTTACATAACGCACTGTATTTACATTATCTTTGAACGCTTGGATATTGATAATGTGCTTTAAGATAACAAACCGTGAGATCACAGCGCACACAAAAATAAGGAAACGAATAAATTATGACAATGTAATTCTGACCTTGCGAATTCGTATCTATAGTCTATACGTATACATCGACGACGACTGCGGCACTAGCCGAAATACGTTAATTGCAAATTCAGAATTCAAACGGACTTTTAAATGTATATATTCAAATTAATGACGAAACAGTCAATTCGGGTCAAGAATGCTTATAAAGACAAAAGTAAATTAGTTAAATAGGGTTGGCTTTGGCTAAAACGAAGCGAAAACGTTAAACATTATGACAGCTCGATTTGGTGTCACCCATTGTTTGACCTGAATATAATCGTAATAAATAATAAATCTTTTTCAAGTGGCCTAAATTCAATGAACTACTTTTATAGTAGGTATGAATAATTCATATAGATAAGATACAAAACAAATAGGTATATCTGCGTAAAATATGGACGGCTGTTACATGCGAATACAGTGCGCTTTCTTAACCTATCCATTTGCCGTAAGTTCTAGTAGGGAGATGAAATATTTTCTTTCCCGACATTCATAGATGAAAAATATATGTTTTCTATTTCATAACTGAACTATCGAATACTTTATTGCTTCACAGTAAAAGCATTTCGTTCACAAAAATGAAAACTTCGTTCAGAGCAATTTTCGACTTCTATTCACAAACTCCCACGTGGTCCGTTTTGATTAACCTATCGGTCGCTTTTATTCCCTGACGCAAATCACACCTACGTTTAAACCCCTACCCAGAAATAAAAACGACATACGATTATGCGCTTGAAGAAAAAACAACACATTAGTCATTCAGACTAATAGGAAAACAGGTGGGTACAGGTAATTAGTGAAAATGGAGTTGTCAGTGCCTATAATTATACTAACAATCCAATTGTGTGAGAAAATAGCTAGAAATTTAAAATTAGGAATGTGTATACGGGTTGCATTTGATGAACGATAAAATCGATAAAATTGATTAATATTAGATAATAATACATTCGGAAATACATCCAATGCGTTAAAATTTTAAAATATTTTTGTAAATATATTTTTTTATCACTTACAATAGAAAAACATACAGGATATCAGTATGAAGCATCTTAAATAAACTTCATGGCTAAACAAATATTATGTAAGGACGCAAAAACATTTAAAATTTCAATATTTCTTCTTGTTAGAATTATCATCATTTAATGCGATAATTGTTAAAATTATTTATAAGCAGGAAGTATCAGTTTATGAGTTTTAAGCACTATTGAAAGGCCAAAAAATATATTTATCTATGTTGGCCTACAGATTGTGCCAGGCGAGGTGATAGCAATGAGATTAAATGTGTAAACAAACGCAAAAACTTTTATTATCTACTCAAGTTGCTTAATTAAAAAAAAATATTAAAGAGACCTTCATAAAAACAAACATTGATATGTAAACTGATATTTCTTGCAGTAAAAATGTTCAAGTTTTATTATAAATTGAAGGAAAAAGGCTAAAGGCGTCTATTTAATAAAAATATTCGCGACGCATAAGATTTATTGTTTATAGAGCCGCGGTTTATAGAAACGGAAGTAGAGAAATAATATTGTTTAAAATACGTTTTATTTATTCAGCAGATGTCTTTAAAATTATATTTATCAACATGATTTAATTAATGCGGACAGGAATCCGATTTAATATTGTTACCTTGATCACACTCAACAACTATAATACTTACACCTACAATTTATTCAAATGTTATTGAGATGTTTTACATAAAAATACGAGTAATTAAAGTGATCTAAAGTGTTGATGTTTTAAGAACAAATTACACGAATTCCCACTAAACATGGGAGTAAAATGAAGCTTTTAAAAGCTTTAGCGTACATTTCCGAGCTCTTTGCAGGCTCTCGTAAAATCGAAAACCGAATCGAGTGACGAAATTTAATTGGCGTCAAGAGTTGAAGCCGAGCAATTAGTTAACGGGGATTATTGGGCCAACGTTAATGACATTATTAATACAAAGCCGACTCAATCTGGAATGAGATGTAACGCGATATGTTTTGGGGTAACGCGAGCTTTAATCGCAATAGTAGCTTGTTTACACTATTCGATCACGATATATTTACGTCATACGCAAAATTCTTTGTGTTCAAGCTTTACTGCTAACAACAGACGTAAAATTAATACTATCGTACATATTTCAAATGATAACTAGGTATCAATTCATCTTACCACATGTTTTTGCATAAATGATACGCTACATGCATTTTTTTGCAATTCAAATGAAACGGTACAAGTCAAACAGTATATGAGAGTCAGAGAGTATACTATACATATAACGTAATATGTGCTGCGAATAATTTTTTCGCTCTTTACAAATTCAAGCATCTGTTGAAGATGCTCTTTAAATTTTGTCATAATTTATATAGTATCATAATGAATAACAAACAAAGCACCGCTAACTGACGTAAGTATTACAAAAAAGATCTTCCTCAATGCATTATTCAGTAAGCAATGTTCCCACACTTTAAAGCGTACGCTCTGAATAAGTAACTATAAGGGTGAAATGTTTATAGGACGCTTTTTGAATTCACGTAATAATATGGGAGCGATGCGGGCGGGCGACCCTGCGACCTACTGCCCACTTCATTACTGCTGGATTCAATTGGACAAAGGAACGACTAATATAATTACGTTAGTCGTTCAGCGTCTATGAACATGTTTCGTCTAACGAGGAACGCTCATAATTTCATATTTGTCCCAGTTTCTGTGAAGCACTGGTTGATTTTTCAAATGTTTTGAACACTCGTCGTGAGTGGAATGACTAATGTATCTACATTCAATAATGTTATTAATGTATTAGTTTAATTGTCATTCCTGTATGGTGCAATTATTTTGATATGGATTTACTTGACCTATTTCCTTCAGTTCAGTTCTTTTGTTCGTGACTATGAAGAGATAAACAACGGTCTACTTAAAAATATATATTACAGTAATCTTTTGATATTATCCTCTTAAAACTATACACAAACACAACCTGTACTCCGTTGTTGATATCAGATACTATTGTTCCACGTAATAACTCGATACATGACATACAGGCGTAATTGGTGCATATTGACTCACCGTAAGGGACAGGAGGCATGGGTTGGCATAAAGTGCACGTTGCGGTCGGCTTACCTGGAACAAACATGTACTTGGTTACTCTAAAATCCCGTTACAACCATTAAGATATAACTGTTCTAGTATAAGTAGATAACATTTTATTATCCTGCACGCTAATGTAAGCGCTTTTATCGCTATTTAAAACACTCGATTTTATGCGCATTCACAATTCGTATTTTATCAATTACGTGCGTCTCATTGGGTGATAGTCGTAAAATGAACCGTGAGACATCGTGCGTTGTTCAATATCCTATTTCATATTGTATGATAATATATTATCATTAAGAAATATTCGCGATTATTATATTTTAAGCTGACAACCTTTGTAACGGATACAGGTTGTTTTGTATCCTTTAATTATATATATTTTATGGAGACGCAATCACATAAGAACGCAGTAACACCTGAAGCATTGCAGCCTGCAGGTGCTTTGCTAGCCTTAAGGGGAAATAAACTCGTCTTTTTAACAATCGAAAACAGAATGTAGTATTCACACAGAACACACAGGAAATAAAAGCATAATGTTTGATAAGTAGTTAATAAATCACACATTACATTTTTAATGCATGCGAAAAATTCTTATTTTTTTGCCCGCTCTTCGAATTTATTCATGTAATTTTATATAGGTTTTTATTTGGAACTGCAAATTCATAAACTAAGACACAATTTTCCTCAATTCTCAATGAGATTTGTTAATCAATTACGTGTTTAACTCATGCTTTATTGGGCGAACATCAGAATCAATTCCCTATAGTTATTTCGAAGGAATATCATAAAATTGTTGGCAAGCGTCGAACCAAAATGATTACGTTATTCATATATCAATGATATCAATCCACAATAAATGCGATGCGTGCAAATGAACGTTGTTATTGTCAATACAATAAATAAATAATTCAGCGATACCATTCAGTTCATATGAATAACGAATTGACACCTCTAGGCATTTTGATTTCCTGTACCGAATTGATTTATTATAAAGGTAATTTTACACTATTCACCTATATGGAGGCACAAAATCTTATTAGTGTTATTTATAGAGGTCGGAAATCTCCATATTTGTGTAATAATTGCATGTTCTATGCACATCAATAAAAATCACATACGCAGTGGCCAAATAGCAGCCTTCGTGAGCCTGCCATTTAAATTAAATTAGTTTTAGCAATCATAATATAAATATGTGTACATACATGCTTATTATAAGGCTTATATTATGACAATCTGTGAAGTACTTGTAAAGATCCTTTCTATTGTTTAACTAAATTGCAAGCCGTGAAGCGTACAAGTCCTTAAGAACGCGACTAAAGTCAAATCACCAATCAACTTTTAGTTGATACATGTAATATTCAAGACCAAATATAAAAAATAAAATATATGTAAAACTTGATGATATTTTCGATTGTGTTGTCAGATCAAAAACATAAAATATTGAAATTGACTCGATAGAAAAAATTCACGAAGTTACCTCTAAATTTCACACTTTTACGTTTTTTACTTGACATGGTAATGCCTATTATGTTCTTTTTTTCATAAACAATTATATTGAAACATTTGTGAGAACTTTGTCCGACCACTTTTTTGTAATTACTTTTAGTTTTGGTTTAATCACGATAAATCACTTTTGGCGCTTACTATATTTTTAATTACGCAAGAAATCATCTTGCATCGCACGTTCCGGGAGCTAAAAACATAATTCTATTTCATACATCAGACGCTATCGCTCCGTTGAGACGAGTAGACCGTGCTCAAATTGCTGTGCCGCGCGCCGATTTTTTAATAATATTGTTTTAATATTGTTTTTTTGAAAATGGTAAACAACAAAAGAACATTTAAACTTCAGAAACGAGAACTAAAAGAGATTCGTATTTACATGATATCTAACTAATTTTCGAAGATAAGTTAATATAAGTAGTATTGTAATCATATTAATAAATACCTAATTATTATTTATAATAAATAATAATAATTATTATTTATTAATAGGTATGTATTAATAAAAAATACGACTTTCGATTCATTTCAGAAACTTTATGCAGGTGAGTTTAGATATTACATAAATATGTAATATCTAATCACACTCACACGAATTTATGCAAATGCATAAATTCGTTTCCGTGGGCTGAGTATTGACGCGACGATCTTAGGTATACAAACATAATATACTATACACCACTATTTTTTAATCAGTACATAAAATTTTACAGGGTGTTAAGTACCTTTAACCAATCATGTTTGTGTAAGAAATAATTAAAAACACTAACAAACAGAAATGTCCCAAAATTGTCCACATAAATATGTAAAAATTGTTAAACCTATTCTTAGTCAATGACCCACACTATTTATTGTGTTGTAATTTTCTAGCGTACGATTTCGAATAGGTCCGCTGGACAGCTGCATTGATAAATTCCGGCAAACTCGCGTCGAAGCTCGCCATCCTTCACCCCGCCACCCCCTTTCCCTCTGTGGCCTGCGCCCGCGTCGCAGTTCGCAGTTCGCACTTCGCAGTTCGCACCCCAACGCCGAACGCGTTGCGACAACGGACAAACAGTGCCTAATTGTTAGCGGAAGTGAAAACTTGCTTTTTTTCGTCGCGTTTGTTTACGTTTTTCCTGGTACAATATCATATCAATTCATATCACGGGATTATGTACTTATGCTTCGTGCGTTCTTTTTGAGTGGAGAAAATGCGAGTGCAGCAGTACGTATGTACAGAGTACCCGAGTCCCGAACGCTCGATCGCCAAATGTACGAACCGTCGTGGTAAATGCTTACCAGCAGGCGTTGTCACAAAATGCTAACGTGTAATGTACTAGCGTATTTTTAAGAGGATCCTCGACGTAGTACGAATGTCGAATAACGCTGCGGTTCATGAATTTCTCACAGCGGAGTTTGGAAGTCAGTGGATCGGTCGAGGCGGGCCTGCTGCTTGGCCTCCTCGCTCACCTGATCTCACACCCTTGGACCTCTTTTTGTGGAGTGAAATTAAGTGAACAAAAGTGAGCCGGTTAGTGTCGAACAATAATTAAAACAGCGCATATTGGATGAAGTGAAAAGACAAAAAAACATACCTACTTACTTCTCTCGTTAAAAAACAATTTAATAAAACGTGCACGTCTGTGTATTGATAACGGTGGTGGACATTTTGAAGGACAATTTTATTATTGAAATACTTGTAAGGTTAGTTAAGATAATTGTAAATACCAGCTGATTCTAACTTCACACGCCAAAATCGTTTTTTCTTTCAATACAGATTAGGTATTGTAAAAACAGCTGATTCTAATTTCTTAAACACGCCAAAATCGTTTTTTCTTTCAATACAGAGTAGGTATTGTAAAAAACAGCTGGTTCTAACTTCTTAAACACGCCAAAATCGTTTTTTCGTTCAATACAGATTAGGTATTGTAAAAAACAGCTGATTCTAACTTCTTAATTTATACGTCAAAATTAGATTTTGATATTGTTTGTTTTGTAATTGCATACCTACGTACCTATTTAATTTATTGTAAAAAAGTAATTATTCCGGTCCTAAGCCCGGATGAAGTATGAAGGGGAGATTTGAATTTAGGAAATTAAAATAAATAAAGTTAGTAACTACATCTCTTGTTTCATTTTATTGCCCAAGGTTAGGTAATACTATCAATGAATAAGTGAATGAACTCTGCAATGTGTCTATGATTTTAGTGAGACTTTCTTAAATAAACAAATGATTATATCTTTGCTATCTATCGATATTATGTAATTCTAACATCATGATCACGATAATAAAGTATTCGCTAACATGTCCTTAAAGTTTTTGTACTGATTTAAAAATAGTGGTGTATAGGTATATATTATATGGATACAAATATTTCATTCATAGTGTTACATCAATAAAATCAAGAAAGATTTATATGTACCTAGTATATTTTTTTATTAATTACTTATTACCATTACTACTATATGATTACCTACTACCTATTTGTAGATTCCTATGGTTGTTCCAGTAAATAACGTAAATAGGTTGTGAATAGTAGGTATATATAATATAATATATTCACAATCTGTATTACTAATCACTGGTGCAGTGAACTCTCATAAATAATTATAATCCATACTATCCATACTAATATTATAAATGCGAAAGTAACTCTGTCTGTCTGTCTGTCTGTTACTCAATCACGCCTAAACTACTGAACCAATTTGCATGAAATTTGGTATGGAGATATTTTGATACCCGAGAAAGGACATAGGCTACTTTTTATTGCGAAATATGTACCACGGGCGAAGCCGGGGCGGACCGCTAGTAATATTATAAATGCGAAAGTAACTCTGTCTGTCTGTCTGTTACTCAATCACGCCTAAACTACTGAACCAATTTGCATGAAATTTGGTATGGAGATATTTTGATACCCGAGAAAGGACATAGGCTACCTTTTATTGCGAAATATGTACCACGGGCGAAGCCGGGGCGGACCTCTAGTAAATTATAAAGTTATACCTGCTCATTATTTGAAATCTATCGTAAAATTAAATAAAATAAGTAACTTTACTCGTCTAAATATTTGTATATGTATATAAAAATGAAACCCGTTTCGCGTTGTCACGGTATCACGTGTGAACGGCTGAACCGATTTCGATAATTCTTTTTTTATTGTATCCCTTGAAGGATGAAGGATGGTTCTCATGTAGAGAAAACGTAAATATGTACGGGCGAAGCCGGGGCGGACCGCTAGTTACAAATAAAATACATATTATATCATTCATAAGTAACACGCGAAACGGAGCGCTCTCGATTGCGCTCATATGAAACAACATTCAGTACAATGCCTACATACGAAATCCAATAAGAGAAATTTCGCGACAGTCCTGCGCGTGAATCAAAAGATGGAATATCCATTTTTGGAGCGACGGTGATAGCAGCAATTGCGCGCGACGCGACGGCGACCTTGCCACTCCTATATTATAAACAAACACTATGAATAGGGTTGCCAACTTTTTTTACAAGAAATAAAGTACGTATATTCATTATTCAGGTCTCTCTCTCTCTCTTGTCGGTCCCTCATGTCTGAGGATCGTGGTCAGCATCAGGGTTGCATCTGGAGCGGATGATTTGCCTCCACCGGTCTCTGTCCATGGCGTCTCTTACGACCGTGTAAAAAAAAATATTAAACAGTATTTTAGCAAAACAAACAGTAGTAAGGTGTCGCTGAAAATCAGCTCTGCAGTGAAAGTCTATGCTTTCACTGTAAAATGCTGAGCGGCATTCCTTTTAGCTAGTAGGTTTTATTAGTTTGTAAGTACATAGATTGTTAATTTTTAATGTAACTGGCCTGCTTGCTAATAAAGATTTATTATTATTTTTATTTTTTTTATTATTATTATTTATTGTAGTGTGTGCCCTCTGACTAAATAAAAAAAAAATTGTGAGCGTCTAAATGTAACACATTATATGTATCTGTCTATATTATGTGTCTGCACTTTGATGCTGAAAACAGTCTTTTGTATAAATACTTTTTATTTGTTAAACAGTAAAAAGTATAATTTAGTGAAAAACAGTAGAATACTGTTTGGCAACCCTAAGTATGAATACACTCGCGAATGCAAATTCGGGGATTTTCTAATTTTGCTAAATTTTTGCGTTTGTAGTAGTGTATGGTCAGCAAATAAAAAAAACAACATTATATTTTTAGTTTTTATTATATATACAGGGTTACTTGTAAAACACCAGCAACCTCGCAGGACAAGATAGCTAACATCATAAGTAACAACATTTGTTCTAAGACTTTTGATAATTTGTTAGATTTTATTTTCATACAAAAATAAATATTCATTTAATTTTCCGTTTGAATGTTATAAACTCTACGCGCATTCCGAAACTTACGTAAACAAGAAGCGAACGGGAGAGGAAAGGGGGCGTCGCGTCGTCCTTTCGATAATGAATAGAACATAGACTTACAAACGTTAGGAGAGTAAAATAAAAGCTTAAAAAATCATTTAAAAATAATTTATTGCGTTATGCCAAAAGTCGTAGATCAAAATGTTGTTACTTATGATGTTAGCTATCTTGTCCTGCGAGGTTGCCGGTGTTTTACAAATAACCCTGTATATGGGATTTTAAATTAAACTATATGTGTTTCTCCTCTGAAAAAGATGAAACTTTATTTTAATATTTGCACATTTAACATACGTATAACTTTTACATTGACAATTAACAATATAAAGTTACACACAAATTAAACACTTCAACAAATATTATAACAATAATAACAAATAATAACAACAATCAACAAATACAAAATTTAACAATTACGTAATAATTATAACTTTTGAATGAAATGTGTGCTTTATGTTCTAACGGTACCAAGCGACTCACGGACTGCACGTGGTACCTGCGGACAGCGTAAACTGGTTTATTCTGGTTTTGTGCGTGTATCCACTTTCAACTATCAAGTGACGATTTATTTATTTGTTTTGTTTCGTAATTATTATGGTCAAATAATAATAACGAAACAAATTATTATGGACACGATATTTTATTGTTTCACGGTAGTCGTTTTGTCGTGTGCTCAAGAACGTGAAATTGAATGATAATTTTTTCTTTTTTTTATAAAGTCAAAACCATTTTCTTTCAAATAAAAACTTGTTTTTACTGAAAACAAAAATCAGAGTGTTGCTAGGAATAAGTATAAAATTAAATAGTAATGTAAGGATATCGAAACATTTTTGTATAGGCCTGAACGTTATAGTGGAAACGCGCTCTAAGATCCTGAGTAATATACACACCACTAGATATGCAAATATTTCTCCAAGCTAATTTACCTTGTACTAATATTATACTAATATTGTAAATGTGAAAGTAACTCTCAATCACGCCTACTGAACCAATTTGCATAAAATTTGGTATAGAGATATTTTGATACCCGAGAAAGGACATAGGATAGGTTTTATCCCGGAAATCCCACGGGAACGGGAATTATGCGGGTTTTTCTTTGACTGCGCGGGCGATGCCGCGGGCGGAAAGCTAGTATATAATAAATATAATATAAAGTATAAACACAACAATTTAACATTCATTCAAATCATACAAACAAACAGACAGAATTTTTTACGGATTCGTGCTCTATACTGTTTCCCTAATATTGTTTTTTTGAATATATTACATACGTATACACTTTTTTTACTGTTTTATTATATACGTATAGATTATCATCAATAATTATAAATAAAAATTAAAAAATAATAATAAATTATCATATTACATAATTTGCCATGATTTCAACTTCACTGTATACTAACTACCGAAAATACGCGTTGAACGCGCGAAGAATATTGTGTTTAATTTAGCGTCCGATGAACTTTACGTAAGTACGGTGAGCCGTGTATGATGGAAGAATGATTGCGCGCGGCATGGCGCGCTAGGGCGGGGCCCATAACTTTAGAAATTCTCTAGCTTTATGCCCACTCTTAAAAAGCATTGGACTTATTGAAAACTGCTAGTACTTTGTGAAAGTTTAATGAATCAATCGTTTGTTTACGCACCACTGGTAGGGGTTAAAGGTCATTCTGTGCTGCGTACTATTTTTACAATTTAACAGTTATATTACAAGTGAGGAATATTTCTTTACTTTTAGTCAGCGAATTTAAGAAGTTTATATTATAATTACTAATATTATAAATGCGAAAGTAACTCTGTCTGTCTGTCTGTTACTCAATCACGCCTAAACTACTGAACCGATTTGCATGAAATTTGGTATGGAGATATTTTGATACCCGAGAAAGGACATAGGCTACCTTTTATTGCGAAATATGTACCACGGGCGAAGCCGGGGCGGACCTCTAGTATACATATAATAATACAGCTAGCTAGGGTCTTAAGAAACATTAAAAACAGTTATTACATCTTGTTAAATAAAATAACCGAATCAAAGTTTTACCTGTTACTTCAACGATTAACTCGAGCGAAAGTTTTTCAGTAAAACATCACAATAGTTATAACTACTAAACAAACTGTAAAAATAGTATGCTCTTAAAACTTTTGATGTTCAACTAGATTTAACAAACTTATGCGTTAAATGCTTTACTTAAGTAAGTAAGTAGTTGTTGAGAAATAAGTTTTCCTTTACATTCATATAACGTGTAGCAACTGAAATAAGTTCATCGTGAAGTTATTGAAAAATTATTATTCCCAATTGATGTAGTAGGTAACTCTTATCAATTCGAACAAATAAAAAAAAATTGCAATTTTGTATATTACGATGTAATATACAAATTGCCACAACTTATCTATTAGGTACATATAGCTAATTTTTGCGCCTGCGGCTTCACCCGCGTTTTCAAAGAAAACCCCTAATTCCCGTTCCCGTGGGATTTCCTGGATAAAACCTAGCCTATGTTGCTCAGTGAAGATACAGCTCTCTAATGGTGAAATAATTTTTGAAATCGGTCCAGTAGTTTATGCGTGAAAACCAAACATAAATACACACATACATAATTACAAACCTTTTTCTCTTTATAATATTAGTACAGAAGTATAGATAATGTGTAATCTGTACTTCATTTATATCAAAAGGGAAGTTAACATAAGTTCTTTTACACTGTTTTGTTTTCATCGATTTGGAACGAACGACTAATCTGTGTATTGTGTAGGAGGGCAGAGGGCCGCGCTTTACTGCCTCTTGTTTTAGTAACTTTTTATATTGCACGGACATAAACACCTCTGCCTTTACGGAGGGTTACTTTCTATGAATAGCATGAATAATTAAGTGGCTATGATTATTTATAAGAATTCTGTTATAGCGTCTGGTGTTATGTTGATTGTGTCAGTTTACTCTAAAAGGTTAATATGTACTTACTGTGTTATTTTTAACGAATAGACGAATGTAGAAAATAAATAGTTAATATACTAATGTCTAATATTATAAATGCGAAAGTTTGTATGGATGTATGAATGTTTGTTACTCTTTCACGTAAAAACTACTGAACCGATTACAATAAAATTTAGCATACATATAGAGAGTAACTTGGATTAACACATAGGATAGTTTTTATCCCGGAAATCCCACGGGAAAGGGAACTATGCGGGTTTTCCTTTGCAAACGCGGGCGAAGCCGCGGGCGGAAATCTAGTAATATACATAAATACATATTATACTTATGCGGTATGCCATTCATCTACATATACAATCGCAATGTTATGTAAATTATGTTGCATTTTTTTATGAAACAAATATCTTATGCGATTTAATCCTTATCACGTGAATGACCACGTTGTATTAAGGACACAAAACCTATCAATTATTATTAATCAAAGGAAATGTAAAGCAGCTTACGATAAAATTGTCGCTAATTTCTTTTATTATATTTACATAATATCGCTTCGCTTATCTAATATATAAAAATCAATGCCACTTTTCGTTGTAATTCCATAACTCGAGAACGGCTGAACCGATTTCGATAATTCTTTTTTTATTATATTCCTTGAAGTACGAGGATGGTTCTTATGTAGAGAAAACGTTAATATGTACCACGGGCGAAGCCGGGGCGGACCGCTAGTCTTTCATAATTGGTATTAGATAAGGTTGATAAGAAAGTGTGTTTTGAATATAATATAATATATACTACTACATTGTATAAGTACCTAAAGCACAAAGAATAACACAATTTTGAAGACACTATTTTAGTTGTATGCATTTATATTACTCGTATATATAAATAAATTCATATCCTATTTATATAATGCAACGACTTTGTTTGAATAGTTTTTATTCAACGAAATAAATATTTAAGCGGCGGCACGAACCTGGAGTCGCGTCAAAGCTCGAATCGCCCCGCGCCTTGTAAGTATTGCTGTCATTATTTTTCGAGTGTTTTGTTATTTACTCCACAGTTTTATGAACACTTTATTTCAGATACGTATAAATATTTGACGTTCAGCGATTTTATAGGCTATACTTTTATCTTGGCAAATTGAAATTTGTCAGAATCGTCTATAATTTTTATATGACTCGCACGTGTTTGTAGTATTTTTATCGAAACTTCAATTCAGTGTGTCCAATCGAAAAAAATACAAACCGTAACAAGCATTCGATTATTTATATTCTTGTAAAAATTACTCGCACCGATCGATTATACTAACAAAATTAATTTGACTTCGAATAAAGAAATCTATAAACCTACATTTACTCATGTCCGTGAACTTAGCAGAGCATTTTTAGCAGATCAAAAAAATAATGTGAGTTCTTATCGCGTGCAGTTGAGTTCTATAGTTCCTGATACTTTTTAGAAATAGTTCTGGCGTTTTTACCTGAAAAAACGACATTTGAAAAAATGATCTGCCAACTTCCCGTAGCAGAGCATTTTTAGCAGATCAAAAAAATAATGTGAGTTCTTATCGCGTGCAGTTGAGTTCTAGAGTTCCTGATACTTTTTAGAAATAGTTCTGGCGTTTTTACCTGAAAAAACGACATTTGAAAAAATGATCTGCCAACTTCCCGTAGCAGAGCATTTTTAGCAGATCAAAAAAATAATGTGAGTTCTTATCGCGTGCAGTTGAGTTCTAGAGTTCCTGATACTTTTTAGAAATAGTTCTGGCGTTTTTACCTGAAAAAACGACATTTGAAAAAATAACTTAGCAGAGCATTTTTAGCGGATCAAAAAAATAATGTGAGTTCTTATCGCGTGCAGTTGAGTTCTAGAGTTCCTGATACTTTTTAGAAATAGTTCTGGCGTTTTTACCTGAAAAAACGACATTTGAAAAAATAACTTAGCAGAGCATTTTTAGCGGATCAAAAAAATAATGTGAGTTCTTATCGCGTGCAGTTGAGTTCTAGAGTTCCTGATACTTTTTAGAAATAGTTCTGGCGTTTTTACCTGAAAAAACGACATTTGAAAAAATAACTTAGCAGAGCATTTTTAGCGGATCAAAAAAATAATGTGAGTTCTTATCGCGTGCAGTTGAGTTCTAGAGTTCCTGATACTTTTTAGAAATAGTTCTGGCGTTTTTACCTGAAAAAACGACATTTGAAAAAATGATCTGCCAACTTCCCGTAGCAGAGCATTTTTAGCAGATCAAAAAAATAATGTGAGTTCTTATCGCGTGCAGTTGAGTTCTAGAGTTCCTGATACTTTTTAGAAATAGTTCTGGCGTTTTTACCTGAAAAAACGACATTTGAAAAAATAACTTAGCAGAGCATTTTTAGCGGATCAAAAAAATAATGTGAGTTCTTATCGCGTGCAGTTGAGTTCTAGAGTTCCTGATACTTTTTAGAAATAGTTCTGGCGTTTTTACCTGAAAAAACGACATTTGAAAAAATAACTTAGCAGAGCATTTTTAGCGGATCAAAAAAATAATGTGAGTTCTTATCGCGTGCAGTTGAGTTCTAGAGTTCCTGATACTTTTTAGAAATAGTTCTGGCGTTTTTACCTGAAAAAACGACATTTGAAAAAATAACTTAGCAGAGCATTTTTAGCGGATCAAAAAAATAATGTGAGTTCTTATCGCGTGCAGTTGAGTTCTAGAGTTCCTGATACTTTTTAGAAATAGTTCTGGCGTTTTTACCTGAAAAAACGACATTTGAAAAAATAACTTAGCAGAGCATTTTTAGCGGATCAAAAAAATAATGTGAGTTCTTATCGCGTGCAGTTGAGTTCTAGAGTTCCTGATACTTTTTAGAAATAGTTCTGGCGTTTTTACCTGAAAAAACGACATTTAAAAAAATGATCTGCCAACTTCCCGTACTAGATAATTTTTAGCGGATCAAAAAAATAATGTGAGTTCTTATCGCGTGCAGTTGAGTTCTAGAGTTCCTGATACTTTTTAGAAATAGTTCTGGCGTTTTTACCTGAAAAAACGACATTTGAACAAATAACTTAGCAGATCATTTTTAGCGGATCAAAAAAATAATGTGAGTTCTTATCGCGTGCAGTTGAGTTCTAGAGTTCCTGATACTTTTTAGAAATAGTTCTGGCGTTTTTACCTGAAAAAACGACATTTGAAAAAATGATCTGCCAACTTCCCGTACTAGATAATTTTTAGCGGATCAAAAAAATAATGTGAGTTCTTATCGCGTGTAGTTGAGTTCTAGAGTTCCTGATACTTTTTAGAAATAGTTCTGGCGTTTTTACCTGAAAAAACGACATTTGAAAAAATAACTTAGCAGAGCATTTTTAGCAGATCAAAAAAATAATGTGAGTTCTTATCGCGTGCAGTTGAGTTCTAGAGTTCCTGATACTTTTTAGAAATAGTTCTGGCGTTTTTACCTGAAAAAACGACATTTGAAAAAATAACTTAGCAGAGCATTTTTAGCGGATCAAAAAAATAATGTGAGTTCTTATCGCGTGCAGTTGAGTTCTAGAGTTCCTGTTACTTTTTAGAAATAGTTCTGGCGTTTTTACCTGAAAAAACGACATTTGAAAAAATGATCTGCCAACTTCCCGTACTAGATAATTTTTAGCGGATCAAAAAAATAATGTGAGTTCTTATCGCGTGCAGTTGAGTTCTAGAGTTCCTGATACTTTTTAGAAATAGTTCTGGCGTTTTTACCTGAAAAAACGACATTTGAAAAAATGATCTGCCAACTTCCCGTACTAGATAATTTTTAGCGGATCAAAAAAATAATGTGAGTTCTTATCGCGTGCAGTTGAGTTCTAGAGTTCCTGATACTTTTTAGAAATAGTTCTGGCGTTTTTACCTGAAAAAACGACATTTGAAAAAATGATCTGCCAACTTCCCGTAGCAGAGCGTTTTTAGCAGATCAAAAAAATAATGTGAGTTCTTATCGCGTGCAGTTGAGTTCTAGAGTTCCTGATACTTTTTAGAAATAGTTCTGGCGTTTTTACCTGAAAAAACGACATTTGAAAAAATAACTTAGCAGAGCATTTTTAGCGGATCAAAAAAATAATGTGAGTTCTTATCGCGTGCAGTTGAGTTCTAGAGTTCCTGTTACTTTTTAGAAATAGTTCTGGCGTTTTTACCTGAAAAAACGACATTTGAAAAAATAACTTAGCAGAGCATTTTTAGCGGATCAAAAAAATAATGTGAGTTCTTATCGCGTGCAGTTGAGTTCTAGAGTTCCTGATACTTTTTAGAAATAGTTCTGGCGTTTTTACCTGAAAAAACGACATTTGAAAAAATGATCTGCCAACTTCCCGTAGCAGAGCGTTTTTAGCAGATCAAAAAAATAATGTGAGTTCTTATCGCGTGCAGTTGAGTTCTAGAGTTTCTGATACTTTTTAGAAATAGTTCTGGCGTTTTTACCTGAAAAAACGACATTTGAAAAAATAACTTAGCAGAGCATTTTTAGCGGATCAAAAAAATAATGTGAGTTCTTATCGCGTGCAGTTGAGTTCTAGAGTTCCTGATACTTTTTAGAAATAGTTCTGGCGTTTTTACCTGAAAAAACGACATTTGAAAAAAATGATCTGCCAACTTCCCGTACTAGATAATTTTTAGCGGATCAAAAAAATAATGTGAGTTCTTATCGCGTGCAGTTGAGTTCTAGAGTTCCTGATACTTTTTAGAAATAGTTCTGGCGTTTTTACCTGAAAACACGACATTTGAAAAAATAACTTAGCAGAGCATTTTTAGCAGATCAAAAAAATAATGTGAGTTCTTATCGCGTGCAGTTGAGTTCTATAGTTCCTGATACTTTTTAGAAATAGTTCTGGCGTTTTTACCTGAATAAACGACATTTGAAAAAATGATCTGCCAACTTCCCGTACTAGATAATTTTTAGCGGATCAAAAAAATAATGTGAGTTCTTATCGCGTGCAGTTGAGTTCTACAGTTCCTGATACTTTTTAGAAATAGTTCTGGCGTTTTTACCTGAAAAAACGACATTTGAAAAAATAACTTAGCAGAGCATTTTTAGCGGATCAAAAAAATAATGTGAGTTCTTATCGCGTGCAGTTGAGTTCTAGAGTTATATATATATACTGATACTTTTCAGAAATAGTTCGCAGAACTTTTCACGATATGCTGCTGTGTTGTACAAGCGTTGTTACATAATATATAATTTAAGTGATTCGACATGCTGAAGATGGGCGATTTTTCGATCGTAATTGTTTTTTTTTTTCAATTTATTCGACGCATTTTATACCGTTTCGGGAAAGACTTCAAAAGTTACGCTTCACTACCCGTTGAATTCTCTTTAAATTCCGGCTTCCTAGCTACAATATTACATTACCATAATAAATAACCCTTTCTTAATGCAACATAATATCAACATATCAACAATGCATAATATCTATGTACTTGTATTTTGAATGTTTGGTTAATTGAGATAATGATAATAAGTATTTAATTTTGTATTTATGGTGAATAAATGATTATGATTATGATTAAAAAATGATTATGATTATGATTAAAAAATGATTATGATTTCTCAACTGTTTGTTACATTGGCGAAATCGTTAAAACCGCAAAAAAAAAATTTGGATTCTCAATCTCGGCACTACCCAAAGCCAACAACGGGGACGTGTTGAGAACTTGCTTCGTTTTATTAGTTTTTGTTTTTTAATATTTTTTTTTACGTTTTATTGTTGATTTTTTTTGTCTTCATACACCCTTTTTTATATTTTTTGTTTTTGTTTTTTTTTTGTTTTCTATACTTTTTATTATTTTTTTATGTTTTTTTGTAGACTTTTTTGTTTTCGTTCAATCTTTTTTAATTATATTCATGACCACACTTTTATTCTTAACGATATGATATTTAAAACTTATTCTTATTACATAGCCCGTCTTCATTATACGTGTTAAATTAAAATAAAATTATTACGCCTTCAAGTCTCATGTATTGCAAAATATATATTCATGACATACTAATTACTTACTTATTTATGATAATATTATTGGCACCCATTAAATTATATAAATATTATTGTGCACTCCATCATATTGCTTTTGCTTAAAATTTAAAGCACTTGTAATACGTTTTTATGCTTCAAAAATCATAACTATAAAACTATAGCCGAAATTCTTCATTGGTTAATAAACTTAAGCTAAACTGTATTTTCTCCTTTGCATAACATAATATTGTAAATACATTTTAATTAAAATTTTAAATAAGACGCGTTACTATAGTAGAAATCTTTTTATTTTTGTAAGTATTTTGTTTTACTACTTTTTCGAAGATTATTGTGTAACTTTCTCTGAAATACAAGTAGGTAATATACATATTCAAAAAAAAATTATACAATTATAACCAGGTAGACATTAATATCTATTGTTTTACTTTTACTCACAACCGTTGGCAATAATTATAATATTACGACCCGCCCTGGCTTCGCACGGATGCATTCCTGATACTAAATCTGTAATATCTTCGAAAATATTCATTTAAAATTTAAATCATATTATGCTGTAAAGGGCCATATGGATGCTATTATAATATATGTTAATGGAAATATATGTAATCTGTCATTGTATAAAATTCCTAGGAAATGTATGTAATTCCTTAAATCGCACGGAAATGAGTGAAATAAATTATTTTATACACATTTCCTAGGAAATCTATACATTTCCTAAATAGCAATCGGAAATGTAAAACATCTAAGATATTGGAAGGTACTTGGGACGAGGGGTATGTATGTCGCAGTCGGATTGTATAATCCGCCGTATTACAAACGGCCAGCATTTTATTTAATATGCCGAAAATTCGTAATCAGAAATTTTTGGTTTGGATAAGGGGGTGGGTTAGGTTAGGTTCCTGTTTTTTAAAACTACACAGAAATAGGAGCCCCACGAAGTGGGGCTCCGTCGGCTCGCGACCGTCTTTTTGTAGAATTTTGGAATAAGACGAATTTCGGCAAATTACAAAATGCCGGCTGTTTGTAATACAATCCGACTGCGACATGTACACGGGGACAGCGGGACGAAGGGACTGATTACTTAACAAATGAAAATATGATTGTCTGGAAGAAATCGCTATTTAGCGATAAGGTCGCCGTTTGTTATAATGTATCCTAGGTAAAGTCTCAATTTGTAATTTATCTTGAGCAATAAAGCATAAATAAATAAATAAATAAATAAATAAAATAAATAAATAATTTGATTGAATATAAGTTGAAGTTAAGTTGAACATATTATTAGATAATAATTTACGGTAAGACTGTTACCCGATTGTCTCAATAAGTGCTATAATAAAAAAATAACAACGTGTTTTATTACAGAAATCATTTACTTTTTACATTTCCTAATACGATATTGGAATTATATACAATTCCGAGGAAGACTATACATTTCCTAGGATATCTATGCATTAAATAGTTAATTAAACAACATTTTATACATTTCCTAAATGGTATCAGAATTGTACACATTTCCTAGGATTTGTATACAATTCCTTGATTTCATACATTTGCGATAACATAGTATATATGTTAACGGAAATGTATGTAATCCGTCATTCTATAAAATTCCTAGGAAATGAATGTAATTTCTAAAATCGCACGGAAATGTGTGAAAATCATTTTTTCAAATGTCGTTTTTTCAGGTAAAAACGCCAGAACTATTTCTAAAAAGTATCAGGAACTCTAGAACTCAACTGCACGCGATAAGAACTCACATTATTTTTTTGATCCGCTAAAAATGCTCTGCTAAGTTATTTTTTCAAATGTCGTTTTTTCAGGTAAAAACGCCAGAACTATTTCTAAAAAGTATCAGGAACTCTAGAACTCAACTGCACGCGATAAGAACTCACATTATTTTTTTGATCTGCTAAAAATGCTCTGCTACGGGAAGTTGGCAGATCATTTTTTCAAATGTCGTTTTTTCAGGTAAAAACGCCAGAACTATTTCTAAAAAGTATCAGGAACTCTAGAACTCAACTGCACGCGATAAGAACTCACATTATTTTTTTGATCCGCTAAAAATTATCTAGTACGGGAAGTTGGCAGATCATTTTTTTAAATGTCGTTTTTTCAGGTAAAAACGCCAGAACTATTTCTAAAAAGTATCAGGAACTCTAGAACTCAACTGCACGCGATAAGAACTCACATTATTTTTTTGATCCGCTAAAAATGCTCTGCTAAGTTATTTTTTCAAATGTCGTTTTTTCAGGTAAAAACGCCAGAACTATTCCTAAAAAGTATCAGGAACTCTAGAACTCAACTGCACGCGATAAGAACTCACATTATTTTTTTGATCTGCTAAAAATGCTCTGCTAAGTTATTTTTTCAAATGTCGTTTTTTAAGGTAAAAACGCCAGAACTATTTCTAAAAAGTATCAGGAACTCTAGAACTCAACTGCACGCGATAAGAACTCACATTATTTTTTTGATCCGCTAAAAATTATCTAGTACGGGAAGTTGGCAGATCATTTTTTCAAATGTCGTTTTTTCAGGTAAAAACGCCAGAACTATTTCTAAAAAGTATCAGGAACTCTAGAACTCAACTGCACGCGATAAGAACTCACATTATATTTTTGATCCGCTAAAAATGCTCTGCTAAGTTATTTTTTCAAATGTCGTTTTTTCAGGTAAAAACGCCAGAACTATTTCTAAAAAGTATCAGGAACTCTAGAACTCAACTGCACGCGATAAGAACTCACATTATTTTTTTGATCTGATAAAAATACTCTGCTAAGTTATTTTTTCAAATGTCGTTTTTTCAGGTAAAAACGCCAGAACTATTTCTAAAAAGTATCAGGAACTCTAGAACTCAACTGCACGCGATAAGAACTCACATTATTTTTTTGATCCGCTAAAAATTATCTAGTACGGGAAGTTGGCAGATCATTTTTTCAAATGTCGTTTTTTCAGGTAAAAACGCCAGAACTATTTCTAAAAAGTATCAGGAACTCTAGAACTCAACTGCACGCGATAAGAACTCACATTATTTTTTTGATCCGCTAAAAATGCTCTGCTAAGTTATTTTTTCAAATGTCGTTTTTTCAGGTAAAAACGCCAGAACTATTTCTAAAAAGTATCAGGAACTCTAGAACTCAACTGCACGCGATAAGAACTCACATTATTTTTTTGATCTGCTAAAAATGCTCTGCTACGGGAAGTTGGCAGATCATTTTTTCAAATGTCGTTTTTTCAGGTAAAAACGCCAGAACTATTTCTAAAAAGTATCAGGAACTATAGAACTCAACTGCACGCGATAAGAACTCACATTATTTTTTTGATCTGCTAAAAATGCTCTGCTAAGTTCACGGACATCATTTACTCCAATAATATATCAAAATGTAAACAAAATGAATGCAACGATGACGTTCGTTGCAATTTATTACTGAAACGCAATGAGATCTGGTATTGTGATTTTCCTGTTACAATCCGTAATGGGAATCAGATTTCCTGACTCACCCGTAGCGCCCCGTAACATCACTCTTCTTATTACCCAGTTATTATCGATTTTACCTTCATTTGTAACTCGTTTGTACATAAATAATTAAAACTTTAAAAACACGTCTTTATTTTTAACAATAAGATGGCATGGGCATGGCATAGATCCATTTATGATAGTAATATAATAAGATAAACTCCAATTATTGTTTGTGAACGATTCTTGTGTGGTGTACAAAGTGGGAATTAAATCTTTGGCCAAAAATAATGTCAAAAATCGACTTTTTAGAAGTCGGTAACTTACAAAAGTACAAGTGATGCTGATATAAATAGTATAAGCGTGCTAAAAACTGTATTTGTGAAGTTCACAATATTATACTGCGAGTCTGTTACGTAACTTTGTCCTGTATTACACAATCTGCATATTATTTTCCTCATTTTTGCAGAGTGCGAGTTTCTATAGATTGTGATGGATCTTTTATTGTAGTACCAAGGTATCATAATAGTTTTTTAACAATTGTAAGCGTGTAATTGATAAACAATATGTACATTTCAAGAGTTGTAGATACATAATATGTGTACATGTTTTATTGTTTTGTTTGCACAATTTTGTCGACGTCGACGATAATGGGTAACTATAATAAATGAATAAAATTGTAGATTTTGAATTTTGATATTTGAGCGCTACCTTGGGCATATCACATGTAGCTTTAGTACGTCACTTTAAAAATTTAAAAATATTTTATACTTGTATATTTTTACCGAATCACTGTTAGACATAAATTTGACAGAATGTCTGTGGTCGCGTTTATTTAAAACAGGCACAGACTATAAATAACAGCTTGCTAATCGCAGTACAAAACGTAGGTACTTATTTTGAGTCGTAAACGTTTTCAACGATTTCGTTTAGTATTTACCGCGCATTTTGATTGCGTAACACCGGTAAGTAATAAAATTATGTTCGGTATCGGAATATTATTGACGAATAATCCGACATTTTAAGATATCGAGGGAAGAAGATTAATGTGAGGAATGTTTTTTGCACAGATACGGTTTAAATTTAGATTTATGGAAGATAAATTTGTTTTCATTCGAAGTGTATTCGATATTCGTGATGATTCTTGCGGTCTAAGCTGTAAAAACATTGGATAGATAGGTACTTTATCATTTTTTTTGTCTCTTTCATCAATTGGCATACATTATTACTGTGTCTGGTTCCTAATAAAAATAAAAAATATTCTTTATTTGTTGAAATATGTTTCACTAAATCAACATCTATAGTAGATAGGTATTTCTATTGTTGTGACTAAAATAAAAAAATGTAGGTAGAGAGCATTAGATTACAATTCAATTAATTACTTTAATACCAATAAGCTTAGCCAATAAGCGTTGTTTCATAAATAAACAATCTGTTGCTCGTATATTCAAATAGCTTTTAGCTACATGATTAAATGACAAAATGAACGGTAGCATAATAATTGAGAACTAAATGTCCGGATCGGCTCACGGATGTGTGCAAGGCCGGCAACAAGTTAAGGTTGTGCCTTAAAATTAATTAATTGCTATTGTTTATCAAAAACGCATTTAATAAGGTCGCATAATTATTAGATACGTAAACCTGGAAATTGTTTATACATTAGGTACCCAAACAATAAATGTAGAACGATTTACATAATATTATGTATTTTGTAATGACTTGGCTGAATTTGATTAAAAGTGTTATATTTTTAATTTTTATGTTGATAAACAAAGTGACTGAAATGAAAAGATGAAATGACGTCATCGTTATGATCAATAACTTGTCTATTATAAAGGGACATTTTAAAGGGACATATTGTTATATAAATGAATTGACATTCTCTGATTAATTGTATTGCAATCTTATGAAATTATTGTTCATTACTCAAGTATCTTAGTCGCTAATTGATTACATTAAATTTATTGTTGCGATATTTCTTCAGTATGAGAACGTTTTACAATCAAACAGTTATTTCTTGGCATAACGGTTAAAATTGCTATTATGTACAATCACATAATTCAATTGTATCGTCATCAAACTTTAGTATTAGATGATAACAAATAACAATGATTAACTTTTATTGCATCACAATTAATCAATAAAATAAATTACTCATCGTTTCATATCAATTACATGTTTATAGTGTCCCGCGATTTTACCTACGGACAAAACTGCGATCATAAACTTTTATCCCCAATTTCAACACTTCGATTTATAAAGAAACAAAACTAAGTACCTACATTTTTTCCAAATCAGAAAGACAAAGACTTACCAAATTCTTTTTTAAATATTTATCACTAATTGGTAAAAACAGACACATTATGTGTAACTAAATGAGTCGATAATACACATTATATTTTAAATTGGCATTAACAAACGTCATTGTGACGGTATTAGAAACAATAAACACATAAGAACAAAGCATGTTTATGACGCAAATAGCTCATATCATACCGAATGTTTGCCGCCAAAATTTTAATAAATAATTGAATAGGTAGTTATTTAAATTATTGCACATTTTCTTATCATATTTTTATTTTATTAATACTGAATCTTGGAAATTCGTACTTGAGTAAATTTTATATTAGTAGGTAAGTTAACTTTTTAGTTTTTATTAACCATCTTTGTAATTTTCCATCAATTAAAACCATAGAAATTTTAAATTAGTATAACTATCAATCGATTAGATTATATTATGTATTATGAGGTAGTAAGTATGTATACAGTACATCGGTTTGGTACATTATGAGTATTGAGTATTACTTTATAGATAGATATAATATAAATTATAAATCTCATTAAAAACTTTAGGTAGGTAGGTATTCTGTGGTTGTTAAATGAACACATAGCGCGTAGTTAGTAATGTAGTTATTTTATACTGTTATGTATGTATAACTACGCAAGATGTGGTAAGGCTTAGATAAAACTGTACAATAAAAATACCGAACTATACAGTTCATTTCTATATTGAAAGAAGCCGTATCGAGTCATTGAGAAGTTAGAAGCAGTTCCATAGATAGATTTAATAATGACAATAAACAATTTTATATAGATTCCTCTGCAATAGCACCTGTTAAAACATCACTGAAACACCAGTCATACGTAATAAAGTTAAGTGGATAATCACCGTTTAAGATGCTTAAACTAACACTTTAAATTGGTTGTTAACCAGAACACAGGGAATTAGGTATGTACAGCTATTTTAAAATCTAACATAACACTTATAAATGAGCTCTAGCAAGCGGTGAGTATGTTTTAGTACTGTACATCTAATTACTACATCTACAATTTATTAGTTCCAAGTGTTAATTGGGGTGCGAAGTCTAAGTCTATGTGCACGATACTCACCGACGTTGGAGAAGTAATCGTGAAGCGGATATAATGGATAATCACCTAATTTGAACAGGTACGCGGAGAGAAGTACGGCATCATGCCTCGGATCCATCTGTCCCTGGTGGTGCACCGCTGGCCTCATCAGCGAGCTGATGGAAAAGTCCGTCGTCCCCTGACTCCCGCACCAACCGTTAACATTGCACAATTTGCACTCCTCTTTCATTGTTCCAATGTAAATATATAAACTCTATCCGTTTTTTTTTGTACTCGGTTTGTACTGGGCACAGGTAAATCACATATAAAAATATTCAAAGATTGTTTCGCACATCACAGGAGATATCACAGTAACGTTCCGCCTGCAAACTGTTCCGATACGATCCAAAGTCAATTTATCACTAAGGCACTGGAGTTCTAAATCATTATTCGGTTACCTACAAAATAAAAAGTAATTATTTCTTGCTCTACGTCAACGTATTTATCTTTCTCAATTGCTAAATTAATAACGGAAACGTTCCATTCGATCAATTCGTATTATTTGATGCATGACCTTTTACAATTTTAAAATGCCATGTCACGAAACGGACCGAATTGAATGGCATCGGAATCGATTGCATCACACGTATATGTGCAGAGCAATATTATGATTGTTTAGCTTTTCGTTTTATAAACAAAAAGGTCATTAACATTTCTATAGCCTTTCTTAATGGTGGATTTTGAAATAAAAACGTATTGCTTGGTGTAGTGTCAGCAAACTGCATTGCGGCTCTGTACTACTGTCGGGTCAGAAGGTGCAATGCCGTTGTGGTATTTGATTTTCAAGTAAGCGATTCACTATTGTTCCATAAATAGTTATTACCCTATTATATTTGTTACAGAGGCTTGTGCGCACTGTTCTATAATTCATTCGATTTATATGTTAAATGGTATCCATAGGTGTGCAAAAGGGATTCAATTTATAAAACTCAAAAATTTATAGTAAATATTTGAGTTATGCCTGAATGTAAAATTTAGAAAGTTCGCAGCACTATTGGTATTTTCTTCAATCATATTAGAATATATCGATATATATGTATATGTACATTTCCAACAAAATCAATAATTATAAATTAGTTATTAATCTTTAATATAAATTTGAATGATTTATTTACTGTAGGCTAACTGGAGGTACCCATTTATTATAAGTTAATAATTGTTTTGTTTATGGCTTAGTTCGAAAACAAACATCTGCTGCTATTTTCGCGGTATGTTTTTGAAACAGTTTTTATAAGTTCGGTGTATTGACGTAAATGTTTAAGCACATTTTTATACGTTTCCTATTAGTAGTGTGTGTACTGAATAACGTCGCAATATGCAAGTGGCCTTGAATTGGCTCATAAACAAGCGTCACGTGCAGCGGTGGAAACTCATGTCAAAACGTTGCATCGAAATGTTTATATCAATACATGCATAACACATGTCAATATCCCAGCCGTTATAAATCCTTCCTCGGAACCTCTAATACAAAGTACAAGATTGATACACGCATCTGCTATCTCGTTTACGATTGGTTAGATATAAAGGTGTTTCCTTGTTTAGGACCTTCCGTAACATTCGAAAAATTAAAAAATGGCCTAAATAATAGGTGTAGTCGCACGTGCGATCCATCGAGGCAGCTGCTATGACAGCTGTTAACGTCGCGTCGACGGAAGAACCCTCCCCCCGCGCCGCGCCACCCTTCTTACCTGCCACCTTAACTCTACCACGACTAATTTTTTGCTAATTTTTAATACGGCCATATTAAACATCAATATTCAAAAAGCATAAAACGAATGGTGTAATTATTACCCTTAATTATACCTGTTTAAGGACGCTACAAAATGTCATTATTATAAATCAAGATAAATTCGAGCGGATTGAATGCAGGGCATGCATTTATGCAAAAGGCACTGGTCTTAAGTTGTTGAAATATCATAATGCCTGATAAGTTAACACGATTTCTTATTGCATCAATTCCTAAAGGATTTATCACGTTGTATAAATATCATTCCTAAAATATGGTATGTATTAGATAATGGCGAAACAACTATAGATATTTGGCAAGACTTCTGGCAGACGCGCAACGAGGGCTATCGTGATTTTATAAAGGTTGAGCGCTACAGTAAATGCTCTCAGGTATTTTCCAAATTTGCATAAAAATAAGTTTTAAAAATAGATTTCTCTATTCCTTTATTTTGGCTCGTTACTTTAGTTAGTTTACATAAAATGTCACAGTTAAAACTCTTTTGGCAAATATACTTGGCATGTACCCAGAGATATCCTCATCAATTCCTAATGCGGATGAATTATTTTATCAAGCAAGTGTTGAATAGGTATTGTATTGCATAATGTAAAATTTATTCCTAATTATGAATCAGACTTGATTCAGTGGGTATTATCAATTGAAAGGGCAGTGGCACCCTCAATGCACTTGGCAACAGACATTGGCGAGAGACCAAGTTGTGCCGACTATGGCCTAGACTAGACTATATCGACAGATAATAATGTTATGATAGATTATTATCTGTTACTCAATATGAGAAGGCCACTGAATGATAGACTCAGCTTTGTATTCGTAAATGGGTTAATCGTGGTTTCGCTTCTCTGGATTCTGGAAGATAAAATTTTACCCGTCCACTTTTACTACTACAATAATTGTTCTCTGTCCGCTCAGGCCAGTGCGTTCAATAGACCTGTTTTTAATTAATCTTTAGAACTATTTAAAATCGTAAATTCTAGCTTTAAAATATCAAATGCCCTAAAATCGTGCACGTGAATTAAAGTCGGTGAGAGTAGTTTATCTCAGATTTACGCGATAAATATCGATTACCATATCAAGACACCGCGATACTGCGAATGATAAATTATACTTTCCTTTCGTTTATCAAAATAATTTGAAATCGAATATAGATAAAGCAAAATGTTCAGTTTGTTTATTATACGTCCTTAATGCTCGCAAGTTAACGAAATCGAACCATTCTATTACACAAGAATCACAAATTACTTATATAAGTTGAGCTTGCGTAAAGGCACTTAGGAGCTCGTAAGTTACCTTTAAGTTCACGTATATTCTACTCTATACTGAGAAAGATCAAATCAATTAGACTCGATTTGCGCGTGACTGCCTTCAAACTGTATACATTATCTTAATTATAACGGGAACATGTAACGGAAGACAATATTAGAAAGCATGTAGAATTAGGAAGTCACTCTTAGGAATAAATCAACGCTTAAATCAAAGATGAACAATGGAATTGTGTTGACCGACATACGTCGAGCGTGAGGATCGAAAGAATAAACTCGTGTTATTAGGCGTCTAACGGACCGGAGTAAATTCGATAGTACGGCTATCAGAAAAAACAAATTCCAGATTAGATCTCATGAATCGATATTAACTAGTTCAAATTTGAGAATGTGAGAAATGTACACCGTTATTTTGTGTGTTCTTTGTGTAGGTATCTGATAACGACTGAGAATGTTTAATATTATACATGGAAAATCTTTATATAAATCAAACAACGTAAGGCCCGATGAAAAGTTCAAACATCACTTTCTCCTAGTTAGAAAACAAACTTGCAAACAACATCAAGTAAAAGATAATCTCGCTACGGCTAATAATTTCTATTTATAATCTCTGTAACTGATATCTATCGTTGTTTGTCGTAGTGGGAAATTCTGCAACGGAGCTATCATAAGGGCGTGAGGGCTAGAGAAAGTGGGCCTTTCACTTGGTTTGCCTTATACACAGCTCTTATTTAAACAATCATATGCAATCATATAGCGGATAGCCTTTATACAGCTTTTGATTCAATGCAATAAATTATTCTAATGTGCATGTTGAGAGCGCTATTGTGATACATGTGAATTTGTTATCTCTTTCGAGTTATAAAAACTTCGCTTATCACGCTATAGTCTAATCACAGCTGACGTAAATTGATACGGTTTTACATAAATTTGTTTTATCGGTGTCATAGGGTAATTGCGCCAGTTCGCGTCCACTTAGTGCAGTTGGAAAGTTTGAAGGAGAAAATAAAAATGTTCCAGAACAAATTTCAACGCAAAATTTATGTGACGTGTTCATTACATAGTCTATTTTAAGATTTACTTTCGATTGTGTTGGAAATATCATGTGGTTTTTATTTATCTAGACAAATAGCAGAATTAGGCGTTTTACCCAGTTCGCGTCCAAAAATTCCAGTTTGCGTCCACCTGTGGACCAGTTCGCGTCCACCAGCTTAGAAAAGGAATTAAGAATGTATTGGGTAATATTTTATCAGATAAATGCAAATAATAATTAGATTTTAATGAATTATTTATTTACGAATATAGCTATATAATAAAAACCGGCCAAATGCGAGTGGGACTTGCACATCGAGGCTTCCGTATTAACCTGTTTTTTTCGTATGTTTTAACTGTAAATGATTATTTTTTTCAATGTTTCCCTTATTTGTGCTATAAGACGTTGCTTCGTACCAATTTTCAGCATCAATTCAATCTGCTGATTTCAGTTGCAATTCAGCGAAAATTTGCAGCATAAACGGCTGTATCTTTTGCTTATAAGTTTGATTTTTTCACTGCTTCAAGGGACTGTAGATTTGAGTATTCAGCTTTATACCTCCACGCGTTACTGAGAAAAAGGGACTTGACAGAAAGAAAGACCGGCAGACGGACATACAGACGGACGGATATCGAATTGATGATCAAGTCTCATTCACAGAATACCCCTTATAAAATGAAAAAATAGCATCAAAATTTGCTAATTTGAATGAAAATTTAAATTATCAACTTGTGGTCTTAGTCAAAAATTTACAATCTATTTTAAATTACATATTTTAACAAACAATTCATTGCTACGTAATGAAAAACAATGTGGACGCAATATGTTCTATTGTTATGCACTATAGGTATAGTTTGCGCCCACCGTGGACGCAAAATGGAAGTTGTACAAATTCGGTGTAGTAATTCGCGTCCACCTTATTTTAGCTATTAATTGTAAAAGAAATAAGCTGATTTATAATCCATACTATTCCATGTTTTGTTAGCAAAGTAAAGAAACAGTCACATATTCAAAAATTCACATTTAACAATAAGATACTTACCGTCAAATGCGACGCTGCGCACTATTTTTTTTTCAAAATCCCGCGCGTTTTAGCTCTCTCGTTTAATAGCCAAAATTAAATATTTTTTTTTAATAGGATAGGCGGTCCGCAGGCATATTTTGAATATGTGTGCATGTCTCTTATACATTGAGGTATTATCTGAAATTTTTCTTATTACAATTTTACTTAAAGTATACTTATTTTCGTGAATTTTCTAAAAGATGTCCGCAAAATGGACGCGAATAGGCAGGTGGACGCGAACAGGCGCAATGACCCTAATTGAAACGCATACAAAAATGATTTTAAATCTTTCTGTTGTTGTTAACAGATTTCATTTTCAGTTTCAGAAATGTTCTATGCGGTAAATTTGATGAATTTTCGTCATTTCTCATATAACTTTCATTGGAATGTTTTAGTTACATTGATTGATCTATGATATTCCATCTGTTTTGTAGATTATGGATAAACAAATTTAAGTACCTACCTAGGTACGTTTGCTAACTAATTACCTACCTAGTTGTTTAAAGTAATGGAAAGTTGATATCAATGCTGAAAACTAGCCTACAGTGATGATAATAAAATGTTTTAGAATCGATCTATGTACCTACCTAGTAGGTAGGTATCATAATCATAATTTTTGATAAAACTTGAAATATTTTCATTAGATTACTAGAGAATTTGTAATGTAATTTAGTTACCTATGCTTTATTAGAATATAAATAAAGTGACACGAGTGGCTATTCTGAGAGCTTCGCATACCGTAACATCTTGCGCTGTCTTTTGTCTAACTAGGGCACTAGGTACAGATGGCATTAATTGATAGCATCCTCGAGCCAAATATATTGCATATGAATTTGCAGTTTTTGAACATTATTAATCTGGGAATAGCTCGTTTTCATTTCAACTTAAACTATTTAGAGATAAATTAAACGTTAAAATAGTGAATAGAAATAGCAAACAGTTTCTTAATACATATTATCATTAGATAGAGATAAATATTATTCAGGCAAGCTTTGAAGTCAAGTTTGTTTATAGCAATCGCAAACCGGTAAGAATTAAGCGCACATTAGTTATGTGTTGACCAAATGAATACATAATAGTTTGTTGACATTCAGTGAATATGGAAATGTGACACCGCTAGCTGTCTCGCATTTATGTCGCTGTACTTATTTGATAAATCCAACGAGATAGCGATCATAGCCAAAAGCCGGCCGGCGACAGACAGTAGCCGTATGTAGATTCAGCGGCTTCAGTAACCTCGCCAGATAGAACCCGTTTTGCACATTATGAAGAAGTTAACATCCATTATTCCTTTTCATGATCAGATCACCGGTTGCCGGACACTACACCGCTATACGCGTCACATTCATTAACATTAACAGAAACATAAAACAAATTCGTACACAACAAATCCATTGGCTCGCCACGAGGAGACACTAGGCGCGAATTGGTGTTCCATAGATTCGCGAACGGAAGCAGTGCACGGTCAGTGCGTGTTTACACTTGGCGCGGCGCTTTTCTAGGAAGCGTGTGTGCGAGGCGACCGCTAGCCTCCGTGGTTGACAGTCGACTGGCGTGAAGTGGCGCGTACTAAAGAAAGCTGCGTCGTAGTGGCTTGGCGGCGGGGCGCGGGGGGCACACCTGCGGCGGGAGCGCCTCTGGCGACGCGGCGGAGCTTCCCGCTGAACTACGCAATAAACGCTCGATAAACTTTCTCATTAGGCGCGCCTAACCGTGTGACCGTAAGCTCGTTCCATGCATGCACGTTTCAAAGCAATGCAGTGCGACAGTGAGCATGTAGGCAATTCACACTTGTCGGCCCGTCGCTTGCTCGTCGGTGCGCTTTTGCGGGCCAAAAGCTTGCGAAGGTGACGTCGGCGCTTGCGCATTGCATGCGGGTATCGAAATCGGTTGCGTATGTTCAACTTTCAAGCGATGTGTTTATGACATATTATTACACTACACTGTGTCAAAATATCACAATTATCTGTGGACTTTAAATTACACTTTAATGCCCCAATTAATATTTGTGATTAGTTTTTTCATTTGTTTTTCCTTTAAGGCAATTGGATATTCTTAAACAACAAATATAAATAAAGCTGTATATTTTAATAAGAACAATAATTATCAGCTCTACAAAGAGCTTTTAAAGCTTATTTCCAGTTTGTTAGTTGTTTTGATTTATATTTTTCTACTTCTAATTTTTTATGTTTAAGATGACCTTAAATTTAAGCTTAATTTCAGCAGTATTTACTTTTAGAATGTCGGAAGCCTTAACGCCTTTAGTACACCGACGCGTTCGCGTGCGGCAGCGAAACATCGAAAAATCTGTCAGTACTATGGCAGGATTTCGCATATGATATGTCTCACTCTAGCACATAGATAGATGAAATAGTTGCGTCCTTGTCAGTATAGTTTCGCAAGGAACTGCGAAATGGCCATTACACAGACGCATTGCGAAACAGTTGCGAAAACATTGCTGTGTACTACGCCTTTTTGGTACACCGACGCATTCGCGAGCGGCAGCGAAAAAACGAAAAATCTGTCAGTAGTATGGAAGGTTTTCGCATATGATATGTCTCACTCTAGCACATAGATAGATGAAATAGTTGCGTCCTTGTCAGTATTGTTTCGCAAGGAACTGCGAAATGGCCATTACACAGACGCATAAGTTTCGCTAGTGAAGTTTCGCGTGAGTTTCGCATCGCATAGCGTCCGCTCGCATTCTGTCGGTGAGGACAGATTTTCGCGTCCATGGACAATGATATTATATAGAAGTGATATAGAAATAATATATACTAGCTTCCGCCCGCGACTCCGTCCGTGCGGATGTCGGTCTTCGCGTGGATGGTTTATTTATCCATTTTGAATACCTCTGACAATAACATCTTATAAATATCTATTGGACCCAATTCCCAAATATGGCTAGGCCTATAATAATACGCAACGTGTGTTCGCGGTTCTACGGAACAACGTCTATGGATAAAACTGAAAAATGAAGATTATTTTTTTTCTACGTATTTTTCCAGGATAAAAAGTATCCTATTTTACGCCCAGGATAATAAGGTATAATTATACCAAGTTTCATCGAAATCGAACCGCTAGTTTTCACGTGATGCCTTCACATACAGACAGACAGACAGACAGACAGACAGACAAAAATTTTTTTAATCACATATTTGGGTTTGGTATCGATCCAGTAACACCCCCTGCTATTTATTTTTTCAATATTTTCAATGTACAGAATTGACCCTTCTACAGATTTATTACATGTATAGATATAGACAAGAGGTACCTAGATACGCCACCAACGTGCCAAAATGCCAATTGCCATGGCAACTATTTGTTTATTTATATACTATATTGTGATTTGTGAGTATTATAATAACGTATCTATACATAAAATATCATTGGCCATGGATGCCGAAAATACTGAATTATTTTTGCATTCTATTCGAGATTATCCCGTATTATACGCAATTGGACACGCAGATTATAAAAATACGTACAAAAAAGAGGTAGCATGGAGAAAACTTCAAGAAAAGACTCTGATAGATGGTAAAAAATTTATTGTTTATATTTCATACATTTTATGTTTTTAATTTTCTTTGAAATAATTTACAAATTGTGATCGAACATTAAGCGCTGCTAAGTCTGCCCTATGTCTATTGGCATGTATTGGTACGAATGCTCCTAAAGTGTCCGAAAATTGTTTATTTTCGTATGTGTATACTGCAGCTTTAACAATTTTAATAGTATTATTCAAATCTGTTTCAAAGGGCCTCAAGAATATTCTAAATGTTTGTGCTAAAATGCCAAACGCACATTTTACTACTACTCGTGCCCTACTTAATGATTTATTAAATCTTTTTTTATCATTGTCATTCATTGCTGCGTCTCTTGTCTCATTAGAAAGGTTTCTAATTTAAATCTTCAATGAATACATGTGGTGTAGTCTGTTTGAAACCTGGCAAAGGTTTTGGAGCTGGCAAATTCAGATACCGTCCACTTTTTAAAAGCTGATAAAATGATGAGTTCTCAAATATTGTAGTATCGGAATCTTTACCATAATTATGATCCTACATCTATGTAAGTAAATTTGTAATGTGGATCAACTATTGCCAATAACACAGTAGAAAATCGTTTTTTATAGCAATAGAACAGTGAGCCGCTGTTAGGTGGAAATTTAATAACAATATGCTTGCCGTCAATACTCCCGAGGCAATTAGGAAAACCCCATTATTATTTCCAATCATGTTTAAGTAGAAGGAACCGGGATGTACTCTGGCTGTAGTATTTTCCAAATTTGTTCGCATACTTGAGTTACTATCTTTGAAACGGTGCATTCACCCAAACGATAAGAAAAATATATTGTTGTATATGTGTCACCAGTTGCTAAAAATGACATTGACTGAGATGACATTCTGAAATTACGTCTGCACCTGCAGTCGTCAAAAATGACAATGGCATATCAATGCGAAAAAGTTGCGAAACATTGCTGTGTACTAACGTTTCGCTGATATTTCGCTACGCTGTAGTTTCGTAGAGATTCGCTGCCGCACGCGAACGCGTCGGTGTACTAAAGGCGTATATATATCAAAATGACACAAATGAGATTCACTTTGCAGTGAGTTTCTGAATCCAAAACAATAATATTTAAGTTTCTAATGGAGCTAAGACATAGCGACAAACTTTGTTAACACAAACTACATCTATATTATAATATATGACTTAATTTCTACCAATTTCTAATAATTATTAACTTATATTGTTAGTTAAATTCTCTTAAGAATAATAATTTATCACAAATTATCTCTACAAAGTACCTATAAAACAAAGTTGCTTTCTGCTGTCCGCGTGTGTCCGTGTATCTTTAAAACTACAAAATTGGTGCAGATTTTTTAAATACATACATGGATATTCTGGGCAATATTTTATGTGATGTTTCTCGAATTATTATTTACGTAAAAAAAATGAACAATAAGCACCATAATAAAAAAGAACCTATGCATGCGTCATCTACGAACTAAAAATATTAGCAAAAAAAAAGGGGACATAGCGGATACGTCAATTAAGAGAGAAATATTTAGGATTGATTAGTTTCCAGTTCCGACTTAACTTTTTGATAATAAGTTCCATCTTTTTAAGTTTCCTTAAACTGACAGTTGTTAATTGTTATTATGCATGCATTATGGAAAATTAAGAATAATAACTGAATGTTAAATAAACATTTCGAACGATAAAAAAGGTCTTATAATAAGGTATGGAAATTTTTGTGTGTGCATTTCCAACTTATAACAAAAACAATGCTAGCACTTAGTTGATAGGCTTACATTGTGATTCATCAAGCTTCTAGGTTTTACGTTTACGATAACCTACATTTGTTTGCCTTGCAAATAGTTCTTAGAACGAACAGGGAATTTTTTTAATAACTTACAAAAATATTCACCGATTTTTTTGTTTTCGTAATACAAAAAAGTTCATTATTGTTTTACTGGTGTTTGTATGATATTGTTATGAAAACAGAACGCTATAATTGCGATACCATAAACTGTTTTATTGTAGTATGATATAATTTACATGTATGATAAGTGATATGCATATTGCATGTAGGTACAAAGCTTTCTATCTCCAAGCATAAAAAAATTACGTCCAATTTATCCGTGAAAAAGAGACAAACAAACACACTTTAACATTGAGATATAGAGGTAATATTAGCAAGCATTAATTTAATTACGTACTATTTTAAACAAAAACATTAATATTCATTGATTTTTTTTAATCAACAGACATGGACCATGTAAAGACTTCTTATTTAAATATTTCAATAAATTGTACGAATCAGTAATTTACAATTTTCCGGTTAATATAATATGTTAAAAGGTTATTTTTACAATTTGAATACATTCACGTTTATTTACAGCTGTGTATAAAATATGTAACGTAAAATTCATTTATTTAAATTTATCTGATGTAACACACGGTAAGTAAATGTTAACATTGCAATACGTTTTTTAATAACTTAGATTATATCAGTGCTCATAAACAGTGAAACAATATACTTTTTAATAAATAAACTTTTAGCGTAAGTATGCGTGAGTTTAAACTCTAAGCAAGATATTTAATCAAAAAAAATTGTCACTATTTCGGTAATGTAGTTGGTCGTAATAAATAAATAAAAAATATAGGATTTAAAACATAGGAAAAAAACAGTTCTTAGTGCATTGGTATGAAATTAAAAAGTTGACAGAAAGTTAAATAAAAGTTAAAAAGTTCAAAACCAGTTCTTCTCCGTTACCACTCTCGAAATCTGACAAATGCTCGAAATTTGTTTTAGAATTCAATCTCGATTGGGAACTTCTGTTCGTGTTAATTAATTTAAAAATCGATGTAGATTTAATCTAACCTGATCCAAATCTAAGGGGTTTGCAATCCGAGCGTGTATTCGTTCGTTTGTATTCGAGGCACGTTTCAAAGTCAATCGAGCGAGACAGGAGAATGTACAATAATTACGAAATAATTCAATAAATGTCTTTGAAGGCACATTTGTTTTATTTGGTATGTGAATGTTTAACAAAATCAATGGCCCTCGCCGCGGCTTAATAGGAGCAATACGTTTTTTGGAATCCCCCTTTCATTGCCATCTATGTGTTTTTGGTATTGAGAATGGGATTTTAATTGGTATAAAAGTTCGGGGAATGAGACCTTTTTGAAGGTATGAAAATGAAACGACATTACTTTGTATCAATGCTTTTCGGTAACTCAATTTCTTTTTTTAAATTCGGCGCGCTTTTTTGTGTTGCTATGGAAATCGAAGGTAAATTATTAATAATGTGAAAGGGATGCGGTATAGACTACAGTTAAGTTACGGGCATAGAGATCGCAAGTTCCCCTACCTAGCGTGTCACTAGCTATGACAGGAGCAGGAGTGAAAGTTTTAATGATCTATTATGTATAGCAAATTCTCCTACTACTTTGAACTCCCTACCTAATATAAATATACCACATATTAGTGGGAATTTTTTTGAAGATAAGGTAAAGTTTAAAAAAAACCCTTGATTACGTTGTAAATAAACTTAATAATGTTAATAAAAAAATCAACAATATTCTTTACATCAACATTATTTTAATCGAAGTAAGTAGGTATTAGATTTATATTGTATGCATTGAATATAAAAAAATATAAAATAATTGCATAATAGGTAGAGCTTTTGATTGTATTTGTTTCATTCTCTACTTATCCATGGATTTTGTTGAAATACACATTTATTATCGTAAAATCTGTACAGGGAAGTTAGAGAACTTATTAAATGGAAAATCCAGAGATAACAAGGACGTAACAAAATTTCAAATATCGGTACCTATTGTTTGAATCGGGTACAGTTACAAGTTACAACGGCGGATTGCAATACATCTTATCGTAGGTTAGATACATTTGAAATCAACATTACTATTCAAACTCTACCATTTTTCCATTCAACTAGACTTATTTTAGAAGCACTTTTGAATCGCAAAAAAACATATAATCATTCACTATTTAGCAATGGTAGGTTTCAATGGAAGTTGGTAGTTAAAACCCGAAACCAATAACATTATACAGTATTATTTTTTGTAGGTTGATTTCGATAATTCGATTTAGTTCTGCAAAGGGTAACAAAGGCGTCACATACACCAACATCTGAGAAGGTCCCATTCTTACCGTGGGTTTGTCCAAGAGATAAACGACTCTTCATTTTGAAGCATCAAGCAGTATATAATATTATGTCAGTTAATCCAATATTAGTTAGGTACCTTATAATCTGTAAGTAGGAACTTTTCTGTAGACTTCGTAGTTTATATTTAAAGTGATTGGTTTGTGTTTGACATTTTATATCGTAATCTATTAGAATTTCGAAGTAAATGATTAGACCAAGTAAAATTTCTTTAAAATTTTTTGTAGGAACTTACACTGAAACTTTAATAGTATAATGTCCGAAAATTATATTTACTGTTTAAAAAGTGTGAACATGAACCAAAATGAGCTGTTTACACTTTTATATACCCAACTAGCTTTCCGCCCGCGGCTTCGCCCGCGTTTTCAAAGAAAAACCCGCATAGTTCCCGTTCCCGTGGGATTTCAGGGATAAAACCTAGCCTATGTTACTCGTGGATAATGTAGCTTTCGAATGGTGAAAAAATTTTTCAAATCTGCCAAGTAGTTTCGGAGCCTATTCAATTCATACAAACAAACAAACAAAAAATCAAACCTTTCCTCTTTATAATATTTGTATATAGATAATTGCAAACGTACTAAAGACATCAGGAATATAAAACGCGATTACACGAAAGCTTTCAGATTTCCGTTCCCTTAAACAATTGTGAAACAAGCGACATTTCCAGAGTAAAAAACCGACTAGCTAGTAGCTAAACGTTGACTGTAAGCAACATAATTCTCGGGTTTTTGTCCCCACAGAATTTAACGCTGACAGCTATGAGATGTACGACATGCTGGTGTTCTAACGCTTTCATTACGTACCTTATCAAGTGGCAAGTGGGGTTGAGGCAGATTCACTTAGATTGCCTTTTGAACTGTCCCTGCGTCATTTGTTTATGTTCTATAAAGTGTTCACGTGTACACTGTTTGTCCTTTGAATTTGTGGGCAGGTTAAACGGAACGTACGATTTAGAATGTAAATTGGTTTGTTTTTGGATCAATTTTGATGAATCAATCGACGTCGGTTTACCGTGCTACGTTCACATGTTTTGAGTGGTTTTGGATATAATAAAGGGAAAAATTAATTCATACTTAAATATTCGGTGTACCAGTAACATATTTTTTACTACATTTAATTTAATAGAAACGATTAAACTCTTTACGAATTTGTTTTACAAAAAAAAAATATTAACTAAGCGTCTGATGTTTGGTTGAAGAGTTAATACCTCCATAACAATGGGCTACCCCCTTTTTTCTTTTAATCTCCTTTGAAATTTAATTTAGTGTTATTTAATTGTTTGCTACATGTTGACAACTCTAAACTGAGCAATGCTCGTGTAATTTTATACTTTATTTATTTATTCTTTCATAACTTTAAGGTCTAATAATAAATTTTAATATCAAATCGATTACGTTGCGTCCGGCATGAATCTTAATAATTATAAATAAAAAAGGAAATCATCAATTGCGTTCGGCTTCACATACTTCACTAAATTAATTATCAATGATACTTCAATGTTAATTCATACAATAGACGCATCAACTCATTAATAACCGGCATTCGAAACCATTATTCCAATAAATTACAAGTCCGTGCGATGTATGTATATAATTTAACACATACATACACTCATTAACATTTTCCGTTCCCATTACGGAAACGTTGCTTGTTCGGAGCTAAACCGCGCGAAACAAATCTTCTTTTTATGAAAAATAAAAGAATAAAAACACAAAAGTTCCAGCCAGCTGCGCCCGAGCATCCTGTCGACGTCACTATACCTTGTTACGTCCATTGATTGCAGCACTGTATGCCATCCTTTTTGCTTAAATTGAGCTTTCTTGACGTAAGAGAGAGATGACACTATTGAGCAATTGTTTCGTTGAGATAATAACGGTAGTCGTCCTCAAGCGCCGTGTTCTTTGATAACGTATTTTGTTGGGACATTTTTGTTGATTTTTAAACCTTTACAACACCGAGGCGCCCGAAAAGGACAGAGTGGCCGAATGTCAATAAATCATTATTGTTATGTCATTATGACTGGCTGCGTTATTACATCATTTATAAACATTGTTCTAAGAAATAAGAGAACTGCAAAAATATCTTGACAGGATAATAAGCACATGTTCAAATACCTTTGTTTTGAGATAATAAGTATAAAGATAATTGTTCCGAGTATTTATTTATTAAGAAATAACAATTATAAATTAATTTCCTGAAACATCATGTTTAATTATTGTTTATTACTTTCATGAATAGTTATCAAGTAAAGATCTAAACAATTGAATAATTTTGTCACCTTTCGTTAAAGAATACATATTATAGTTTATTTGAACGTTATTAGATTGATAATTAATTTAAAGTGGTAGTTAAAAGGTGGGCAATTAATGAATTGGTCTTATCCCATTTTATGTTAGAGAAACAATTATTACAGTTTATTAAAAAAATATAAACATTTGTGATTTATTATTCATAATCTATTGTTTAGCAGCGTACATACATTATTCAGAATGATAGAAAATTAATAAAAAGTGTTAAGTTTTAAGCTGTTTTGATGATAAGTAATTACCGACGACATAATATGTAAGTATCTAAATAATAGTGAAGGAAATGAATTGACTCATTCAACATATAAATATGTACTATGCATTCAATCTCGACATTCATTCATCAACAGGTCTTATCACTATATCTACTAACAACGTATATATTCTATTTGGATACCTATGACTTCCGAACTTGCATTCATCTAAATAATAAGATTGCGTTTTAATCGTTTATAAATACGAAATTGTGTCATACATAAAATATAATGTTTTCGCAAGTATAATGTATGTAATAAAAGATTTAGAGAAAGGCCGGAATCACTTAGTGTCGGCGTCTTATCAAGTATTGTTTACTGATAACACACCAGCGGTTAAGGTCACCTTATCTGTTATGACATAAACTAACAAGTATTTCGATACGGTTTATGTGAATATTATATTTTTGTATTTTTTTGTTATATACAAATACTAGGAATATACAAATGACGTTCGTTTTGGAAAATATTAGCTTAGATTGATGTCCATTCAATAAATAGCTTGTTCAACATTGTATTATTTTAGTAAGATTTATAAAGCACTACTTGTTTATTGCTTGAAATAGGGCTTACCTTAGGTATTTCCTGTATGAAAATATCATTGAGAAATAATGTTTAAACTATAAGAAACGCTCTTTTTTTCTCGCTGGCAAAAATCACCAACACAAGACACAACATTATTGTGACATAGGATTAATTTTTTTTTTCAGATCAGTTCATATTTTTGGAGCGTATTAATTTCCAACAAACATACATTCAAATATGTCCTCTTTATAACATGAGATATGAGTGTTGAACGTAGTTAAATTTTTATTCAAAGCTAAACACTATGAAACAAAGATATTTAGCATTTGCGTATCGTTCCAAAAATCAAACTGTCTGCTCTTTGATAATAATATATTTATATGTTTCCTCAAACGCCTTAACAAGTTAACAATATTTATTACATTAGCGCTGACAACTCAATGGGAATAAGGAAGTTATTCGTATATCAAGGTTGAAAAATAATAAAACATTTCAAGCATGTATCGCGGTTTATGTCCGGTTCTGTTTTATGGATTTTTATTCATCTCATTGTACGGCTAGTATTGTTTATTTTATTGTGTAGCCTTAAGAATATCGTTGGAGTTGAGATAAAAATATATTATATCCGTTTAACTTAACCCAAAGCTTTTAAGGCCTTTTCTACGCAGACGTTATTCTTTTTTACGCGCCGTAAATGAAGATTAAAAGGAAAAGAAGAAATATTACATAATATTATCTATAATATCTTAAGAAATACTTTGTATAAATATGCTAATGATTCATAAGCTTATAAATCCAAGGCGCATAAGATTAATAAAAATCTTCTAAGCTGTTGAAAATAAATATGTGGAATTAAGAACGTTCATCGTGAATTCATAAAAATGTAGAGTTATCGGTCACATTGGATTTTAATAGCATTCGCGTAGCGTCGCGTAGCATTATGAATGGGAATTTTATTTAAGCCTGTCCCAGACTGACGCGGCCTGCGGTGGCGATCTGCTGTTGCCTTCTTGCTTGACCGTGATAACAATATACTGCCGCGGCCGCGGTGGCGGTCATTCTAACCTAAAGCGGCACATTAGCTCTCGAGTCTCACCTGCAAGTGGACGTTAGTAATGGCCAATCGTACGAAGTTTTATTGCTTTTATTGCCCATATTTTGTTTTTAATTCTGTTGTTTTTTTAGTATTTATTTATTTATTTCAACATTTGTCAACCAACATTTGTTTACAATGATTTTTTAATATAATTATTATATAACATATAGTTCTTGCGATAAAGTAACAAATAATTAGAGGTTAACACAGCATGCGCCAATTATACAGAGCTATTTCATAAGAGTAGTAAGTCTTTATGTGATGTATCATACAAAACTGGGTAATTTTGCACTGTTTGAATAAACAACTCAATGTTTATAGGCATAATTTCACGCGGTACACGCGGCCTGTTGCAAAAATTTACAACTGATCGCGTAATGACCGCCTCATGTCCGCGCGCTCATTCACACAGAAGCGGTGGCGGAGAGGGCGGGGCTTGCGGCCGCGGTAAGCCGCGCTGTGACCGCGTCCAGGCCGCGTCTGTCTATGTCGTTCCTAGAACTTTCAAGTCATCCAACTGACCGCCACCGCCACCGCCACCGCAGGCCGCGTCTGTCTGGGACACGCCTTATGAATCAAGGTTATATTTAAAGCCTGTCCCAGACAGACGCGGCCTGCGGTGGCGATCTGCTGTTGCCTTCTTGCTTGACCGTGATAACAATATACTGCCGCGGCCGCGGTGGCGGTCATTCTAACCTACAGCGGCACATTAGCTCTCGAGTCTCACCTGCAAGTGGACGTTAGAAATGGCCAATCGTACGAAGTTTATTGCCCATATTTTGATTTAAATTCTGTTGTTTTTTTAGTATTTATTTATTTATTTATTTGGTCAACCAACATTTATTTACAATGATTCTTTAATATAATTATTATATAACATATAGTTAAGAGTAGTAAGTCTTTATGTGATGTATCATACAAAACTGGGTAATTTTGCACTGTTTGAATAAGCAACTCAGTGTTTATAGGCATAATTTCACGCGGTACACGCGGCCTGTTGCAAAAATTTACAACTGATCGCGTAATGACCGCCTCATGTCCGCGCGCTCATTCACACAGAAGCGGTGGCGGAGAGGGCGGGGCTTGCGGCCGCGGTAAGCCGCGCTGTGACCGCGTCCAGGCCGCGTGTGTCTATGTCGTTCCTAGAACTTTCAAGTCATCCAACTGACCGCCACCGCCACCGCCACCGCAGGCCGCGGCTGTCTGGGACACGCTTATCTCCAATTTTGCAAAAATCAAAAATTTTTCCGCGTTGAATGTTTCGACGAGGGAATATTACTTATTATATTTATCAGGATATAATCACTTAAGCTACAGGAAAATCAGTTGTTTTTCTGACTGTTTTACGGATTTAAAATGTTTATAATGGACCGTACAAATGAATACCATTTAAATTATTTTAAATGTAGGTATATATTCACTGATGTATAGTAAAAATGAATTAAATCATCAATAATTTTCAACTCTAATTATCATTGAAAGAAGTTAAACAGTTTAAACAAGTGTTGATTAATTTTTACATTAATTGAAAAACTGCAATAACGCTCGTAATGAAAACACTTTTAAAACACTCGATGGGAATATCAATAGCGGTTTTAAAAACGTCGCTCGACGCCAAGAATAAAGCTTCAAAGTTTATTGGAGTAAAAACGATCGGAATTTGTTCACGATGCGGTAAGGTCACTGAGAAATTGATGTTTGAGAGGATTATAGCATGTTACAACGCGCAATCTGTTTAATGCGGAAGCTCGACAAATCTCTGCCCTACGGGTTCCATAACATCTCGGGCACAAATGGTTTTATGCCGCTCGGAACCAGTTTAACGGTTACTTTAACCGTTATTGCGAAATCGTACGTCAAAAACGATTTTTGATCGCAAAAAATGGTAAGCCTCGATTGGATGATGGGATTGGTGTCATCCACGATTGTTTTTCGTTGTAAATTATATTTGCAGGTGATGCTATTTAGGGTAGCTAATCAAGCTTTTATTATCATGTAGAGAAAGATAATAATGAATACATAATCAATATACTTTAAGCAGTTACCTATTAAATATATACCAAGAATGAATTTTAATTTGGTCTTTAATTTTCACAGAGACAACGTGTACCTAAATGAAATTTATCACGTGTGCTAAATAAAAAGGAAAGTTCTCCAAGCGATGGTACGTTCAAGCAGTTAAGCGATGTCTTAGAATAGACGTTTAGTGTAATCAAAATAGTTGTGTAGCTGCAGCGCTAGATTGGAGCGTATCTATTAGAGTAAACACTGGGACTCCGGACTAGGGATTGATATGTCTGGTGAGTCAGTGCAATAGTCCCGTCTGAACAAAGCGGAACGTGTTTTTATTCCTCATTGTAGTCCACAAAGAGGTCTGACAATCGAGCATTCACTCGTTGATGTTTAGGGTTGACGAATACTTGGTATTTTTTTGCTGCTGTGTTGAAGGAGCTTCAATTCTTACAGTAATAAAGATAGAGCTACAATGACACAGGATTAAGGGTTCTTCACCAGTGTAAGAAACACGACTTAAACAATAATTAAATGACTATTACAATACTTATTATCAACCTTAAAAAAGCAGTCCTTTTCATTATTTTTTCACCACGTCTTATGTACTTTGCACGGCTTTTACTTTAAAAGCTTTGTAGACATCACGAGTGCTTAAGTCTTATGATCACGGTTTTACTTTATCTCCATTTAATTAAATGGTTTATTAAAAGAACAAATTATATCACAATTGAATGAAAATGCCGTAATGAATTCTGCAAAGGCCTCATAATTAAAATAGCCCTTTGACATCGATATTCACAAAACATAAGCAGTAAAGCTGACTCCGTTTTCAACCAAAGGTAGCAGCTTTGTCCATCCAATTTCGCCGACCCTTGTTACGTTTTTTGTCCACCCTCAGCCCTAACATATCTATCGAGGTTCGAGATCTAGTGGAAACGTCACGTCGGCATTATAAAGAGCGAACGGATTTCCGAATGCCTCTCGACTCGAAGGATCAAATTTTCACGTCATATTAAACGGAAGCTCTTCTGGTTTGCATGCGATCATAATGTTCGTGTTATGTAATTTTTTGAAATTGAGATTATTGAGTATCGAGGATTTCTTTTATTGGAGAGGGCTGGTTAGGGTAAATCGAGACTTCCGTTTATCATAGGTATTCGATTTGTTTATTGTTTTGCTTCAACGAACGTGCATAACGTACTTAATATGTAAATATTGATAATGTACTTACCAGAACCGATGTAATTTAAATGTCTTTTGTTCCCTTACCTGTAACAAACAATAATTAATTAGAATTTAATTTCAATGCAAATCGTAGACAACTTTTTTGTATTATTGTAGTTGTTAATATTGTAGAAAATAATACATCCATAAAATTTAACATGTACGTGTGTTCACAGCCTTATTTAAAAGTTAAGTGAAGTTTTTTGATATATAATTACAAAAAGGCGTCTCTCGAAGCTAACTCTACATAACATTAGGTACAACACATTTCCCATAAAACATGTAGGTACTATAAGAAAAACACATGTAGGTACATAGTCGGACATTATTTGTATGATTACATTGAATGTATGCACACAAACAATGTTAGAAGCAGAAAAAGGTATTGCTTATAAAACTTAGTTGTTTTTTCATACATACCTATGTTCTTACAACTTATATCAAAATTTAATACACTGTACTGACGTTCTAAGCTTTCTACGTTCAAAGAAAGATAAAACGTATCAAATGGGCCATTTAAATAAATGAATTGATAGATTACTCGTTGACTTGTGAATATATTTACTTCCGCCCGAGAGGCTACATAACTGCTCCGAAATCTAATACAAGTATCGCTTTAGAAAGTAGACTCTATAAGACATTAAATGTAATACCGCTGTTAAAAGCATATTTGCGTTTTGTTGATAATTAATTGGTACTACTTATAACTTTTGACTCGTACTATCTGTAAGTCAACTTTGTTCAAAGTACTTTGGTCTTGTAGTTATAGTTTAGAAACTTTAATATCAGTGATAAACCGTTCCTACTTATGAGGGTATTGGTGTCAATGTAATTTAGGTTATTTATTAGCATTCCAATATAAGAGCCTATGATCTTATATTTTATCAGTTAAAAACATATTATAATAGCCTATTACCATATATTACAAAATAGTACGTTAGTATTACTAACAAAATAAACTTTTACAGTAGGTACATAGAACTAATTTTTACTAAGAATTTCGCATTTTAATAAATCTAATAAAGAAGTCGTATTACGATATTCTTGTATAAATAACAATTTGTTTCTAATTCAGCGCTATATTAAAGAGCGAGTACCGTAAAACATAAACATGTTTGCTTCGTCAACTACTAGAGATAGGCTTCTAAGCACTCCATTGAAGCCGATGTTAGTCTAGTCACTAGTGCTATTTATTGTCTAATAGCTACAACCACTACATTGGCTAGTGGCTACATCATAATATATGTATATGGAAGACTAATCTTTGTTCATGTAAATAAGATAGAGTTTCTTTTAAAGAACAAAATAAAATATAGTGAAAATGAGTGAAACAATGTTGTGTATAAACAATGAGCTGTTCATGTGTACGTCATGGAAAATGGGTTTAATGCAACGTAAAAACTAATATTAAAGATTCCATTTTCATTGCGAGTTATAGCATCAATATGCCAATTGAAATTATCAGTTCAATTGATTCCCAATTTACGCATTTGGCTCATTATTACCAGCTATTGTTTGAAAGTTTACGTGAAATTCAAATTGTGTTATAAGTAATATTATTGTATTATAAATCTCTTAATTCCTATATTGGACGTATGCATTTTTGATATACCATTCTAGCAATATGTATATTGATAATAATAGTACCTACCTACAATTATTATGAGCATGTTTTAAAGTGAACTTCATATATTGAAATGAAATAAATGTTAATGTATTCACATCATTTCCATAAACAAACTGAGTTCGCCAATATATTAATGGGAAAATTAGAAATTTACCTCTGAATAAAGACATTCAGCGCTGAGCAAAGACAGAGACACGTGCGTCGAATAATAATCATCTATATACTCAACGCAGAATATTTAAGTTTTCTAAAGGTAAGAGCGAATTAATTAATTTTTCTTTGACTAATTGAGACAAGACATATACGAGTATTTTATATGTAATTTAGTAATATGTGATGAAATTAAAAGTAAGTAGGTAATAACTGTTATAAATATGGATCGTATGGCTTCGTAATTCACGCTAATAAACAGTAATTCAGTTGTTTATATGCGGTACTGATCTGTTTACATTAAGACGTCGTTCGGTATAATTCGTAGAATATATTATTTTACATTCCAAGTATTAGACCAACGCGGCTTTGTCAAAGAATTCATGAATAGATAAAGACATCGAGTATCTATAGAAAGCGTTTGTTTGTTTCATAGAGCTCACACTAATAATAATACCATGTACGGCTTTATATGACTGTAAATCATTAATTTAAGATAATAATTATTAAAATAAATTATTTTAATTTTAACATAAATTAAACCGCCCTTAAATTTAACTCATTTGGATCGGAGCGGCAAAATCAAAATCGGTTCACCTAGTCGTAAGTTCAGAAGAATAAAACAAAAAAATATTGTAAAATTGAGAAAAATTTTCTATAAAAAGCTCTCATTAAAACGTCGCTATTTATTATTCATTCATAATTTAATATTTTACTCACAATTTGGTGTGACAAATCCAATAACAAATTACGATAACCTCCTCCTTTGCGGTTATCAGTCGCAACTTTTTATAATAAAGAAACTGTTAAAAAAAAATTTTTCCTTAAACACATACAAAGCCACCTAATTCAAAATCCTTCATAAATTGCGTAATAAGATTACAACTTTGCGTAATTATGAGATAAGACAATTCTGATAAAAAGGTTATACGATCAACACAATTATGGATACTTTAAATACATAAAAACATAAACAACTAATGGAGCTAAACTCGATGATAATGCATCCAAAATATATTTTCTGAAATTTATTGAATGGAAGTTAACTAAAAACGAAACTATTTCAACTGAAATCAAAAGGACTGTTATTTGAAGAGAATAACGGTTCGGTTTACACAAGTTTCGTGTTTTATTACCTTTTATTTTGTGAGGGTTTCACGTTTCTTCCTTTCTGAGCTTTTTTACATTAATTCACTTATTAAATTTCGCATCATTCTTATATTTTACTCCAAATTATGATGTCTTATCTAACTATAATCCATTCAAATCCGTTAAACCCTACAAGATCAGTGATCAGTTATGCAGCTAATATCTGCTTGCACGTATCAACGCATTCTGTTCTAGGTATTAATTGAGTTGATACATATCAAACTCCGGTAAGTCCACTCCCCGCCAAAATTGAGATAACAATGGCGCCAATTTTGAAATGTAAAACTAAACCAGTCTGTACTTTTCAAAGTTAGGTAAGTCAATCGTATCTCTATTAAAATAAGGTTTAAAGTAAATGTTTTTTTTCAAACTCCGGTATGTCCATCGACAGTGGTTTATCAAACTTAGGTAAGTCCATTTCGACCAATCACAGCGCAGTATGGCACTAAAATGGCTGCCATTTCTCTCAATTTTGTTGAAGCTAACACGTGTGACCAATGCTTATAAATCGTTTTAATTGATAAATGATGGAAGAAAACAGTTTTACTATAGAGGTGGTGGTTCTAGACAAAGCAAGGAAAAAAACAATACCAAAAGCTAAAACAGACAAGGCTCAGAAAACAGCTAAAAGATAAATGAAACTAGACGCACAGCACACGCACAGTAGTTATTCCCAGCCATGAAGCCCAGGGCCGAACTGAGGTTTTTTCAACCGTTTTGATTTATTGACCCCTCACTTTGCCCAGCAGTGGGATGATGAAGGTTAATAATAATAATAATTTGTATCTTTTAATTTACATATTTTATTTTAATGTCCAATACTTACAACGCGACAAACTATCTACCCAATTCCACCACCTTAGTACGTCCCAAAACTGAGTTCTATCAAATCCCTGTAAGTCCATTAAAAATTTTTCAAATTCCTGTAAGTCCAAGATGATGTTTTTCAAAACCCGGTAAGTTTTGCTGGTACATATTAAACGCCTGTATGTCCAGATTTAAATCTAATTTTGTGGTATAATCATCAAGTAATACATTTCTTTTTCTTCGTAAAAATAATTCTAATGTATTATATTATATCCGTCATAAATTATAAAGGTCCAAACATATTGTTTTTTTAAGTTATTAAAAATACCTCGATTCCCACATTTCTGTTAGAATGGACTTACCGGAGTTTGATATGTATCGACTCAATTATGACACATAGTTGAATTATGCACTGATGTAGCTGTAGATTGTTATAGCGTGTCGGCGACATGCCGTCTTAGTGGTTTGTGTAGTTTGCAAACCGGTCCACATTGTTAATAATGCAAAATAAATGTACATTGGCTATATTAATTATCACTTCCACGTTGTTATGTGATAGATAGATATTAAATGAAGATATTAAAGAACCTGTAATGTTTGAGAAAGTTGATTTATAACGTAGTTAGCAGAAATGGTTGAAATGTCATGTTCGTGTAAATGTTATGAATGCGAATAAAATTATCAAAATGCAATTATGAAAATAGAACGTTAGAGCATACAGGGTCCTTTTTTGCTGAAATAACACGTAAAGAGCGAAACATGAGATGATTGATAAGGGGAATAGTATTAATAATGCATGAGCTTACTTAATTAGATTAATTAAAGCAATTCACATTAATAAAAATGTACGTAAAGTCATAACATCTGGGATAAGTACAAAAAAATCTTTTGTAACCAATCCCAAATTGGCACTCACTATAGCCACATTTAGTCACGATAACTCAGTGTTGTTTATTTTGAAACAAAAGCAACTAATTTCGTCACTCACCAACATGGCGCGATGACTTTAAAAAAGGTCTAAAATGGGAATTCAACGCAATTACGAAGGGCAGTAAATGAGCAAGCGATGAGTGTTTCGTTTTTACGTGACTCAGACCCCTCATACATTTGACGTGACAATCGACGATTTGTTATTCCAAGAATAGATTTTAGCCTGACACTAGACGCTAGACCTGTTTCTAGTGTTTATTTTGTAATTGGGTATCGTATTTTTAATCGACTTACTTAATTGCCTACTCAACGTTTTATTACCCTTTCAAAGTTTATAAATAAACAGGATTGATGAAAATAAACTCTTCACTTTACTTTTTGTAGCTTATTATTTTTCTAATTATATTATCATTCCTCATTTTCTGTAAACTTGTAACGGAAAAAAAACTTGTTTGTGTACTACGCATTTTTAATCAATACTTCACGCTCCCGAGGTTCCAATACTTCATAAAAACATGCTATTAGGTTAAAGCTTCCGAAAAATCACGGCTACTAAAAACGTATTACGCTATCAAAATATTTATAATCCTATTTGCACTGTAGAACCTTATTCGATACTGGACTATATAAACATCGATAAGCAATAAAAATCGCTTGCGTCACTAGCATCATCTGCTAGATAGACTCAAGGACTATTTAAAATACTTCGTTTGGTCGCTCGTAAAACGTGTCATCGTATCTTATAGCCAAATTATTGTGTACTAACGAAGTGATGACTAATGACAGATTTTAAAGCGACACCGATAATATTTATTATTCCATCGCGACAGGTAATAATGTAGTGCAGTTTGAATAATTTATAGATGACGAACAAGACTTGTAGACACATCTGTGTATTTTTTTAAAGCTTTTTTATGAAAGAAAAATTGCACGCAATTTAATAAGAATTAGTCATAGATAAATAATGTGTTTTGCGCGGATTTAGTATCTAGTATGATCTAGAATAATGACGTTTATTTATGTTTCAAAATAAGACAATAAATTATTCCATGTGTCAAATCAAAAGAATTAGATTGAATGAAACCAAGTAGGTATAAAAAATATTTAAAGGTATAAAATATTATGTCTATTTAATTGTAATTAAATGTTTAAACAATTAAGTACCTATTATTTGTATTTAATTTATTTACGGTCTTATCTTGAAATTAGTACGAAACATACTTTGAACTACTTTTTATTTTATGTCTAGCATAGAAACGCCTAATTAATTACATCGAAAGGCATTCAACTTTTGTTACGGTTTGCGAATGCAAAATTAACAAGAAAGCATTGAATTACTTACTAGTAAATAGATTGTTTATCTTATACAGGCGCGTGCATCGAATGGAGAGAAAAACCACTAGTATTAGCTGTTTTAAATAATGCACTTTGTAAATAAATCAATTTATTCTTTTATAATATATATGTATACATATGTATTATGTATATAGCATAAATAAATGATTGCGTATCAATCTTGTTTACTTAACATGCAATTTTGAAAAATTAAACATGTAGCGGTATGATGTTCGCCAAGGCAAGTAGAGGTCACTATAGGTTCTTTTTATATGAACTAACGAACGAAAAATTCGTGACTTGCCCATCTAGATCAATAAATAACAGCATATTAGCACAGTATTACAATACTGTAACACTGTGATATTAGTGCGTTTATTTCAAAGTAATGTAACAAAAATGTAGGAAAACAACAACATGTGTTCATTTCTCTGAATATTTTGGGCATATCATAATGACTTAGCATAATTTAATGCAGCTATAGGTATATACCTACTTATCTAATATACGCACTATTAAAACCGATGAATCGTATATAATTTAAATTCATACGTATTTTATTACGCATATTATGTACCTACGATTCATCGCTTTAAACAGGATTTATCTTCAAAATGCGCATCGTGACTTTTTAGAACTAGCGAAGGTCCGATAATGCTGACCTCAGTTGACGAATAGTATATTCACATGTATGTTTGACAACTCAATGGGACAGCTATTGTGAGATAAGCTTTATCTTATCTGCCTTTATACAAAGGGCCGACGGTTCTTGTCAATTATGTATTATCCGCTCGTTAAATAATGAATGCACACTAGGAATAAGTTTATCATTCACGATCTACAAGACTGAGAGTAAATAGATAGCTTTATGTTTACTACGTTTTGTTTACTCATTTAGGGGCATTGTAAAAGAGTTTTGTTTGAAAATGTTTTGTTAATTAAATATTAATATAGTTTACAGGTTGTGTTAGTATGACTACTTAACAGATATGTTCTATTTATTGTTCAATGTTTATTAGTTAACTCTATAGGCAGCTTTAAAAATACATTTGTAAGCTTTTTTAGTACGTTAAAACCATTGACTCCATTAAAGTTTGTGGCTATTTTACCAGCTAGAACAAAACTATCAAGTAAATATTTAAATTTAATCAAGTTACCAAATTGAAACGTCCACTAATTGCCTTTAACCGGGAGTGAAATGTAACAAAAAAACAACAACAAACAGACGGAATGAGTGTGAGGGGATGAGTTCAGTTTTAATACACCGATTGCTACGGCCGGATGCTTTTTAATTTAGCTTTCTATGTATAATTAAAAGTTATGGAGGCAACTCTGGTCAGTTTTGAAACAACAATAGGTTTTTTCTTACGTGAAACGGCAAGATAAAAGGCATAAATTCAAATATAAGGTTTTATTTGTAACTGCAGTTATTTATTTAAAAATTTAGCGGTAATAATTGTGTGGCCATTGTTGCTGAAATTGTGTTTGGAAATTGATAGCAGTGCGCGCGTGAATAGCGTGAAATTTATTTATTATTCATATACATGGAGTTTGTTTTAAAAGAACCTCTTGGTTTGGACTAATTGAACATTGATGGTCTGAGTTGTCACACAAGATTTAAATTTGGGAAATTATAAAAAGCTTTAAAATACTAGTCAATAGAACTTACATTATAACTTACAAATCATCATATTATCCAAATTAAAAGCGTTTTAAATCCACACGGAGAAAATTTAGAAATAGCAAAAGCTCACAGTAAATTATTTTTAATATTCCAATAAGTATGGTGTGAATGTTTTGGCGGCTCAATCAAATTGTCTGACAAGTTTCAATGTCTCTTTCAAAGGTAATAATTATACGGGAGACATACAGACGGTTCATAAGCTATTCAGTGTTTGTCTATAACAATGGCGCAAATAGCGCTGCCCTTCGAAACTTTCTCCAGGATTTTTTTTATGTTATTGTGGTGAACTACTTTTAGCGGAGATTATTACTTATACAATAGATTATTTTTTGGGTAATGAAAAGTTATTAAAATGTTGTTGATTTTTATATAACAGTTTTCTTAATAAAATAGTATGCGTGTAATGTTCATACATAGCAGGGCTCGGAACCGGTTTGAAAAGAGCGGTTAATTTAGATTATATACCGGTAAATATATCGTTCCTTCATTTACCGGTTAAACAAGTGAACTGTTTATAAGTAACCCAAATGATTAAGGTTACCGGTTACTTCTGCACAAACGGTTTTGACACCCAAATTAACCGGTTAATTCCTTTATTATTTTTGCCTCATTTTTTAACGCTTGCCACAAGATATAGTGAATCTAATATCTATACATAATTATAATAAATCTGTAGAAGGGTCAATTCTGTACATTGAAAATATTGAAAAAATAAATACCAGGGGGTGTTACTGGATCGATACCAAACCCAAATATGTGATTAAAATTTTTTTTTTCTGACTGTATGTTCAGGCATCACGTGAAAACAATCGGTTCGATTTCGATGAAACTTGGTATAATTATACCTTATTATCCTGGGCATAAAATAGGATACTTTTTATCCCGGAAAAATACGTAGAAAAAAATAAATCTTAATTTTTCCGCGCGGACGGAGTCGCGGGCGGAAGCTAGTATCTAATATATCTAATATATTCTATTCTAAAATATAGTTTGTAAGTATAGATGTATGGATGTATGGATGTTTAGCACACATATAGAGGGTAACTTGGATTAACACATAGGATAGTTTTTATCCCGGAAATCCCACGGGAACGGGAACTATGCGGGTTTTCCTTTGCAAACGCGGGCGAAGCCGCGGGCGGAAATCTAGTTATCAAATTCAAATTTCAAATCTATACATATAATAAATCTGTAGAAGGGTCAATTCTGTACATTGAAAATATTGAAAAAATAACTAGCAGGGGTGTTACTGGATCGATACCAAACCCAAATATGTGATTAAAAAAATTTTTGTCTGTCTGTCTGTCTGTATGTGAAGACATCACGTGAAAACTACCGGTTCGATTTCGATGAAACTTGGTATAATTATACCTTATTATCCTGGGCGTAAAATAGGATACTTTTTATCCTGGAAAAATACGTAGAAAAAAAATTAATCTCAATTTTTCAGTTATCCATAGACGTTGTTCTGTAGTAGGTACCGCGAACACACGTTGCGTATTATTATAGACCTAGCCGTATTTGGGTCCAATAGATATTTATAAGATGTCATTGTCTGAGTTACTCAAAATGGAGAAATAAACCATCCACGCAAAGACCGACATCCGCGCGGACGGAGTCGCGGGCGGAAGCTAGTATAAACTAAAATTGCGAACTTGAGTGCGATTAAGAATTTTGTAACTAAATGACTTCGCAACGTCCAGCCCCCCTAGACAAGTGGCTTTCTATTAGCGTAACGTTTGATAGAATAGATTATGAATGTATGAGATTGACGTAAGCTGTCGATACATTTATCTACAGCTTATGTCAATCTCATACATTCATAATCTATTCTATCAAACGTTACGCTAAACGAAAGCCACTTGTCTAACCCCCCAGGCCCGTCGAGCGAGGGTAGCGGGGGCCGAGGATCCTTATGTAACTTGGTTTTAACCGGTTAATTTTCACCACCAAAACCAATATTAATGAAAAACCGGTATTTCGCATAAACCGGTAAAAACCGGTAAAGTGCAACCTTTAACCTAAATCAATTTCGGTTTGGGGTCAATGACCGAAACCGGTTAAGAATTTAAACCGGTTTCCGAGCCCTGATACATAGTTTTATATGGTTAAAAAAATTGCTCAAATAAAAGTAATTAGCGCTAACTTGTAGATACGTCTATCAAAGATTTAATTAACAAAGGCGAGATTTGTTGATTTAATAACGTTCATATAGCCTTAAATAATTCTAACTCAGTTCGAAACTGTATACAAAAGGGTTCATTTTGTAGAAACCAATACGTATCACGACCTTAGTAAATTATTAACTGGGAAAGTTTCAAAGCTGTTTTCCTTTAACTAATAAACGTCCAGATTTCCTTTCTCCTCATTTTAAGTGCGTTCTAAATAACTTTACCTTAATTTTCTTCCAGCCATTTTCTCGCTCTAGTCTCCTGGTACTAAATTTTCTTGGTCAAACTAAATAAGATGCTGAGATCTTCTTTATGGACACTATAAGAGAAAGCTTCGCAAATATTAAGTAACGGTGTAATTGACGCTTTAAGCAAGTTTTATTAACCGTCTAAATTAAATAGAAATTTAATTTTCTGAAAATGTTATATAAATTCTCATTATTGCCTTTACATCTTACATTTTATGACGAAGAAAATTTCTCTTACTCCCTGGCTACTTTATTGTAATATTTATTATTGTTTCTAGAGAATCTCAAGTGTAATATTCACTATATACTAAGAAAGAACTATTATGCTTTTAAACAGTGAAAGTAGCGAGCGCCCTTACTTCCTGTCTATCCACTTGCACTTATTGTTCACACTTCACACTCTACTTCACCCCACACTTACTCGATTATTTAAACAATTTTCACGGGCAAAATTTGTGGTGAATAGCTCCACTTTTTGCCCCACGGGCATAAAACACTTCACACCCAGTAAATAGCTCATAAATAAATATAAAAATGTCATAAATCGGTAGTAAACGCGTCGAGAAGGCGGTAATCTTGAAATCGGGGCGGTGTCAGAAAATTGAAAGGAGAAAGCGCGCGAAGCAGATCGTTTTCGATAAATAAATAATACTTAAACATGGCTACTGATAATGGTGTCTTTGTACTGTCAACCCGGTCACGCGATATTATTCTACTATTCGATATTGGGTATATTATTCTAACTGTACTCAATGTAAGTCCTAATTTAGAATTAGTAGCGTATTTATGGGATGTTGTGAAGTAGTACCTACAAATTTAACCGTATTCAGTACTACACAATTAATTTGTATTTATTCTATATATTTACTGTATGTAACTGTAAATATTAATGTGTAGATTGCTTTTCCTGTTTATTTTAATTTCGTTTGGCGCAAGATTTTCATAACTTGTTATTGACGATTGGAATGTGTTATTATAATATACTGAACGAACATAATTTTCCTTAAAAATATGATTATTAATGCCTCTGAAACAATCTTCAGTATAGTTATAGACACAAATTAAATTTATTTTTTAATTGGGTTTTTTTAAAGAAGTTTTCTCATGGGAGCTTTTTTCATATTAAATGAGATTTTTCTTTGTAAAAATGATGGTAGATCGTCCTCGTTCGTCAATCCTTTTTGTTAAATAAATCCTATGAAATATCCTACTAATATTATAAATGCAAAAGTTTGTATGGATGTATGGATGTTTGTTACTCTTTCACGTAAAAACTACTGAACCGATGACAATGAAATTTAGCACACATATAGAGGGTAACTTGGATTAACACATAGGATAGTTTTTATCCCGGAAATCCCACGGGAACGGGAACTATGCGGGTTTTCCTTTGCAAACGCGGGCGAAGCCGCGGGCGGAAATCTAGTCTTGTATATGGGTATTATATTCATCGTATACATAAATGGAAAGCTGTTGTTTTTATTGTACATACAATTTGATGATGTTCCTTTAAACAGTCAGGTAGGTCTTTAATCTATATTTAATGTAAACGATTTCGGAATAAAACACAAAGGCAATAAACACAAGTATTATTTTGGAAGCTTATTGACAGCTTTTTCATATATAGATAGTTCTGAATTGATCCCTTGTTTTCTAAAAAACAAATTTAACGTAGCTTCTATATGTAGGTACATATATTTCGTAGCGATAGTCGAGAAAACAGAGTTAGAAGTAAAATAAGTTTAAAACAAATGCCATCGTAAAACAACACCAGCCTGGGTTCTCTGCAACGACTTTTGATTTAAGCTCGTTGAAATTTTTATCAGACTTCCACGACTGAATTTTACTTTAGTTTAATGCCAAAGACTTGTTTGTGAAATGAGAAATGCTTTAAGTAAAGAGATAAGCGAATCTTTTTTAGTGTAGATTGCCTTTTAACATAGATAGATATCTTAAATAGTCTAATCATGCTTGATGTACACATGATAAACTTCTATTTATTTATAAAATATGTCTATTAGGTATGTAGTTGGCTATATGTGTCTATTATAATTCAAACAAATTTTATATTAAACAAGAAGTTTCCGATTTTCAATTTCATTACGTTACAAGTATATAAACTTAATAACATATCAAGATGAGTGAAAAAAAATGGAAATGAGAAATCCTAAACATCACAAACAGCATACCGTATACAAGATGTTCCAAATATCCCAATAGCAAGGCTTTAAAAATACGTTTCTATTAGGAGTCTTAAATTTTAAAGGCACTCACATAGTCCCAAGAAATCGGAACATGGAACAAACTCCGACACGTAGCTATTCATATGATATGAAAGTTTAAGTTTCGGCGGCAACGTAACTGCATTGCGCCAGTTAGTTAATTTTAAAGCACTTTAACTCATTCCTTATATTAGAAACCCGAAGATACGGCTGAAAAGGAATCGACGATTTTCTACTAGATCAATTTGCTGTGAAAATCTCTGTACAATTGAGGTGATTTATACGTGGGATATAGCTTTTTGAAGAATTTTATTATACGTGAATTCTTGTGTCGCTTTGCACGTTTCATACAAAATGTTGAAATCAAATTGAAATAAGGAAATAGATGGTTTATTATCATTATTGTTACTGGAATAATTCAGTTGAAGTATAAACTAAATTAATTGAAATCACCTATGTAAATTCTTGAACATTATAAAGGACGTAAATATAACCAATGTTTATCGTAAATATAAATGATACATTATTGACTCTATCGCATATTATTCGCATTCCTCTACATATACATACCTACTTCCTTTGTGTCTCCTCCCTCATATTCTTGATATCATTGCCATAAGAAGCTCCGTACAAAACTTTATCAACATAGGCCAGGGAAATGTTAATTAGGTATTAATTTCACGACTTCCGAAGTTTAGAATTTAGATTAGTGAAGTGGTCGCGCGCCAGCGTTCGCTCGAAACTTTACAAGTTTGAACGTTAATTTTCCGAAGGTTTTATATCGCTGAAATGTTTTAAAAGTCACTTAATTTTATTAGCTTGGTTTGTCATTTTGTTGGAAGTTTAACTAGTTGTTTAGCAATGTTTATAAACCAAAAGAAATATCCAATATTAGTAGTGAAAAGGAACAGAGGTTAGAGATAAGGCACGATCCCGGCATTGGAACTATAATAGCCATTTTCCCGTTTCACGCATTATGTTCATGCTGTTTTATTTATTGGTTATGATGTCTTACCACAACGTATTTGTGTGGTTTTGTATGTTAAAAATTCTGTTTATTTGCACGTCATAATTGATGATTTTGAACGTAATATAAACTTATAATTGGCCTACAATTAAAATGATATTAAAACATTTAATTCTATAAATATTTTTAATAACAATTTATTTATTTTAAATACATTTTCAAGTTTACATTGTAAGTCATATTAAATGCCATTGTTTACCTTGTTCATTCATTGTTTTAGCATGGTTTTACCTATCGCTTGCAAAACTAAACGACTAAATATTTCCGTCAAACGGCACTTACCTTAAAAACTTCCAGTAGTCAGGAGGAATTAATGTGAATTTAAAAACCGAAACAACGCTTACGTCATGTAAATGAGTCCTTTTTGTGCAGTGAAGTGCAAGGTACAAGTGAAATTGCATAATTCACGTCGTTTGCACGGAAACTTTTATTTGCTCGTAAAATATATATCGTTATATGGAACCTGTTAAATTAACGTTTATTTCGTAAAACATAAATTTGGAAAAATAATAAAAGCTGGGATATATTAATTAAAGAAAGCACTTTTACAGTTAAGTTGTATAGAAGAAGTTTTACACTTTTACATGATTTTTCTTCACATGATTTGCTCCACACAATTAATATATATTTATTATGATTATATTATTCTGTACGAAGTCTAATCTTCCTTGAATTATTATAATTATTATAAATATGAAGGCCATTCATATAAACAATTTGAAATAACTTAAAGAGTTTATTTAAGTCATAACATTGAGCTATTGAATGTTCAGTTCATGTTACAAATGTAAATTTAAAACAAGAAGATAAAATTAATTTATATTTCAACCAGTTTTATAATATTATTATCTTCATCTGTCAACGTGGCGAATAAACCGCTTAGATAGCAACATATTTATTTAAACACTTAAGATACTAAACGTATTTTATTCGATATCAAGACCTTATTTGCGGTAATACTTGTAAAGTTTATAGTTGTAATATAATATTATGATCTCACAAGTTTTATAAGAGCAATCGGTACAAATAAGGCTATAAACACAATATTGTGTTAGAATGAATAAACGCGTGGAATCTGTACGTTAATTAAACAATGTTTGGTGATATATTTAAAGCAATAAGGAAACGAATCAAGTTATACAGCGTCGAATTTCGGCAGAATTCCAAGAAAGTTAGTTGCTTGTGATTCCCCAACTCGGTAGCTCTAAACTTATCAAAGTGATTTGGCAAACTTGTATTCAAACTCTTTCGAGACGTTTAAACTAAATGTCCCAACGAATCAAGTGTAATGTAACACGATTTATTTTTTGCAAGGACACGTTCCAAAAACAATTATGTAAGTAATAAACATGTCCTCAGACCAGTTTAATGCTTTACTAACTAATTTGGCATGCGCTGGGAATCTGCTTGAATACATTTAGCGTATATTCAAACCGCTGTTGATTTATGCGTGGACTATTTAAGCGTATAAAAATAGTGGTACATTTAAAGTTACTGCCATAGTAATACTGGTGCAGTTAAGGCGCAGTTAACAATGATTTCGAGTGCATATTGAGACGTTTACAGTAACAAAAGCTTAACAGAAATGCGATAAGTATACGGTAGAATGAAACCCGTTCTAAATATACGATATAATCCAAGTATTTTTCTGCTTGTACTTAGTTAAAATTCTTCGTCCTTTTATACAAACAACAATATGTATAAAAGATTTAATCATATTTCATCATGAAAGTGAAGAAGATAAGATGTTAAAATATCATTTAAAAGATTGAGTAATAAATCTGTGAAAACTTAAAGTAGATACGTAGATAGGTACCATAAAATACCGATATTGAAGTTATCGAAGATTATCATAGTTTTAACGTTATCGATAATGTTACAACAACTTTAAAAGTCAATATCTTCCCTTGGAAGATAAAGCGACTGAGTCGCTGTGTTTGCATTTTTATTATTTTTGTTTACCGTCTTTGACAACTTGTCGGATTTTTTAGTTATGCTTTTACATAAACAGACCCCAATTTCAAAACGATAAATAAAATTTATGAGAATTGTCAGGTTTTAAAGTATTCTTGTCCAACATTTTTAAATCAACCAAGTTTCATAATAATCCTTTATACCAATTAATTAACAACATTGCTTTCATGGAACACTTATTAATATTCAGGTTAGCGATAGAGAGAAAGCATTTCAACCGTTTGAACCAAAGCATAGGGTTTTATCCATCCTCAGCTTATTAGTAAAGAGCAAAAAATGTGCGGCATCCCTGTCTTTGAAATGGAATAACAAGTTTTTTTCCCACTTATTGTTATATTTATTGCTTTAGGGTTTCTCCCGCGTTTATCTATTAGGAGCTGGTTATTTCATTCGTAGCGAAAACATTTATTGCAAAGAAAACAATATTAAGACATATGATCATTATTTCACGCTAAAAGTGGTAATGAAAAACATATGAAGCTTAGAAATAAACAGTGATCATCATGTTTACCATTACACAAGACGTGACGAGATATTTTACGGCCAATATCCGCGTGTATCAGCATCGTATTTTAAAGCTTATTTCGTATACATTACGTGCCTTTTCGTTTGCAGCATTTAAACTAAATGGATGCTGCGTTTAGGCTGTATGACACCAGTTATGCTCTCGAGGAATTTCTATCCTGTGATAGCTAAACGATGTCCTGACAAGGAAAACGATTCTCTATTGCCAAGATAAAATATAACAACAATTGAGAGTGAGAATCGGTCTCGAACTATTTTTATATTTCCCCGTGTTGGGTGCGAATATTATTCTGTATCCGTCGAGACGTATTTATATGTACCTATTGACATTGCAATGGACATACCGATTTATATGAGCACATCCGTATATAAAAGCGTGTTTATCGCCGCAATTATATAATGCAGTGTCTGCCATTTAGTCTGATATTGCACTTCCCGTGTGCATTTATGTCAATTACGTTTTTATTCTTTTAAAATGATATTTAGCTGAAGGAATAGGTTCGTTGGTGCATATTTTTAACCTCGAGGCATTGAGGTTTTGTCTTTTTCTCTCGGTTGTACATTATACACTTTATTTATTAAATCTTTATACGTCTTATACTTTTAATTACTTTATTACGCTGTATTGTTGTAAGAATATATTTTAATTTTATCACCATTTTTATCATCAAATCTTAATTTAGAAATCGCTATTTTAAAAATAATATAAATATTGTAAGTGATATAAGTATACAAACGGTTTATTTTTTATATGATTCATAAAATCTAGATTTTATATTTCCTGTTCGTCCTGCAGTGCTCAAATAATAAATATATAAAAACTAAAGTTCGTATTTTAAGATGTTTCTCATTTTGAACGAAGCTGGCTCTTATTAAGTTAGAATAAATTTTAACATGCATACAAGTTCAGTTACGAAACATTCTAGGTGTACGTTTATATAATATGCGATGGTTTAAAATGGATGACATTTTCATTTCCTGTTAAAACGCTATTTTAATTACACTTACACGCATTGCTTCTCAGAATCTGTTGAACTTCAAATATAAAAGCTTTAACATTTAACTGTATTAATATTTTAAAATAAGCTATTTGTTAATGGGAAAAGGATTTATCATCATATAAAATATCTTATGTCTTTTATATTTTTATATCTTTTATTTGTTTTAGGTACTTGCGTGTCGTAGATATGCATATTGATTCATTCGAGATTACAGAAACATAAATCTTAGATAATTAGTAATATGATAATTATGGTTGAGCATAAACTGTATTAGATACTATTATAATCATAATCTATTGTAGACTATGTAGACTTATTTTCATTTAAACGAAAGTTCACACTAAATTTTAAGTAATGAAATCAATTCCACAAATTCCGTAACAATATAATTTAATGATGTAATCAAAGGCATAATTTAAAAGATCCTTCCCACAATTACCAGGATGGCGCTTAAAGGATAATGGTGGAATGCCGAAAACAAAACGTAATTCAATCCCGTGGCAATGACATTTATATAAAGGGAAAGTAATTACGATTTGTTGGCAAGATAAAGAAATTATTGCAAGGGAGAGCTGTAAAGTTGACTACATAATACAGTCGGTTATACAAGACCGCTCATTAGCCACTTTGTTGATCTAATTCCGTATTGCATGAGTTTCTAAATAAACGCTCATTCGTACAGCAATTAAGTTTTGGATTTGGTCGGCTTATGGAAATATTTGAGCGGCGTTTGTGAGGCTGCGGTCAGCTCAGGTTTTGCGTTTAATCGCGGTTATTTGTTTAATTAAAAATTAAATAAATCCTCTACAAATTTAAAATTTACCTAATCGTAGTGATACATATCTTTATCACTATGAGTTAAAATGACGTAGCACTATTGACTAGGAAGTTCAACAAACTTCGCGTCTCTAATTAATAAGGAAAAACGCGTATTTAATTAGAATTATTAATCCATAAGACAGAATTATTACACAACGTACACGTGTACACCTAACATGATGTCGTATTTATTTCATGAATTGCTTGATTTGCATTATATGTGCCAAAATAAAACTAATGCGTAATAAAATCAAATGAAAAAAGCTCAACCTATAAAAACGTGCAAACCATACTAATTACTATAACTTCAACATATTTTTAATAAACTAACCTTAAATTGATTAAAGGATTACTGATCCGACCTCATTGCTTATAGAAGGTCAAACGGGCTGAATAAATAAAACCGGTCAAGTTGGAAGCAGATTTTCGCGTTAAATATTTTCATCCTTACTCGGGATACAATTTTTCCTTTATCCCATTTCGGGTCAACCTTCTGTTCAAACACAAATTAACTAGTGTTGCCCAAATTCAGTCTTGGTCTTGTTCTTGCGTTTTTGCAAGACCAAGACCAAGAACAAGACCGCGTATTTTTAGCAAGACCAAGACCAAGACTGACCGTGCAAGACTTGAGCAAGAACAAGACATAGCCTGCAAGACTCTTGCGTCTTGCAGCTAGAACTTAGCGCTATTTCACTGAGTAGTTAGGTGTTCGGTGTATAGGTAGGTACGCTTAGGAATTCTATGAGACGCAAAAAAACTATATCAAAGAATATGAAAAACTGGACCTATGCGCATTCCGACTAATACCATAAACATAGCGAATAAAAAAATATCTATTAAAATCAAACTGAGTGCATGCATAGTTATGTTTTAACCATCGGCACTTTGATAATGCGGCATCAAAGGTTTTGTACTTACTTCTCAAAGAAATTTGCCGCTTTTCGGAAGTACATGGTTGATACACGCTCCGGCGGCTTCTTTTGAAATCTAAAACTATCGTTGCCGCCACGCCGAAATCATAACATTTGATACTATTTGATTGCCGCCATAGGGCGTAGGTATACTCATGCAAAATAATTTCGAATTTTTTTAAGAGTAGGTACCTACAGGTGTTCCAAAAATAAATCATAAATGTTTATTAAGAAACAGTTACTTCCATGGAAAACGACATATAGGTCATTTGATTTTTCGAATTTCTTATCAAATCTTCAGTTATTTATTAATCTGCTTGATCTTTACTATGGCTATGTTAATTCAAGCTCACAATGTTCCAATTCTAATACGTCTTTCTAAGTTTTAAAGTAAACTTTAATAAATAGTAATAGACTAATAGGTAATTGCAAGACTTGCAAGACTCTTGCTGCAAGACCAAGACCAAGACCAAGACCAGGTGTATTGGCGCAAGACCAAGACCAAGACTGGCTAAGTCTCGTCTTGTTCTTGCATTTGGGCAACACTAAAATTAACTCGGAGGTAGTAATTTGTATTTTTACAAACGACGAATGGATTTTCCGTAAGAATATTTTTATTAAATCTTGTTACAGTTACACATATTATACAGAGTAGAGCTTAATTCCCGATTACATATTCATAATATTATAAAATCCTTGTTTATTTACAATAACGTTCAATACAAGCGTATTGAATTTTTACAATATTACATTTGATTAAGCACAACATCTGGTGCACGTAGGAGTTAAGAATTCATTTCGTGTGTAGGAAAGTCCCATAGAGATAATCTTATTTCTGGTATTCTAGAAATTATCAGGATTTTTAATACATAACTGATGTCGTATAAAGTTCTGACCTTTGATAGCTTTGGATATTGAGACTTTTTCAATTGTCTTCACTCTTCACCGAATTTACTCGTATCTGTTTAAAGTTGCGTGACATTGTTTTTTTTTTTATTAAAATTGCAATAGAGTCAACCACTAGATAAAAAATAATATGTAAGTTATATAATATACTAGCTTTCCGCCCGCGGCTTCGCCCGCGTTTTCAAAGAAAACCAGTTCCCGTACGATTTCCGGGATAAAACCTATCCTATGTCCTTTCTCGGGTATCAAAATATCAAAATAACATACCAAATTTCATGCAAATTGGTTCAGTAGTTAAGGCGTGATTGAGTAACAGACAGACAGAGTTACTTTCGCATTTATAATATTAAGTAGGTATGGATTATACAGTCAGTGTCAGCGAGAGCAGTTTATTCTGAGAAGATACACCATTTTCATATAATTTATTTGACGGATATATAAATTCTCGTAATAAAGAATACGATATTCTACAGTTAACAGCATTAACGGAACGACCTTGCAAGCGACATCTAGATCGGAATAATTGGTAACAGCTATAAAAAGACAAACCAAACATTTCCTTACATAAGTATGGTTAGTGGGACCGACTTTGAAACTTGTTATACTCTTTTTCACTGCAATTGAGAGGAATTTTATTTTTCGTAGCAGTTTCATAGTAATCGTCCCACTAGAGTGTCGTCAATGTTTGTATCGAGTTTGCCCCAAATAAATTACCGTCTCGATTGACCTAGAAAGCTCGGATGCTACGTAACAATGGCCTCCGCTAGTCACTAAAACGCCATGTATTTATTTCTTGCCAATTATTGGCTCGATATATTCTTGGAATGAGTTGTATTTTGTTATGTCTGTTCACCGTCTAATTAAGAGATTTATCTTGAGACGACTAGAATTAAACAGAAGTATTTGGTTTTGTGAATTTAGTTATTTGAAATAATTCAGGACATTATAAATGTGTTAAATAATACACATACTTATTTTGATTGTATTATGTCCAATGGACCAGCCAATAAATTTTATTACCACTAATTAATTTATCTGACTAGTTTATATTTTCAAGTTAATTATATTTAAAATATATGTGCATTTTAATCAATAATAATAATAAATGGATATTAAAAATTTACCTTCGCAATTTAAATACTGGCTAGTATTAATAAAGCTTATACATTATGAAGCACGTTATTAACATATTTAATCAAGTTAAATCGCTATTAATATCACTCAAGCTATAAGCCAGCGATTTATTACAAACGATTGATGCAATAAAACATGCCTTTACAATATAATCTCTCATAAAGGTATAAATCTGTTTGTAACAAAACAAACTGAAGGGTTTAGTGAACGAATGAAATGTATGAATTATGCATGAATACATTCGGGCGGGCGATGTCGGTATTGCGATGTTCATATCACTTACATAACAGAGATGCACCATGTAACATATGAAAGTTTCAAATAGATTCAAACATGACACAATATACAGATAATGTGCGGTTTACAACATCGTTAGCTTTAATGCCCTCAGCGAGAGAAACTGAATAATAGTTGCGTTTGATGCAGAAAAGGTCACTACGTATTTCAGGTCACTCGGTATTAATTAGGTGTTAAAGGCCTGTTTAACAAAGCTCATTCCGTTCACTTCGATAAAGTTTGTTAGTAACATGTAGGCTGTAATTTACTACATTACCCCCAATAGAGATTGCAAACTGTTCGTGTTTACTGCGAGTTTCTCTGCTGTATGCGCACTTTAAATTAATTAATTACAATATAATTTATGAAATAGTGTTTTAAACGTTAATAAAATCTTTGATACGTTTTATAGTTAATGTTAACTTAATGATTTCTTAGATATTATCCAAATTGCAGATATCCAACAAATTAAAGAGAAAATTATACAGTATTTATAGAGTTTACAACCAAGCTTGGGTTAATATTATTTGATTGTCATTCGTGAGATTCATAAACTCATTTAATTTTTATTTAATATAATAATGTTACTAACAACTTACTAGTTTTATTACCTACCATCCTTCAAATAAAGAATTAAAGCAATGGATCAACTAAACAAAACTACAAAACAAAATAGAATACAGAACGTATATGAACATACAGGGTGACGTGTAAAACGAGGCAACATCAAACAGTCCCCTGTATATAAATACAAGGCAACTCGCAATCACGCCACCCATGCAGCCGTTTTCAGTTTTAAAACGCTTACAATTAATAGTTTTCGCTTTGATCGTATCGATAACAGGTTTGTGACGGTTACGGTAAAGCCTTCCGGACTTAATAACCTGTCAGCTACTGTTCAAACTGGGATTTCGGCGTGCAGTCACGCTTTATGTGAAATAAAACATGTTACCTTTTGCACAACTTTATTTAACTATTCCTATATACTTATATATTTGAAAGCGTTCAGGTGTTAAAATGAATAGAGAAAATCACACAGAGGGGAAATATAATTTACTGGTTTTTACTTAATATTTAATAACGAAATATTTATTATAAAAATGTAATATTTTTATAATAGTGGCAAAACAATTCCAATCATTATAATTAATTAAACATTGAATATTCACCCGTATCATTATAGAATTCCACAAACAAAACACCTTACGTGTGCGTGTCCGTGCGCAGTTTTTAACGCAGTATAATATTCTGAACTTATATAAATGTCAAAGCGTAAACCTATCAGCATTTTCAATTACAAAATAATTGACCGGTAGGCGTCGCGAGTTGTTAATGAATTCACATGTGCTGGGTGACCTTTGAAACCGTTTGCGAACCGCCCACCGCGTAGCTGAGATTAGTTCTATATACACCTAGTTATTGGCGATCAAATAGCCAATGGAAATTAAATCGCGTTGCCTGTGTTTACAATAGAGGGTAAATTAACATTGTTTAAGCTTTGCGGATTTACGCTTCGATGTTTCGGCTTAATTTGTATAAAAGATGTTTTGGGGCCTAGGATGCGGTAGAAAAAAGTTGCTGGCCCTTTTGCTATATTTTCTAATTAACTTAAGACAACTAATACTAACTGAAACAGAAAAAAATAGAACATTTAGAAAATATATTTTTATTTCGCTAAGTTTGAGAAAACAAACTTCAGTTTAACAAAAGGATTCCTTAATGTTTTCCAACTTCCAATTCAGATCTTCTTTAACATTTGCCTCTATAATAAATGTCTAATACGAATTGGAATGAAGAATAACAAAACTTTATTAAATGAAAGTATTAAAGAAAGAGTAAACACTTCACGCTTCTGTAATTACACTGAAAAAACGTGACGGCTATAAATAAACAAGTTGCTGCTATTTACAACCGAGTAACTTGCTTCGGAGGGAGCCTGCAAAGTTTGTTGCTAAAATTATACAAGTCAACTTTGTTAACGTATGTTGGTAATATAAACCCACTAAGCTGGTCAAAAAATACGTATTAAAGGTTTGTTGCTTTTAACCTATTCACTCAGTAAATATAACTTACCTACTTACTATAGTGAATCGCGTTACTCTGTTAACAATACCCAACGTGCTCTGTTGTTTTTAGCAAAGTTGTTTCGTAAAACTAGCTAAGTAACACGATAATGTTAATCATATTTATTGGGTAGGGACAGCCAATCTACTTTGTTACTTCTACTCAATTGAAAATTTGTATACGTAGCCAAGTTACTGGGTACTGTCAATCGTGTTCATTGGTTAACTATAACTAAATATACTCTGTTCTTTCTAGTCAATTAAGATTGGTATATTTAGCCAAGTTACTTTGTATTCTTAGGCGGGTTTATTAGGTAACCATAGCTTAAATACTTTGTTGCAAGTACTAATTCAAACGACACATATTAAGCTATATATTTTCAGTATAAGCTGACCTGTGAATGTTTGTAAAACCTATACAAGGTGTAACAGAAAGGGGATATACACATTCGAACAGGGCGTGATGCACTGATGAAACTGAACAACGTTTCCCAAGGAAAATGGGTCGAAAGATAAAAAAAAAATTAAACCTCTCCATTATTTTCATCTTTTGACATTATGTTCTTTGGGAAAATTGTTCAGTTTCATCAGTAGGTACATCACGCCCTGCTTAGATGTGTAACCCCTTTCTGTTACACCCTGTATGCAATGGGAAGTCAGCTCATACTGAAAATATTTACCTAGTTCGATATGTTGTCATTTGTACCATTATTAGTGCAGGGGGCAAAATTTTGGCATGTCGGAAAAAAAGCCAATGAAACGTTCATGTAGGAAAATAACACTCATTTTACCGACACACCAAAAACTTATAAGAAACTGAAAGAAAATTATGCACATTAATGAAATTAGCTTTATTCAGTACACGATACAATCATTTCAAGTAACATACTACTTACACTTAGATAATACTACTTTTAAAAATAGTACACAATTCACAATGTCAAGAAACAATAACTATTTTGTGTTTTAATTTTCACAATAACAGGGTTAAATATAAATCATGAGTAAACTTTTAAGGAATGACTCACACTACGAACCTGAACAACTTTAATTAGGTCTATACCTAATCCAAAGCCAAATCCAACATCGTAAAAGAAATATCAGCTGTTTCATATACAAAAGTGGAATTATCTACTCTGCCAAAATCTACGGAACAGCTGATTTTATTTCGCGATGTTGGAGTTTGTTCTATAATGAAAGTGGTTTAGGTTTGTTTACATAAAAACAAACAACCATTATGGTAATGTAAGCAAGTTACTACATCTAAAAATTTTACTTATATGTATTTGATAAGTCAAAAGTTTAGGCAAAAACTAAAGAATAAGTTAGGAGAATAAGTAATCTTTTTGATCTAATAATTTTATTACAACCCAACAAGTAAAACCGTTATTTTAAACATTTGAATTTATTCTCATTGAAACATAATTCGTCGTCGGGAAAATGATCATAAATGCTAAAACTTAAACATTTTTTGCACCAAAAAAAAAAATTAAAGTACAATAAGCTCTTTACATATTATATGGGAACTATATCCTACCTAATGTAATTTACTAAAGTAATAGGTATTTAATAAAGTAATAAGTATATGACAATATCTTGCTTGATCAGAAGTAACTTACTAATTCAAATATTTTTGGCTTGATTGTGGGGAAGCTTTCAGTGATATATTGTCCTTTGGTTTTCACAATCTTTTTCTAGCTGTAAAAAATAAAAAAAAACCTAAGTAAATATTATACAAAAGTAATTAAACTAAAGCAGACAAAAAATTCAAAAAAATTGAACTCACCAGAAGATATCCTTTGGGTTTTTTAAGAGCCGCATATTCATTGTATTGAGGTATTGGAGCTATAGTTAACTATTTTGCAGCAATTAGCTTCGTCTCTGTAGAGTCTTGCCACTTTAGTTCTACGGCTGTCCATGGCTGTTTTTGAGCCCTAATAGTTTGTCTTCTGCATCTTGCTCTTCTTCTATAATAGTTTGAATTAAAATGATGATGAAAAGTTTTTAATGTAAATTTGAATCTGCCTTGTAGGTGCTGAGGCGGCGCTTCAACAGACACGTTCGTCACTCGACTATGATTTGATAGAAATGGCTGACTTTGCGGGCTACGCAGCCAATTCCTTGTTTCATTTTTATCAAGTTACTCGGTCAAAAATAGTATTCGCTCCATTGTTAATTGCCGAGCTGTGCTTATCTCCCAATAGATAAGTTATTTGTTTGTTTTTAAGTAAGAAACACGGTTATATGCATCATAGAAAGTTATTTAATTTTAGCCAAATAATATTATGTCTAAATTTAAATGATTTACTTGTCATTCAATCATTATGTAAGCTTGTTTATTTTTAACCGAACTCTGTGTAAATAGTAGCCAACTATGGTTAAGTCTAAAATTAAATAACTTGCTTATCATTAAATAATAACGTAAGCTTGTCTATTTTGAACCTAATTCGGTAAAGGTAATATTGACCGAGTCGGTAATTTTGAAATAAATAAGTACTTTTTTAATAATAGCCAAGAATATTTAGCAATACTTGCTTGTATAATACTAGCAAAGCTTTAATGCATATTTTAAATATGTCTTAATTGAATGCAGCAGAATAATTTTTAACCGAGCTAAATTGGTACTTTGCTAAAGAAAATTTTTCTCAGTGTAGAAGCTTTATTATTTCCAAAGTTCATTCGGGAAAAGAAACAACACAAAGAGGTCAGGTTATGATTTAAATTTCTTTCGTCGTAAAACTTTTATTCCTTAGGAAATACTGTGCTATATCTGTTTTAACGGATATCAATTTATGCGATTCTAGAAGCCGTTTTTCTTAGACGTTTATAAATAACGTCTCGCTAAGGTTTCCACGAAACTCGGAAACTGTTGAAAAGCATTCCGTTTGCGATGAAGAATATGAATTTGAATTACAATCTAGGTACTCAATATCTTTGCGTTGAAGTATTGGAACTTCGTCTTTGTAATAACATTATACATACTATCATTTAGAAATCTCAACAAAAATAATTAATTTTATGCTCAACTAATTTGTTCGAATGTAGATAACAATAGATATAATATAACACATTAACAAACAGCAATATGTAGTTTATTGCCTGTCTTTTACCAACCATTTGACAGGCCTCCTTTATACGGCACACCATTTCAATAAACATCTCATTTTCTATTCAATATATTTGACTACAAGAGGATCCCATTTATTGCGTGGCATTTATCCCAGTGACGTATATTCGCACCCACACACGTTATCCATACCCTTTATCAATGGACACCCACACTCACTTAATCGTACAACCTATTTATATTGAGTCTTCCGTTATTAATAGATCACAAATTTAATAGCCTCTGATTCAATACGGAACTCTACATTTTATGACCACTCAATCAAGGTTGTGTATTGAAACATCGGTGTTTAGTCTATTATTATAGATAAATAACAATTGGAATATTTCGTTTGAAACTAACTTGAAACTTTCGTAAACTATTATGTATTTGTAAGATTTGGATAAGTAATTTATAAATGTATCTATAACGATCTATTTTCTTGTGTCTCATTTGGAAACTTATAGGTATAATATAAAATGTCTTATATCATTTGTGACCTTCATATTAATCGATACTTTATCAACAAAAGCAGTTAATAAAAACGAGTATCCTGAAACTTATTAAGGACGATATTAAAATAAATTCAGTAATAAAGTGAAAAAGCAACAGTACTTTATTTATCTTATCAGATATTTCCATATTCAACCACTCCAAAAAACCAATACCATTAATATATCTCATTTAACGACACAAAATCCGCAATTAAAACTTTGAATCAATACGTAACTCAATGGAGATAAACGTAAAAACTCGCCCTTAAACTGTTAACTTAAGTAAAAAGCGTCTGAATGGATAGTAAATTGAAAAAGGTATGTGTGATAAAATACTGCGAATAAAAAGCAACTTATGTTCAACGCATTCTCACTGTTTAATTACGAGTGCATTATGTAGGTCTTGTGGTACTGGGGTAAGGTGATTCATTAAACGACTAATAAATTCTTTTATAATTACTGCTTTGCTCGGTTGTAGTTATTCTATTAGGCTTTGCGTTAATCGCTCAGATTTTTAATGAGAAAATTGTATAGGCTTTGAAACCAATTGTTATAAACTATTTAATGCTTTTAGCTTTAAACTGTAAATTATTAATTACAATATATTATTAGGTACAAGTTTATAATAGTTTGATATCAATAACACCTTACAATTATTAACTTATTATTTTCTTCTTTACCTATGTCGGTATTCATGCATGTAGGTGTTGAGAGATATTTTTAATTCTGTAAGTCTTTATAATTAAGAGGACATTACAGTAACTTGTATTGACAATAAGAGCTTGTAGATTCCTTCATTCGCTTCTAGGAAACCCGTTTTATTTGTGCGTTATGTGATTTGTGAACATGAGTAGAAAAGTGTAGGTAGAGTTGAGTCCCAATTTACCCAAATGTAGTGAATAGAAAGCGGCTTTACATAACAAAGGTAACATGATACTATACGTTTTATGATTAAAAGGATTGGCGTTTCCTTACATTTTTTCCTTCCTCAAATGTATGAATATTACGAAAAATACGTGGAGACGAAGGTATTTTTCGTAATATTCATTTTTAACGGTATACTTATCATTGTTATGAACTATCATTGATATCCGATTCTAAGAATAACAGATAAATTACTTTCAGTTTGTAATTAATATGCAGTCTCCTTAACTAACCAAAGAACTTAATTGATTTCGAATTAAAGAGCCATAATGAATCGTAAAGAGAGAAAGAAAAAGTGTGCTGTGGCGGTACGTAAGAAAACCGGTATAGTCTGTAATGGCTTCGACTTGCGATCATCACTCGCCCAATAAGAAACCAGTAAACATGCCGGTAATAAGCTTTCGATCGATACTGCCCTTTAGTATTCAAGAGCGATCATTGTAGCTCTCACAGCGAAAACTGTATCGTTTTTCTCGTAATATATTTGTTTCTTTTGCTATGTAAAACCGAGTTGTAATCTACGACTAAACATGTGTTTATTGGGTAATTCTATCATCGTATTTCTTTATATTATATTACAATGGTCACGTATATGTTCTTGAATACATAAAAATTTCATTTGGTAGTCGTAATAACTGATAGTAGACTTCGTTTGTGTGGGAGACGAATTACTATAAATTCATGGACGTTTTATCATTGTAGTAGAAAAATGATTGTCGTGAAGCAATTAGCCTAGTTTGGTTATTATCTACCTAAAAGATTCACATTTAGATTTATAATAATTTAATAGAGTCTTCTACATTGCTACGTGGTACAATTTTTATTTATATTCGTGAGTGCTATAATGACGAATATAATTAAGTTACAAAGTGTCGGAAAAATAAATCAAACACGTCGCCAGAGGCACTCTAAATTTTATGTAGCAGTTATAATATCATTGCCAGACTCCCGAAATTTTATTTCAAGATGTAAAGAAATATATTTTTCTTTATCAGACTGATTGATTTGCGACCGTACTCGTATTTAGGAAATAAAGTCTCGCAGGTTTGAAAAAAATTTAGGGCAGAGTGCTTTACGACAGTCGTTAAATTACGTCGGCAGCCCGTTAGTCCGTTTTGCAAGCATAAAAGTTTTTTCAACCAGCACTTTTTGAAGATTTTTCACTGCTCTACGCGGAAATAATGATGTCGGAGTATTATTGTACTTGAAGTTCCTTTGTTTTAATAACTTGTGTGGACATTTTGCTACTTTATTTATTATTATGAGGAAGGTGTTGTTTTTTTGTTGAGGATGATCTTGGTAATTGGGTAGGATTGGAATTATTTTTGTTTGTAATATTCGAGCTCGTAAGCTCATGAAGCGAACGCGACGGAACAATATTTGGGTGAGGAAATGACTCGACATAATAGATATTAAAGGATGAATGAGGCATAAGTACACAATATCTGTTATTATTGCTTACAATCTTGATAATTTACAATCTTGATGCAGTTTCTGAAACAGACTGTTTTTAAAATGAACCCTTAAAATCACGAGATATAAAATTTAAGGTCTAAATAACTATTAATAATTATTAATTGATAAATACACAGTGCTCTATTGTTCCCAACTAATTAACTAACCTGTATTATGTATAGTCTACACTAATATTATAAAGAGGAAAACTTTGTTTGTTTGTTTGATTGTAATGAATAGGCTCATAAACTACTGGGCCGATTTTAAAAATTCTTTCACCATTCGAAAGCTACATTATCCACGAGTAACATAGGCTAGGTTTTATCCCGGAAATCCCACGGGAACGGGAACTATGCGGGTTTTTCTTTGAAAACGCGCGCGAAGCCGCAGGCGGAAAGCTAGTATTATATATTATCAGTGACTAAACGTAACAAAAGTTCCCAGTAAAGCATTTACATATTCCATGTATTCGAAGCATACATTTAAATAAGTGAATAAGGAATAGAATCAGGCCAAGACACATTTTAATATCGTGAGTAGTTTGTTCGCACGATTAGATACAACGCTCTACATTTTACAGCAGTTACTTCCGAGAAAGAGGTTATTTTGAGGGGCCATTCTATTATTATACCCACTATTCATGAACGAAACATTAAAAGCATATAAGTATTTGCATACATAGTTTATAAAACGAAAGTATTCATTATTATTTAGAAGTAATTCAAATTGTAAAATAGTTTTACAAACAATCCGTACTTGTCTAAAGCTCTTTTAATTTTAAGGGGCATAAAGAAGCTGGGATATAGTGAAATAAAAATGTAAGTTAATATTTTTAAAGGTTCGAGTAAAGTTGAACTGATTTTATGAAATGTAAACCTGCATTATCTCGAAGTATTAAAGGTCACATGTACAATAAAGTTTTCAGCATGAACTATTGACCTTTTAAATGCGTAGGAGCTGGCTCATATATTTTAATAGTGTTTTAATGTAAGTACTAGTTATTCTAAAACCTTGGTATAAAACAAATAAAAGCTATCTTATAAAATCGCCTACGACTTTTTATATTATTATGAATAAAACATTGCATTTAGTATTATAATATATCACTTATAAATTACATAATATATTATGTTTAATAATTCTGACGGTACTTACTGGTTATTTATGCATGTATATTATGTTATGAATATGTAATTTAATATTCATTTTTCTCAGATCTCATAAATTTAATGAAAATAAAATAAAAATTGTTGATTAAGAGTATAATTCCAAAAATATTGCAATGTGGAATTTGTTGCGTTGTTGTTTTTTGCGTTGTTGTTTGTGTAAATATTGCAATGTGGAATTTGTCTAATCAAACATGTTAATATTGCTATCATACTATTTAAGCAAATGTTAAGGAAGATGTTATCTAGCATTAAAGGGATTTTGCCAATTATTGCTTCCTATAATACCCTGATTTTGTCAAACTTTGTGTGTGCAATAAAGAGTAGGTATATAAATAAACTAGCGGTCCGCCCCGGCTTCGCCCGTGGTACATATTTCGCAATAAAAGGTAGCTTTCTCAGGGTCTAAAGATTGTCTGTGCCATATTTCATCAAAATCGGTCCAGTAGTTTATGAGCCTATTCATTACAATCAAACAAACAAACAAAGTTTTCCCACTTGATAATATATTTGTGTAGAAAAGGGGCTAGTAAAAATAAATTATGAATGTTTACTATGCGAATGAAAATAATAATAATGACTAGAACTCGACTTCTAACCCCTGCACCACCGTTACTGCTGTAGATCTCTAACGGCTAAACCATTATCGTTGAAATTCAAATATGTTTGTAGTCATAGTGTGTTTATACAAATGTATGTGCATTGGACCAGAATGTTTATAAACTTAAGGCGGTTTCGGAATGTTCATTCTATTAAACCGTAATGAAAAGAATTTTATAGGGTTCTATAAAAGGGCTTCTTTATTTCAAAACAATTTGCAATTAAATAATTACACCTATAGGCTGTCTAACTACTGTACAGTTGTTGAATTATAGTGCCTATAATTGTTGTTTACTTGACAAGACCTTATCAAATTAAAATACAATGTTTAAGAAATTAATTTTACGAAATATTTCAACCCATATAATATATACATATAGTTATTTTATTTTTGTTTACATGACGATAAGATTGTATATTTGAAATTAAACATCATTATATATAACTAACTTTACCCGCAGACGAACCCGCGGGCAAAAGCAGGTATTTCTTTTGCTTATGAGTTATTCTACATCACTAACAAATATCATCAAAATCCGTACTGAGTTTTTATGCGTGAAACCGAAAAAACGCCATACATTTACATTTACAAACATTCATACCATTCCTACAAACTTTCACATTTATAAGCTGGATTTGAGATCTGTTGCTCAGGCAATCTCTATTATTACATGTTATTGGAAAAGTTTTATTACAGATTATTAATATTGTAATGTCCTAGAAGTTTGATTAATATCTATGAATTAATAGATTCGCATAAATTCTGCTAAATCGTGTCTAACATGTTGTATGCACTCTCACCTGCTTTACTGATTGTAACTTTGTGCTTGTAAAAGATATTTGACATAATTATTAATTTTTGATATTTACTCTACTACTCTTTTTTATTTTACGCAAATAAATTGATATTTATGGTCACCACTAAACCTGAGAAAAGTCATATAATGCTCTGCGATTATTGTAATAATTCTAATCGCACTGTATAACATCATGAAAGAATTATGTACCGAAAACAAACATAATACCTGTAAACCAAAGAACTGAATTATCTAATTGTATGACAAATACGACAGACCGCATCCAAAGGTCACCTCAACCTGTCTGACCGTGGTAGTGTAGTCACCTGTCACTGTAGGTCTTCATATTATGTAATGTTGACCATTGATTGTTCAATGTTTTAAAGGACTTGTGCAGATTTTAATTCGTGTTTGTAAATGTTAGAAACTCTTTCGTCGCTGCCTTTGTTATCCATACTAATATTATAAATGCGAAAATAACTCTGTCTGTCTGTCTGTTACTCAATCACGCCTAAACTACTGAACCAATTTGCATGAAATTTGGAATGGAGATATTTTGATACCCGAGAAAGGACATAGGCTACCTTTTATTGCGAAATATATGTACCACGGGCGAAGCCGGGGCGGACCACTAGTAATTTATAAGTAATGAATGGAAATAAAACTACATTCTACCACTTTTTATGTTATTTTATTTTCATATCTTGTAGGAACAAAAAATACATAAAACAATAATTTCTTTGTCTCTCTATAATATTATGTGAATTAATTAAACCAAAAAATATAAGTATAAAGGAGAATGACCACGGGTGGTATCGGTAAAATTTTAGTTGTGCCACGTATTCGTGATATTGTTAATTCATATTTGTATTTATAATGGTCATATGTATCAATATTAAGTCTTAATTATACCGGATAAATTGAAATAATAGTAAAAGTTATTCTTTTGAAACATGTATGACCACATATGGAATCGGTAAAATACTAGTTGTGTCACGTGTTCGTGATATTGTTAATTCCTATTTGTATTTATAATGATCATATTTATCACTATTAAGTCGTAATTATACCGAATAAATAGAAATAAAAGTAAAAGTTTTTGTTTTGACACATATATCTATCTCTCTTGCAAGCGTCCTGCGTCATATGTCATAGTTGAATGAATATGTTCGACGCATTGTTCGACGTTATTTATTTTGAAATAATGTTTATTACGATTTACTTTTCACATTTATCTTGTAAATTAAAATATTACCTATGTAATAAATGTAAAACTTAACGTTCATCGTTAGTTTAAACTCGATAAAGTATTTTTTTGAAGCGTTGAATAAAACTTTTGTTTTATTTTTATTGTCGCGAACTGCGGCTTATTTATATAAAAACTTTAATAGTTTCTAAAAGTACTCACATCAAGCTTCAAATTGAGCTATATTTCATCTTGACACAATAAGTTTGATTGCGATACCAAGTGCCATAGTCACTTGGGCAATCTCCTTTACATAGATACGGTAAAAAGTAATAATTTGTAGAGCACTGAAATTATGGCTATATGCTTAAATTTATTACGCCTGATTTTAATTATAATTTATAATCTATACTAATATTATAAAGCTGAAGATATTGTTTGTTTGAACGCGCTAATCTCAATAACTACTGGTCCGATTTGAAAAGTTCTTTCGGTGTTAGATAGCCCATTTATCGAGGAAGGTTATAGGCTGTATATCATTTCGCTTAGATTAACAGGAGCGGAGCCACGCGGGTGAAACCGCGAAGCGCAGCTAGTGTAACAATAAATCTTACTACAGCATTTCGTATTACATTTTATTATGTACTTTATGTAGGTGTAACTAAGATTTAATTTCCTAAGAATAAGTACTTCTAAAATCTTCAGTAGAGTCTGGTTTTTGTTTGCGGCATAAATTAATTAATTATCATTATGCTGCCTAATTTGCAAATGCATTTGAGTGTTGTTCCAGCTTGTACGTGTTTAACTTTAATGTAACTCAACTGAGTGTGGATTAACATATGAACGCGATGCGAGCCGCAGTTTGTTTTAGCGAAAACTTTGTTAATTACATTACTTACGCTTTCATAGTCAAACATTGTTGAATTCTCACTATTGTTTTGTTTTTCATAAAGAGAGCTAACAGCCAACTGAGAAGTGATAGTAGCTTTGTCTTAGACTGTGAATATTCCAACCCAGGCTAAGTAGAAGTTTGGAATATTCAATATGTAGTCCATAGTTCGTTGTTTTATTAATTTTCAAGTAGGGAGTTACGTGCAATATTTGATTATTCCTTTTTTCATTAATTAAAAATATTGCAGTCGATTTGTTTTGTTTTCTCGTTATATGGTTCAATAGGGAAAATATTGGGAAAATCGTATTCACGTCGTAAACAACCTGAATTCTTTTCATTTCCAGGTTCTTTTATATCGTCAATCTTACTAAAACTTTTGTTTTGACACCTAAACATTTTATTAACGCGTAATTGAATGAAAACGTGTTGAGAATAAGTATCTGGATGTCGTAATTTCCGACAACAAAAGGAACGAGGGGCAATATATTATGAATGAATGAGTAAACAGGAAAATAGATGTTTGTCGGTCTATCTTATTCATGCCCCAATTTTATTGTCAGCTAAGTAGAGAGTCAGTGTAAATACGGTTTGTCAACGCAACAAGTCGTAGGGGGTGGCCAGCCCTTATGACCTTAGCGCCTTTATGACCTTTGCTTCCAAATGTACCTAACGCGCAATAAGCACTGCGTAAGAAAAAAATTGTAATTCTTTATTATAATACTGTTCATACTTTATAAACGTAAGCGCATTTAGAGTAAGCGTAGTTGCTGCAGCGTAGAAGGCAATAGTTCATAGCATACTACCGCTATTCATCTACTTACTACGTCTCAAGCTTGCATACAAATAAACAAACAGTAGTACCGTTTGTTGGAGACGAGTGGCAGATGTCGAAGCCACGTTGTTGGGCATAGGGTTGACGTTCGGTCGCCTGCGACTGCAAGTCGGCAAGCATCGTAATTGTTTTGATTTCGCGTACCGTTTCCGCTAGTGGCGCGCCTCACTGCGCAATGGAGACTGCCGCGCAATACGCGAGAAAGGGATGGCGTTAGTACAACGCATGCGCCAACAAAACGCGGGAAGGACGTTCTAGAAGCGTTGTCGGTTGTACCACGTTGTACGCTAGTGGCGGCCGCTGCAGCGCGCCGTGGCGTGAAATAGCGTTACGTGATTGGCTACCTGACTTTACATTTTAACAGACTGCCTTCTTTTTGTACTTTTATGATAAATCCAATAAATTGCAAACGTAGGAAATTAGGAATGTTTTTATTGTGTACTACATATAGGATCAATTATCAATTCTAGAGTTATGTAAATTATCATTTTAAAAAAAATAAACTATTAAGTACAAGCAAAATGTGGTTGTTATTTCTTCCTTTTTTTGACTACCAAAATTTGTAAATAATATCATCTCCTCGGTGTCGTCGTCCTAGAGTCATTTAATAAATGAATTTCAATAAATGACTCTACATATTATATTAGGTACAGAAAATATGAGCTGCCTCTACACATTAAATAAACGCAATATAAGTATTAATCCTTATTTAAGTAAAAAAATACCTGATTTTTGAAAAATTAATTAATATATAACAAAACAGCTATGTAGAGCTTTCATAATTAATAATTATGAATGAACTATGAAACAAGCTTTATTTCAATAATATGTAAATCAACTAATATTAATTATACTCACCGATTTCCGAAACTAAATACGTCAAGCTGTATTTCGTAAAGCCAATATTTATCAAACCATCCAACACTAATTCGTGTATACGGGCGATTTCTCCCACAAAATATCTCGATAATTGATTGTAATTGAAGGAGATGCCTTCCGAAAAATAAACGAAATAATAGTCATGAATCATGATTCATTTATACGCATTATTTAATACCACGGAATGTTTTGACGCGATTTCAGGAGCATGATGAGATTATATGATTTTTAAACATTGTTTGTTTCCTGTTGTTTCTATGATATTAGTGAAGTGAGAGTAATAATGCTGATTTTACCAAGTTATTTAAGATTAAGCTAGTTTTAATATTCTGTGATTAAGCTGTGAATTGATTAATAAATAATATTTAACCTAAATTGGACCCATCGTTAAAAAATAAATATAAAATATCACAAGAAAATACAAGCATCGTTTAAACAAATACTAATTTACCGTACTTCTAAAAGAAATGAAGATATGAATAAAAGAAATGTTAATGTAAATTTAATCATTAAAAATATCCACAATGACTTTGTTTAACTGTTTTCAGGGAAAACCGACAAACTGTGAACTCTATTATGGGGATTCTTAACAATTTAAAACATTTTTCTTAAAACCACACGCAAAAGTTTCTGCAAAGTTACAAAACGGTCCATTATAAAATTTTCCTGTGATGCTATAAAACATTGCCATAAGTTGACTTTATGGATCATTTTATACACAAAATAAAAAGGGAACGAATGCTTTTAATTAATATAATTCGCGTGGCTTGATGAAATTACTCTTTTTTATAAATACATACTATTTTAATAAAAAGTGCAATTTCAGCGGGTTGTAGTAGTTGTACGTAAAGTCATATATATTATGTAAACTAGCAGTTAATAAAATATAGTCAGTTGCCCCAAGTAATTAATGGAAGAAAAGAATGTATTAAAACAACATCAACACTACCTGTGCATGTGCTCTTTAAAATTATGATAAGCTTCTTATTAGCCTAATGATTTTATAATCGACTTACAAGAAAGGCAATTTGTCAAAGTCAAGCGGTCAAAACAAAAATTTATTTTAGTCGATGCACAAAAATACGTAACGTAATGAAAAAGTTTTGCAAGGAATCAAAGGCAAGGTAAAATAAATAAGTATTATGTACATACGCTTACATTTGAGTGGAGGACTGACATTTAAATTGTTATTTGACTCGTTCGAAAGCTTTCACTTGAGAAATGACGAATATAGCATTATCTATAGTTCCCCATACATCATTTAAAATATATTTGATATATATCGATAGACGATAGGAAAATATGTAGTTGATTTTTAAGAATACACTTTTTTCTTTTTGACAAAAAGATTACTTCGAAGCTTCTTTTAGTTACAAAATATTTTATACATTAGGTAATTATGTATTTTAGAAAATTTCATAACGTTAATTATGAGGTACTGAAGTGTAAGTAGCTATTAAGCCGCAAACAAGCCATAACAGAGCATTGCAAACTGGAGCACTCCGCCTTATCTTTCATTAACAGTAAAACAGAAAAAACCTCACACGAGGGACATTTCAGAGGTGAATTAGCCCGATACGATCGGCTCATTACATGGCTGTTTCCTCCACCCTCAAGATGTCGGCACTTAGTCGTTTGCATGACCGAGATCACAGATATTACCCCAATATAAGTGTAGTGGATCTTTTACGACCCATTCAAGGACAGAGATAATTTGCTGGCGTCATAATCGCTTGACTCGTATTTATGGCTCTATAGACTAAACCTAGCCTGCGATCACGTGCCGATGTGTTTAATATTGTGGCTTGTAGTATATTGGTAATTGGAATCAATTATGTGAAACTAAGAAGGTATAAGAAGTAAGAGATGGTTATAGCATAAGCCGTACCTATCAAATAAAATATCGTATCTTGATTGAAGACATTCGTTGTAGCTTGATATCTTTTGAAAATACTTTTCAATCAATTATTAATTTCACTAGCAGTAGCAGCAAAGTACAATATAATGTCGTTAGCTCGTTATTTATCATCAGTTGTAAGAAAAGTGTTTAAAACATAAAATCAATTTTATGTTACCTGTCATTTTTAATGCGTTTTCATATAGAAAGCGGAGAAAGCGAAAATTTTATTTTGCATATTGTAATGTGTTTTGTTACTAAAAATCCAAAGATAAAATCTAGTGTATTATATTACGTAACAAACTTGAATCTGAACAAAAGAAATCGGATTGGAAAGTGAACACACCCATTTCTATTGTTTCGCTGCATTTGATTTACAATTAATTATGAGTAATTCTATAAACAGAATTTACCTCTATCGTTTTCTTCTTGTGACATTTTATGAATCTCTCATAGTTGAATTATTGAAATAAGTTATTGTAAATTAATTTTACGGTTCGCTTAACCTTAACATTTTCATAAATAATAACTGCATAGAATATTATTATTAGAGCTCGTAAAAAAATATATATAAGAATAGCTCTAATGGTACGGTCAGACGTGTGGCAAACAGCCTGACAAGCAGCCCGGCAAGTAGCCCGGCAAGCAGCCCGTGCACTTACGGTACAATCAAACAAACAAATTAACATGCACAAACGACATGTTTACATTCTTGTGCCCGCGCTTGTGCTCGTTGTCACTATGGACGCAATCGTCTGAACCCACCATAAAAACTCACAGTCACCCATAGCCTTATTATAAGCAGAAGAGGTACTTACGTTACGCACGAAACTGTCAAAGATCTTACCTGAAACAAAAAAGTATATCATTGTTTGGCGCAACTAACGAACTGTGAGGGGAATATTTTCAATAAAATAAATTGTGGTCGAATAAAAAACAGTCGGTTTCCAGTCGGATTGAGCAATGGACCCGGAGGAAATATTTGGTTTTATTCCTGAATATAACGGCTCGCGATCGGCATGTGAATAATTGAAAATTGCCTCCGTTTTTTCTATATCGTGTTTGTTTTGGTGGCAACATTTTAATCTTACATGACGATTGTATGCAAATATTTTTGAACAACTTTTTGACTTATTGCTTTAGTGGGATATTTGTCCCAAAAGTTTATACGATCTAACTGTATAGCGGTTTTCACACAGGCGAGGATGCTGTAACTTTCCTTATGATAATATGTTGCAAAATAAGTATAGGGTATAAATAATAATTCGAAGTGTAATTGAAGTCGTTTCAAACAAATAATTAATATTAACATAACAAAAGAAGATATAGTTGATATAGACGCAATTTTAGGAAATTTATCAATTTAAATTTAAAAACAATATCATAAAATAATGTTATGTATATTTATTTTTATAAGAGTTTTACTTTACTTAGTTACTTTATCCTATTAAAACGAGAAAAAAGTATTGGCATATATCCCTTGTACTTAAACTGTAATAAGGCTGGAATCTCTTGAATTGAAGGTATCTAAACTACATTATAAATGACTGAGTTTATTTGGAAAAAGCCACTATCGGCCCCCAAGTATTACGGTTTACAGGTGTCCTGAATTTTATTATATTGAGGTCGCTCCCGAAATAGATGAAGGAGCCTTGGAATTAGAGCTCAAGGAATAAGTCATGCTCTAGATGTGACGAATAAAGGGAGTACTTTACCTGGAGTTTATAAAAATAAACCGTAAGTCTGCAAATACTTGAACGTTTTCTGTTTTCAAATGAAAATCTTTTTGTTACTTGTGTATTGTGCCGTTTAGGATTTAAACATAAAGAAGAAATAGTGTAACTAACATTTTTGTAAATATGTGAAAAACTGCGTTGAAGTATACTTGACAATATTAATTAATGATTTTATCATTAAGTACCATTCTTTCTATATTATGAAATAAACTATATTTCTTTATGTACGTTACTAATTACTATAGACAATTAAGTTTTAGTCATTTTCGAAAATACGAACACACAAATATGTCGAACACTACAATAAACTTTCAAATCTCTACTAGTATAATTACTAACATCTAAATGTAGTTATCTAAAGCGAAATAATATTAAACAAGGCTTAATTACAATCAAACCGTGAACCACTGCAAACCAGCAAAACGGCAGACAAATAATCACACCGTTAAATCTAATTCCTTGGCCCAAGACAGTTTTAGGTTAAAGGTTGTATGCCCCTAAAAGTCCATAAAGCGGAAAATACGGCTTCTGTATCGATTCTAAGCGACGCGATCGCTTTTTTGTCGAGCGTAAGAACATTAAGCGTGTTTTTACAAAAGCTTCGCTATTTATGCTTAGTTTAACGTTTTAAAGAAATAAATAAAGTGTATTTTAATTTTATACTATGACAGTCTTAAATTTTGATTTATTTTGAATGCAAATGTGGCTCAGTAATTACGTAGGATTTAGAATTTTATTGCCTATTCAAAATACTTAATTATTTTTTTAATTAATACTGTGTATGATCGTAATACAGAATGAAATAAAAAAATAAGGTCTGCATTTAACGAGATATGAAAACTTCATTTGAAGATATGATATAAAATGAAACAAAATCTAATCTGCAATAGGTATGCATGAGAAATATGAAATTGAAACAGGCAACATTTTCAATACAAATATTTGCTACATCGTAAAGCAGTTTTCTTAGTCTTCGAATATAATATTATTATGGTGAAGTTACCCGATATTTGCTGTATGATATTTGTAGTCTTGGAACGCAATATTAAAATATGTTTTAATGCACTGAAACATACAATAGTAATATAATATATTACGTCTAGTCTTTTTGGTTCCGTTAGAAAATGTGAATTTTTATTCATGTTCAACGCAGTTCCGTTATGCATCTTATTACAATACAACCATAGTAATAATTTAAACCATATTATTATGTTTCAGAAAGTCGTTTATGTTATTGCAAGTATTTTAAATTTAAGCGTAGAGTTATTAATATAATAGTTTAATATTTTGTTTACTACTTACAATGTTTCATCCAACTTAATTACACCCATTTTCAAAATAATAATGGCAAACTTTGTGTTAAAGTTTAGATATAATTAAAATAATCGGTAATTAAACCGTGAGCGTACTAAATAATGATCCTCTTTATATGTACTCGTTTGTCTGAATACCGCTGTAATAATGTTATAATTATTTTGACCTATCGACGTAATGGAGCGAATGAATACGATCACGGGTGACAGTCCAATTACAAAATCATTAATATACGCCAGAAATATGAAGTGAAGTACAGTGGTCGTGTTCTTAATAAACAAATTAATATTATATAAAAACTAGCTGCTCACCCCGGCTCTACCTGGCTAGATATACTTTAAATTTAAACAGCTTTTATCTTAATCAAAGAAGCGACAAATCTAACTAAGCAATAATCATAAAAATATGTTGAACTGTTCTTAAATTATAAGTGCTGAAAGATTTTTTTTAAATATAACGATTTATCGCAATCAAAGCTTAATTACTAGTTCCAAAAATGGAGCGCTTTTGTAGGTATGTCTCGCTTTATGCAAATTTTAGAAAATAACGGAAAAGAGATAAACCATTTATGGAATATAAAGGTAAAGAAAATAACTAAAACAAAGCAAAAGAGGACAGTGCAAAGCCATTCCTAATTGTATCACCTAAAAGCTATTTGACTTAAGTTAATAGGATTTTCATCCGAGAGTTTTTTCTAATAAATAATACTTATAGGATTTCTCGGAATACGAGTAGGTAATGAATGCTATTCAGAGTGAAATCATTTTGAATTTTTGATGAAATTCAAAGTTTGTCGCGATAAGCAATAGCGTTCTTGTTCTGAATTTGCAAACGATTTTTATTCTGTTACCTAATAGTGTGAATTATCTATAAGTTTTGCACAAGAATATTTTGACAAACTAATTGCTACAACATCACGCATTTAACAGGGACTTTTAAAAAACAAATCATTTGAATATGGAAAGTGCTTCGCAATTTTGAAACGAATTAGGAAATAAGTAGGTACAAATTAACTATGAATTTTAGACATAACACAAACATGTTCAAGTGAAAATTCTTAATTACAAATCCTATAGCTCTAGCTACAAAAAATGAATGCTATCTTCCCGGAATACGGCCTTCGAACAAATTGCTGGTTTACAACAGCGGTGCTTACGATTTATTCATAACAGTAAATTGGCCACGTGTATCCGCAGGCTTAATAGATATGGCGTCCATTGAATAACTTTACAACGCCATTTATTTCTTTATTTTTTACTGACTCTGCTTGTGACACCATAGCTTACTGAACTTTACATCTCTTGACTGTTTTCCGAAAGCTTGTTTAAAATATAGTGCATATTTTCAAAATTGATTAAAAATAATATTTTAACCCGATTAGAATTTTTCTTCGAAATATCTTTTAAAACTGATTATTTTAGGAAAATATCTTAGTGACTAGAATCGTAAACGTTTCATAATTTATCATATACACAGACAGACGCAGTCGGGTGTCCTTGTTATATGACTAGTTACTAGTAAAAGAAAATAATTTCGAGTCCACATGTTAAAATCATTTCAGTTTAAAATTTAACGAAATGCTGCGAAGCATACAGTTATTTATGAAACGCTATAAAAATAGGATTTGCTTGGAAACAAAACATCTATTCGATCGTAAATTTGCATCGAGAACACGTTATATTATTGTGCGAGATAAGATATTGTCTGTTGTATGAGCAAGCAATGATTCTTGCCGCGTATAAGCAGTCAATTTTGTCGCAGATCTACCAATTTATGATAACAAGTTTCTGTTTTACGATACGCGTTCGGAAATGCCAAATTCGTATGTTGTTAATAATAACGTGATGTATCTTATGTTTTTGCGTTGCTAACAGATATTTCTTTAAATGAATCACAATTAAATATTAAAAATAAAAAAGAACATTTCCAATAAAATTAAGTTACAATAATTATAATATTGCGACATCGCATGATTTATAATTTTGTGAACGTGAACGTTGTTATAAAATTGTTGCGTAGTACATACTTTATTTCGTATAGTTGTAAGAAAAATAGTTATCTTCTGCATATTGTATGAGCTTTTACACTTTTTAATTACACCGTTACATTGACAACTGTAACTCTACAATACTACTACTTACCTATACTTCCTATATAGGCGTAAAACATAACAATCAAATAAACAAAGACGTAACATCTAATATTTACAATTACAAACCTTTGATATGAAAGGTTAACGGTCCCATATCCCCATTAGTCAGAATTTAACACAATCTCCAACGTTATTAATCCAGTCAAAGCGTGGCATGTCGAGATATTGATATACACTGATCCTTACGTCAAAGGAGTGTGCGGTTTGAGAGATATTAACAAACAAAGCCGAGGATTAACAGCTAATGTATTGCTTAGACAACAAAACAGTCATTAGGATTATTACATTGCAACAGGCTACCGTGTAATAGAATGCTCTTGGGCATGGCAGGAGTATCATGTTGCAAACTGTTGGAGCTTTTTTCCTTTGTCGACTTAATGAAAGTAACTGGCATGTTTTTAATAGAATATAAGGACATGACGTTACACGTGTTTACATTGTTTTGATGTTATGATTTTGAGTTAAATTATTTTGTGGATAAATAAGTTTAGTTATATTTTTAATTATAATAAGATCGCAATTTCTATATTATAGTTGACATTGCTGATAAATTTGAAGAGGAAGTTTTTAGATAAATTGTTTGTCTTTGCTTTTTAAATTTATAGGTACTAGTTATTTAAGTATCACTCTAAATAAAATCATCTCACTAACATTTTTTATTTATTGGGCGTTTGTCCAACATTTTAAAAGCAGGTGAGCAAAGAACGACAGAAAAATTACTAATAAAAGCCGATTTAATAGCGTTTCATTTTCCGCAATCAAAGTAAAGATGAAAGGAACACTGAAATAACAAAATAATAAAGTCTAATTAGGTATAAAAGAAAGCAATTTACTTGAAAGAAGTTCATATTAATTTGTGGCATTCATTTAATTCTTTTTTTATTTTTTTTAACTAATAACTACACAAAGAAAATACATAGTTGGATGATGGTGTTATTTTTAAGTTTTAACGTTTTGGTAGAGCTTTTAGGTTAAAAGTCACAAGTAAGAAGTAGTCATTAAATAATAGTCTTATAATCGTGTCTTTAACTTTTGATTGAAATTTGATGTAAAAGTTTCAAATTATTATTTAAGTATATTTTTTGCAACGGTGACACGACTATAGGACATTGTTAATATGTATATGTTTACGTTCTTACATACATAAAGGAACCGAGAAATATTTCCCGGCAAAGTTTAATAAACAACAATCACAGAGTCAAAGCCAGAATCAAACAAAAATTATGAAAGAGTATCTCGCAGCCATAATAATATAAGCCGATAACCGAGTCATCCAACGAAAATCATGGACATGAAATGAATACGAACACATTTCCCGCCAATAATCCCTTACGATGAAGTTGAACATGCGTCTGGCGGGTTATAGCGTATTTCTAAACGTTTCCTCAATAATTTGTCCTTGTACAAGGCGCCGCCAAGTGCCTTCGACGTCTAGTATCATTTACTTATTCCTCATGTCTTTTGATTGATATTTGCATGACGTCACACAATAGCATGTTAACAGGAAAATGCTCATTCAATTTTATTAAATACGATTGTTTTGTAAATTGATATTGTTGGGATGCATCAAATCAAATTGATGGCTTGTCCATATTTTCTGATAGTTTTATTAACAATCATCGCTTATATTATAACAATAAAGGCATGCAAAGCGGAGTTGGGAAAGCGAGGATTAATTTTGACAGACAGATTAATTTAGGTGAAAAGCCGCAAGCTCTGCAAATTCTTTCATCAGCTGAAAGCTACACTATTCCTCAGTGATATTGGCTTATTTTTTTAATGTTTTAGTATTTTACATCTATTTTCTTCCGAAAAAAAATTATTTCTTTCAACTTTAATTAATTAACTAGTCAATTATATAATTATCTTCATCTATAAACGTTTTTCCTTTTATCATATTGTTTAAAAATCGCAATTTTCTTATATCAGCATTGTCGCTTTCGTATGTATAACGTAACTTTTGATGGTTTCCAAAAAAAGTCAGACAAAAAGCAGCACAATATTGCTGCATTTTACGCTCGCATTGTGCGGGAGTTTTCAACTTGCTCTCGCCCGTTTTTACTGTAATCAGAATGGATACAGCTACCATAGAAACTCTGACAAACGTAAACGGGTTGTATTTCTCGTTGACCCTTCGAGAGGTCAAAGGTCTGCCGTATAAGGAGCAATATCAACCCCTTGTATCATTACTATCGATATTGGATCACTCTTATAAATTGATAACTGCGCGTTCTTTTCTCTTTGTTATGAAGTTGTAGATAAATGGTGGACTACAGACAATTAATGTTTGTGTTTTTCCTCCTCGTTTATTTCGGAATAAATAGAATCATTAATAGTTGCTCGTTGTATAAGTGGTTAGAGCTTTGGGAAGGAGGAAATAATGTGTGGAGTCGTTTTGGTGCAAACGTATTAAAACTTTAGCGTCGTGTCCGCCATCGTCGCATGATTTCACAAAGTTACTAAATAATTAAGTCCTCTAGTGGAGGATAGATTAACTTTCCCCGTAGGTACTGGGCGAGACAGATTTTTCTTTGTTTTTGAACCTGTGTTGATCCGCTTTTAATTGACATTATTATGCAAGGAAAGAACTAATCCGTCCGCTTAAGAGAAATTGTTATTAATAATTTTCTACCTATTTTAATTACCTCTCTACCTACCTTAGAAACATTTCATAATTATTATGAATAGATAAAAAATAATTATTTTTTATCTATTTGCTGTACTGGTAAGAAAAAATCTCTGGACATTGAATTTTAAAAATTATTTTTAGAGTATGAATGAATCGGTTGTAACTAATATGTTGAAATTATAATATCAAAATCGGAATATAAAGGATACTTATCCTTTATCAAGAATTTGATAAATAAAAAATCAAAGCATATGTCTTCGAAACTGAAATGAAACCATGTATCTTGATCTGTAGACATCACCTTGAGTTTCAGTAACAGTCGATTTGTAAAAAAGAGTCTTCTAATGAGAGCGTTACAGTTAAGCCGCTTACCTTCACTTCTGAATATAAAGGAATGGAACCAACAAATCGGGACGCAAATAATATATATAAATAACGCCAAGAAATCAGCGTATATTTTTACTGAGTACAGAAAATTCACAATAAAACTAATTAAGATTTATTTAAGTAAGTATACAAAGTTAAATCAACAATTAGATCAAGTGATTTTCCTGTATGATCAACATACAGATAAGACAAAAAAGACAAAATCCAATATAAGTGTCTTTGTTTAGAAAAAAGGTAATGAGTTGGTAAATAATAAAATTACACAATATTTTGTATTATTAAAGTAGGTATTTATGATGTTTTATGTGTATTACTGACTTATAATTTAAATTGAACAGATAGAAATTTTATATGTTATATGATAATCGGAAAACTGATAAGACATAATAGCCAAAACCAAAAAGCTTTGACAAACAAGCTCATATCGAATTTAAACAGTAAAATCATTAAAAAAAAAATTAAACACGTAGATTGGCTGACAAGAGTATCGTTTCAGAAACATTAAGAACCAAACGATACCTTTGCAATACCAAATGGATTCCCGACTAATTACCGCGATGTTCACGGCAACGTTGGTTGCATACCATTAGGAAATACGACTTTTCATTTGCCTCATTTTGCGAATTTGCAAACTAATAACTTTAGCAGGAAATGAACAGCACATGAAATAGACTGTTCTATCAATCGTGTCATTTTGTGAAATGAAGGCATGATGGATTTTTTTAAGATCATAGGATATTGAAAAACATATTTTTACAGGAATGAATTCAAATAAACATCTGCTTTGCATTTTACAACTCTCAAAATATAAACTAAATAAAATGCGAATCAATCGTGTCATTTTGTGAAATGAAGGCATGATGGATTTTTTTAAGATCATAGGATATTGAAAAACATATTTTTACAGGAATGAATTCAAATAAACATCTGCTTTGCATTTTACAACTCTCAAAATATAAACTAAATAAAATGCGGAAATCACCCCAGGCTACAGGCTTTTAAACAATGTTTACAAACATCATTCGTTTCCCAGTAAAAAATACTAAAAGCATGTTAAAACGTTGCACAAAAAGCAAGTGAACTATATTCTGAACGATTTACGTTGTTTTATAAAAATACAACAAGGCTTAGAAGTGATAAAGCACACATTTTTGCGCAGGTTAACGCGGCATTGCTTGCTCAGTATCAAATATTTATGCTCGCTCGGGATGCCTCACTCGATCCAACAACAACAATATTTTTGTTGAAAATCCACTCGAATGAGAGTTTATTAACACCCTGTAAATATACTAAAGCAAATCGATGCGGGAACATTGTATTTGAATATTAATAAATCTGTGAACCGTTTATTCTATTCGCGGTGTTTGTTTAGAGTTTCAATCAATCAGTATCAATTTGTTGGAATTTCTAATCTTGTTTTGTCTATCAGCATTTAAGGAGCAATAATGTATAAAATGTTTTGAATCTTGAGAGGATTTGTGAAAGTAAAAACGTAAAAAATAATTAAGTCTGAAACTACAACACTTGAGAAAGGTCTTCTTATCAGTATTACAGTTCAAAGGAATTTTGCGAATACGCTTATTTAAATTATTTATGAGCATTAATTATTACAGTTAACTAGAATGCGTCTCAACGGGTTTAGTAAAATCTCGTTACGTCGTCCTTTGTAGAATATCCGGTATAATCCAATAACTACTTGGTGCACTGGGTGGTAAATTGTTATCATTGCAGGATTACTGGAGCAATTAGTTTATGCACTCGGAGGATTTGTCGAGGCGCCATGAGCCGCGCCCATTTCGTCCTAGATCCGTAACAAGCAAGCTAGGTTAGCTTACGTGCAATATGGTTTATTTTGCGATAGTATTAACTTGACTGATTCAATAAATATTGTACTCAAGAATGTCGAGTGACTAATAGTAGCGTATTTCATTAAAAGCTTAGTTTTCTGATAACGATTTCGCTTCAGAAATTATAGGTATTTTAATGAATGCCTTTAATTTCGTAAGCTAGCGCAATGTTGAGAAATTATAATAATATGTATTTTCGACATCATTTATCAAAAACCAAAAGCCAATTTAATAATATTAAAACTACAAAATTACTGTATCACTATAATTGTACTTACCTATTACTGCAGATAATAAAGCGGATTATACACACACCGGCATAATTAGCGGAACAGAAACCGATGCGCGAGAACATCGTCTGGGATTTGATCGAATGGCAGCAGGTTCTCTTTACTGATGAGTGCAGAGTTCTTTTAAAACAGATTGATAGGAGACAGCGAATATGGAGACGCAAAGGAGAACGCCACATACAGTCTAATTTTGAACACACAGTGGCTTATGATGGCGGTTCGTTTATGGTTTGGGGAGGGACATGTTTGGGAGCTCGCACGGAGTTATTGATAGTCACAGGAGGGACCATGACAGCAGATCGATACATCAGAGACATTTTAGAAGAACATGTTGTACCATTTGCCCCATTTATTGGTGACGACTTTATTCTAATGCAAGATAATGCTCGTGGTCGTAGTGCACACTCGGTACAGGCATATCTGAGCCACGCAGGTATACCGGTGATGCAGTGGCCAGCAAATTCCCCCAATATTAATCCGATAGAGCATGTCTGGGACTTGCTAAAAAGAAGTGTTAAATCCAGAATGCCACCCCCCAACAATCTGAATGAACTTGGAACTTGAGGAGTTGGATCGGTTGCAACAAAAAATCATCGATAACATAATCTGTAGCATGCCCAGACGAATGGAAACCGTAATCAGAGCAAGAGGGGGAAACAATCGTTATTAATTTACCATTTTTAATTTTCTGGTTAAATTATTTAATGCTTACTTTTTTATTTTTTGTGATGGTTCATAATCATCTAAAAATTTCACTTATTTCAAATTTCTTTATTTTTTCAATAAAAAATTACGAAGACTTTTCAAAGTCGTTGTTAAAAGATGTTAATCAATTTATTATTTTGTGTCTAATTACATTTTCGTAAAATATATGCGTTATTATCTCATAGTCTCACTTTTTTTTCTGTTCCGCTAATTGTGCCGGTGTGTATATTATTCATAGAGATACACAAACATAAAATATTAGGACGTACAAATGTAACTTTAATTTAATGGAAGTTTTTGTCAATTCATTGTTAATTAAATATCAGATAGGTACAGGTATGATAAACTTAGGTACCTATATCTTTTACAATACGTGTTGAAAATCGATAATACAAAAAAGAAATACAAAGCGAGTAAAATTTCAGTTTATTTTATTTTAAGATGGATAGAAGATTATTCTAACCTAGGTCGATAACAACTAAAGCTTTGATCGTATTATAATAAATACTTCACAGAAAACTTATTTTCCTCACAGTTTGTGATAGAAGTTTACCGTTTCTTTTATTATAATATAAATCTGAAATAATATCCTCTTTTGAAAGTTATTACAGAAGCAATCATTTAAAGCATTCCAAGTATCTATTGTTGCTTGAAGCACGTTTCAGCGAGAAGTTCCAATGATTTGACCTGAACTTATAATGTATTTACCCTTTGAATTTCTTTAGAAATTATTTACATTCTATGTTTCGATGTGCTTCCTTGAAATAAATTTTTAAATCTTGTATTGAAGGTTAGTACCTATTTAAATAAAGTTATAAGAAATAATAACTCTTTAGAGCTTGAACATTTCCGTCGAGATTTTTTTATTTATTTGAATTATTATAGATTTTAGTGCAATAAGAATTGTGAAGCTGTGATGTTAGGATTTCTAGTACCTAGAGTTTATTCTTAAAAATTCTAATGTAATAAATAATATAGAATTATATTGTATGTATGAAAATTTTCTATTTAGGTAATTAGTTATGACATTTTGATAAAAGTTATAAGAAGATTCGTTATTTGGTAAGATTTATAGAAATAGAAAATTGAGTTAATAAGTTATAAGTAGATTCTTAAGAAAATGTTTTAATTCACTTCTCACAAAATAACTTTGATGAAATAAACGTTCTACAAATTGAAAGCATTGAGATTTCAACCGAAAATAAGGCGGAAATAGAGAGACATTGAATGGAATAACGTCGCGGAGGGCTTATTATGAAGGCAATATTCTGTTATGCGCACTGAATTTATATTTACCCTCAAAATATCAACCCGTAATTTAGTACGAAAGGTATTTTAAGGTGACACTTTTTCTCTATGTTTTTAGCCGTTTTCTCTTTGGTAATTAATAAGTTCTTGACGGTACATGACTGAACTGTAAACGAGTTAAATGACTATTAGTACAAAACGATTTGTCTTTGCCCATGGTATTGAAATATTCGTTTATTTTCCTTTGTGTGAGTGGAAAGTTAATAAGCGATACTACTCAATGTTTGAGCGACTAATGACTGTAAGCTTCTTTACCATGGATATGTAACTGAAGTCGAATTGGGGTAAGTTTCTTAAATATCAAGGCTTTGAAAGTTACAACAGCGTGTTTTACTTGAATGACACATACTTCGTCACTTTTTATTTTGAGATTAAATGATCTATTTTAATTTAGTTTTACCTGATTGAGTAAGGATTGAGTTGAAGAAATAAATAACTATTAAGTGACAAGGCTGCCCATTACCTTTACAACAGTATAGCTAGTAATAGCTGATATTAATTATGATTTTCGTTTCATTTTATACAATGAAGTTATTTTTAACGTATCATTGATGATTTCAAGTTCTTATCGTTTATAATTGCATATATGTACACTCGTTTAAATAAAGCTTCATATTAAAAACGTGCAGTTAAACTCAAAAATGAGAAAGTTTATAGATTTTTAATAGCAAAAGCAACGTTCCTCATTTCGAAACTACTTTTCATAGTTACATTGAATCGCGGCAATCCTTTTGTATTATGAGATTTTCAAGTTATGTTATTCTTTTTTAAAGCGAACAATAGCGAGCATTGTTACTGAATACAACGGAGAGAAAATACATCTATTCTTGATAAGCTGTTTTTTGTAATTTTAATAATAGTTAAAAAAATGTGTATTCGCGATTAAAGTTTATTAGAAAGATTTAGTTCATGCAATTTTTATCCTTTGTTTGGTCTTATCATATTTTATTGTATAATCACAATAAATGTAGAATAGTTTAAGTGAATTGAAATTCCTCACTAAAATTATTACGATCTGAAAGGATACATTCTTATAGTTGTTATTAACTAAGCGCAAATAAAGGAAACGTTTTTCTTTGCAATTAAGTGTGTTACAAATAACTTTAAAACTTTTATGCAAAAGTCTGGAAGCTTGTTCTTTGTAAAATATATAACATCAAAACGTGAAAACCTTGTGAAGCTAACGCAAAAATTAGAAGAAAGAAAACTGTGTAAAATAAATAGTTCTCCTGAAAATATATAAATACTTCACTCAGTAGTCATTTTACTAACCAAAAAGTGAAATTAATAAACTCAATTTTTTATTCATTAATAGCTTTAAACACTTTTCTCTTAAATAATTGAGAATTGATTTAAAATTCACTGTTTATACAGTTCAAGTCGACAGAAAACTGATTTATGCAAACAGAACGGCAAAAGAATTAATTACTTAACCGAATGTAGGGTTGCGAGTTGAAACTACAAGAGGTTTGTGTTTCAAAGGAACTCGCAAAACTGTGCTTCTTTTAGGGTTGTCACACTTCATAAACTATCTCACTACGCTAATACAGACAAATTTCAAATAAGTAATGCTAAATGTTTGATTTCAATTTACCTAGTAATTTAATGTATTGGTACTAGTATAGTATTATATTATCAAGGTGGTATTAGTATCGTGTGAGTTTTACGTAGCATTTAAGATTGCTCTACATCGTAACTAATCATATTAAATGCTAAATAAAGATAAGTAGTAAATGTTTAAGCGTTGATGTATAAACTATAACCATTAATTGAAATAGAGAGAAGCACGTTTGCTTTAGTTAATCTACATTTTTATGAATAGGTTAACTTCCGCAGATTTTAAAAGTACCTACCTACGTTAAAACAAATATAATTATGTACCTACTACGTATTTATAATAAGTGAATGCATAATTAACTTTCAGAAAAAGGAAAATTATCTCTCTAATCTATACATATAATAAATCTGTAGAAGGGTCAATTCTGTACATTGAAAATATTGAAAAAATAACTAGCAGGGGGTGTTACTGGATCGATACCAAACCCAAATTTGTGATTAAAAAAATTTTTGTCTGTCTGTCTGTCTGTCTGTCTGTATATGAAGACATCACGTGAAAACTACCGGTTCGATTTCGATGAAACTTGGTATAATGATACCTTATTATCCTGGGCGTAAAATAGGATACTTTTTATCCTGGAAAAATACGTAGAAAAAAAATTAATCTCAATTTTTCAGTTATCCATAGACGTTGTTCTGTAGTAGGTACCGCGAACACACGTTGCGTATTATTATAGACCTAGCCGTATTTGGGTCCAATAGATATTTATAAGATGTCATTGTCCGAGTTACTCAAAATGGAGAAATAAACCATCCACGCGAAGACCGACATCCGGGCGGACGGAGTCGCGGGCGGAAGCTAGTCAATAATATAATTTAATAAGAAATTAAAGTTTCCTGGAATTATCAGTTGTAAGTATCCCTGCAACAAGTTCAGCAGAATTTTGATTTAAGTTAATCGAAATCACGGAATGAATAAAATTACACTGGTCTGCAAAAAAATTTTTTTTTCGCGCTCCTTCTTATTTTTGCACAAGTTTATTATAGAAGTGATAATTCTGAACAGAAATTAAGTTTTAAAAAATTTGTATCACGTCTAGATTTTTTGTAGTTTAATTAGAAAGAATCACATTTTTTGTTCTAAGAATACATCGTTATTTTAATAATTAGGTTTGAATATTACAAATAATGTCAAGAAAACTATTAAAAACTATAAGATAATATAATTACACATTATATACATTGTTTCAATAAGTAAGTAGTTTTCTTTTCTTTTAATATTTTATAAGGAGTTTCGCGACGAATCGATCAAGTAAAATCATCAATCTTTGCTGCCAACTTATTATCTATATTTTACTTTATTTTCAGTTAGCTTTTCCGTATCTCCTCTCAAACTTCTGGTGAAATGTTTCATAGTGGTCACCGGATACTCTTTTTACAGCTTTAGTCTGCTTAATTTCATAATTTAATTCTTATCTAGGCTCCCACATTTGCATTCCCTAGAGACCACACTAAAGACTCGCGCTTTCGATGTTGCGTCGTTTAAAAATTCATAACACGTGATTCAATTTTGCTTTATGGTTGAAATTATTTACAAATTTTCATCAATATATCAGTACAATATAAAAATTTTACCAAATTATTAGGATAAAATCATCAACCGTCACCTTAAAACTTTACTTTGAACTGAGCGCAGCGGAGTCATGATGAGAACTACGGAAGCCCATAAATTCCCTTCAAATTAGTGTAAAAATAATGTCTTCAGTAGATATCGTTCTAGTTTTATAAATTCAAGTCATTTTGTGATGAAAAATATCATAAAGACCGAATAAAATAGCATTATTGCAAGAGAGACTACTAAACAATACAGAATTTTGAGGTATTTAAAAACGACAATAAAAAAAAATTTAGACGTGATACAAAAAAACTGAAAGCAGATCTAGATTCAGCATGTTAAGATCTCCATGTTTATCATATTTTTATTCAAAGGAGGATTTCTTTGCAGACCAGTGTTACCAGAAATTTCAATGTAAAATGCGCTTAAACTTGAAAATTTCTCAGAATTGTAATAATGAGTTTTTCTTTGAAATCGCTTCTGATAACGCAATTTTCCAGATTTCCGCAGTTCTGAGAACGTCCGTCAACCATATTTTTCAAATAGATTGAATTTACTTTCTACGAATTTTCATTACCGGTTCCATGTAGGTTTTGCAATACATTAATTTATTAGATAGTAGATAGTTCTTATAAAAATGTCAATATTACATATTGCCATTCAGAGATTATCAGCGATATAATAGCGATGTTCGAGCGAAGTTTTAAAAATTTGTTTGATTTAAGAAAACCACACAATAAAAATAACGCTATCATGGCATATATTATGAGATATTCTTACTAAAGACTAACTACATATTTAACTAACTAATTTAGAGAAGGTTCAATGAATTTCAGTTACCCGTTCAAAGAACAAGGTAATTACAAGTTTTTATATCCCAACACAGTTCATGCTCAATACTTCAGAAATGAAATATTAATACTTACTCCATGTTTACAGTTTCAAATTGAAGCCAATAAAACACAACTGAGCATACAAATTTTCAAAGTGTGGAAAGTTTTTCCTTTCTTAATTGTTGTGACGTCCGCAAGAACTCAAGAGGAAAATAAGTATTCGACCTTATACGTTAATTTGTATTCAAAGAACCAGCAACTTATAACAACGAATATATTTTTGGATATAGCAAAATTAGATTATGGGATTTTTCGGCTTCTCTAATGTCTTATAAAAAATTAAATATATTGATTTCTTCGTTACATCATTAATCGTCATAGTATTTTGAGGTTTTAAGTAAATTTAAGAAGTTATTATTCTATTTCTCAACATGCAAATAATACTTTATTAAGTATTACTAGCAAACCGGGCGAACTACGTTTCGCCACCAGCCTTTTCTTTCCTATAAACCTCACGGAGCCCGAGATCTTTCCAATGAATGCAAAACCGTGGAAATCGGTTGGTGCGTTCTAGAGTTATAGCGTCAGGAAGGAAAACCCGACTTATTTTTATATAGTAGATTATATAGTAGCTAACGCTAGTACACAATACAATTAATACCTTATATTGCGAAAATACATTTGGAATATTTCATATGCTATAAATAAATATATAAACATACCTGGGTCATGGTGAGCAGCTGGTGAAGGCGCGGAAAAAGCACTGGAGCACCCCGCCCTGCGTGTAAGACCTCCCAACTCCGGTACTGTTGAAAACAAATTATTAAAATGATTGCACATAAATCATTAAAGAAAAACGTGTTAAATGGATAAAAAATTAAACTAGAACACACATAATACTTTTTAATACATAGGTATTTGATTTCATTATATTAGTAGGAAATATAGATTCAGAAGTCACTACAACAAGAAAGTAGGTAGAGTAGGTACGTGTTTTGGGATTCACAAAACATTTAAGTAACTTTATAATAATTATACAAAAACATATTAGAAAAGCCCTGGGCCTCATCGCGAGTTTTTTCATTTATTGTAACCTATAAAATACTAAAAGATTCAATTACTATTTACGTACTAAGTTAACAATCTACCAAAAATTATGTCCAAGAAGTTCCAATTACTATACAAAGAAAAACAAAAGTCGTAACCAAGAGTGGCTCGCTATCGGCCACTCAATTTTATAACGTAGCCCATGATAAGCCGGCGTGTCAACACGTACTTGCTAGTTGGCCACTTAGCCATTTGCTAAGGGTATAATACCCGTTAAGTACAGGGACGCTTTATGTAAACGATCATAACCACGTACCGACTCTATTTTCTCAATCTGTTTAGTTATAGAACATTGCCGACTAACGATCAAATAACGAAAGGAAAATGTTGGAATAATAACGGATAAAAATATTATGTTTCGTTTTAATGAACTCAAACATAACGTTACAATTTACGGCAGTGTTGTATGAAATTCCATGAACCTAAATGTTAAACTACATTTCTAATTGGATGAAGAAATGTAATATACGCGTCTATACTTGTGTGGCTTGAAATGAAAAAAGAAACGAAGACTACTTATTAACAAGTAAAAATAAAGGAGAATGGCGAAACTGGGCCTAACTGTTACAGAAATCATAAAATATTTAAAATTCATTATATTATTTTTAGTAATTCTTGGTAAAATATTTACTCCTGATTCTATGGGAAAACAAATCTTTGAAAAAAAAGATAATGTGTTCACTACCGGCATTGTTATTTAGATTTCTATGACTACCGGTCTTATCAAGCAGAGATTGTCAGTGTTGTCAGGAGTAAAAAAGTCTGTGAAAAAAGTCGAATATATCGATTAATACGAATGAATGTCTATATTTTATTTTTAATTTTATTGAATTCAAATGCTTTATAAATCAGAAGCAAAACTTAACTTATTTTTAACACATATCTTAATTTATTTAGATCATTCTATAAAATATAAACATGTTTTACTTAATCAATAATAATTATAACATTTTTATTTAGGTAGCTGGCCATTAATAAAATGTCAAATTATTAATCATAATTGTGTCAGTTATGAGTGATTTGTTTATGTTTGTTGTTTGACATTTGAGTGAAGTTTTAGGCCCTTCTCCCATTACGATACGCATAGGCGATTCAAGTATCCTGCAAGTCTCGGAGACTAGTCGCCGCGGAGTATCTCACATACATTTTTATGTAGGCTCGCACACTACGCTACTGGTATCCTACACGTCCGCGACTAGTATAGCACTACTCACCGTGTCGGTCGCTTTTGCATCGCGGCTCGACTCTCGCGCGTATCTTTTCGTTAGAAAGATAAAAATATCTAATCATCATGTTGTAGTTCTCGTTCGGCTACAAAAACTCTACAATTTATGTTTCTTTCAATATATGGATGAATCCAGTACTTCTTACTCTTACGTTGGCGTCTTCTATTTCTATAAAAAAGAAAAACTGCAAGAGATTCTTCGTCACTGGAATTGCTGATTGCTCGACATAACGACGTAACTGTTGTTGCAATAAATAAATGAATTATTATTATTATAACGTCGGTCCACAAAAACGAGGCACAATAATGATGAATTTAGTCGCATAATATGCGAGCATCGGGTAGCCAGCAAATATCTAAGTAGTATTCTACGCGAGTATCGTATTCTAGAAGTATCGTACCTAATGGCAGAAGGGCCTTAGTAACGTTATATTCAAAATTGATCTTAATCAATATCCCAATATCTCTGCTATCCCATAGAAAAGATCTATAATTATTATATTCATAGAGTCTGTATATTTTTATCTATTTAATCACCCATAAATCATCAGTGTAACGATCAGGCCCAGAGTCCTATGGGAGTTTGCCATTCTCCTTTGAGAGAAGAAAAAGCATCAATTACGGGTGAGTGGATCCAATACACGAACACGACACAATTACAATGAACACACGGATACATCGTTTAAACAAATCAAAGCAAAACAAAAATAAATATACTTGAAACATATCTCCAAGTTGTCACACATTTATCTGAGCAAACAAAACAAGAAGCGAAACCGAGTCGCTCAGTCGTTCGGCTTTTATGATTAACTCAAATAACATTGGATTCCCGCGTTTTCATTTAACCGCATTTTCATTTTCCCGCCTTTTTATACTGCGATGTTGATGGTAGGGACTGGGGAATGCGCATTGGTTTTTCTTGCGAGATAAAAAATAGGCAACGCTGCTTAGTCGCTAATGAACGAGCAGTGGAGAGAGATTCCGTTTAGCCGCGGAAATTAAATGTTGTTGCAAATTGAAGGCGTTTCGGTTTGTTGATAGCTACGCCCGCCGCCCGCCGTCTTAACAGCTTACAGCTAGTTTTATTGTAGCCGAGTCCGACGCGGGAAAATGTTTATGTATCGTGTACATGATAATATGGTTGAATATGTAAATTAATTTCACAAAATGCTTTTCTAGGTCGAATGAAGCATATTAATCAATTTAAGCCAGGATTGATGGTTTAAACATAAATTGACTCAATTTTTCATTATTCTTTTGTAATGTTTGATAAATCAACGTTTACAGATACTCAATATTTTTTCATAGAATTACCAAGAATACCTTACCCTTACACCTTTGAATGTATAAGTGAAGAGAGAATATAAGAAATAATGTTTTTTTAGGTAATAGATAATATTTCGTTGTTCGTTGTTAATACAGCTATTAGCTTACTTAAATCCAAAACACATAAAAAAACATTGAAATTAGGTACTGAGCGTCACAAATAATACGACTAAGATATACAAGACTAAAGACATACAAGAAAATACCTTCATATTTCATAAGGCTTAAATCAGCGGCCATTATAACTACTGAATATCAATGGCGAAATGAAAAAACGCTTAATTTAATACATCAGGTGCGACATTTCAAATTAATTCAGTTCCGGTTAATAAATTCAATAGCTTGTCCGGGTAAAACCATGGCGCGTTTGTCAATAGATATAAAAATGTTCCCGCGAAAGCTATCAGTAATTGGATTAACTTGGGAAATTATTTCGCTTCTGTGTAATTATTTTATGAAAGTTTTCGAATATTTTTGTTTCGTTACTTCCATACGTATTATAGCAGATGATTGTTTTTAGTTCGGATGTAAATTTCATAGCGCATCACATAAAATTATTTTTTCTCTCTTGATTGGCTTAGAAGTAGATTGCATATTCGTTTATTTAAGATTAAAAAAAGGATACAAATGGAGTAAACGCTAATAATGACACCTTGTGGCGGGGTGTCGGGGAGTAGCGACCCCGCGGGAACCGAGTGCTCCCGGGGGAGGCCCCTGTCTTCATCTCCGGCTTGCCTTCACCGGCCGGTCGGAGTGAAGCCTGACGAGGACAGGACCCCCACCTCTGGCTTGCCTTAACCGGCCGGCCAGAGTGGAGTCGCGAGAGCTTTTAGCTCGAAGGGTGGATGCGAAGCGTAAGTGGCGAGTGGGCACGTGATGCTGGACCCTCAGGGAGCGCGTGATCGGAGTTTAAAGCCCAGGGACGCCTCTCCACCCTTAGCTGCTCACAATATGTTGCCCCCTTGTCGCACTATTGCAGCGACTTGTTTCGGGGGCCCATACAGTGAGAGGGCGAGTCACCACCTGCCAACAATTTTTGCTATATCTTAGTAGAAAGGCAGGTGCCATAGTCTTCCATAGTCCTTAATTCCGGTCCATTAACATCCCATTCCATAGCCCAGTTTATTTTGTTTCCTTATCTTGCAATAGTCCTACATCGGCCGCGGACTGCCCAGGGCTGTATCTCTATAGTGCAGCCATGGGCAGGCTGCGGCTGGTGTCCCACAACACAGTAAAGTTCTCGAAAGGGCCTCTGCGTGTTGGATCCGTGTCCCCACGTAAGCCTTCCAAAGGACCGGGTACCTTCCTTATGATGGTACCCGTGTATTATGGAATTGATATACTGAATATTTTTTCAGTTTCCTTTTATTCAACAAACTAGTATGATTTGAATCAAAATACAAGTTCTAAGGGATAGTTTATTTCGGGAGCCACGCTTTGGCTTGAATAGGATCAGTCACCAAAGCAGCGAACCCACATAGAGGATCAACATTATGTATTATCTACTTATTTACAGAAAGCTATCTTATTCCACACTGAGTGAGAACTGTGTTATTTTCTCCCTTTATTTTGTAGAATGTTATAAAATGGTCTATATGTAGTCTAAAATACTTATTACAAAGAACTGCAATTGTGAATCGACTACAGTTAATGTGCAAATGAATCCTCGATTATAAAATGAAGTTTTGTATCGAGGAAATTTATTTCAATGTTATTTCCACTTTGTGCAATTCTTTTAAGTATTTATTCGACATGACTCACAATGATATAATTAGATGCATCGATTATTTAATTCTTTAGTTGGGTTACGGAAAGTACCTATAAAGTAAAATTTCCCGTAACGATCGATTATTATTATCCCAAAAGTTTTACCGTCACCTAAAATGACAATCTGGAAACCGTAACAAGATGGTAACAATATTATCTATCAAAGCTCTGTTGAAATATTAAATCGCTATACATTTCAAAACGTAAGTACATTGCCTATGTCTCCCGGGCGCACTGCCAACATTGTCCAACCCTCAGTTATTAAAGAGTGCACTTATCAGCCTCCGCCCGTAGACTACAGATCAGCACTATCCGAACTGTTTGATATTGGCTTCAGAATTATCGATTTCCTCACTTATAATGGCGAAAAAGTGAGCATTTATTGGATTCTTTCTATGATATCCTGACGGCTGACAAACATTTTATGTGGTTGATGATGTATTTTATACGCGTATTTATACCTGCTTGTATAAAATCTACAAGAATATTGGCGTAGTTATTAATACACATTTTTATTTTTGAGAACTAGATTGCATCGGCAGGCGTTCTATGTCAATTCATTACTGTATATGTTAATAAAGCTTTTAGTAAAACAAGTTCCACATATCATGTAAAAAAGTCGTTGTCTTAATATGTGTAAGAAGCTAATTATGTACTAAAGCTAATAATTATAATTATAAATCACCTGGGTGTGGATGAGGATGAGTATGTTCAGCGGGAGGCTGCATCGAGGACAGCGCTGATAATGGCGTGTATCGGGCGCCTTCATCTCGTGAGCATCCCTCCTGTACAATAACATTGATTTAAACTCTTCTTATTATCTATTAATATGATACTATATGGAAGTACTATAGATAGAGCAGGAGAGCGATGACTTTAGAGTCTAGAAGAAGCTCGTATAGAAAGAAATTAAATTAAAGCTCTCCTGCTCTATTTATAAAAGTATAATTATAGATAGAGCAGAGTAACGTCTCTAGAAGAATCTCATATAGATCCTATTGATAGAAATACAAAATTGCAATACAGTATGTGTCTTTTACCTCGCGTACGCGCAGATTGTGCGAAAGGAATGCATAGCGGAGTGATTAGATAAAATCAATATAGAGAGACAGATTACCGCGCACTTTTTTCTAAGCTGCGGGCGTTTGTGAGCAAATACAAGTTACAAGTATCTCTTCAAATCTATCTGTAATACTTCTGAATTATTTATTTTAAATGGCTTTACTTATTCATCATCATCATCATCATCATCATTTATTTATTAATAAACTTGTATTACATTATCCGGGGATAGCTTTTGGAAGTTTTATTTTTATTCAAGTGTTTAATTGACTTTCAAATTTAATAAAGACGATAAAAGATCATACTATTTCTTAAGGACGTGTCTATCAATGAATAAGGCTTTAAAGGTTTAGTAACTAAGTATTTATTTAAACATTTGGAGCTGCTGTAATATTAGCTACTAGCCAGTTCAATCATTCATCATTATCATGATACAATTTGAAAATTAAAAAGTCTGACACCATATTATTATGCGTTTGAATATTACAATAAATGTAGTTTTAATCATGATAGCTAAGTATGAATAGTAAATAAATTGTTAAAGCGAAGTATGATGTACGAGAAAATCCGCCAATTAGTAAGAAATTAGCTCCATGAAATAAGTACCAATTTAAGGGATTTAATCAATTGTTTATGACTGTAATACACCCACACATTTATAATGTACGTGTTAGACAAAACAATTACCGTCGAGGAGAACGCCAGGGTTATTCGCTTTCCGCGCAAATCTTTACAACTTAAATTATTTAACGGCTTTAAGTGAAAATGTATCGTTATAATACGAACAAAGGGTTGGAATTTCGTTGCAATCTTTAAGTGAAGCGATGAAGGATAATGTGCGGGATGAAGTCCCGAGGCGTGTTTACGTCGAACTTACTTCATTACCGGGTATTAATGAGATCCAAAATGCCTACGGTATAATCTTTATTACGTGCCAGCGTTAAGCTTCATTTGTTGGCTTTTAATAGAATTATTTTTTGGTTATTTTGGTAACCTTGTTCTTTCAAATTTAGAAGCAGATTTTAATAAAATTTTGAACAACAATGTAAAGAAAATTAGACAATAAAGCTCACCTTTTCACAATTAGCTGTGGCCGTTGTCTGAGTGTGACTTGTTGAAGAAATTCGGTACTGCATACCCGAAACGGTACAAAACCCCTCATGATGGTGTGTTGAATAGACTCCAGTTATGGTCACGTCTGTATCTTGATTAACAATCACCTCTACTTTTTGTTTTCGGTCTGGGAGCGGGTCTTCAATTTCTTTTTTAGGTTCTTCGTTTTTTACTTCCGACTTCACGCCGGAATCTTTGACGTTTTTTGGCTTCTGAGAAAAAGATTCATCGCTGCAAGAGTCAGAAGTGCTATCATCTTTGCTGGATTTAGGTGAACGCTTCTCATAACTTGCCGCTAAAATAGCTGTTGCATTTAAGCTGGCCATGCGCTTTTGTACCACCATATCCTTTAAATCCATAACAACTTCGTTTCTATTTCTTTTTTTCTTTACTGGAACCCCAGCAGTCTTTTTCATTTTAGGTGTCGGTTTTTCGGAATCAGACTTTATTACTGTTGCAGTTTTTGTATTTGTTTTCTTTCTTTCAACATTAACTTTAACTTTTGATTCGAGTTCGCTATCTTCGCTTGATGAAGTGGACGATTTAGGATCCCAATATTTGCCCGCACTTCTAATACCTGGTACCCCTCTTAATGTTCTTTGGGGAGGACTTTCGTCTGAACTATCAGAACTTTCTTTTTCTTTTTCCTTCTTCATTTCGTATTCGGACTCTGAAGTGCTTTCTTTCTCTGATTCTTTTATTTTGGGCTCTTTTTTCTTCGTAGTGGCAACTTTTGATGTCCCGGGAATCGGTTGCCGTTCGACGGTTTTCATGAGTCCTAATTCAACATGACTTCGACTTTCGTTCTCGTATAAGCAATGTACTTTTGCTAAAGCATTCAATGATGCCATTCTGTGTTTTTTCGGTCCACTCCACATTGATAACAACTTCAATCGCCGTTTACTTGGTTTTTCATTACCTAGTAAGGCAGATGTATCTTTTATATCAATTAAAGAATCTTTAGAAAGTTCTTTCAATTCTTTTGACGTATTCTTCTTTGAACTGTCGGTAATCCTTTTATATTTTTTATTTTTAGTTTTCTTATTTTTTGGTGAATCAGATCCTGATGATTCTTTTGAGTCTTGATCATCATTTGATTCACTTACACTTTCTTCGGAGGAGCTATAATGTTTAATTTTTGTATTAAAAGCAAATTTTGAAGTATCTATTTCTTCATCGGACATAAAATTTTTCTTAACTGGCTTTTTGGATTTAGCCGTTTTTTTCGTGGTAGTAGTTTTTTCTGGAGTATCATTGTCAGGTTTCGGCGAATCTTGATCAAGAAATTTTGTAGGACTAAAAGGTTTACCCGTTACACTGGACTTTCTTGCCACCATTTTATAGGATTTACTTACTATTGGTTTAGGCTCATCCTTTTTGTTCAAATTGCTTAGATCAATTGTAGCTGACTGCTGTGAAGCGGTACTAGTATCTTCAGATTTTTTACTAGCTTTTAGTTGTTTAACTACTTCTTCAATTGGCCTGTGAGGAGAATATTTTTTCTTTTCTGTTTCATTTTTCTTATCTATAACGGTACCTTTCACTCTGGCTATTGGTCGAACTCTCCCAACATTTTTATTGATAGGATTTCTAAAATCAGATAAAATGCTTTTAGGAGAATCAACCTTTTCAGTGAATGTATAGACATCAATTTCTGGTCCTTGAGCAACTAATGTATTTGAAGATGCTTTTTCTTTGTTTTCTTCTGTTTTTGTTTCACATTTCATTGATATAAACCTTTCTGAAACACTTAAATTTCCCTTTGAATTTTTGCAGCACTTGATGTCAATATCTACTGTTCTTGGGGATCTAGTTGATGTAAAAAATTTAGGAGGTCTTTCTACATCTGATCTGGGAGTTTTGGGCGATAGAATAATTGAAGTTGATTTTGGACTAGTAACTTCATTTTTACTATCGTTACCTGGTGTTTCCGATTCTGACTTTGCTTCTTCTGGTTTCATGTCACCCAACCCTGTCTTATCTGCAATTGAAGTACCTTCCATAGGCTTTTCTTTCTCAAGTTTTTCGTTAATTTTTGAATCGTTTGTTTCTTCTTCTTTAATATTTGTATCGGACAATTTTTCCGAGTTGTCTTTTGATTTGGTTCCTGAAACATTTCCTTTTTTTGGTGGAGCTTTCGGCTTCGCTGGTTTTCCAGGCTTTTTATTATCATCAGCAGCATTTTTATTTTGCGCGTCACCGCTTTCCTTAGATCCTTTTTTTACTTTTGGAGAGGGTTTAGTTTTTTTAGCGACAGTTGTGGATTTTTTTGCAACAATTTTTTTTGTAACTACCTTAGGCGTACTTAAATCCTTTTTTTCTTTGGGATCTTTTTTAGATTTTTTTGCAAGAGTCTCAGTTTTAGTGTTGTTTGGTTTTGATGGTCCTGCTTTAGAATTTTCAGTTGATGTTGAAGGATTATCATTGGGTATTGACTCACTACTATTTTTGACTTCTGCATTATCATCTTTATTCTTTTTTAGATTTTTTACCGATTTCTGCAAAGCCTTGACTTTTTTTGTGGTTGCGACTTTCTTTTTCGCTCGTTTTTTTACTGGTTTGGTTTTAAAAGATGTTTTATTCAAAGCTCCCTTCTTAGCTAAAGGTTTCGAGGCTTGTGACCGCATTGTCGGCTGAAGTCATATGAACTTCCTTCATTGACAAGTTGATGATGTTCACATTCTGTAACAAGGAGAAAGAGCTTAATTAGTTTTTTCATTATTAAAACACGTTTTTGAAATAGAAAATATATATTGAGTGCTTATTTCAAAATAATTATGAAGTTATGACTTTCACTAAACGATACACTTCAAACGAATTATATACGTGCATTTTATTTTCTATATAAGATGAAAAAAGGAAGAAGAAAAAGGGAAGTGTCTTTTATTTATTTTTTAATTCCTTGTAAATATTAAACCTATACACTGAAAAACTCAGTTCATATAACAATTTATATTATTAACAATTTATTAAAAGAGGTTCAAATAAATACTTTTGACTTCGCCTATAATTGCTTTTATTCACCACTAAAACACACAAATTACCGCGGGGCTACCACAATTAAAATAGTTCCTAAGGAGAGAGCGATAATGAAGAAGGATGATTTGTGTGCAGTCGTAATAATTAAGCGATGAGTCGCCTGGCTTTTGTCAAGTTAATCTAATAATACGGACCGCAGCTGAAAGCAAGCAGTCGCTATTATAAGGGGCGACCTTTATTGTATTGTGGACTGAGTTGGATAAGTAGTTCGTACTTTATTAATTGTTACGAGATTGCTTCTTACTAAGAACAATGTGGAAATGAATTTAGTTCTGCTATTGTTTGTGTTTGAAGATATTTATATTATGGTGACACTCGGTTAAAGATGTTTAAATACGTTGGTTTAATATTCTCTAAGTAATACGATGTATTATGTAGATTGTAGATAAACATATGGTATTCTCAATAGATTACATACAATTATTTATCGAAATGATTTTATTATTTCAAAATTGTTCTGCTTGTGATTCCTATCAAAACGATTGAAAAAAATATTGCCTTTTTAACATAAGTAATAAAAAATAATCTAATTTCCCTCGATATGCTGTTTATTTTAATTTTAATTTCAGCATCTGCAACGCTTTGTTATGTGGCATTTGAAATGTACGTTTGAACAACGTAAGACAACAAAATGCAGTCTTGAATTAAGAAGTCAATGAAGATTCCAGGAGCAAATTACAAAGCTAAATCTCAACGCTTTAAGCTCGCACAACTTACTGCTATAGCGCTAGAATAAAGTTAAATTCTAGCACTGTTGAAGTCGATTTTTCGCTCGTTATTTCTACATTCTGAACCTGTGGATGCTCATAAGATTTAGGAGAAGAACGTATGGTTTTATTTTGTGGCACAAGTGTATTGATCGAGCTGGAACACGCCAGTATTCTGATTTAAGATTACTTTTACGCTGCTTGCCCGTCAATTACGGTTTATAGATAGCTCTGAGAGTCGACGAAATGCCGGGAGATTATTACGTCTAGTCATGTAACGTGAAAGTGCCGACGTTTCTTGTTTGTGACGTGTTTATTGTTTTGTGTTGCAAATCGTTTGAAGTGTGTGACGGACACGAATTACGGTTACAATACAATATGATTGTTTATGTAAAGCGCTTTTATCCTAAATGTGTATATTTGTGAGATATATACTCTACGTATATTTCTCAAATAATAGATTTGAAAAGCCAAAAATCTATGATACATTGTTTACATTTTGATTCATTTAAGACACTATCAATTATTACAATTAACAAAACGTAACATTGAACTTAGAGCGTAATACAACTTTATGGAAAGCTTTAACCAAAACATTTTTCGGCAACTAATATAAAAAACTACTTACTTTTTTACTGGATACAAGTTTATATGTAAGATTATTTCATTCGTGTAACTTATGTTATTTTAATGAAATTGATTTTTTTAATAGCTCATCATCTAAGTAAAACATACTAGTTAGAGCAGTAGAGCTCAATTATTATTAGTGAAGTCAAACTCCCTATTACATAGAACAATCTACAGTAAACAACCAATTTCTTCTCTATAATATTAGTATTTAGCACTATGCGTATTATGTATTGATGATCCGCCCTTGGCTTACACAAGACTACAAGAACTATGGTATATTATAGCAAGTACGTAACAAGGGCTCAGCTGTTACTAAAGAGTCTAAAACTAAGTTATAATATCATCGTTATGAAACAAGTACTTTTATTGAAAACAACGCTTAAGCTGACTGAATTGGGACTTAACAGTCCACGTGATTCCAACGTTTAAATTGAAGGTCTTATAGGGCTTTATACATTTATTGGATGATTTGTAAATAATTGTTTTCAACGTGACCAAATATAAAACCAATTAATAAAAACGTAATAGGTACCTGTTCCATTTTTAAATAGGTATTAAAAAAGCTTCAAATAATCTATAATAATAAGCTATAAAATTAAGAAAGTAAATACTATACCAACATATAAAAACGTTTAAAAGAATAGGCACGATTTTTTCAACTGAACAAGAAGGTAAAAGTAAGATGTAAAGCCGACTACATATTTGTCAAGATGAAAATACAGTTGAAGATTAAAGCACGCTTGTGTTTCTCATTAAAATGTAAAATAAATGGACCAAATTATACAAAGCTTTCACAACAAGATGTGCACATGTTTTAATCAAACACAGCGGGGTGCAAGATTTATGAGTGTCGAATAAAGAAATCAGTGTCAAAATTACAAGACAAACGCGCTACGGTCATTATGTTCGCCATTCATCGTTACCAATTTGTGAATTTTATTGAGAAACATTGCTATGGATAAATAAATAATGTCCTCGGCTGACAAATAGTGAAAGGTGTGATTTTATACAATCCTCAACTGACATTTTGGCATGTTAAATATAAGAAACCAAAATAGAGGATTGATTTGACGCCGAAATGGAGTAGCACAAGTAGGTATCTAATAATGTCGATTTTTCAATTTTCTTTAAGAAACTTATCTGGATTTTTCATATATTTTTCATGTATGCAGTAATAATTTTTATGAAAAAATGTTTTTACACGAAGACTCGCATTATAAAATATACAGATATTTCAAATTAAAAATAAGATAACCATAATTATTTTGTCAAAATATGCAGGTGTTTGAATTAGAAAAACCGGGTCCCAGACACGGAGTGTTTACACTGAAACAAGTAAACAGCAATAACATCGATTTTATAAGAATATCGTATACGGCGAATGAAAGCAAAATGTACATACATTATGTCCAGTCTAAGCTTCAAACACATCGCAGGCTCAAGATAAAAACAACATTAAAAAAACCGCATCGGCTGATTGCACATAAGTATTGCGGATCGACGCTAAGTGACTATACAATCGTAAATCTTATATCTTATCTGTATCACTTAAACAATTTCAAACCTTATCATCTACTCATAGAGCCTACATTAGTGTAAATGGATATACCACCCACATAGCTGGAACAACGGTTTACACTAACGCAGTCTTGTAAGCGAAGTACTTGGTGTGTGTACATTTCATTTGCCGTATTATATTCATAGACTGACACTATGTGTGTAAATGCTATTAGATCAAGATTTATAAGCAACGATTATGAACAGTAAACGATTTCTAATAACAATTTATTCTTATAAATTTTGTTATGTTAAATATTATCTTCCAGGGATTGATGGATGGTATCTGGGATAAAACAATATTTTTAGAAATTCTTATTTTACAGTTTTAATGGCGGAGCTTAATTTTATTCCTTTACTCATAATAATTGTGGATGACGTTACATAAAGGAAGTACATTCTACTTCCGCATACTAATTATATTTAATGATACAATTTAGACTTGAATATATTATATTTTATATAGTGCTATGCATTGAATCGGTTCTATCGCTATGTTTGCGAAAATTGTATTATCATACAGGAAAGAGATAAGAAGTTGCCAGGAATAAAATAAAGTTGGCACAAAATAACTCTACATAGTATGTACCTAATAGGTATGAGAATCTATTCGACTATTAAGTATACCTTTATCATTTTAAAATTTATTAACTACGTTAAAATAATTATTGATTTTCATAAACAAAGCAGATACGTTCTATGTTATTTGCATATCGTGAAGTCTTTTAAAAGAAAATTCTGTATACAGTTGGGACTATAACATTTCTAGAGGTTTACGGTAGCCGGTAGATACATTGAATTTGGGTTATTCTATACTCATAGAAAATAATAAAATTATTTCCATTCTATTGAATTATAGTACCTTAATGTTCTACATATTCTTTATCAATTATCAAAAAAGAATAGACTATAGACATTAAAGACGTAGGTATAATTCCCTTTAATAGGATTTAAATAATTTTATAGAATAAATTATATAGAAATATTATGCACCTAAATCAAATTCCTACGCTTCGCTTTCGCATCCAAAAGTAAGTAGGTACCCACTACTGAAAATAATCTTGCTTTCAAAATAAGATCCTTCTCACACTTACCTTTAGACATTTCTCTGACTATTAGAAGTTAAAAAAAATTCAGAAAATAGACCCTAAAAGTGGAACAGGCGATATTATGATGGGCATTTGTTGAAACTAGTGTCACACGTCGCTCCGGGTGTAATGACGTCATATCCGCTCGATCGCGAGCGTTCCGTGTCAACGCCAGTTTCAAAATTGTTATTGGCTAACTTGCAACAAAAAATGTAGTTTCTAAGTGCATTTGCATAAAAAATTCATGTTTTAACTTCGACATCAACTTACGAACAAGATTATAAAAACGTTCGTTTTCTAAAGTTGTTGACTTTGAGGATTGAAAATTAACTTGTTAAGGAAAAACCTCTTCGTGTCACCAAGAGTTAAGAGAAATATTCCTAGATGATGCCATCCTAATTTATGTACATTCCATCCATGTACCTAAACTCTACTGTGACTCTATTTTGACTATTGCTACGTCAACAGTTAAAAATGAAAGGATCTTCAATAATAACAAGAGGAAAAAGGTATGGTATTGTGAGATATTTTATAAATAATTTGAATACAATTTGATCGAATATATGAAAACTAAAATAGAACATCTATACATATAATAAAATCGTAGGAAAGTCAAAACTGTACATTGAATATTTTTTTAAAAGAATACCTGGGCCGTGATCTATAATCGATATAGAAGCCAAAAACATAGTTTTTAGAATTTTTGTCTGTTTGTCTGTTTGTCTGTTTGTCTGTTTGTCTGTATGTTTGTCCGAGCTAATCTCGAAAAGTACTGCATAGATTGACTTCAAATTTTGCATGAATATTACTCACAGGTCGGGTGAGGCTATAGGCTACATATTATCAAGCTATCATCTACGGGGGAGGAGCTGTGAACCTTTATTTTTCTTACGTATTCCGTGTATTACGACAGCGTACAATCTAAAGACTCATGTTTAAATGTTGGTTTCGAGTAAGCCATGCTATTATCTAGCTTTACAAAATAAAAACTATGTCATTTACGTAATTTGGGCAGAGAAACAGTTTAATGAATTTAGTAGTATAAAGACAAATTAGAAACAGCGCCATCTATTAAATGTTATAAAAATCAAATCAATTTACACGTTAACTATTGGAAATTAATAATCAAATGACGCATATATAAATGTTGTTTGACAATATCTAGATTGACACTATAAAAATTATGCCATTTAAGTAACTTGGGAAGAGAAACATAGCTTAAAGAATGTAAGTTGTATAATGTTAATTTTGTAACAGCGCCATCTATGAGATTTCGTAAAAATCAAATCAATTTACATGTTAACACTACTGAACACAATGTTAAAAATTAATAATTTAAATATAATTATGTTATTTATTTATTTAACTCTTTAACCCATATCTTCCGTTCCCTATAAGATATATTTCGTGTAAATAATAAACTACATTTTTTTTAAAGTGAGGGTACCTACTTAGATGTTTATTATTTTAAGTAAAAATAGACACCATTATCTACAGTTAATCTAATGATTGTGTTCCAAAGAGTATAATAATATATTGTTGTGTTCATTAGTTACAATTTTTAAAATCTTCGTGTTTTATAAATTTACTAGCTTATACCGCCCGCGGCTTCGTCCGCTTTGTCTAAAACCTAATAAATTATGTACTATAACCTTCCTCTTGAATCAGTCTATCTATTAAAAAAACCGCATCAAAATCTGTTGCGAAGTTTTAAAGATTTAAGCATATAAAGGGACATAGGGACACAGAAAGCGACTTTTTTTATACTATGTAGTGATATTTATAAAGCAATTGAATGCCATAAAACCAAAAATATCAAATGCAATCTTCGTGTTTTGTGAATTTTCACCATCATGCGTTCCCACAAAAGGTAAGTTGTTACTTACAGGTATTTATTGAAATGAAATGAAATGAATGATTCTTTTATTATTTTGAGGTGCATTGGGAACAGAAGTTTTTGATAAAATTTTATTTGTAAGTAGCTTTTTTTATAGATTTACAGTTAACTTTTGATTTTTTATTCAATGCTAATAAAATTATATCGCCTTTGGAAGACGATTTCTGCTGATATTTTTACTACACCACTTGAAAATTGATGATTTGATGATAAAGACAGTAGCAGCGAGGATTAAGTGGAAATTAGTAATCATCCGCTTCGTCAATTTTTGACTGAAGTTAATGTCCAACGTCCAATGGTTCAATCATTGGAAGTATCTCGGGAAATTTTGGAGGATATTTTTCAGGAAGGAGAGGAGGGGCAGCCAACCACATATCAAACTACTACGTTTTAGTACCGAAAAAAATGTTATTGCCAAATGAAACGTAAATTTTGCACTCACAACTTTACAAGTAATGTTTTTATTTTGACTTTGCGGTTATCTGATTATAATATTTATCGTTATGGCTATCGACGTACCGACCGTACTGGGATCAGAGTAGGTACATGATATACAGTTCATCATCCAGGATTGCTTAGAGCATTTTCACACTGAAAAAGATGTTTTCTTTGAATCGTAGTTGCTTCATTTATTTATTTTTAATCATTTTAAATAATATGTTTTATATTTTATAAATATATCATTTTCATTATTTAAGTAGATAAAATAAATTATGTAACGGTTTTATAAGAAAACACATTATATTTGTTAGGCGACGGTGATTTCTTCCAGGCAAAAGAAATCATCTTCAGGATGGAATCATCCTGGATCATCTTCAGAATCATCTTCTGAATCATCTTCAGAATCATCTTCAGAATCATCTTCAGGATGGAATCATCATCATGGATCCAGATGGGGGTCAAGTGACGCGGGCCACGTACCACAAACATGCTTAGTTTGTGGTATCGAGCGCGAAAGATAGTCATCGTGTTTTTAGTAAAGTTACTAGGTATGTAAACTAACGTAATTTAATACTTAGGTACATATTCTATAATGGTGTGCTCAAACTGTTAATCTACATTTAATTTAGATTATTATTTGATACTAAGTAATGTAGAATTTAAACCACATTCATGTTTTCTTCAGATTTTAAGATTTTCTTATCAGAGTGTTCAATTTTAATGTAGTTAAATTTTATAAGAGACAATAATTAAGAAAATTTTAAAATAAAGTGTCACGTATTTTTTTTAAACAACGAATGACGAAAAACGACCTAATCGCGGACGAAGTCGCGGGCAACAGCTAGTATACAATAGAAATATGAAACCCACATAAATATGAACGTATTATTTGAACGACGATTCGTAACGACTTGCTCAAATATGTTCATAAATGAACGATTCCAAATAGATAAGTTCTAAAAATAAATCCTCTTTTCGTGTTTTAGAATATGTGAAGCACTTTCAACCGACGATTGACAATTTCCTCTTCATAAACCCGCTATATTTCTAGGGAATAGTCAACTGTTCAGATTGAAATAAACTAAAATGGTACGGAATGAAAAATGTATACGAATACATGGCAGTATTGAGAACAGAACTAAAATAAACGGTTCTTCGATGTTGTTTTAGTTGAATTTATTAAAATGTGTTATGAAACTCTGTAGTTTTAGTAACTACAATTTAAATGGGTGAAATTTCAAACAATGGAAACAGAATCCGATCATTTTTTCTTAACAGTTGTTGTTATTTTTTAATCAATGCACAAACAAAGGAGCAACATAAATAATATGAATGGCACAAACACTAATATTAAATATTAAAAATCCTAAACATATTGAACAAAAATATGTACTTCACGATAAAAGAAAACATTACATTTTTAATACCTATGTAGAGTTATCTTTTAAAATACTTATTGACGAACGTCTTATTAAATGTTGATTTCAATTGATACTAGTATTAGTTACGACCAAGTCGTTATTAATTGTATTTTTCAAAGAAGACCTTACTATGAATGACATTCTTGATAGCAAGCAATATCAGTCACAATCAGAATCATTAGATCAATTGCAAAGGGATGATTCCCATGCTAATGTTCAAAGTATCTAATGGTAATCCGAACCGTGCTTACTAATAATTTAATTTTAAAACGAACCAGTAAAGCTCCCATTTTTCACTAGAAACCGCGATAAATTTTCATATGAACTTCGTGAACTGGGATTAGAAACGGGATTATGCTCACGTCACGTTCAATAGAGAGCTTTAAAGTTAATTCAACTTTCGACATGACTAAGGAATATTTGCGCTTTATTTAATCACCTGCATATATTATGTAGAATGCACAGAAATGCTTAAGAATTTATTCAATTTATTTTTTAGAATAAGCTCTCAACTATTCCGAAAAAGAATATATAAAAAACAATTAAATCAAATATTTCTCAATACGCATATGATTTCACGATTTAATTACAAAATAACAGAACAAAGCACCTTATAAATAGATCCAATTTAAATGTACATTGCTCTTACTCACACAAAACAAAAGACTGATGGAATTCATTAGGAGACATTTTCAATATCCCACCCGAACAAAGTGCTCTTGTCAAAACATCAAAGAGGCAAAGCAGTACTTTCAAAAGATAATAAGATATGCCACATTTTACGTCGTCAAACTTTATCTATCACATTGTTACCCGACCCCTTCATCCCTCAAAGTTTTCAGCTAAATCTAACAGACAAGCGAATTGAAATGTTCAAGTCGAACAACCAAATACATCGCGTGATATATTCGCACGATAGAGCGCCTGCGTCACGATCCCCTTGTACAAGAAGCAATGTAACATTTAGTGAATCCTAAACGTCGATTCGTAGCCAGTGTAAAGAAGGAGCATGATCCGTTTCGCAAGATTGTCGAAGTTACGGAAACAAAGTACGTGGCCTTCGGCTTCAATAACTAAGAGTTTCCAACGTTTTGTTTAGTTTTCAATATTGTTCAACTGTGATGGTTCAACGTAAATTGAATAAAAGGTATTGAATTAACGGTAGGTATTTATAGTTACTGATGCTATGTTATCTACCTATATGCTTACATTCGAATTTTAATTTAAAAATTACAGTTTAATATAATAATTATTATAAACAAATGTTTATGTATGTATTTTTATGATCAATTCTTATATCCCACATATCAAATAAAACAATAATTTTACTACAGCATAGTAACAATATACCATAAAACAGAAAACCATAAAACATAAGACGCTTAACAAAACCTGATATCGATCACGTAAGCCATACAAGTGCATACCTAACCACAATGCTATTCCATTGACTACAAAATATTCTGTAACTTATTCCCGCTAGAGCCAAACCGCGCCAAACGATATAATATAATACCTAAACAAAGAACACAGGTCCCGGAAAACGTACACATTTGTTGTAACTGCGGAAAACGAGCAATAATATATTTTTACGACTCAAGACAATATACAATAGAAATTGTGGCGGGAAGTAAAATTAAGTGACACGCTCGCTTTATTTACGTCTGTAATGCGATTTGAGATTTTTTATTCGAAAGAAACGTTGCGGGGAGCGAATATCAAAAACTGGTTTGCGGATAAATTGAAATGTGATAACTAGCTGGGAAAATACCTGGTTTTTATGTTGATGTGCAGTGAGCGAGTACGTATGTTTGCCAACCATTTAGCAGTTTATGTTTAGCCGATAAATTTTAAAATAAGCCGCTTCTTTTACAGCTTATATGAAGATAAAAATGCGATCAATATTTTTACTCATCCGCGTCGATAGCTCATCCTTATGTATACCTCATTAAATATTAAATAATAGATAGGCCAAGTATGTTTTTGTTGTCTATATATAAAGCATTGGTAGATATTATTACACGATACAATTTCAACTCATCATTATAATTGTGTAATAAATACAAACAATATAAGACAAAGTTTCTGCAAACCCATTTAATTATTATGTGCTCAAGCTGCCATTAACGCGATCTCATTTGTTTACTTTAAAAATTCATTTGAGAATTCGTTCGAGCGTAATTGTGTATCAGGGAGAGACATCTTTATGCTAATTGCATTACTGTTTCGTTGTTGGCACAGTTTAATTAGCGAGATTTTTTCCTTACAGAGGCAAACGTGTTAACTGTTATGATATTGAAATCAATTTATGCTTTAACACCATTTTTTTTTATAATCTGGCGGTACGTAATCATCACTTTTAGGTTATATTGGCGGATTTCGTAAGACAAAATCGTTCATTAAGCTTTTGGATGTTCATTGCTGGACAAAAGAGTTCGACTAAGATCGATCACCAGACTGCATTCAACGGTAATGTGTGAGGTTGTCCCACTCGCTTTATCGATCTGATAATTGTCACAAAAAATACTCATAACTAATCTTAAATTTTTATGAAAGACTGAAACACAGGCTGTAACAACCGAATAAAAATTTAACTGAAGAGAGACTGTTAACCAAAATCTGAGGGCGTAGCTTAGGAAACCGTTAACCGATTCAGTTGGCACTTACGGAATGTTGAAGTTGTGTAAGGTTCCAAAACGGCGACATCAAACACGGTCACTCAATCATTGACAAGCGTTTGAAGTCACCTTAACAATCTACAATATTTAGTTGAACTATACCATAACTATACTCTTGACCTCTAATGGGATTAGGGTTTGGGGACTTGGATATAGTTGTGGGATACGAAACGAAGGGTTCGTTCTATGGGACCCTGAAGTATTGTTCGAAACGCGATATCACTGTGTAATTTACTTTATGTACTATATGTTATATGTACAGCTTTATTTGTCTATGTAAGTACATATATGGTAAGGTTAATCGTTATGCTTACAAAAATTAAATATGTATAAGTAAGTAAGAATTATGCCCTATAAAGGTTGTAGCGTTTTAAAGCTTTCGCTCAGCAGTTTGAAATATGATCTAATTGAACTGCTTGGCTCGTAATTTTTCTTTGGAAAAATTATTACTAAAGCTCTCGATATGTATTTTATTGTTTTTTATAAATAACTCACCATTATCGTGGAGTTTATTTTTATCCACTCTCACATTAAAAGTATTTTTTTTTTTTAATAATATGTATGCACGTTCCTACTATAATATGATATCTCGACTATTACTCAGTTGATTTAAACAATTCTTGTGTTCTTCATGATATGCGCGATTATTTTTTCTACTTTTATTAAAGCTGGAAGAGTTTTCGGCGCAATTTACATACACTCTTAAAGATTCATTCCACAAAAAAAACAGAACAATTCAAACGGATTCCAAATTTAAAATGCAATTCAATTTTTTTTTCAGCTGCCACCAATTGAGTCATCCGTGTTAACCCTGTTACAGTTAAAAGCACGTAAATTTTTATTTGCCACTGACATTGAACGGTTTGTAGCCGATGTAGTGCTTACCACCGCAAATTGGCCGGCTTATTCTCGTGGCTGGCGGCCACCGTTATAGAGTTAATTGCCGGACGACCCACACTACAATATTGCTCTAACTACATTTAATACAAACACGAACTTAGACTCTAGACTACGCTATAATATTGATGTAGGAGTTTCTCTTTTTTTTTGTAGCTGAAATCGTTGTCCCGACTTTTTTTTTGGTTGGCAAATTTTTATTATATATAGTAGTCTGTGTTGCTAGTGTAAATTATTTATAAAAAAAATTAAGTTTTTGTCGCGTTACAACTTACAATACAAACTTTCGTCGCATGTTCTTGAAAAATAGGTAGGTATATAAGAATGAATCAAAATTCAATGATTACCATTTACCAGTAGTTCATGTTAGACGCGAAAATATATACTCTCCTCAGAGTATAAGAGAATCAAATGGATCATTCATATTATATCCTTTGTCCATAAAATATTTATTTGACGGTCAACTAATATATTGTCTACATACGCATTTAATATACATACACATTGAATTACAACGCAAACAACAATCAATTCACAACACGAAAGGTTTTATTTCCGCAACGCATCTTTTATTTAATCGCAAAATCTTGTTAGCAACTATGCACAAGTTTAGATACGAAACATCGTGGTACTTTGTAATCCTGAACACTATCAAACTTAACTTGTTTCCGAACAAACTTAGCGATAAGTTTATCGATGACCCAACAAGCCAGTCATAAATTGCCTTTCTAAAGTGCGTTCCGACTTGTGAAATAAAAGTTTAAATTATGTATGTACTTAGCGAAACGTGAACAATTTGTATTCCTGTTATTGACTCTTAACCTTTTGAGTAATTAGTATGAATTAGGAGTGGTTAATGGTAAATAATTAAAGCTTGGTAGTCTACGAATAAATAACAAGTCAGACTTGTTGTTGCTGAATGTTTGTTTAATAATAATTTACTGGACAAATTATCGCACTAGTATAATAACATAGGGAATCTCTTGTGTTTTCCTATTAGGTAAAATAACAAACTTACAAAATATAGGTTATAAATAGGATTTCCTAATATGAGTTACTAATGGGAAAATTAACAAGAATTGGGTATAAATTACGTTACAACTATGTATTATCATTTTTAAATTAGCTAGGACTAACTGTTTTCTTTATTGTGGTCACCAGACCACAATAAAAAATATTTACTGATGATTATAAAAATCTGTTAATAACATCAAAAATATTAAAATTTAAAACATTTAATATCACATCATTAATAAGTCCGCCAACACGAAATACGCACGCACATCGCTACGGAGTCGCCTCAAAAACTTTGGTAATGTCAATATACTTATGACAACTTTTAAGATGACGTAAGCTAATGTAGGCAACTGACGTCACGGCCTTGTTCAACAAACCATTATAATCTGGAGGCCGATTGTCTCGCAACCAATGCCGTTTTATTTCATTACCAACTTGTTTTACCGACTATCTAATTCTTCACAGATCTATAAAATATAAATGCTTGGAAAATGAAAGCTATTTCGTAATCATGATGTTCTTTAAGTATTATTTCATTATTGTGACCTTTCAAATAGGTACTTTATGGAGATCTGAATACAACATTTGATCGGTAATTAAATTGAAATCCGATAAATATTACATGATGAACATTTTGACGATGTATGGCGTTGCCACAGATTTATTCCATATCCTTTATTCTAAGTAGATCTTCTTATAAAGAATAAATTTGAAAATTTATGCGGGTGTCACGAAAAAAAACTTTCAGAAGGTTTGATTTTCCGTTAGCTTGTAAATTACCTTTTTTGTTTCAGTTAATTTGCAAAAACTCTAATTGACTATCATTTTAACCTTCCGTATTGATTACTTAATGTTCGAGACACATCCATAAAAACCGTGCAGTTTTTTTGGACAAGCAAGTAGAGGGAGAAATTTATCGTACCTACAACTAATATTTTTCATTTATATTCTTGTTTAATTAAACATACAGCTGAAAATAAAAATGATGCTTTAAAATTAGACGTGATCGTGATGTGTATTTTTAACTAATGAATCCTGTTTTGGACAGACGAGATAATTTTGATAGTGCTTATCTCTATGTGATTACAATTCAGGTACATTTTTCATAAATAACGTACAATACCCAATTATTATCTTTCTTTGGTTATCCACACTGACTGAAGAAATAAAATATAAAATATTTTTTTAGAAATGGATATTTGATAGCAATTTAAATATCAGTTTATAATGATGGCATAAAGAACGCTCCGAAATTACAACTCGTAAGTTCGTAACTTGGTTCGTAAATCAGGCGTGTGACGACGACATGATGACTTATAAGATATGCCTACGTCAAGTTAAACATATGTAAATTAAAAAGATAAACAATATTTTACTTAAATCAGTACAAAATTAATTATTTCAATACACGTGTTTTACACGAAATAATAACATAATCTGGTAGTAGAACTTTAATGTGTCAATTTTGTGGTTCAGATACAACTTGAAATATCAGAAAAATAAAACAAATTGGTAAGAAATTTAAATACATGTTTCGGTGAGGTAATAAAGTGTATAAGTGACATGATGTTTGCCTTTCGATGACATAAATAGCCTATAACTTTTAGTTATGCAAATATTACCTATATAAAATATACTTTTATTAATACATTTTGTTATTATAGAACTTACGTTGAATATTAATATTATTTTTAGCTATTTTATTAGTTTTATTAAACTCGCTCTAGCAGGTAGAGCAAATCGTATTGCTTTCCGATCCTGACACGTTCCTATTACGGTCATAGTATGATACGTTGTAGTGGGTAGTCCTTAAGTGCTATAAAATACCATTTCTATTCATTATTTATTCCTTGTACTTCACACGTAATTTAAATACCCGTTGGTTTTCAAGTGACAATTTGAGTCAGTAATCCAATTAAGGCCGCAGATAGCGAGTGTGCAAACATACACTTAATATATAAGTTATGCCTCTTAACATGAAATTAACCCTTATAATGAAAACCACATCACGCTCACTTAAGTTAATTTAGTCCATAAAATGTTATTAATACTCGTGCATAATTGCTTTTAAACACGTCGCCTATATTTGTATTGCATTATTTTAATATGTTCCTTTTTTAATTTTAATACCCACTTTCAGCGGTTGGTAATAGCATATTTTGTCGATAAATCAAAATGTTTACAGCAATTACGCTTTTATTGAATTGCATGTTTAGTATGTATACAATATTTATTGGAATAGGTTGCAGTATTTGTACTTTTTTGTTGAAAGATGTAAAATAAAAAAGATAACAAATCACAAGTAAAAATTGGACGTAGGAACTACTCAGGTTGCAGAGTGGAGAATATTATATAATTATTTTATGAATATTGTTTTCGAAGGTATATCATTATGTAAAAGTAAGTAGGTGTGTTACATATTGCTTATTTTTATTTGTCTCTAATGTTTATTCGCTTTATTCTTACCTATAAAAAGCCACCTATAAAAACGAAAAAAACAATATTATGTCTAAATAAATCATGGAAGTTTATTTACCAGCTAATAAATAAAACAAAGTCTATACAATAAGACATAGATCAACGCAAGCCCGCTAAAACTAGATGTAATACGGTCGAAGATAATATCGTAATATCTATTATGTATAAGATACTGGCAATAGTAATAAATCTTCACTTTGCTAAAGGCAATCTATTCGATCTGGTACAAGCCCTAACATCATTCATTGATTGTCGAACCCATAAACAATACTTAATCGACACTAAACTCAATACAGCAGTTAATTATTGTACAAATAATATTTAAACTTCATAATATAAAGCTGAAAAGTTTGTTTGAACGCGCTAATCTCAGGAACTACTGGTCCGATTTGAAAAATTATTTCAATGTTAGATATACCATTTATCGAGGACGGCTTTAAACTATATAGGCTACATATCATTACGCTAAGGCCAACATGAATGGAGCCACGCGGGTGAAACCGCGGAGCAAAGCTAGTTAAGTACAAATAATATAATTGTATATTAAAATGCGGTGTGGTGATAATTAGTGTTATTTCGAGTTTTGATAAAGGTTAATTGTGAGTATTCTACACGTGTCTGGAGTAAAAGAGATTAGATTCAAAGCGATCTATAAATATACCTACTAATTATACTGTGCCGACGTTTGGAGTCAAGTACGGACAAATTATTATAATGAATAAGGAATACATATATATAGCGTATTCAGATATTTGAACTCTCCCACGTAAGATGTAATAATTGAAAACATATTTATATGACTAACCTATTTGTATTTTGTATGAATATTGAATTATTTATTTTCAATTTGGTAGGCAAGAGTAAGAAACTATAGTGATTTATCGCGAAATATTATGAAATGCGAAAGGACTGCTCGGTTTTGTCAGAATTTTATTGTTATGTTGCTCAGGATTTTCTCGATAGCGAACAATTTTCTACATATTTTCAGTATAAGATAAATTTTGCTCCGGAAAATTTATACCTGCAACCTGGATATTGAATTTACACTCATACTCAAGATAATGTGAATATTTTTGAATAAAGTGTTATTTTCTATAGACTTTTTTAACTTTTCTAAAGAGTACATGAACTTATCCATTTTTGTGAAGTAAAGCAAATATTATTCAGTAAGTGTCAAAACTTAGTATGGAATTAGTGAGTACTTGAAAACGAAGAGAAGAAGATCAAACTATATGAGCTTATCTTTAAGAAAACAAACAAAGGCATTTACAACTTCGCTCAAACGTAACTCATAAATGCTGATGCATGGAATTTTCACATTAAAAGCGATAGGAGCCATAAAATAAACAAGAAGTACGTTTACCATATGAGTCAATTATTCTTGCGGATATTCAAAAGCCGATATCTATTTCGTTTATAGTTTAATGAAGACGCTTCAACGTCTGTATAATTAAGCAATCAACGTTCAGTCTTGCACGGGACTATAAATAAATTCTTATTATGTTATAAATAACCGGGCAAATTGACGTCGCTTTAGAGATATTATCGATGAATATTTTTGCCCTTAATCTTGTTTGCTTGTTCAATTATCTTTAAGTAATTGATTTCTTGGTATTCTGTTTTTAAGGAACAATTTATAGAGGATAACGTTATTTTCTATATCTGTTTCAATTATCAGTTGATATTATTTTATGACTATTTTTAAACCTGATGATTTGTCCGGTCTTTCTATATTTTAGCTGTATTGATAAAAATTATGTAAATGTATAAAATTTCTAAATGTTTGTCATTTTATGAGGTGTAAAATGGCAAAATAAATCAATTTCAATCCATGTGAATGAATGATGTTTAAATTAATTCATTCGAGTAAATATTGTGAATGAAGCCAATGATCAAGTGATTTATATAATTACACAATCACAGAGTATTACAGGCCAATTGAAACCCATCCTAAGCTTGTTTATGTAATTTCCGCTTAAATGCTATCGTATCTCGAAACCGTACAAAGTATAAACATCGCTTTGATCATCTGCCGATTTTCCCACAACGATTTCTCTTTAGCTATGAACAGTTAATTAATTTTGAATTCTTTTCCAAGAAATCTTGGTTTGCGATCTTCGTTCTTGTTAAGTCTCTAAGTGCAGTTGATAACTTTTGATTGGGACGCTGGGGATCTTCAGAGTCTCACAATGTAATAAAGAAACGGAAAATGGTTCCTCTTTCAGGACTTTTCTGCATTCTACTGTAAGACACGGAGAACGATGAATCTATTTTTGTCTAGAGCAGGAATTAGGAATCGAACTCACGCCAACATTGATTTTCGCACTTCAGTTTGATTTTCCGTGATAAATATCGCGTTTTATTGTTTCCACCACTATTTTTAATGGCCATGTTACAAAGTTGTTTGTTTTACCTACTACGTAAAGTTTAATTTTTTACTTTGAAAGAAAAATTACTCTTCTTAACAATAACAAGCATGTAATAAAGTAATATTAATAGTAAAAAATAAACCTACATGATTTTTGGCTTTCAAAAGCACACAATTTACGGTGAAAATAAAACGGGCAGTTGCGAAGTTTTATTAAGTTACTCTTTTCTCTATACGGTGCGGGGAAATTAATAAAGCAATTTGCTTTTTATTCAGCAAACAACCTGTTTTAATATTGTCCAAAGTGAACAATATATCATGAAGTTGTTAAAATACATTTACAATTACTTAAGCACGCTACAGCAGTTACGTTCTAGGTAATTATTACTTATAGCTTGTGATTCCCCGAAAAAGTTAAAAACTTAATTGTATGAACACGACATTCCTATTTACTTATGACATTTATATATCCCATAATTATAGTTTCCACCTTTAGTTTATTTAACAATAAATTGTTTCGAAATAATTACGTACGTACCTACATTATAGGTACCTATTTACGTACCCGACTAATGAAACGTAGTTTGATACTGACATTGAGACAAAAATTTGTATTCACAATTATTTCTTTTGAGTTTTTTAGGATTGTAGAGAATTAATTAAATTCCTCAAAACGAAAACGGGCAATCATAACATAATCAAGTTACCGCCATAATTAGGTACATCGTTTCGGAGTTGAAGAAGTATGAATGCGCCCGACGATTGATATTACTGGTCAGTATTGTCAAACGTTTGCCCGACAATAAAACATAGATAGTCAATATCGAATCGCAGTGAGTCAGCAAATAAAGCGTCGATAAAATACAGTTAATGTTTGAGTTGGAGTCCGGCAAACAGTTTCGAAGTGACAAACGAGGTAGAGAGATTTGCCCGGCGGTTTCGAATAACTGAAACTTAAAGCCAATTCGCTCCAAACGTGTTAGTTCATTCAAACTTTGCTATCGACTTTCTTTTAAATAGCGATGCTTTCGTGCCAGTAATGAGTAAATCAACACTAGTGCATTTTACGTCATTTGTTAAATATGCCACTGAATTAAAATAAGTTATTAGTATAATTGATTAATTCTTATGATGATAAGATTAAAAAATACTTGTTTTAAAAAATAATACGTAAATACCAGTTTGAACTAGATTTTAAATCAATATTCGACGATGCAGACAGAATCGATCGCCTTTTATCAAGATTTGGGATCAAATTCCACTTCACGGTTGTTTTATTTTTTTATTCTCTTGTTATTTTAAAATTTAAGGGTTCTGAGAACACTTCCTTATGATAAGGAAGTCTTGATATAAATATTTTTCTCTACAAAAGCTTATTATTTCTTGTAGGTAGTTCTCGAAACACATTGATTTAGCTATTTTTCTATTTATAAATACTATATAAGCATTTATTGCTATCTATTCTAAGCTTTCTGCTCTAGCAAAGATAGTATTCTTTACAACCTCATACAATTTTCAATGCTTTCACTATTTCCCTTTTCGCTTCCGTTTCTAATTTTAATTCTTTATTTTCTTTTCGTTTCTAAATATGTATCTTGATTCGCTAGTAACGACCAGATTTAATTTAATGTAGTGATACGATAGTCATCCGTCAGTAAAATATATGTAGATATGTATACACGTATGTAAATAAAAAAAATAAAAAATAAGGAAAAATACATAATATCTACACAATTTCTAATAAAGCATATTTATCAGTTGAATGTTTAATTTTTCCTTAGATAGGTAGGTACTTGTGACTAAATGGCAATAATATTTACGATTTTCTCTCTAATCTTAAATTATTCCACATGTTTTTAATTGTTAGATTATACATTTTAAACATCCAATATGAATTAATTTCAAATTCTAAATCTGGTTATAACATAAAGACAATTCTACAGAAAAAGTGATGCATCGTATCTCCCCTCGATGAAAATGTGCCTAAATCTGAAACCGGAAGACTAAAGACGTTGAGGAGTATTAAACAATTACAAACTTATGCAGCAGATTAATATCGGAAGATAATCTAAAAGCCGTCAGGCCACCGTTTGATCAACGACGTAAACTTTCTCAATGATACCTCATAAATTTCCAAAGAGCCCGCAAATTTTAAACTTAAAGCTTTATAACGATGAATAAAATGTGTCGGGAGTGTATGAAGTTTTCTTGTTAACTTTTCATTAATTGCCCGAGGCCGGTCTGAATTTTATAATACACTTGGCAGCGGCTGGCTTTGCGGAATGCGGTTCAAACTGCGACTATGCATATAATGTGACAATAATTGAAAGTCATCATAAGAATTACAATAGGACTATAGTTTGCATATTTATGAAGTCTATAATAATACGTTCATAATACGATATGGCATGAAAATAAATTACATTTTGTTTAAATTCGAAATATATCGTGAGATCTAAAATAAACCTATGAGGAAGTCAGCGCTTCACTCTTCCTTATTAGTTAATCACTGTATAAATAGCTAGATTGAATAAAGCCAACTTCATAAGCTGAATTATAGTTTTGGCGGAATTTGCTAAAAGCTTGTACCAAAAACTATTTACAGACTCAATGTTTGGACCACATTCCTAAAAGTTTGTATAGAAGTTAGTAACGAATTTGCTTTATGCTGTTAATAACTTTAAAATAAATATACTTGGAGTTTTGAAATGTTTAAATTAATTAATTCGTGTTAATTTTTGTAATAAAATTTTTATCCTTTTATAAGTAGTTACTTATTTAAAAGTTTAATTAATGTAATTGACGCGAAAATGTTAAGTAGATACAAAAAAAAAATGTTGTTTGTTCATGTAATTGCAGGTACACATAAAATGTTTTATTCAAAGTGAATCCTGAACAAAGATTAATTATTTAAAGTATTTACGGACTCGAATGAGTAAATTAGTAAGTTAAAGAAGGTAATAGGATACCAATATATTATTATTTGCTCAAACAATTTTTTCACAGTGTCAACGTTAATAAAACCGCAAATATAAAAGTAAAACAATAAAAACGCAAGCTATAACGCAAAGGTAAATAGTTATAAAAGGGAATAGCTACACCGAACTCGATTGTCGTACAAACGAGTATGAAAATAAAACGCGTAAATCGCGATCGGAACTCTTGTCTTTTAGCGCCGAGAGTTTTAACTCTTCGGATTTATTTTAAGGGCAACGGTGGGGAAAAGGCATTAAAGTTTACAACAAAGCATCAACAAGTTAGCCGCGAAATAGAATGCTCAGTTTGTGTCTGTGCGCGACAAATAAGACGTTGATATACGGCGTTTCTGCCAACTTAAATACAATTTAATTGTTCGCTTTTTGTTCACAATTACTGAATTTAATGAGGCTATATACCTACCTATATAGGTGGGCCGTGTGTGTTTACACCCCGTGTTTGCCGTCTATGCTAAGAGCCGGTATAATAATCGTTAGCAATATTGTTTTCAAGGCAATGAAGCTTCTAGTATCTTGTAACATGTTGTTCTTAATGGTTGAATTAAATGAACGCAACACCTTGAACGTATACATCTACTAAATCTACGTCTTTTACAATTTAGTTGTTCACTTACATGCATATAAAATTATATTATATTCTTTGCGCTGTGTTTCGCGAACCAGACGCTTGAAAAATAATTGTTACTTTAAAGTAAAGACTTTTATTTTACTTTTAATTTAGGAACTACTTGACGAGACGACTTCGTTCCGTCGTGTCCAATGTTTTGAAGCCGTATATTTTTTTTATAAAATTTATATACGTATTATCTAACCTGGCTTTGTTTGAAATAAATCGCTAATACCTACACGAATAATACAGAGCACCTACATTTGCTTACATATTATATATAGTGTAACCTTATGGTAAAAAATAAATTGTTATTGTTGAAATTAATTATTAAGTATATATGCACAATAAAGCATTAATTAATTCATTATGTTTTATATTGTCTGTAAATTACTGTACACATTACATAGTCTATAAGTTAAGTGATTGAAAATAAACGATCAACTCAAACTTGTTTACCGAAGACCAAACTAAACAAAACTTAGCGTAATGTTGTATACGTAACGAGATATGATTGTGACAACTTTACATACAAAGTGTGTACACCAGCCACCACAAGTACGCTCCCACAGTGAACTCCTCAGGCATTCAGCCAAGTAACAAAACTTTCTAACTTCTATATTAATTAACTACTCGGCGGTTATGTTAAATTATCATAATATGGTTAGCATGCACACTATATTTAAGTGTCGTTTTTAAACTATTTTGTTAGTGTAGAGGTTGTTTTTTAGCTGTAGTTGTCAGGACCTAAAGTTTGTGACTGCAACACCAGAAGCTTTTCATATTTATTTATACAATTTTCCACAGTTTTTGATAATTCTCTTCTTACGATACATTAGATAAGACCAATGTCTTCTTATTCATACTCAGGCTTTAAACTGTAATTTTACCGTGAATACGAATATATAGATAATAAATTTAAAGATAATTCAAAAAATAAATAAAATTCTTTGTATCTAAAAATATGAACCTAAGATATACTAGCAACCCAAAATACCCTGATAATAATGGCTTATTCCAAAACGTTATGATATTTCATGAACATAAACAATTTCAAACCCAATCAAACTGTAATGGTGGCCATACACCATACTTCCTATCGTCCATTCAGCATGACGCTACCGATTGGATCAGTTAGAACTGACCATGTGTGGGAGTGGATTGGCATTATTTGGCATGATAGCTGTTATACTTGACGGAACAATCGAATTTCGATTCTTTTGGCTTGATCATGGCGATTGGATCATGTCGATTGGACCGTGTGTGGCGGTATGCGATCTTCACTTCAGTCTGGTCAAGATTTTTCGTCTAAGCTGAAGCATAGGTTCTTCGCTTGCTTGGTCGATAAATATGAAAGTCAACGCGGTTACGGATTTGGATATGATTTGTTTGGGAGATAGATGAAGTATGTACCAGATTACTTAACACATTAGGTACTTCTCATTAAATAGGTGTATATATATTTATAACAACAATCTTCCCGGCTTATAATCCTTTTTTTGTTTCATTTTTACGAATAAAACGCCCAAAACGGCTAAAACATCGTCGTCTGTCACCGGTGACGCCATGGCTTCAACTGAACGTTGCTGCCGATTGGACAATTCAAACGTTGTGTGTGTGGTCTCTATGGACTAACTGCAGATTGGATCAAGCTGCAGCGTCATGCCGATTGGACGATAGAAAGTATGGTGTATGGCCAGCATAAACCATTCTTCCAATTTATTTGATGAAGTATAAAAATTGACAATCGCTCCAAGATCAGAATCTTGTTTGCTAAAACGAATGTCCGTTACCGATATCGGATAAAACGTTCAACTAACCGTATTAGAGGCCAGGTAGCTCCAACTTAACGTTTAGATAAATATCTTCAAATGGTCCTGGTAATCTGTTGAGAGCGATCGATTTGTTAACAATACAAATGACTTAATATAATGGTTACAGTTTAGATCTGTGTGGGTGTTTGGAAATTAGGTCACGCTCGCAGTGGGGTGGAACTAGACCTTGTAATAGCGTAGATTTAGGTACCTACATATATTAATTATTATTTATTTTTTGATCCTCAATTTGTTAATTACGAACCAGTGTTAAAACTATTTTTTAACTCAACCACCTATTCGAAATGTTGCTTCCAAATTACTCGTCCTTATGAGGGGTGTGTATTGTTTACCTTACGAGACATGGGTTATTGCCCTTTAGATAGATTAAAAATAAACGGCCTTCATGATTTATAATGGAAAAATTCTTAGCGTCAAACGTTACCGTGTGTTAAAAACGTTACAGATTTACGGTAAGAAATACCGATCTTATTATCGGGCTTTAGCTGTATTAAAAGCTACTAAGGCGAGAAGGCATTACACTATGAGTGCCTGAGTTCATGTTTATATTGAATTTCTTATTTGAGTTTTTATCGCTATGTTCTCTCTTGAGTTTCCTAAACTTGTACTTTTCCAATGCTAACACTTATAATACTGATAAATGTAAGGGTCGGATTTTAACAAAGATATAGGTAATATGTTGTAAATGTATATAAAACGAATTTACGACCTCTATACTCATTAAATAGTACATCTTGTACATAAAATGCAGAAATACATTTGAATCGTACAACCGTGTGCATGACAGTAATCGTCCCAACTCCCAACACGGGTTCACAAGGGTCGAGTTTGTTTGGACATCAAGTGCCGGCCCTATCCGATGTTTGATTGCCACAATTGTTTTAGGAGACTAGATAACTCTTATCTGGATAGCCGCAAAGCCTTTCTGATTTTCAAGAGTAAATACAGATTTGTAGCTGTAATGGGCTGGTTGATTTGTTTAGGGGATGATGCAGACCTCTAAAGCGTTATACATACATATTACACATACCTACCTATGGATTTACCTTATGAGTTGTCGTTTCTTTGTCTTGTACTAAATTATACCTACCTACAGTAGGTATAATTTATGAAGATTCCATGTACCTACATACATTGTACTTTATAAATATAGGTATGTAGGTATATTAAAAACGGATTCTTACTATCATTTCAAGTGAAGAACAGAACATTAATTTCGAGATCGATGATAATAAACGTAAAAAACACTGCAACTGCTGCAGCAAGCATGCTTTAATTCAAATAACTACTTACATACAATAATTATATTAAATCTCAAATATAATCCTCAATTTTCAGCCGCGGATTCATTATTGTAATTAATGAAATTAAAAATAAGGCGCCTATTTTCAATTCATAAACCGATTTTACGATTAATACGCGGGAAAACATTGTTCATAAAACGCTTATTACACAAACGAAAATAAATTTATTTGCTAAAAGGAAGATAGAATTTTAATATTTTTCCAGGCTTACCTTGGATTCGGTTTAAATACCTTTTTATTGGAATAAATAGGTATTCAGATAAAAATCTTAAGCCACAATCTAAAATTTATGCATTGCAAAGTTAGAAGAAATAAAATAATAGTTTATAAAACGTAACATAAATTATCGTATGAGTATAAGCTGTTAGTTCGATACAAATTAAATTAATATTAATTAAGTATATAAATACTTCAGTTAACACCGTCTGTGTAATTAGAAATTGATAGTTAAAATAATCAAAGCTTATCTATTGCGAACATTTAATTAGATAATTTACTATAATATACATCTTATTTATAACCAGTAAATGTGTATTTGAATTCCACACACAAGCACAGTTGAAAAACTTTTATATATTTTTACGCGGCACAGCCACTAAGGCCTACAAATAAAAATAATAAACATTAAAATCAAATCAATAAAAAATCCTGGTTCCCTATACGCATATAGAATATAATAAAGTATCACAAATAAAGCACACATACACACGAAAGTCAGTAGGTACGCACACAAGCCAAACCAACAACAGATCAATTTGACACGAGCCACATCAACTCAGGCCAGAATACGTCAATTTATTATTTATCATCTCTCCATCCTCTGTAATACTGCTATAAATTCATATCAGATTCTCCAGGACCCTAATCTCTAATTGCGGACTGACGACAAATGGAAGCGTTAATAATTAATTGTTGTTTAATCTGATAACAGACATTTAAAGCTATCGCCGAACGATCTCATTTACCTTTATCAGTTTCCACCCGTTTGTACATGCTAATAACTACTTAATTGATTATATGAATGGCATTTTAATATAGTAATTAGTTTAATATGTTGATTGTTGAATTAAATAGCAGATGTATGGATAGATTTAAGATTAAAAGATGCATGAAACGCTCGATAGTATTTGTGGGTTGTAGTGGTTAGTGGTTACGTAGCTCTACTCAATTAGGTTGATAGACATAATAAATAATAATCGATATCAATGGATATTACATTAATGGAAAAAAGCAACAAATACCTATGTTTTATGTAAGGTTAATTAATTGTGAAACTATACACTCAATATTATATTACATCGTTCTTGGAACCGCATTTACAGCCGTATATGAAATAAAATTAACATATTTTCCACGATAAAGCATTGATAAAGCTATTTCAAATATCATTTTTATTCAATTCCGAGAGCCTGAAGCGCAACAAAGTTTCATAGAAACAATAGAAACATACGATGAAAGCGAAAATAGTTTAAAACGTGATTGTAAATACGCGTTGTTTGTAAATGTTTTATTGAGTGTTTTAGGCAGTTTCATCAACAGCATAATGACCCTTCACAAAGTTTATAGGTTCAAAATTTTCAGTACAAAATATAATGCTAAAATGTCATACGTTTAACGAAGCAAAATCATCTAGTAGAACAAAATAAGAGAAAAACAGTTGACCCGTTGCACAACGCTACGGTTCGATTTTAGTACAATAGAGACGTTGTTTGAGCGATGCTTGAGCTTTTCATATGAAATAAAAATTCACGCAATAACTATTAAAATAATGTGCCTACATCGTGCGAGATAATTATAAATGATTTTGTGGCGTCAGATTTCGCTTTTCGAAATTGCTTGATGAACGCTCTCCGTTTATTTTTTATTGATATTTTATGACAGGTGAAAGCTAAATGATAATTTCATACGCGTTCAGCTGAAGCCGCGGAATGTACAGGCTTAAGTTTTTTTACGAAAATGTACTAGTAATTGAATATTGAGAAAGAGGATTTGGAAACAAACATTAAGATGCTGACAATAGTTAGATATATATCAAAGCTTTTGTAAGTTGTAGTTAAAGTGATAGTTATTATTGAATTCGAAGAAATACTTATTTATATGTACTTTATGTTTTTGAAAGCACATAAATATTAAAATTAATAGTATGATGGAAAATGGGAATAAAAAAAGAAGTGACCTTTTATTGCAAAATATTCTCGGTAATTTTATGAATTTTCTATAATAATGTTCCTTCTACAGGTTTGATGGAAGCATAAAGGTTTCCAAGAGTTGCAAATTATATACTTCGGAGAAACGTAGCAGGCACGTTAAAAATAGCGTAAACTGAGAGCTTATTCCCTGATATCACAAAAAATAATACAGTTTAGGTAACTATAGATACTAACCAATATGGGAATCTATATATATTAAAAATGACACCCGTTTCGCGTTGTCACGGCATCACTTGTGAACGGCTGAACCGATTTCGATAATTTTTTTCTTATTATATTCCTTGAAGTACGAGGATGGTTCTTATGTAGAGAAAACGTAAATATGTACCATGGGCGAAGCCGGGGTGGACCGCTAGTTTTATATATAAATATTAGCTTCCTAATTTATTTTAAAACGAAAGTGAAATATAATTATTACAATTATCGTATGCTGGGGTAATTTTTCAAATTGATTGACAAATAGACATAAAGGATTTCCTTAGACAAGAAAGGAAAATAAACTTAACGTTGTAATAAACATGTACACATTATTATTTAAGCACGCAGCCTGCAGGATTTATCTACCTTCAACAATAAAGAAAATAAATGTATTTACTCAGTAAGGCGATAAACTAAGCGAATAAATGAAAGCCTCTAAATATGTAAAGTGATGTACGGAAGGGATTCCATCTCCATTCATACAGATTCCATAAACGCGTAATCACATTGCATTATTTATGGTAAACACAAAAAGCATGAAAATATATTGCCAACGTTAAGCGTAAGCTCCGACAAAACACCCTGATAACTTCGGAGCTTTATCCTCTAACAGAATAATTATTTATTTGTAAACCGCTTCAACAAGTCTCAAAATCTTCATTGAAGCTGATTACTGCGAAACCTTTTATTTAATTTCAATTAAGACAGATCTCTATCGCGGAAGTACGTTTTTGCGAAGTCGTATTGTGGTTTAGCTTTCGAAGATTTTAATATCGTGAGAAGTTTAAAGTGTATTTTAATGATAAAATGCAAGGTTTTTGCGATCGATTTTCCATTGTTTGAGGAAGTTTAATGTCAAATAGATTGTATTCTGTGAGGATCTTTAATAGAGATAGACTATTGGGATCACTTACTCAAACAATTGACTACATTGTTTGATAAAGCCTGTATCGAACGGCAAACAGAGGTCTTATGTGTGCTTTAATTATAGAGCTTGGTTGATTGTTAGTGAAATAATAATATTGGTTACTTCTTTGCGTGTGTTTGTTTCCAAAACATCTTGCTTTATCATAATCGTTGTATTTAGCTTGACAGGGTCTTTTAACTCAAGCTTTCTTGTTCTTAATTAAGAAGTATTAATGTTCTTCTTTGCATAATTACTTTACGTCGTTAATATGTGTACTTAGTTATTATGCGGGATCTTCAAATTTGTAAATATTGTTAAAGATTTTTTGGAAAATTTATATACGTAATGTACTTTCGCTGAATATAATATATGGCGCTGTGGTTTTACTTTCTATTACCTATTAGATGTAGGAACACAGCTTGATAACAAAACAAAGCCCATAAACGTGTGAATAATTTATAGAAGGGAGGTTCTTGATTGTTTTTCGGGTCAAGCTTGACTGAACTTCTTTCCAATTAAATCCTTTGAAACCAAGCGTTCTTGGTTTAAACAGAGTATTTATTGGATTTCGTAACAATATTTAGCTACAAATGTTACAGACCCTTTGTTTGTCATCATTTTGTCTCGTACATAAAAATGAACTAACATGATAGAACATGTTTACATTATTATCCACATTAACTGAGATCGAATAGATAGAAATGGCCATGATCTACTTTAAACAATAATAAGATTTATCTCCGGCTGTACTCACTCTATTTATTTACAAAGAAGGTTGTGGAACACCGTGACTGAGGAACTAATATTCCTGAATCGTGATGCAGTTTTAGATCTAATTTATCCGAAGCACTCGTAAACACAATGAGGTGTCGGCGTAGCATCGCCCACGAGACACCCCACGTGCGACTCGGGCGGGCACCAACAGTGTAACTGCGCGGCTCGGATGCGCAGATGCCCTTAATATTACCCTCCTATTAATACTACCTACCGACCCTTTAAACAAAGAAATTTCAATCAATTGAGGTCAAATTCTCGCGCTATGCCCTCGGACCCCAACAATCCCATAAAACTACCTTAAGCATACTTTCCGAACACTTAGACTATGCTTGTGGTTTTAACACTGGCATATGACGCGGCAAAAGAAGAAAAACGCGCAATATGCGTCAAAAGAGGACGGATATATAGCGATTAAATGCCCGCCAGAACGGGATAGACTCAGTCATTTTGTAAGCTGATAACCAGAGGCAGTGAACAGAGCGAGGGGAACCATATTCTGGCGCGACTCTGCATGAACATAATAAATTAAGATTCAATTTTACAAGCCATTCTGTGTGCCACTATATCGTTTTCGATTCAAAAGCTCTATGCGATTATGTTTTGGCACACGGCTTGCTATTATGACTCTACATGACTCTACATTGTTAATTAGAAAGTCTTATAAGAAGTCACGTTACGTTCTCATTCTAATTGAGAAACATTCTATGCAATATTTTGATTATATTGACTCTTCGTGTATTACAGAAGTCTTTGTTATTGAAAATATTTATATTACAATAAACATAAAAGAGTCGAGGAAAACGTTTCGTAATATCGGGGCAGTCTCGAGGTCTCTAATTTCATGACTCGTGTATTAAAATGAGATTTTGAATACTAAAAGCTTCACAGACTGCAACTAATCATTATGTTCTAATTGTCTTCAAGGTTATATCTCATAGTTACATATGCCTCGTCCTAAAAGAGATTGAAAACTTAAAAGAAGCATGCACGAAACGAGTTTTGTGCGTTCCTTTTGTTCATTTATTACAGGCAACTAGTTTGCATTACGAATTAAGATGTTACCTATACGTCCATGGAAATGCAATGCAATCCATCATTGGATCCTCGCGGACGGTCGCGACACGCACACGCGGCGGCCAGGCGCACACTAGCGCACCGCACCTCCTCACGCGAAGGGAAAATCTTCACACACGACACAGATAAACATGTCAACTGCTAGACATTGTTACCCTAAAGTCTTGCGTTATTCACCACTAAATCACTATTACGCACATATTATAACACAAACAGCACACGATAACACAGAAACACACAATAATTTCGCAACAACACTCGCGTCCGAGTCACGAAGACGAGCGTTTCGATAAAAATACGCGTAGATGTTATAGTGTCGATTCGGCGACTGTGCTCCCCGCCCTGTTCCAGAGGCGAATGGCGGCGCCATATTGAATGTTACTTAGAGACCGCACAGTGGCGCATCTAGCGGCGAACGGCGGAACAACCGCGCGGTTCAACTTTGAGGTTAAATGTTTTGACACGTATATAACTCAAATAACAAGAGCAAACTTACAAAAAAAATATTATTAATCAGTATTGATCTCCTAACATAAACAGTAAAGTTTAAATAGCAAAATTTTATTCAGTTTTGAGAACTCTTATTTCTATGTAGAGTTTCATGTAAACTGCATCACCAGGTAATTCCGCATGTTTCCGATAGAGAGCGCTAGTCTAGTATAGAGATAAATGTATAAAAACTTTTCAATTTTGAATAATTCTTTATCGAAACACCGAAAAAAGCTTTTCATAAATACTTATCGTAATTTTCCGTTTGTAATATACCTTATATATTTTAATCTTAATATTTATGTGCACTTGTAGCGCATACCATATAATGTAGAGTTCGAATAAAGTTTTATAAGCAATATCGGTATGTACAATATTTTTTTGAGCTTTATTTGAAAAACGCAAAAACTAACATAAAATCAGCTTAATTTTGATAGTTTATTTGTAATGTAAACATGCCATTGTAATGTTTATTTTCATGAATGCAGACCTGTTACGTCAATTAATTTCGTTTCATTAATTCTGTGAAAAAATCTCAATTCATTACACTCTTATGTATAAAATAATATGTTACTTTTAAGCTTAAAATTTCCCATTATTTTGTAGCATAACAATAGCTTTATTGAAGAAAATAAATTAAAATACAAATATTAGTAAAAGCTTTAAGGAAATCGAGCTTTCGATGCGCCTTTGTAACAATTTTTTTTTATATTATCATTATCATATTAGCATAGTTAATATATTATGTAGTGGATATAGGTAACTATTATTATTATATATTAGCTAAAAGGTAGATCAAAACGACTGTACTTGAATAAAATTATAATATAGCCTGATTTTCTTTTACTAAATTAAATACTTTGTAGTTAACATTTAGACATAATCTATATCCATACAACACTTCAACTAAATCTTTTCGATAATTTTCATGCAACAACCTTATAACATGCATCATTGGCTTGTACAACTATTTATAAATTTATAATACATATCGATGTTTGTAAAACCAAGAAAATGTTTCATTTTTTTACCATTTTATCGGGACAAAGTAACCTAGGTATTTTATTCCCCAGTAAAGACATCTAAATTATTGTTTATTTTTAATTACTTAGTGTGTTCTCTTGCATTTGAAGAAACCAATTTACAAAATAAGTAGTTCTCGTGTTCTGTTTTATAGAGATGTTATTTAGAATAAGCTTTTAGATATTATAATCTCGGAGAACTTTCTTTATAAAACATAGTTTTAAGAAGCCCTGAAGTTTTCTCAGCGTTGGTTAGCAGTTATCTTTTTTATTGCCGTTTTGAAGGTTTTAAGCCAAGATAACTCGGAGAAGTAAGAGAGAAAAATAGCGTCAAGAAACTTTTAGAAAATTTCAACACAAAAACTTCCGTAAGTTTTCCTTTCTAAATGTGATGTGTTTCGGAATTAATATAATTTGTTATTATTAGCAAAAAGCTTTTAATTTTTATTTATTTACTCTTCATATTTCGCGTGTTATAAAAAAAATATCTTTTTTTGTCGAACGGTACATTTAGATCAAACGAGCGAATGCTCATTCTAACCCCAATATATGTCAAATTCTTGTGTAAACAGGCGTAGTCGATAAGATTCGTTGCAATAGCTTTCGTTTACACTAAAAGATCATGTAAGAATGGTCTTGCTCTATCTACCTCTAGCTCTAATATTTTCATTTACAGTTTTTGTTCTATAAAAAGAATTAAAACAATCTTGACACCTGTATATAAAAATGTACATAGCCAATAATATACCAGCATTCCTTTCTAATGATATGACCTCAAACCGAAGTTAATTATATGTGTAAAAAATATTCAAACCTCTCAAGCCTTAGCGTGCTTACATGTTATTAATTTTGAACCCAATGTAGTTCAATGTCGTTATACATTTTACTTCTAAATTATCCACAACTTATAAAAAATACCTACATGAAGCTATACACTATACAGGTTTGTATAAGTCTATATACTATATTGTATACTAGCTGTGCGCCGCGGTTTTACCCACAGTGCTCCGCTCCTGTTGGTTCGAGATGTTAATATATAGCCTATAGCCTTCCTCAATGAATGGGCTATCTAACACTGAAATCAGTAGTTCCCGAGATTAGCGCGTTCAAACAAAAAAACTCTTCAGCTTTATATAGATTTTCTATGATGTTATTCTTCTCTTATTTACATTATCTGTATGTATTTAAAATCACAATATCTAAAGGTATTACGCACGTAGATATACCATGATAACAAACTCCTTCTAAAATGATTACAAAGTGATTATGAAAAACTTATTGGAAGTAGGTATATCCATCCTACTAATATTATAAATGCGAAAGTTTGTATGGATGTATGGATGTTTGTTACTCTTTCACGTAAAAACTACTGAACCGATTACAATGAAATTTAGCACACATATAGAGGGAAACTTGAATTAACACATAGGATAGTTTTTATCACGGAAATCCCACGGGAACAGGAATTATGCGGGTTTTCCTTTGCAAACGCGGGCGAAGCCGCGGGCGGAAATCTAGTATGCCATAAATTTACTTTGTCAAGATCATAAATTAAAATATGTTTAAGTTCATATTTCTAACGAATAAATATTTTAAACCTCAAAACATATAATATAATGTTCATGTTTTTATAATTTCCTCAAGGAAGTAATCAAATAATATAAAGTAAGTATCATAAAAGGAAATAAATTGAAATTTAACTACCTTGATACAACAACCTTTAATAACAGTTACGATGTAGTTGTGTATAAATATTGTGTAATAGTTCCACTCTTGTAATAGATTATAATAATAAAAAACTAACTTAAAAAAACTTTGAGCTTTAAGTATTGATAAGTGAACTTCTATGTTATATACAAGTTTCTTTGTACAACGTAGATATATTATATTATCTGTGATAAACCTAAAAAACAAGGATATTTCTTAAAATATTAGTTGTGAAAATTACCTTCGGCAAAACTCAAAAAGGTCAATGTACTGCAAAGTTAAAGCATCTATTGGTATAAGGCCATAATAGTTGGGTCCACTTAAGGATAGCCACGAAATGGGCCATGTTCACACCAGGAAGATTATCTGTTAGAAAATGTATATAGAAAAACGTGATTATTATTTTCATTTCAGGTATTTTCGGGTACTTAACTACACGGTTTTACTCCTAGATTAAGTTTTAAATAATTTTCCAAAATGAGCTTTAAGCGTATAAAATGGCATTGATTCTTTACGATTTGTTATTTAATGACCCAAATTATTTTCTCAATAATTATAAAGTATTTGTTTGTCGTAATCTAATATTCAATATACAAATAATTATTACGAATAAATATAGTGACCAACCACTTGAAAAAACAAAATCGATGCGTGCAAACCCGCGGATATGTGCTTGTACTAAATAAAACAGGAATTCTTATATATAAATACTTCTCGTCCAGCAAGAAAGGTTTCCTGTACATGACACCTGGAAAAATGTTACATAAACTTTAATAAAACATTACAAGTAGCCTTCTATATTTGCAATTAATACAATAATTTATTAATTACAATTACGACCGGTTTCAAGTTTCGATGCATCATCGTCAAAACTTCAGGATGATTTATGAAAGTCGATTTTCTAATTAATAAATTATTGCAATTTATTTCGAACGAAATTACCAAAAGTAGTATGACGTGTTTTTTTTTTATTTTACAAATATGTAGAGCAAACTTTTTTTTAAACTTAAATATAAAGTTGAATATATAAACAGTTTGTTTGTTTGTGATTAAAAACTGATATCTATTGAGTTTCGGATATTATTGTGAATATCACCAACAAAAAAAAATATAACGAATGTGCAAAGAAAAACCTTTTATATACAAGACCTCATTGCCTTACAATAATATGTATAAATAATTATTATTTTATAACAATATGATTGAATATAATATTATGTATTAAAATAAAGAGTTGCTAACCCTTATACAGCTGTTCTAATGCCCAATAAGGCGTTTTCAAAACATGCGGATATTAGCGGACAACTCTTTTTGCATTTTGTATTCCAGTATATATTCCAGTTGAGCCATGTAAAGAAATATATAGTTTAGCTGAGGTTGCAGTACAGCATTCCTGACAAGGCAGACGATGTTCGTTGCTCCGGCTTGCTTCAAAGAATACACCTTTAGACGTCAGTTTGAAAGTATACTTACGCTCGTCCGGACGCCGGCTATCGTAAGACCCGACGCGCACTCTTCGGCTACAGTTCCAAATTTAAAATTTTATTTTTTTAATTTTTTTATTAGTGGACAGTGTGGACTGAATAAAACTGTTTTGTGATTTTGACTTTTGATTGGATCAACTATTGGACACTGATTGGATTGTTAATTATGTACGTATACATTTTGAATGCTTTAAATTAGTATATGATAATAATATTATGATGATATCTTTGCACACACTATAGCCTCTACTATAGTAATATTTCATAAGAATATACAGCTAAGCTCTTATGAAAATACCGTAAATAATTGTACATATTTTATAGATAAAGTCAAGAATTCAATTTAAACAGTGATTAATAATCATTTAAGTTAATAGCATTTTAATTAAATTTTCGATTAGGTACTCTACCACTTTGCCTCTACCACTGCATATTATTTTAGACTTTCAATGCAAGGTGTTTTTGATTGGACAGATGCATAATTATCTTTTTTTTTTATAAATCTCAACGAGGCAGATGTTTGAATCAGCTTTAGTATTTAAGTTATTGATTGCAGTCGAACCTTTTTTGGGATATAATGAAGTTTTGTTATCTTTTTTACTTTTATATTTAACGCAAGGTAATAAATGTATGAATATGTTGATAATTATACAAATTATAGATATGTATAGGTAACCAGTTTAAAAAAATAAGCAATAATGTAGTTTATAAAATTGCTTTAGGTTTATCTAGCTCACATTATTTTAGAATAAGTTAAATGAATACAAATTATTTATTATTATATGTATTAATTATGTAGGTATATTAATTTATAACATAATAACTAATAAGATTTTGTGATTCAAAATAAATCCCACACTAGGCACAATCATAAAAAAAACATTCTATGAAATTTTCTCTACATATAGAAAAATATCTTATTTATATCTCCGTATCTTATAAAAAAGGAAATGCCTGAATATCATACTTCCATCGTCTAGGAACGTGTATTTTCTTAAGCATGATTTAAAAAAGAAACATTTCAAATATAGAACAATCACACTAACATATTTTAATCCTTAGTTTTTTTCTTTTTAAAAACACATTCTGTAAAAAGCAAAGAATATTTTTATCCATAGCAATACCCATAACATTCGTCTAAACTCTATACTTAGTCTATGTCTATTTCCCGCATTCCCAAAGTTTTGCATGCCATTAAATCTGTTTACAACAGCGATTTCTCGCGGACGATCGGCCTACATGCGGTTTAAACATGCAACTGTGAAAATGTATCGTGAAAATTGCTGGCGTATCATGTTATAGAAGCGCTTTACTAGTGAATTTGAATAACCTACATTCTATGTGTATACAGAATTCCAAACAGGTTTATATGCCAGATGATGTTGATATAGGGACCGTCGTAAATCATTCGATACATCGTTTAGATTCAGATCATGTAAGTCTTTGATACATCACAAAATAACTGAAAAAGTATGTCGTATAAACATAATTTTAAACGTCTGTTTTATGTCAACGTCTCACATGATGTAACCAGAGCAAAATATTTTGAATTCATTTTCAAATTCTTACTTTCAGTATTTTTCAAGTTATATATATAAATATTTAACACAAATTGTATAATACCTACCTACTTAGCAGCATGATTGTGACTCAATCTATTTTTTTCATATATTTAACGACATCGTACAAAAAACACTTATTTAGATTAGTTATTAAATAATCTTTTTTACAGTGTAGTCGAAGTGTAACAAAAATGTACAATACATTCAACAGTTGTTTGTAAAATTTGGCATAATTGCAGCGATTATATTAAAATGGTCAAGGGAAGTTTACACAAAAACATGTACGATTAAAAAGATTAATCAAGCACGTTCACTAATTAGTTAATTGTATGTATAGCTTTCTAATATTCACAAGACTGGCTTGTCGTGTTCTGTTATATACTTTAGAAGTTAGTGGGTACGAACGGTTTCCAATGAAGTTATGCGGAACGAATAAACTCAGTGAATGTTAGTTATCTATCACGAAATACAAAGTAGACACTCGATATGTTAGGAAAAGTGTAAATTTTACGCATTCGGTTCCTGAGAATTCCACTTTTCCATGTCAGTAGATAAATTGTTATTAATATGGATGTTTATTTCTGCAGCATTCTTCGTATTGTATTGGTCGTGTGAATCTTTTTATTGTTGAGTGATTTAAAATTGTTTATTTATTCTTGACTCACTAATAGTTGACACATTATGTATATGCGTCAGTTTACAATAAAGGAATTAAAATAAATATATATCCAAGTGAGCTCTACATGCACCTACTTAGTGTAAACGTATAATAAAAAAATTGAGTGGATAATTTTTTGTATTCAAAGAAATACAATTAAGTATATATCGTTAAAAACACACTACATAATTATAAATATAAAGCTCAACACAAAACATAATCAAAGCATGATGCCACATGAATATGATGTCACTCAACGATAATAGCCGATCCTAAGGATATTTACATATCGTTAGAAATCTTATATCGTAAGTCGTAACCACTTACAATTAAGTAATGATTTTACAATTATATGGAGTAGCGAATATGTTTTCAATATGAAACCAGAAAAATCATAAATAATAAAGAATAATGCAAAGTTTATTCCGCATGTACCTACTATAAATGATAATGTCTAAACTTATAATATCAAGAAAAAAAAATAGTTTTCTCTGATATAAATAAATAGTCACGAGAATTATTTGTGTCGTCACCTAACGGCTTAAAATTATCATACTCACAATTTAGCACTTATGCTCTACAGAATACAGATGCATATACCTACAGGATGTGAATTAACTGTACTGCTCTCATAGACTCAAATTTAAAAGAAAATAATCAACATACATTATACCATCTAGCGTTATGATATTTTAGCGTGAGTATATTGCCATCCTCGATGAATGGGACCAAAATAATTTTTAAAATCGGACCAGTTGTTCCTGAGATTAGCGCGTTTAAACAAATTCTTCATAGGATTAGTATGGTATTTCATTAAATATGCTTATTGATAAATTTCATTCATCAATCATATTTTAATAGTGATTATATAAATTTGAAGTAGATATGTTTTACTCAAATTTGATAGAGACAATAGCATTTGTTAGCAATTCTTTTTACGGTATTGCAAAACAAAACGTTACTTATTTCAAATAATCCAAGCTCGTTAGTACATTAGTAGATTTGAGAACAATACCTTCTATATTCATTACACGCCTCTCCGTAAGTTGTGCGTTACGACTTATGTAAGTATCATCTATTTCCTGTTTCCACTTAATGCCTAAGAAACTATCCTCGGCATTTCGTATTTATTATATAATGGATGCAAATTAAAGTATATTGATACTTACGCATATATATCATAATTAGTAGTTATTACTTAAAACATGTTTTATTTCGCATATGTATATCCGTTACAAAGTTTTTAACTCCTAAATATGTTATTCATATATACGTGTGTAGGTAAGGATGCAATTAGGTAAAATAAATAGTTTTTAACCACATTATATACATTATAGTTTCTTGTGACATTTAAGAAGTCAGCCATTTTGAATTTAAATTTGTACCCAAACAGTTTAAGTTTGGCAATAAATTTTACATATCTTGAAGTAAATTCAAGTTTTTGAGGACCATTATGTAATAGACTTTTTGTTAACTTAACTTGTCTTTAACATGTTTTCTTCACGATAAATATTATATAAATGTAATGTACTTATTATTTATCACGTTATACGAAATATTAAACAAGTTTGTCAAATTAAAATTTTGTTTTTTTTTACATTAATTACCTGTTATTCAATATAGTGTGTAAATTGAACTAAGTATATAATGTACCTAAAGTAGAATGATTTTACAAATAATTTGATAAAAATTAAATGAATTTATGAGTAAAAAATCGTTATAAAATGTCTATAAATGTTTTTCAGAATTTACATCATAGTTACATCCATTTTCGTATTATTTATTCGATACAGCTGTATTCGATTGGATAATTTTTAAACTTTTGTAATCAATACAATGGATTCATGTAATAAAATAAATAAAAACGAAAGGTGAACGAACTTGGCTAAAGTATCGTATAGTAATGCAATGGCAATAATTGACAGCATTTCTAAGTTTTCTTTTTTGCAGTAATGATTTCGTAACTCAGGTTTAGCTTTCGTTGTATAAGCGGTATTTTGTTTAAATATTTCCTGTAACGTGACTTTAAGATTTATCTATAAAAATATACTATTTTTTTACAAATAATTTTACTTCTTACATTACACATGAAATTTATTTTTTTGGAAAGTTGTCAATTAAAAAAATAGCGTCACTTATGTAGTTAATAATGAGTGAAGAGCTATTGCTACTTAACTTATGATTTGAAATCATAGCTTTATAATATTTTTGTCATAGCCCCTTTCAGGAACATACAAGATACGAAACATATACAGAGTCGTTTTCAAATGTTTAAGGAAACAAATGAAAATGTTAGCATTGTAAATTCGGGGTTATTGTCACGATACGTTATACCACATTCGGTGTAGCGGCCAAACAATAGAAGCCTGACGATGTTGTGTTTTCGCCCAATGAATACATCCCGTGTTTAGAAACATTTCGCATTGACACTGGTAGAAATAAATGGTTTATATTATAATCTTTTCAGGAAGGAATTTTAATTTATAAATTGTACTTAAGTTGAATTTCATAATTCGTTAGACTCATAAAAACCTATTAATATTGTAGAGATTTTAGCTATAATCTACTAAAAGACAGGAAATGCCGAAATGCAGGGTAGGAAAATGAAATCACCATACATGCCATGAAACCATTTATATCAGTAGTAGTAATAGTTTAAAAAAAGTATAAAGAATCCCTTCATATTACAATAACTGTGTGCAACTTTGTCAAATTGCAATGCACTGCAATTAAACAATTCAACCATAAAACTTTCACTATCGTCAATATTTACCAGTCGTTTCACAACTTTTTTGTATTCACTAACATCCTCGGTTTCAAAACAGTGTAACACCATTCATTAGCTGTGCACGGTTCATTAAGAACCGACAGAATGGTCACGGCCTTTAAAACAACGCTTCTGGCTCGAACAAGGCGTGACTGGTGTACAAATTTAGTGTTTTTTCGTTTGAAAACCATTTAAACGGTACCGCAATCCTGTCAATGTTTATTTGAACACCGTGGTATTGAAGTGTAAAAGTTCAAATAACTTTAAGTAACAACAAAAAAAAAAGAGTGAGTGCCGAGTGGCAAGACTCAAAGATAGGTACCAAAATCGTCGCTTGCTTCATGACGTGACGGTACTGCCATGACGCGACCTTGAGATTTTACACTCAACACGCCTAAAGAGTTTCTCTTCAAAATGTTCTTCACTAACGACTCATCATCATTTTTTTGTTAAAAATTTTATTATAATTCTGAAAACAGTGATGCAAGCACATTTTAATCTTAAACGAGCACAAATATTTGTACTTTCACAAATCACAAATAAATTTTATACTAAGAAACGAATAAGAGACAATTTTATCTACTTTAAAAAAATCATATGTATAAAACTAGTAACATAGGTAATTAGATTTTAAGTATTCTTTAAATTGGGTAAAGTAGGCCAAGGCAAAAATAAAGTAATCCACTGCTTCATTTTTAATCGCGAAATATTAATTTGCATGAAATTACTTGTAAATCTCTCAATTATTTTATTAGTGTATAATTGCGAATTTATAAAATATATTCTGTTAAAATTAAGAAAGAATTGAGGAACCATCTTAATTTCACACACCGAAAAAATGTAATTAACAAACACACAATCAAGCAAAAAGTTAAGGATAGATGAACACTGACATCGCTCCCGTCATCATCGTGTGAAACATTCACAAAGAAAGCCAGATAAAACGCAATATCAAGGACGGTTAATCTTTTTTCGGCTATCCAACTACCGCTAAACGACGCGAACGAACAGTTTTTCGGTTCATAAAACATTTGCCGTGAGAACTCTCCTTTTAACGTCATGTTAGAAATTGACATTGCAAAAATCGTGTTTAGTTTACGCGGGAAAACGGTTTTATTATAATGTTGTGTGATTTCACCAACATTTTAACGCACGCGTGTTGCATTATAAATTCACATAAAGCTCTACAAACTGTAGTTATCTGTCACTGTACAGAAATTAGCGAAAGAATGAATTGAGGAAATGCTCATGTTTACACAATGTAGAATGCGCGATCTAGATAATCTAAATACTATGAATCTTTAGTCGTATTTCCAAGGAAAGTAATAATTTCAACCGTAGAGTAACGTAGAGTGTAAGATTCTATATGGACCGCGTGAGGGTCAATATTTCAAAACATCAGACATGTAAGTTTGCAGAACAAGAAACGATCTTCGGGTTCAAATAGATATAATTAAATTTTCTTCAAAAATAGGAATAATTAATTTATTTCTCCTGTATATTATTATTTTATTATAAATATCTATCTAAATTGTTTATTGTTGCAAATTATCGTTTACATATTTTGTGTTAAAATCATTTTATTCAAACCAAAAAAATCTCAAAGCGTATTACCGATTACGTAATCGTGCAATGAGGTATCGATAGCGGTAAGCGTGGAATGTTTACAGTCGAGAAAGCGGAAAAGTTGTCACCGCGAACTGCGAATCGAGCCTTAACGTGATGCCGTTCAGGATGTTACTGCGAAACTAATTGTCTATGCGTTAAGTGCCATAGATAATGTAGTTGTACTTTTCTGTAGTTTATTGATGACTTTGTCTTTGCTAGATTATCTTTTTAAATAGAGTATCGTGTATATATTTTATCTGCGATAAGCATAGATTAAACTATAGTTGTTAAGATAATAAATTAATTATGCAATTTTGGCTTGGCTTTCACTCGTTTAGATTAGTATCTAGACTATATGTCTATTGATTAAAATGCAATCGTTTTGATTTTATGAGATTACATAATGAAATACTATGTACGGTAATAAATTTAATTTATAACGCCAAAGATGCACCAAAAAAAAATTTTTGCTTGCATAGTAACAAAATATTTTGAAATGTTAAACCTGCTTCCAGAACATTGAAATAGCAATGTATAGAAGCTTCCAGTTCAAGTATTAATGGAACCTTCTATTAAAATGAACATAGTAAAAGTTTACACTATAAAGAAAAAATAATCTTTACTAATATTATAATGCTGAAGATTTTTTTTGTTTGTTTGTTTGTTCGTTTGAACGCGCTAATCTCAGGAACGACTGGTCCGATTTGAAAAAATTTTTCTGTGTTAGATTTAACGAGGAAGGCTATAGGCGTATATCATGAATCATCACGCTTAGACCAGCAGGAGCGGGGCCACGCGGGTGAAACCGCGCGGCACAGCGAGTTACAAATAAAAGTCATAAAGCATTCGTTAAATAATCACCGTCGGCACTAACACAAACCACGCCAAAATGAATTTCCATCTAAATATATACAATTCAATTCACATCAAGTATCCATAACATACCCGGTTACAACATTACGGAAATGAGCAAGGAAATCCACTTGGAAAACGCAACAAGAAAATTAATATTTCAAACATATATGCTGATATGCGAAATAGACCAAAACTTTACCGCGGTTCAATGAATCTCAATATCATATTTTTTCTTTCACCTGTCAATCACTTGTACAGGATTTGCATTTTTTCGATCATTTTTTTATAGAATTTAATTTTTTCTATTTAAATCTAGGCAGTTTATTACAAATATTGTATATTCAGTATTCATAACATATCACGTATTGTAACATTTGTTCGCCTTCAAATAATAACATTGCAAAATATAACGGCCAAGGTTACGCATATAATATTTATGAAACAAAAAGGTGCGTAGCTAATAAATTTTATACTGCATTCCATGCATATTGTACGTTAGATATTTCACTCGTAACAGAATTATTAAAAACGATATTCTTAAATACGAACACCGTTTGTTTTCTATAACATTTTGAACAGTAGGTACCAACTTAAAAGTTTGCACACCTCGTGCGTCTTTTGCTAGGAGTTTTTAAAAAAAGAACTGCTAGCAATGGAACCTTTATTTATGAAAATCATATTATATTTAATAAAAAATATCCACTCATTAAATAATCTCATTAATTTTACACGCAAAACCTCTGAATATCGTTAAGAAAATTTCAGTGGGACCGAGAGAGCGGAACATACAAGAAAACAGACTTTCTTATTTAATAATTGTGATTAGCTTAATTAATTAACTGCCGCTAATATAGCAAACATAAATAAAAGGAAATAGGCATTACGCTAGACATACATGGAGTTAAGAAAGGAAATACGTTTTAAACCTCTATAAAACGTGCCTCGATAACTGACGAAGAACAAATCCTGTTATTCAAATAACCCATAATATTATCATGAATATTAATTTTGTGTATTTATTAATAGAACGGCCGTTTATTTTTATTGCATTCTTATTTTGTTATAGAAACTAATTTAAGCTATTTTAATATGTAAAAAATGAAAGAGTTAAAATTAAATTACGTAAATTCAGTTTGTTAAAACGATATAATTTATAATTTAAAATATAGAGCAGATCTTATATCATAATTTGAATTGAGAAAGTGATATAAAAGTAACTGAATTTTTTATTACTTGCTTCTCGTATCGCACTTTACAACATACATATTAATAATCAGACTATAATTTTTAAATAAGATTGAATTAAATATGAATATTCAATATTGTTCAACATAGATTTTTCATTTCGTTTTCTTGTCTGTCTTTTACACTCGCAAATATAAACTGAAACAAAAAGTACGTAATATTCTTCGGCTTTATAAAAGAAGGGGATTTCCTACAAATAAAAATAATAGACTAAACATTATCTGTGTACCAATTAAATCCGGACATAGGTATCTAAAGCATTTGAAAGCCCAGATTTTTAAACGAAAAGCATTCTAGGCCAGCCTGTTCGTAAGTCGCACAGAAACCGTGGTGACATTAATGGCTTGATACCGTCTGAACGTGACTGCAATACGCATCGAGTAATCCTGTGCATTCAACCGTAAAGTCTAGTCAATGTAAGTACTTAGTGCCTACTTATAGCTGCAGTTGTAAGCCGTTGGGTTCCGCTTTTGCCTGGCCTGATTATTTTTTATGACAGTTTAGGTGTTATTTTGCTTGAATATTAGAAATTGAACAATATTTCTAAGATGTTGATAGGGAGAGTACGAATTACTAGATAAGAATTTGATAAATAATATTTTTCTCAGTTCTTAGAAAAATAGTGCTTCTCTGGCAACTGAAAACTAAGGTTTTAACTTTTATAGATATTAATGAATTTTAAATCAATTTTAATCTACTCCTATTTTAGGTAGATGTATGAATTGACTTTATGTTTATGAATATGCAATTACATAGGTAATATGAATATTTATAGATAGAGCATAATAATTTGTATAGCAATTAGGAAATTAGTCCTGTGCAACTGAAATCTACTTTAAATAACCTCTACCAGATATGGAAGTCAGGATGTGTTGACTGTAACGTTTATATCAATGCTATTATGAGTATAATAAAGAATATTTTTATGCACATAGCTTATGTATTATTATGTCCTATATTTAAATATTTGTAGACTTAAATGAGTGATAAATGATAGACAGAATAGAGAACAGAGAAAACAACTAATCTATGCTATAATTATTATAAAGCTGAAGAGTTTGTTTGTTTGTTTAAAAGCGCTAATCTCAGGAACTACTGGTACGATTTGAAAAATTATTTCTGTGTTAGATAGCCCATTCATCGAGGAAGGCTATAGGCTATATATCATCACGCCAAGACCAACAGGAACGGAGCCACGCGGGTGAAACCGCAGAGCGCAGCTTTTATATTGGGTAGATTAAAATCACCTTAAATTAAATGAGTAGGTATATCGCTTTTCCCCAACCTGTTTTTCTATTTTTTAGTTTCAGATTTGAGCAATTCTTAATGAATTTTATTTGCCATGCTTTTATAAATAACTGAATCTTCTTCCGTTAGACGTCATTGCTTTTTAAATTAGTTAATTGTGTGCCTAGCTTGCGACTTTCCATGGATACCTGTAGGTACTACCTCCTATTATCATTACTAGATATTCAAAATAAAGAAGGTATATAATAACTTCCTCAGAAAATTAAAAAAAAATTGATTCCTAAATATTAGCCACGGCTTCGCCAGCGTATCGATTGAAAATAAAGCCCCCTAGCGTCTTAAAGTTTTCCAGACAAAAAAATCTTAACATAAAATTGCATCGCGACGTATTAGAAAGAAAAACGAACACACTTTCGCATTTGTAACATTATAGTAAGGATTTCCTAAACCATATAAATCGAAGTCGTGATTTATGTCTATTGAAAATGTTTTTCACTTGTAGGAAAGCATTCCACTATCTTTAGTACGTAACGCAAATTGCAGTAGATATATGTAAATACTTACGCAAAATTTCGTGCCGACTGATGCTCAGCTAAGATTGTGTTAGGCAACGCCTAACAACGATTAGTTCTTATTATTGCGTAATTGTATTAATTATTTTTGCAAGCGGTTGAATCAAAAGCTGAAAATTAATTACATAGTATAATGAATAATCATGAATCTATTTAAAAATGTTCGCTACTTTTTACTGATTACTAATTTATTGTTTGCGTAATAGGTACATTCTTTCAAATTTCGGAAATCAAATGTTACCTGCTCTATAAATGGTTAAAAAAATCAACACACTACCTATATAGATAGGTATATTTTTTTTCCTTTATTACCTACCACCTACTCAGATGTATTTAATTTTAATATTTTCCACAGGAAACTAGTAAAATAAAACGCATTTATGACTTGGTCTCTAACAGATTTTTGTCACTAACTCTAAGCTCAAAACGTATCAATTGATATTTAAATCTATCGTACATCAGTCTACCAATACAATATATGTCCATACATAGAACGCGTGATGAATTCACTGCGTGCCGCAAACAATTTATCTTAAACAAAAGACAACCCACGTGCTTCTAAAGATTCACGCTTCAAAGACTGGATTAAGTGACTCATCACAATACGGTATGCGTTTCATGAATAAATGATCTTAAATTATTCCATTGCTTATGTGTATTAAAATATTTCACGCTATTTGTTCGTTCGTGCGTTCAAGGTATTTTTATTTAATATTTGTGTTTTTCATTTTCGAATGATTGACGACAAATTGTTGACAAATCAATCGGAGTGGACGTGTTACAATGTTTTCCATTTACAATTCTTGTGAATTTGTAGTGAACTGAGAAACTTTTATTCGTTAATTATAATAGGTACGCAATGGTGTACCAAAATATTTACAGGCTACACTTATATTCTCCAAACGAGCTTAACACTGCTCATAACCCATGACCCTTTCTTTGCATAAATATTCTGAATACGCTTTTATAGCGTTTCCACTTTCCACTCTACTAAACAAGTTCTATTTCTCGTAAAATTAATTAAGGAAGCACTGAAAAGATGTCATCAAGAATAATTGCATCAAGAATTTTTAAGTTCAGAAGGAATATTAGAAAGTTATGAAAGGACTTTTGAGACATTGTCCTAAGGTATAATACTGCTATACCAAACATATTAATATCTAATGCTTTATACAGTTTTTCAACTGGCACACTTATTTTTCCAGAACATTCTCTTTAAACATCAAAGTCATCATCATGTTTGGAACACGCACGCAAGCCAGACTAACTCGTTTTCATTTTAACCGACGTTCATGAAATTAAATCATAATAATATAATCACGCAAGTGTTAATTTAATTGCATAAAATCACATTAACAGGTTGTTAAAGCCCTTGTTATTTCAACAAATTTATTGCTTGCTTGTTAAGTTCAGAAATGATTGAGAAACCAGGGATCTGAAGTAATCGTTTTTAATTGCTTGCGATTTCGATATCTTTTAATATTTTTTTTAATTCTTCTAGTTTTAATGGCTCTATTACCTTACCTTAATTGAACATCTTTCATTAGATCGGTTTTGTATACTAAAATTTGAAATTGCCATCACAAACATTTCTCTGTTATGCTTTATCCGCTTTTCAATTATAAAAATAAAACCAGCTAATCAATATCTATTTGCATTTTCGTAAAGGATACCTAATTTTATAAAACGTTCAGACTATGTATGAAATCAGTGGTTTAAACTATATTATTACTAAGTATACAGCAATAAATAACAGACATATTAAATGTAGAGTCATGTCCTGAATCATCAATGTATTGATTTTGTGAATATACATATTATGTTTAAAAAAAAGTTTAATAACTCACTTTCAACATAACATCGTTACTACCAGAATTATATGTATGGAATATAGGTATTTTAAAACTCATAGCTAGCTATTAATTACTAAAACAATGTCAAAACTGGGTCAATCGTGATGTCTTGTGTATAATTTTACTGTGCGTAAAACTGACACTAATAAAACTTTTTTAAGTAACTAGGTACCCATAACTCACACAACATCTAACATTTTAACCAAAATTTATGAAACATGTCATCAATTTAACAGATATATCTAGTAAAAAGGCAATAGGCATAGCTCCTCCCAAGAAAGGGGCTAACTGATTCTGTGCCAAATTCATCATTTCATATCACCTTAAAAAATCAAATACCATACCTAGCCAAACATTTTAAAGAGAAATAACACATAATGTTTATTTCTTTAAATAATCTTTGAATTTTAAAGATAACTAAATCGTATTCCTAAGAACTAAGAAAAACAGTTACCTTTGTTATTATAATTTAAAAACACTATGACCTTCCTTGACCGCTACGCTCCAAGGAAGACGGGTATGTATTTATCTCTACTAATGATCTCTTTGGATTAAAATAACAAAAACACACTATTATCCTCACACCAAAAAGTTCACATATTTAAAACGTTTAAGAAAGAACCATCTTCATTTTAAAATATTCTTCATCGTCTCATTTCAATACTTATGTAAATAATGAAATATCAACTTGCCATACTTAGTTTGCATCAACCAAAAAGCAAAATTAGATTTTCGAACATCACAAATAATAGAATTATAATAAAAATCACACTACTCAAATTAATTACACCCTAACTGACGTAAACGACTGTTAACAACTATAATTTTTCGTGTTCAGTGTGTTCAATCCACTTAAATGTTAGGTATTTATATTTTCAGTACTGTACAATATAATAACATCCAACAGCCAAACGCATAATTATCCACTTTAACAATGGCATTAATCAGGTTTCGCTATTAATACAATAATTACCGAAAAACTACACAGCGGATGCAATTTAATTTAATTGGCCGAAAATTTGGTTTACGTAACCACGTGAAATACAATACAGTACATTTTAACATTCTTCGACAATTGCCTACTGCTAAAATTTGTTTTAGAACATTTCATCATTGTACGATTACGATGGTGCAATATAATTAAATGTTCTAAAGCTACTTCTATTATAATGTAATTACGTAAAAACATTTTGCAGGAAATTTCCATTTTTCAGTAGCGGCAGTATTTATTTTTAATACAATATACAAAAACAATACTGCTGTTAACTGATAGTAGTGTTGAAATATTGAAATTTCAAATTGGTAATATTGAAAGATGAATTGAATTTAACCCAACTTTTTATTATTTACGCAATAAATTTTGATCCTGTCATATGTATGAAGAAAATGTTGTAAGTGTGCATATTTCACTCTAAAGATTTCTTCGTGAATAATTAGGTAGGTACTATTAGCCACGTCCATTTAACTTCATCTTCTAATGTTAGGCATTTAAAGAATAGCTTTTAAACTCTCCCTTGCTTCACTCTTGATTTACCGTCGACAAGAATAGGCATCAGCATCTAGCAACTAAGGCTATAAACGCTCAAAATAGACGAGTAAGCATGCAAAATTCCTTTTGACTCATTGCCTGGATAAATGAGACGATATTCCAAGCGATTGGGGATCGATGTAATGCGATTTCATCCTTACCCCTTCGCAGCACATTGCATAATACAACCAACTGTAATGCACGTCTATTTTCATCGTTTGGCGAATAATTGACACGGTCCACAAATTACTGAGTTAAAACGTAACTTGTTACGAAATATCTATGTGTAATACTTGTAATCATACAATGATATTTTTATATTAAATGAAGATTTGTTTTATTTAAAAGGAGAAATTTAAACGTGCACGCAGTGTACGTGGTTTATCTATAAGTAATTTTATCGTCGTAAAGTAGAAAATCATCAGTACGAAAGTCGATTTGTTATCTGCAAATAGAGTCGCATAAAACTGTTAATTCTAAATTTAAAATTGATTTTATACTTAACTAACTCTTTATTTTTGTTAAACCGCCTGATTGAATTTATTTTAATTTGTACAGAGTAAAAAGTTCAGTCATGTTCATTATATGTGCAACATGAAAACTTGTTTCACCTAGTAACCATTTTTAAAGACGTCTATTAGCAATAATGAGTTCATTTATTTAAAACTGCAGCGTTCCAATTTAAACTGATTTGATCGACAAATCTCAAAGGTCCAACGTCTTGTGAATTGATAAGCAATGGCCTTCTTAACTCAATGGCTGCTATGTGATCGGGCTTATTGTGAATAACAATGTCTACGGTCCCATTGTTATGCATAGTAAGCATTCGTCATTGTATCAGACCATTTGTGATTTGCTGAAATAATAATGAAGGTATGTAGATTCATTTCTGATTAATTAGTCAAATAATTTACTAAGCTATATTTAAGATTCGAAGCATATGTCTAACCGACTTTAAAGGAAGGAAATATTCGTTTTGAGAAAAGTGTGATATGAACAGTAGATAGTAGATTTTGGACATCAATTCAAACTATCTTCCTTGATTTATTTATCTATACTTATACTATAAAGCTGAAGAGTTTGTTTGTTTGAACGCGCTAATCTCAGGAACAACTGGTCCGATTTGAAAAATTATTTCGGTAGCCCCCAACAGGATCGGAGTACTGCGGGTAAAACCGCGGAGCATAGTACTAAATATAGAATAGCTATAGGTAATATAAGGACATGTTCAACAACATGTTCTTAAATGTAACAAAACGACTGTAATAATTTATAAGTCTATAAAAACGTCCTTATCTGTCGATGAATTAATTAAATCGGATTGATATACAATACTTTTCGCATATTCATTGATTCAAGAAGTCGTGCTTGGTATTTCAGGTTTCAGCTCTATAAGCACGTACCTGAATTTTTTTTTAACATTAAATTTTTATTAGGTTACTATGAAGAACACATCTTAATCCTTTTATTTCTTAACGCACTAATAGGCATAACATATAAAAAATATCTCAGAGCATTTATGTAAAAAATAGCGGTTTCAGAGACAAAAAATACACTCAATTGTTCCGTTGCATATAGGTTTTTCGCTTGATTAAAATTGCAAGCAATTTCGTACGACCCCATGTCATGACAATCAACATTTCATGCCCGAAGCGACAGGTACCCGTTATACTTGATTTGTAATGATATCCAAGTACATGTGTTGTAATATATTAAAGGGTTTATTGCGTATAGTATGGTAATTGGTAATTCGGACAAGGTCCTGAATTTGCATATCAATCTTAGATCTCAATTGGTATTTCGCAGATCAAAAGAGGAGTCGAGATGAGTCTGAGAGATTTAATTAATCATAAACTCATCTATTTAGAACATCGTGTAATTTTTCTCCAAATAAAATATCAGTTTGATTATAGTCGAATAAAAGGATTGAACTAATTAAATTTTTTTCTGTCATTTCCCTGATTTTGTAAAATAAGTTGCGTAGTGTTATGAATAAGACAGGATTATTTAAAATATATGATAAGTTTCTATTTAATGCAGTGATTTCTTAAGAAAACTTATTTCACCGAAACCTATACTGGTATAAACATTGAACTAAGTAAATAAACTCTCAGTAAATTAAAGAATATGTTTTTAAAAATTAAATCAGTTATGAATAGGCGAGACCTTTATTACAGGTAAATATCTACCTATAATCGTTGCGGTGTGAAGGTTTTACAAACGTGTGTTGATTATTATACAACAGGCCTTGCCTTCAGATTATTTTTGATGATTTAACAAGGCTTACATAACGCACATTGCTATGTTTATTTCTAACACCAATATTTATTTAAAAACTAGCTTTCCGCCCGCGGCTTCGCCCGCTTTGTCTAAAACCTAATAAATTATATACTTAAACCTTCCTCTTGAATCACTCTATCTATTAAAAAAACCGCATCAAAATCCGTTTCTTAGTTTTGAAAGATTTAAGCATATCTACATGGGAACATAGGGACAGAGAAAGCTACTTTTTTATACTACGTAGAAAAGGCGTGATATATTTTAATTTCAGCTTCATGTACCTACTACAAAATAACATACATTTTTAAAAGCTTGTTATAACAATTGTATAACAACAAAATACTAGGAACTAGAAAGGAAAATAAACGAAACGAGGAAAAGCACGCAACATGTAATTTCCTTTCAGCAAATTGGAAGGTGGCGACACTCAACGTTTACCGTTTCGTGACTTTTACCCCAGGAAATAATAAATACTCTACTGGTATATCATTTTATTATCGGATATATCAATAACACTGTATATTTTTGTGAAAACAACACGATGTTTGTTTTACAAGCTAATTATTTTATCCATGCTGCGCTAACAGGTTATTTGGAAATTACCTATTGATTTATCTGAGGAATTTTATATTCATTCGAGGCCTTTATTATACCCATTGCAAGTTGCCTTTCGTTTAAAAAGGTAAATTAGACATATTTGGAACCAATTATAATTATAATGAAATTACGGAAACAGGTTCTTTAATATTTTCCTAAGAAATTTTTAACGTTCTTTAAATTGGATAGTTCACTCGTTGTTTCCCGCGATATTATCCGCATTTGTCTAATATTTGTACGAATATAGAGTTGTCAAACATTATACTAAACGTGCTATTATTAAAATAACACATGCAGTCGGTTTCACACAATTGTTTCGCATTCAAATTGAAGCACCATTTCTTACTTTCAAAGTATTTATGTTTTTTATGTGAAATAATCATGAAATTTTTTTATTGTGTTTACAGCAGAATTTTCCCTAAACTTCTTTAACTTTTTCTTCTTTAGAATAATATAAGGGAATAGTACGTAGAGTTCATGTATAAATTATTCGTTCCGAGTTCTCTTAGTAGATAAACATTATAAATAAATTTCCAAACGATTTCACAAATGGTTGCATGTAAATGCTGGCAGTAAAAGAAAATCCTATCTATAAATGTCATTTAGTTTCTTGAGATTGAGGTCGTATGCCTTGCTCAAGTAATCACTACTAAATTATCTGCAGCAGCAAATATGAAGTTTTAGGTTCACTTAATGCCACGAGTCATAAGTTCGAAACATTAAAACCATATTCTTAATGTTAAAATAATTACCTACACGTGAGTGAAAAGTGAAAACAATAATTTAATGTAAAGACTTATAGTATGTACTTTAATGTCGTTTCTTTTAGAAATTATTTAAAAGCTAAGATTTTGCCAATAGGCTATTCATCGGGTGTATCGTAAAATTGTTTCCATAGGAGCAATACCATCACGTCCGTGTTATTATCTAAAGGTACCTAAATGTAGAGTCTCAAAAACAAAATCTTTATAATTATTTTTCTTATTGCGATATTGTTGTTAATATAATATAAATAAAAATATTTATAAACCGTATGTATACACATGTATACCTGCCATAAATATTGTATGCACTTTATCACAAGAAAAATGACTTTCCGTCATTGCAATGCAGAACGCTTGCAACGCAATCAAAATCTTGTGCAGTGCATTGATACCATCAGCGGATGCAATTAGCCCTCCTCACACATAGTGCGTTTGAGCACAGATTAGATACTAGGTATGAGTAACTGTATGGCCTTGACTCTATATTTATAATTACACATAGCCTCCCACGAGTTATAGCAGTTACAATATTACTACGATCGTTAATATGTATGAATTTCGTCTATTATCGTCACGAAATAGAATGTAATTGTTGCATGCTGCGTTCAATTGTCTTTTTAATACGCATTTACTTATAGTCCAACCTCGGACGTAAATTAATATTTTCCTGTGTGATTTCATATGCTTCTTGCTGAATAGATAACGACTACGAGTCAAGAACAATAGGTATCATAAGTATATGAATGCAGTTCTCTTTTATATATTATAGGTTAAATATATCTTTCTTTTTGTTTGTAATAAAACATTTCGTTTATTTAAGATAGAAATCGAGAGTAGGTACTAAGTTTTAACTGAAATGTTAATGTTTATTACCAAATTACAATTTAATTCCACATTAAATTATAATACAATATTATATTATAATTTATTTCCAAGTTGTGTGAATTAGATATAAAATCGTTCCTTCGATCGTAAAAATAAATCTCGTAACAAACTCAATTAAAAATGAAATATATTTCAATTCTAAGTAATACAAAATACTTAAATCGCTTGAAATATATTTTCTAACCTCCTAAAAACTATGCTTATAAAAACAATACCAGTAAAAACACACTTCGCGGCATTCCAAAGTTTTTACTTTAGCCTTAGGAAAATTGACGGACGTGAGTGTGCGGTTGTCTGACTTATGACCTGAAATGAAACAAAAAACATTGTATCTGCTATCTCCCATCTATCTACACAAAAAGGCCACATGATTGACTATTTAAAACACAAAGGCCGCGAGTATAACGGTAACTATGTCAATAAAAACAAGCCGTTATTATTTCCTCCAGCGCCCACGCACTTTTATATTCATGTTGGACCTACATAGTTTTTATTTGCTATGGATTAGGTCCAAACAAGTTGCCAAGTTCAGTCGAGAATTTCTCTCCAAAACAATTCCCAATCCGATACTGCTATTGAGTCATTGAGAATGGACTATGATTGTATTTGCTGAGGAAAAAGACGTAGTTAGTGTAATAAGATTTCAGATAGCATAACTTTAATAGAATTTAATTCAATTTATAGCATGTTACTATTGTGATTACCGTTTTTTTTCTGAACATTAAATTTCACAATTCTTTTTCACTCTTCATCTACAAGTAGGTATATATTGGAAGTTAGGTAGTCTATTATTAATTATATAATTTAATGAATCATTCTCTAAAATACGCTCTCTGTTCTATAAAAGGAACTTCGACCTAAAAACCTGTATATTTGATGATGGTAATATGATAAAGATGAAAGTAAACATGTAAACCAATACCATAACGATTCGACTAGATGCCTTTCTGTTTGCATACTCAATACTCAAATATATACCTATTTGCATTTAATGAGTTGTGCTTCATAAGAGAAGTTGATTATGGTATGAATATTTTATCACATTTTAAATAGATAAATAAATAAGCTTCTGCGTATAATTAAAAAAATTGGGTACTGGAGAGTGAAGACATTGTCTTAAACCACAATATGATTATTGTTCATTTATACCGAAAAAGGAAGCCTTTTTTTCTAAATGAGAAACATAGAAATTAGGATTGAAAACATACGCATTAAAAACACACACAGCAATGTACAATTGCCAAAAAACTAAAGCTCAATATGTTAAAAATCACTTTTTTATACTAGTACTGTCCTTTTACATAAGCAATAAGCATAGTGCTGACAAGTGTAAGCAGATACACTCGCAGCACTTTCACAGTGACAAAAATAATACTTTCTAAATATTGTTAGTCGTCCCGCGGACCCAAGGCACGTAGCGCTTACAAAATATCCAATAAATTCACTTGGAACGAAACGGCGGAACAATTTTATCACATAATTCCACAGATTATGGTTAAATTATAGCTTTTCCAATACTTTAAATTGTTTAAAAGAAGAGCGGGTACTGGAGAGATTACAGTTTTCAAAGTATGATTTGAATAGTGTATTTGTACATGAATAATAATAATAATATAATCGAAGATAAACACAACAACAGATTATTAATATACAATTATGTATACTGTAATGTGTGTAACTCTTTTAACTGGTTCAATGCATATAATACATTCGCGCATTTCAATAATTTATGCTTTTTAGTAAATTTGGATTTATATAATCCATTATTAACCTTGTTTCAGAAATATTAGCAGTCTATGACATTATTATTTTGACAAATTAACTAATTATATAATAGTAATAGGACACTAACAATTTAAATGCATTTAGACATGAACTTGAATCCGGTATGCAAATTTAATTATTGCTTTGCAAATACCATGTTTTGTGATGACTAACTACAAATCTATTTTGCAACTATTCTATTACCAAGTCAAACAAAGTTGGTCTATCAAGTGACATTTAGTTGAATAGTGTTAACACTTAACTTGTTGTTTATGAGCTATGATAATATATTACAACAACTCTGGCACATTATACGAAAACTAAGTACTTACTAGTTACTATGACAACTTTGTTTATTTTGCGATGCTAGAGTTTTCAGTAATAATTTGTACATGTTTTTAGAGTCTAAATGAAATACTTTTATACACTAAAGTGAAACTTCTAACTTTAAAATGATTATAATTAAACACTTAAAAAAGCACTAACATAAAATGTTATTACATGTAGAAATATAAATTCGACATTATTACATTTTATTTCTTAAATTAAAATATCTGTTAGGCAGTTCGTTATTTTTATTTGATTATTATATAATAGACATACATCATAACATCGCTAGTACTTTCACCGAACGGTACTCTTGAATAGTTTTTATGTTCACATCTACTATGTATAATTATTACATATTAAAATGGCCTTACAGTTGGTATATGTTATATGTTATTATATCATTGTAAAATAACAGTTATTTGTTGACCGTTATTAGATATTGATTAAAATCGATCAATTAAGAGATGCAATATTCTTTTAATTTCAACAATAAAATTTATTGCTACCAGCTGCAGAGTTATCTTAAATATAATTATGAAACAGGCTTGCATTACGATTGCCGCAAACTCAATGTGGGGTCTCCAATTGGTAATTTGAAAGCTTTATGATTAAAACTACTTTCTTTTATCACACGATTAATGAAAATATTTCTCTATATTTTCTTCACATACCTAACTATAATAATGTTATAAAAACGAGAACATTATAAAAACTCAGAAAATTAGGTCTCAAAAACGCATCGCACATTATATAATTCTTATAATTATATAATAGGTACCACATTTCCATAACAGGCATAATCAATTCCATTATCTATTTAACATATAAAAACGCCAATAAAAACAACCTAGCAGTTCTCCTTCTGTATGTATGTCATGCGAGCATTTGGAATGCTAGGAGTGGCAGAAGCAAACAGTTCACTCACGAATTCCATTAGATGTATATTGTATAATGTCTCAGCATATTAACCACGTTTACATTTAATATCAAGTTATATTGCTATGATTCGATTTGGTTGCGTATAACATGTTGCTAACTGTAATGGCGTTCTATTTCCGCCGAAATTTGTGTTTATTTTCATAGAGCAAAATTATGAATCTTACTTTTCTTATTGGATTCTTACTATTCATTACAATAATAGTTAGTAGATAATTGAATATAATATACAAAATGGAAGTAATGCCGCTCGTAAATTGCTATTTATATAATGTTATTTATAAGGTCCTATTAAATAATAACTATTATAAAAATTCGTTAAAACTAGCCTATATAGGTACGTAATTACGCAGAGAAACGTTGAAAATAAACATGCAATCATAGAAACATTTGTTTCCTTTAACAATTGTTTATTAAATACGTTAGTATAATAAACATAAACGATTAAAATAAATAAACTTAATTTGACGGTTTCTATTTAATCTGTTTCTTCCCGTATAATATACATATTATCCTAAGGTCACAGACAAAAAGGTCGATTAAACTATTTTAATTACAATAGTTTCAGTATAAACAAGCATGTAATGGATATAAACCAAATTACTTTTAAATCTAACATCAATAAATGGATAGTATAACAATTAACAACCATATATTTTTAAAGATCACATTAATTAACATGGTTTAAATGTAAAAAATCATAACATTAGTTTGAATGTTGTAATTCTTCTCAGAATTTCTCTCCATTTGTTTAAAATGGGTAAAAAAAGTTCTTTAACTTATCCTTTGCCAGCCAAACTGGCATTCACATTGAAAAATTATAATTAAATTTAAGTTAACAAGACACACGTGACCTGGTAATTACAGGGTTGATTTAATTTCATTATTATAAGGAAAGGATTTCTCCTATAAGGCTATAAACATAGCAAATAATTGAGTCAGTCATGTTGCCTAGAAAGCGTTTAATATACAGAGTCGTATTATTGATTTTCATTTATTAGTTCTCTAATTAATTTTCATTAATAATGAATACCTATGTTATTCCCTAAGATAAGCATTATGTTTTTTTTTTTAATATAAATCCAAATACTTTGTAGTGTATTCTTTACTCGAGTCATTAAGGTGTTGAATTGTTAACCGCCCGCAGGTGATTCGCGTCAAATAATACGTCTGTAGCATTTTAATTAAAATTCGTGACTGGGTGTGGCATATATCCAGAGGCAGTATTTGAATGAGTTGTTTTAAAGCCTCATTTTTTATCGTTTAGGGATCCAGTATTTAAAAACATTTATTAAGTACTTTGAACTTTTATTATAGTGATGAAAATATGTCAAATATTCGACCATAGTGCAAATATGAAAAATTTTTAAACTTCTAGACTAATATTTTGATTTAAATCTTTAATAATTTATAGCTCAGCTTACTTCAAAGTTTTTTCAATAATAAAATTACGAAATCATCATGTCACAAGAGTAATCTATCAGAATATAATAGTTTACAGTTGCTTGTACCAGATTTGCTACAGTTTGTTAATAGCACAAACGGCCTTCAAGGTGAGAATTAATTCGAATACGGCCCTGTATTTATAGCGTAGATCTTGCTTGACTCGATCATTATGCGCCTACGATACCACAATTTCATGGTGTTTGAACTCAATCGTATGGCAGGAAAGCGATGTTAGTTTACCCAGTAATGTTTATGGTTTGAACTTATTGGCACATAATATTGTTTATACGCGAGTTATTGTGTAGGTGTTGTATGATTTATATAAATAGGGGGAAATTGAAGGATATGAGAGAAATAACTTCCATAATTATACGGTACCTAAATTATTGAAAGAATGTAGAGTCTTAAATGAAACATTCAGTTAATTTAATTATTTATAATGGGTGAACTTTGTTAAGACATAGAATAAATAAATAGCAAAATAACGCCACACTTTATAAATATTTAAATAAAAAAGTCACCTCGTTTATTTCCAAAATATGTCACAGATGTAACTACGAGGGCGATTCAATAAATACTTAGCCTACAAAAAGTATACGAAAATTTTGGAAAAGTAGTAATTTATTTTTCAACATAGTCTCCTTTTAGTTCGATATACCTTAGTCCAGCGATGCTCCAACTTTTTTAACCCGTCCGAAAAATATGTTTTCTCAAACTCTGTAAAATAGGCCTTCGTGGCAGCGATAACCTCCTGATTTGATCCATATCTATTCCCGGCGAGGGATTTTTTCAGATTAGGAAACAGAAAAAAGTCACCAGGGGCTAAATCTGGAGAATACGGTGGAAAAGGCAGCAATTCGTAGCATAATTCGACCAATTTGGCCATGGCAACGGCAGACGTGTGAACCAGTGCGTTGTCGTGGTGTAACAGCACCTTTTTCTTAGCCAGATGGGGTCGTTTTTTCTTTAATTCGGCGTCGAATCGGTCCAATAAATTGGCATAGTAAAGCCCTGTAATTGGTTTACCCTTCTCGAGGTAATCGATGTAGACAACTCCTTGTGAATCCCAGAAAATGGTGTCCGTAACTTTTGTGGCCGATTTTACTGTTTTCGCCTTCTTTGGAGCACGTTCCCCGGTCTGGATCCATTGTTTTGATTGCTCCTTGGTCTCTCGTGTGTACCAGTGAATCCAGGTTTCACCGACCGCCACAAAACGACGCAAAAACTCCCCTGGATTCCGCTTAAACAACGCCAAACACGTCTACGACGTGGGCTCACTGTTGCGCTTGTTTTCCGGTGTGAGTAAATGCGGCACCCATCGCGCCGACAGCTTTCTCATGCCGAGTTCCTCGTGAAGAATATGATTGACTGTTCCTTCTGAAATGCCTACAGTCTCAGCTAGCTCCCGAACCTTCAATCGGCGATCTGTCAGTACGAGATCATGGATTTTTTTAATGTTTTCCTCCGTAGCAGCTGTTTTTGGTGCACCTGGACGTGGTTCATCAAAAACCGACGTACGGCCACTTGCAAACTCGTTGAACCAATTCTTGACGGTGGCTATCGATGGAAAAGAGTCACCGTACATAGCATCCAAGCGGCCTTTGATTTCGATACGCTCTTTCCCGTCCAAAAATAGGAATCGAATCACCGAACGATATTGCTCTTTTTCCATTTTTGTAAAACCGATCGATACGTTCGCTTCCATAGGTTGTCAAATTAAAACAAATGAAGGGATTGGAATGAAAATTAAAAAAAATACTTAAAAACAAATGAGCTACACTGTGGTAAACCTATTTTGAAACAATAGCGCCCCCTGGTGATGAGGCTAGGTACTTATTGAATGCACCAGGTATCTATGGAACTATGTGACTCTAGCTAAACTAAAGTTTATTTTGCACCGGTTTTTGAGAACTAAGTGAAGCTTAATACACTGATTCAGAAGTGCCTGTGCTTACATTACTCGTATAAATTAATCTAAAGCATTTGTAAGCAATTAGCAAAGGTCTAACCGTAATTGGCTATAAATGGAGATGGTTAAGATTTGCTAATTGCTCATTCGTTAATTACTATCTGTATCTTTATTTAACTACAGAATTAGACTGAACTAATGTGCTTGGAAAACATTTAATTTATTAATATATGAATCGAAATTTATTGAAGTTATCTTACCTATATATTGGCAGCCTGGAAGAGATCGCTGATAAGCGATAAGGTTGCCTTATGTGCTATGCATGTTTTCCATTTCTTTTAATATTATGTAATGTAATAGTACATAAAATACTTAGTTAAATAAAATAAATAAATAATGTCTTTGAACGTTATGTTTTAATAAAAAAGGTAATTCATTGAACATATTCACTACCATTCAAACAGAAATTATTTAAAAGGGGAAAGTTTGAAAAGAACTATATAAAGTTGTTAAGGAAGTCATAATCGTTATGATGATTAACATAGAACATCCTTTTCTACTCACTTTGATCTTATTGTAGCGTCGGGGGTTTTAATACCAATTTAGGATCTTTGTACTAATTTAATAATAACTTTGTATCATGGTAAAAATAAATCAAACATAAATTTTATGGAATAAAAAAAAGTATACACTGATAAAGCTTTCGTTATAGGGAATTTAACGAAAGCAATTTCACAAGCAGAAATTACTTTCACAACTAACAATCGCTTATTACAATACTCATTCTCAAATATATATCCAAAAAAACGCAAACAACGAAAATCTAACCATTTCTTACATTCGAAAAACCTCGAGAAAAGTCCAAGTGTTCTTATCTCAATGAACAATAAAGTATAGCTAATACAAGCTATTCAATTCTCGATTGCTTCCTCTCATTCTTTGAACACGCCCAGAGGACAATTACCTCGCCAAGGTCTTCGTACTGTATAATATCATTATTAAACTGCGCTTGGTTAAAATTTGTTAACACTCTTGCTCTACAAAGAGTAATTGTCATACATATTCATTATGGTAACATGTTTACATCATGATGGACAGCCGGTTTTTGGTTAAAAATTTAGACAATATATTCCCTCAAATTAAATATAACATAAGGATGATACGTTATAAGAAAACTTAAAGACATAAGTAATTAAAAACATATATAATATTATCTACTATCTAAACTCTTTCAATATATTGTTGAGTAGCCAATGGCACTTAATTATAGACTAAAGTTTTAAACTTGCATAGTTATTACAATTTATTTCTAAAATTTTGTTAATGTATCTTAAAGCGACCCTGTTCGTTATAAAAATGTTTTATATTCAAATAGTACATTCGGAAGTTCACTTCATTAATCCGGCTAATATATTCTATTTTACGATCCGGATATGACAGAGTTTGGGCCACCGAATAAAAAAACAGCGCCTTATAAATAACACGATAATAATTTAATAAGTAGAATAAAGTTACGTCCATCAACAAGCCTGCATTAATTTGAAAGTAATTCTTGCAATAGCAAGTCTATTGACAGGTTAATTCAACATTTACATTAATAATATTATTGGTACTTTAAAAGGCTCTAATTCTCCGAATCAGTTTTTAAAGAAACTTTTTATTAATATATTTTGTAAAAACATTACCCATGTACTTACATGGAATATAATAATGATATGCATTTATTTAAATAAGAGACAATAAAAATGAGTAGCCAATTAAAGACAGGTCACTTTCCACTTTCACCAATCAAACACTTCGTTGGTGTAAAATAAATAAACAATGGCATTGCGTCATGCATAATCATTACCGAACGATATTACGCGGCAAAACATTTTGATTGACAGTTGATTGGGAGAATATTATGCGACCAATTCCGGAAGTGCAATTTCTATGAATTCGGAAAGATTTGGTATTGCAATTTGCATGGCAATTAAAGAGAAAGTACAATTTCTTTGATAATGATGTAATTTTTATATTATTACAAAAGAAAATGCATAAAATACAAACACTCATGTTCAGTAATCTTGTCTGAAGCATAGGTATACTGCAAAAAAACAAACTTCACCTTTACTTTATAACGTTTTATTTCAGTGCTTCTTCTCAGCAATCACCAACTACTATTATAATGATAATTTAATTATCTAATATAAATTTAAACTTCCAATAAAAAATAATGACGTGAACTCAACTCTTATTGTGAATGTACGCTAGGTCTGCAACTGCAGCCTTAATTATTTCATAACCATCTATATCCTAATTCCTAATTATCTATTGCATAACACAAATCACTTCAAACATTATGATAATTTCCAATACCTACTAATGATTACTTTTTACATCAAAGCAATCAGATTATTACATCTAATACAATTTAATGGCGTCTTCGCTTTCCAACTTTACGCTCTTCAAACATAAAACAAACAAATATACTAGATTTGGTTCGTTAGCACGCATCACACGAAGTGATTACGTATTGTTGGGAAATATTATCATTTAAATAAATGCAAGGCATCATAATCGATGTATGTAATAGGCATAATAAGTAACGTAATTATCCTTTGATAGCATAATATTTAATGTAAGTAGGTAATACATTGCAATTCTCGATAGTTATAAGTTATAACATTGGGAATCACATTCGTTTCGGTTTGTCTCTGGTCTGTGACCTTCTTTTTATATTCTATCACTGGTAATAGTTTATTTTCGCAACAACATTATGATTTTATGTTCAACCTTGAAAATTCATAACTATACGAACATTTTTCGGATTTTCTTTCACTCTGATCTGACTAAAGTCGGTTAAAATGGGAGACATTTTTTTCAACCTAGCTTCCTATATAATATCGAAAGATTAGCATTTGGTAATAATCCTTACTCCTTTTATTAAAACCTAACATTTTGATTTATCAGTTTTTGTTGTGTTAAACAGAGTGCGAAATAATTAAAACGGGTTAATTAAAGCTATTAACTTATCATAATAATATGCTCTTAACATGCAAATTAGATAATATAAATACTGCAAATTATACAATCTAGGTTGAACATGCTTCTTGCATATCGATACCTCCCGGAGCATCTTGTTTGTGTATCAATTTATAAACGATAGCTGTTATTCAATGTATTGGCTTTCGATAGAACGTGATAATAATAATTTATAACCACATTTCGTATGTGAAGGATTTGCTCATTCGACAATTCACAAGACTTCCAATTTCATTTCTCAGTTAGGTACTTTACGTTTTATTTCTAGGCCCCAACGGAATAAACTGGCCGTAAATCATGTCATTGGCAAGGACAAAGAGTAGATAAATAGTATGGTATTTATATACCACATAGTACATATTTCTATTCGCTTTATATAAAAAAGCTTATGTCTTGCACCCGATTATCCAATATCAGACACGGCCATCGTTGAGCAACGGTGATTTGTCTATATCGAAACGCTGGTAACGCTCGGCTGGCGCACTGTTAATTATTACATACATAAACTATACGTAAACTGTTCATTGAATATTCCTTGATGTTAATTACATTTTATATTGTATAAAAATCTTAAATCACGTACTCAGTAGTTTATTAATTAAAAGATTAGTAAGTTTAAAGTTTAAACTCTAGTAAAATTTCTCAATATGGAGAGTGTATAGATGCTCTACTAAATAACGTTTTGTCTCACATATAAAATTCTCCTGTTATGTAAGTTGCCATCTTCTATCTTGTATACGGTAGGTGTACAAGATATTATTATAATTGTATATGAATAGGCTGTAAATTGTGTTTATATCCCAGAGTGTCTTTTTCCGGATGTAGAGTCAACTGTCTTCAATTGTTTCAAAATAATTGTCCATTCATTTTAACCCTTCTATCAAAAACACCTCCAAGTCAATATTCACGCTTTTAATCCCTTACTTACCACGTCCAAAAATTTGATTAAAAAAATTCTGATTTAAATATTTAAACTTGAATGATAAAAGTTAACATTCGCCTTTGGCCATGATCTTGCTTTGTTTATCTGCATAACAATACCTCATAAAACATTTTGCTCACACGTTTTTGCTAGTGTGTGAATTTCATCTTGATTGACGACGATATTTTAATTGTTTACATCCGATTTTTCAAATTGAAAAACTTTATGTTCTATTGTGTGTTAATATTATAAAGATTTCTGCGGTGATTCAGAACTAGTAGGATATGTAATAATATATTTTGGGAATAAATTTTATTATTGATTTATGAATTTATAAGTCCATGATATCTCATTGTATTTTAATTTAAAACTCACTATCGTGAGGTATCTAAAATGTTACAGTTGTAATTCATGTAATTCTCGCACAGATTCCGAAATTAGGTAATATTTGACGCTCCGTTCATTTACCATTATTTTAGCATACCTATTTGTTTTCTATTATTAATCCAACAGAGTTGTCTAGGCAATTCTAACGAATCTCTAAATAATCGAACTCTAGTGAAATTGATATTATAATATAAGATTGTTTTGTCAATGGTTATGAAAATTTCCTCATAACATATTATATTTGATGATTTTAGCAATCCGGTTTTAATACAGTATCTATGTCATCAATCATGTAATATAATTCCTTAATGAAATGAAAACACCAGTGCTTTGATTAATAATGTTGAAGATATACCTAAATAAAACATTTCATTAGCTTAAATTGTGATAAAATAAGACTTAAGAGAAATATTGCGAATTTCACGCTTTCCTTCATTCAGCGTCAACTAAAAGGACTTTCTTTCTAAATTACATCAAATTGATAGAAATTTGCTTCACTGCGCGGTGATATATAAATGACGATTGACGCTCTATTTTACATTGAAGTCGAATAAATAATATTATTTCTATTGAGAACTGAATACTCAAATCATACATGCGGTTATTTTAAAATGACTATTCTAAGCATTAACTTATAATTAACATTCCTAAAATAAAACACAAATCGTCTTTGGTTTCCAAAAAATTGGCTCCTTAACTTCAAAGTACCATGACCATGACTACCTTATTTTCTAGAATATGTACAGTCAGATATTTTAAAATTGACAGACTACAGTTTAACAGACGTGTTCCTTTGCCACTTTGCATGTTTATGTTATCAATCCATTGAGCTATTTAGTAGCTATTGTGATCTTTGTTTATTGAAACTTATCCGCCCCCAGATCTTGTTGACAAACGAGTTCGATCGTCAGTAGAGTGGTAGAATTGACAGTTGCAGTTGAGTCTCCCTGAAGTGTTGTTAAGTGGTTGATATTTTTTTTATAAAAGTCGAGAGATAAACTATGCTCATACAGGTGAGGAGTGAAAGCTGTTGGAATAAGTTTTATATGAAAATAGTTGTGCTGTTATAAGTAGATATTTTATGTTAACATGACTGAAGAATAAGAATTATCCCGTGATTTTGTTTTTATGCGGCGTTACGTTTTTATTATACTTATATTTTTTATTTCGTCAGTAGTTAGGGTACCTACTCCTAATTTATATTTTCGCTCATGGCATTAATTTGGTGCAAAATAAAAAAAAATGTTTTGTTCTGTTTTTGTGAAAGAAATAGCACCTATTCATTCATTATTCCATGTAACATAATAATGACAAAGCGCTACACATGAGATATAAGTTTAATATGGTTTTATACCGCTGTGTTACAAACGTATCTCTTGAATTATATCAAGCTTCCGCACTTCTGCAATTATCATAAAGTCTAAAGATTGTAGGCCTGCCTTATCGCGAACACTTACTTTTTAATTATTAAAACAGGTTTCTTTAATCTTTTAAATCGCCAGTGATCATCATTCACCGCGCTTAGTTGTTAAACCTCTTTAGTATAGCGGTACTTATGTAACTATAATTTAATTAGTTTATTCAGCCTTATTTTGTTTTTAAACGAGTTTAATCCATAATCTATCTTTGAATTGATTTATCAGATAAAATCGCAGATATCTCTCAATGCACATTGAGAGATATCTGCGATGAAATGCCCACCGTGAAAATCAATGGCGCGATGTTATTTATATCCTAGATATTATCAAGATATCTAAGAGAAATGCAAAATAATTGATTCATTTTGTTCGAACTGAGCTTGATAAGTTTATTAACATATTAAATTAGTTTGCTCTTAATTGACTTAAAACATAAAAGATTTTGTTAGTTTTCCGTCATCGTTTGATCATTGATGCATCTTTCCATCTCTATATGAAATATTTAAACAAGCTTTAACAAATATAACAATCTTTTATTTAATAATTTATTTATTAATATCACAACATTAGCAATTATAAACCTCTGCCGATTCCAAAAAAAAAACTAAACATTTTTTTTTCCACAGACGCAAAATAATGCACAGCCAGTAATGGATCCCCTCACTTGGTTGTCGTTGGGGCTGCAGCTAGCAGCTCTGTGCTCGATCGTGGGCGCGTTGCTTCTCTACCTGCTGAGGAAGGTGAAGGTTGGGGAGGTGCTGCCGGTGGACAGCGCGAAGACGGTGCTCGTCACCTCGGTGGATTCGGCACTTGGACTACAGGTTAGTTGAGTTTACGCAAATTTGATAAAGATATAGGTAATGTAATTTTGCTAAATATGATGTTATCTTGGTATTATTGTGATTACAATGAACATAAATGTACAGTAGGTGCATATTTTATTAGTAAAGTAAACATTTAAGTCCTATGGAGGCAATCTCTCCTTCGTTTTATGTGCAGAGTAATGATCATTCAAGATAAATCATGAACAAGTTTATGTAGTAAGTTGGACATTGGATAGTTATGCTCTTCTAATTTAACTACTGTATTGTACACTATTTGACATAAGTCTAATACGTAAGATAAAATATATCTTACAAACTTTCGCATTTATAATATACCTAAGTAGGATAGGTACCTCATTATAACAAATAAAATGTTGATAATCTACGAATACCTTATTATCCATCCACAGATCGCGACATACCTCAGCAGCCGCGGCTGGCGGGTGATAGCGGGTTGCCGGCAAGGCGGGCTTGGCGCGCGGCTCGCGGAATCCTGGCTGCAGAACCACGTCGCGGCTACGCCGGAGGACCAGCCGCCGCCGAGACTGGCCACACTCGAGCTGGATGTGGCTAGAGAGGATCTGTTGGAAGAAGCTGCGAGAGCGACTGCACAGCACTTGCCGGCTGGTGAACATGGTACGTATCTATCCCTTGATACTTTGATAGTACCTATAACATATCTTAGAAGCCGTGACTGGTGCGTCATAACATGAAAAGAATGTACTTAAATTTTAATTTATATGTTATACTATTATTGGAAAATGGCAGAAGAAAAAGCATTTCAAAAAAAAATACTTGCTGAGTAGGTAGGTACATATTTCAAAATTTCTGAACCCTAAAAAAACATAAAATGATTAAGAATGTTACTAGGTACTTACTGCAGAAACTCGCTAAAAGTAGCCCCAGTATTATTTTCGAAAAAAATGTAGCCCCTAAATACATAAAATACCTCTAGCAGTTATGAAGGAACGTATAAAGGATAGATTAATACGAACAATCAGAAAATTAAAAAAAGCAAAAGGTACATGCACTGCCCGGGAATCGAACCCGGGTCGCAAGAATGGGAATCTTGCATGATACCACTACACCAGCAGTGCTTGCTGACGTGGTAATAAAAATTGATACCACTTGTACATTACTAAGCTAAAAAATTCTAAATTAATGTTTATACCTTAAATAACTTATAATTCAAATTGCTTAAATAATTAAACCTATACTATTGGTTACAAAACCTTTCATAGTATCTTCCCATACAATAAAGTTTTATTGTATCTTTCCTTGGGTAGCAAACTAGCAACGCCATCTATCGTGACGTAAGTACATTGATAATTCACAGCCATAATAGGAAAACAAAGGTAGCACGTATTTTCAGCATTATTGCGACAGATGTCACTTTAGCTTATTATAATGATGATAAACCATTTAAAACTTGCGAATTCAGTTATTTGATCCTTAAATCCAAAAGCTCATATATATTTTTACTGTCTCCATAACAATTTTTTTCCATGCTTTCCTTATTAGAATATTACCGTTGTTACAATAGAAATAGCTTATAGGTAACACTTCGTTATTAATTAATAGATGTTTAATAATAAAAACAGTACAAAAACACAATTACAAGCTTAGTTAGGTGTACAATAACTATTTAATTGACGCAATTAATTTACGATGTATTTCATTGTTAGTCATTAATTAATTAACTTTATTCCAGGTGTATGGGCAGTAATAAACACAGCTGGCAGCAGCGGGCGCGGCGGCGCGGCATGCTGGGAAGCCGCGCTGCGAGGCAACGTGCTCGGAGCGCTACGAGTCGCGAGGACGTTCGCGCCTCTGCTCGCTGCTGCGGCGGCTGACCATCCTTATGCGGGCAGATTGTTTTATATAGGTTTGTTATCATCCTATTTATATTGTGTAAGTACGTGAAAGTTTATTATTGTTCCCCCTATAACTACGAATAATAGACTACAAGCCCGCATAGGAAAAAAATATGGGTCAAATGAACCACCAGGGGACATATCTAGAACGATAGCAGAGCAAAAAATAATAAGATTCATCACTATGCCGTCACTTGTAAGCTGTCCAACTGAGTGCAGATGAGAATTGAAAAGTACAGGTAGACTCGGTAAATTTTGGTCATTTGACCATGTACGGCATTCTTAACCATCGATAGATCCATTAAAAATAATAAGAAACCGCTCAGTGCCGTACAAAAATGGTGGTCCACAAAGTCGGAATTTTTATTTAATTTCCGAGAGTTACCGGGGGTAAATTTGGTCATTTGACCATGTACGGCATCTGTGTCATACTATGCCTATACTGCTTTTAATCCATTATTCCGCAACGCCGTACAAAAATCATGGGGACAAGGGGAAAAAATCGAGAGTTGTAATCCCCTCTCTTTCCCCACTCCAGGGGGTCATTTGACACAACACGAAATAAATTTATTTTTAAAGTATTTTATGCATAGATAATATTTTTTCATGTGCCGTACATTTTCGTTGGTTCAAAGGGGAAAAATCTGAAAAAGAAAAAATCCATATAACGAAATGTTTGCTTTGTATTTTGATAATAAAATATAAATATACATTAATATTAAGAAGCTCGAGGTGGTTAATTATCACCTTGGAAAGTCGGAGTCAGGTGGAATGGACTCCGTTAAATTGATGAACTAATAAAGAAGCTATGAACGAAAAGATGTGAATTATATGCAATCAGCCCATGAATACAGGTAAAGTCACAAGCAAATGCTAGTAATATATACATATTCAAAATGTACAAGTAAAGCGCTTTCAAATGATACCAAACACGGCATATTTATCTTAACTTTATTTTTTTACTCTGTATGTTTTGTCCGCTAGAGGGCGCCACATTAGATTTTGTGAAACCCCATATAGCCTTTAGCTAGCTGGTCGCTGGTTATCCAGTGAACAATTCAGACGCTTCTAATGATATGTCATTTGTCGAATTCTGATAAGTAGTTTAGAAGTTACGAGGGAATAGATGAACATACATACATGACCTGTCAAAATCATAACCCTCCTTTTGCTTTGCCGTAGTTGGGTAAAAATATGTTAATGCCGTACTGTATCAAATGGCCATAAAGCACCCTTAAAATTGTAGCTTTCGTCGCTTTCATCAGCCTAAAAGATGTGGTCTGCACAAAAATGTACGGCATCGTTTTTTCCTAATTTATCTATGTTAATACTATTTAAAACAACGAATAAAGTGTAGAAAACTATTATATTTCATTACTCTACGATGTTTAAACTTTTACAAAATTTCTGTTTTTGCATTTCTCTATAACTTTTTTTAGAACGGTTTCTTTTGAACGGCAATACTATACAACAATTGAATTTTACAATATCATGTTAAAAAAAAAGTTCCCGTACAGGGTCAAATGACCTTACAGCTCTTTATATCAAGAATTCGATGAAATTAAGATGATTATTGGTATACATTTAAAAGAACAATTATTTTTTGACGGCATTGCTTTTAATAGTACTTTTGAGTGCTAGATAATGTTTTGGAACCGAAGCCGTACTTAGTCAAATGACCCCCTGGAGTGGGGAAAGAGAGGGGATTGCAACTCTCGATTTTTTCCCCTTGTCCCCATGATTTTTGTACGGCGTTGCGGAATAATGGATTAAAAGCAGTATAGGCATAGTATGACACAGATGCCGTACATGGTCAAATGACCAAATTTACCCCCGGTAACTCTCGGAAATTAAATAAAAATTCCAACTTTGTGGACCACCATTTTTGTACGGCACTGAGCGGTTTCTTATTATTTTTAATGGATCTATCGATGGTTAAGAATGCCGTACATGGTCAAATGACCAAAATTTACCGAGTCTACCTGTACTTTTCAATTCTCATCTGCACTCAGTTGGACAGCTTACAAGTGACGGCATAGTGATGAATCTTATTATTTTTTGCTCTGCTATCGTTCTAGATATGTCCCCTGGTGGTTCATTTGACCCATATTTTTTTCCTATGCGGGCTTGTAGTCTATAAACTACACAAACGATTTCGATGATTCTTGGCAATCATGTGTGACCATACTTATTTACCAGAATATCACATAAGCTATAGAAATAGTGCAACTTGTTTTTGCATGACATGCCCAGCTAGTCAGCTAGTAATAATATACGCGAGTAAGCTTTTTAAATTTTAATTATGCTAAGAATAAGTCGATTTAAGTGGCATCAGACGAGATGCCTAAAAAAATATATTAAATTTTTAAATTACTACAAAAAGATTCTATATCTACAGGGCTAACATCAGATACGGCATGTGAGAGCCTCTCCCGTATGGAAGGTTCAGGCGAGAGCTTTGCGGGCGCAGCAGCCGTCCGCTGGGGCACCTGGGGGGTGGCACGCGCTCTACGAGCCTCGCTACGGGCCAGCCGCTTGCACGTCGTTCTGCTACACGCACCCGATCTATCCGCTACGGAGATATACTCGCCGCCCGCGCTCTTGACTCCTTCTAGTCAACCCGCCAGGTAACCTACAGACTACATAGTGCTAAGACAGATTAGATACAAAGTGCAGTGGTGCTACGAGCCAGCCGCTTGCACGTTATACTGTTGCACGTACCCAATCTATCCGCTACGCAAATATACTCGCGGCCTGCGCTCTTGACACCGTCTTGTCAACCCGCCAGGTAAAGTACAGATAAACATAATATGCTACGAGCCAGCCGCTTGCACGTCGTACTGCTACACGCACCCGGTCTATCCGCTACAGAGATACTCGCCGCCATACTATATTACTTGCTCTGTGCTCGCCGCCTGCGCTCTTGACACCGTTTCAAACTGCCAGGTAGCCTAACAATTTTGATAGGCAAGTAGTACAAACTCACATTTGGTAAAAGCAAGAAAAAATAACTTTTAGCTTTGCTCTATGACGTAATCTAGCTCTACAGTATCAGAATTGTTCTTTTGAAGGTGTCCTGAGATATTCGACATTGTTTGTGTAATATCTAATATGTTAATTATAAAACTTATAACATAGTAATTCTTTAATCATGAATCATTCCAGCCGCCCAGAAACCCCAAGTTCCGATGTAAGTTCAACAACAGCGACTTGCGCAGTCACGATGCCGGGAGAAGCAGCGGAATACAGCGCTAAGGTTCTCCCCACCGCAGCCCTAAAGGTTCTAGAAGACGCCCTCACCTGTCCCTCCCCGAGAGACTCCTACTATCTGAAGATGAAACAAGATTCATGGTTCACAAGAATGCCGTCTTTGAGAGTCGCGGCATGAACATTTAATTCATTACTTTGATTGGTGGACGATCTTGATGCAAATTGTTTAAATTCCGAATATTTTAGCCCAAATTGGAACTTAGTTCAACGACCGCCTCCAGGACAAAAAACACACTTTATTATCTGTATTTGGATATATTTTTAGATATCTACATATTGTAAATATAGCCTTTTAATGGAAGAAATACTTACAGTAATTAATATTCGTATAAAGTATAATATATTAAGAGGTTATATAAACGGAATTACTCTTTCAGTCTTAACAATATAGTTTGGTTGATAAAATACGTTACTTGAAGTCACAACTAAATGCGCCTATATACTTAAGAATATTATTATTAGCACACTTTTTTCAATACAACGGAGATAAACTAAAACCTAATGTCTACAAAGGAGAATGGCAAACTCCCATAGGACTCTGGGCCTGATCGTTACACTGATGATTTATGGGTGATTAAATAGATAAAAATATACAGACTCTATGAATATAATAATTATAGATCTTTTCTATGGGATAGCAGAGATATTGGGATATTGATTAAGATCAATTTTGAATATAACGTTACTAAGGCCCTTCTGCCATTAGGTACGATACTTCTAGAATACGATACTCGCGTAGAATACTACTTAGATATTTGCTGGCTACCCGATGCTCGCATATTATGCGACTGAAAAATGACTAAATTCATCATTATTGTGCCTCTTTTTGTGGACCGACGTTATAATAATAATAATTCATTTATTTATTGCAACAACAGTTACGTCGTTATGTCGAGCAATCAGCAATTCCAGTGACGAAGAAGCTCTTGCACTTTTTCTTTTTTATAGAAATAGAAGACGCCAACGTAAGAGTAAGAAGTACTGGATTCATCCATATATTGAAAGAAACATAAATTGTAGAGTTTTTGTAGCCGAACGAGAACTACCTACAACATGATGATTAGATATTTTTATCTTTCTAACGAAGAGATACACGCGAGAGTCGAGACGCGATGCAAAAGCGACCGACACGGTGAGTAGTGCTATACTAGTCGCGGACGTGTAGGATACCAGTAGCGTAGTGTGCGAGCCTACATAAAAATGTATGTGAGATACTCCGCGGCGACTAGTCTGCGAGACTTGCAGGATACTTGAACGCCTATGCGTATCGTAATGGGAGAAGGGCCTAAAACTTCACTCAAATGTCAAACAACAAACATAAACAAATCACTCATCACTGACACAATTATGATTAATAATTTGACATTTTATTAATGGCCAGCTACCTAAATAAAAATGTTATAATTATTATTGATTAAGTAAAACATGTTTTTATTTTATAGAATGATCTAAATAAATTAAGATATGTGTTAAAAATAAGTTAAATTTTGCTTCTGATTTATAAAGCATTTGAATTCAATAAAATTAAAAATAAAATATAGACATTCATTCGTATTAATCGATATATTCGACTTTTTTACTCCTGACAACACTGACAATCTCTGCTCGATAAGACCGGTAGTCATAAGAAATCTAAATAACAATGCCGGTAGTGAACACATTATCTTTTTTTTCAAAGATTTGTTTTCCCATAGAATCAGAAGTAAATATTTTACCAAGAATTACTAAAAATAACATAATGAATTTTAAATATATTATGATTTCTGTAACAGTTAGGCCCAGTTTCGCCATTCTCCTTTATATTATCATTATATTTATTCGTATATTGTGTTAACCCTTGTAGTTCTTAGTTTTAAGTTCATTATATTATCGATAATATAGATTTTATCGACCTGCTTGTCCTTTCACGACGGCACGGGGAAGTGGATGATATGTGCCAAATATATTTAAAGATATTGATTTTGAAACGACATATTGTATGATATGTAATTGTAAATGTAAGAAGCGTTATGAGTCGACAACGAAATCGATATTACTGTATTTTCTAAGCAAATTATTATATTATATTCCTATGCACTGCCATATTCACAATACCAGCGCTAGACTGTGAAATAATTTGATCTGAGCACCTAGGTACCTACGGTGATCGCCAATCTTATTGGGACTAAAATATCGGTATAATTTCAAACATTAGCCCAGGCTGTTAGAAAATACCAAAAGAATGATAGCTACCAAAAAGGTTGACGATTTCTGTAAGTAGTTAGTAAAGTTTTCAGAAGTCATTTGCACATTCACGCAATAAGAAAGAGATCAATATGTGTGTCATACGAATTAAAATGGAAGCTAAATTATATGCAAGGAAGTTGTACGGGAATCGCGTACAAGTCCAGTGATGAATTATTTTGCGGTTTTTCTAAGTGCATTATCAATGTACATGCTTGTAACATTACGTAATATTAAATGAGTTTAATAAGCAATGTTATGAGCGAATGTTTGTAAATAAAATTGTTGTATAATAAAGTAATTCGTAAATAATACACTATTGTTTTATTTTAATACTGTCTGTTCCCTAATAAGCGCTGCTTATCATTTAGAAAACCATAATTTTGAAGTAAGGTAGTTAGTCACTACTAGTTGAACCAATAAATTTAAAAATTCTTACTGTCTAGGAAGTAATCTTACGTATGTAAGTACCGCATACTTACGTTTATTAGAAAAACATTCCGTATCACAAACTATAGGTAGAGTTTATTATGACTATACGTCTAAATCACTATACGTCTATAGGGAGAGTTTATTGTGAAATAAAAAAACGAATAACAATTAGGCTCCTTTATTTTGAAATTATCGAACGCCCACCATACTTTATAATCATGGATACAAAGCAGATGTCCCCCAACTCCTCTCGTATCTTCTTTATCTAAATCACTAATACAAGTCCAATATTGTATTGGGCCAGAACCTCTTTTTTGCCAATGCGCTGCTGTGCTCACAGCAAACCTCATATGGTCTGTCACGTTGTGGAAATAGAACACGCGTTCTGGATCGTGTTGTTTTAGGGATATGTTCTCTATGTTGCGAACACTGCAATAAACAAAGAACAAATAAATTTGTGCTTATATAATATCTGAAGAAATGTGCACTAATTTTGGTGAAAAAAAGTTAAGTCTTAATAGAGAGATTGAAACAACTCAACTTAAACTTATATAGACTGAGTTAGCTTCTTAAAATCTTATTCCCAATTGAAATTTTCTATAATATATTCGCTACTTAAGCCACACCTTTGTTTGTGAAATAAAATCGATGTCTATAAATAAAAAACGTCTTAACTCTACGTTATAGAAGATGAATCGCATACTTAAACTTTTCTATTCTTTTACTAAAAACAGACATAGTAACAGAAATCTTACCCAAAACTCTGCGCACATACAGTAGTCAAATAATCACTTTCAGACTGACCATACACGTCGAGTATGATATGTTTTGCCCTTGCAAAGCTTCTGTAAAGGCATTGTTGGTCCCTTGGACGTCTTACATGCAACTCAGATTGTAGGCTCTTGCCTTTTGTGGTAAATGTTAGAGGTTTTAGTCGTGACCTTAAATGTTTACATGAAATGTTAAAACACGACTGCGAGAAGCTCTGTTGTTAAATATCTATGAAAAATTCAAATAACAATTGAATAACTCAAACAAATATTTTATGTTATCAACATAATAAACGAACAATAAGTAACGAAATTCATTCATCAAAAAGTAGAATATCAACAGACAAATAAATTTTATAGGAGTACATATACAAAACCAAATTAAAAATCTTACACCGTCAAGGGAGGTTGTTGAAAACTCCATTCAGGCAGATACTTTATTAACGTCTCTGGTATTTGAATATGGGTGAAATGCGGCGATGTGTAGGTAAGATATTTTGCAATGAGATTTATTGTTTCTAAATCAACTGATAGACACATAAGTAGATGGCCATTTGCAGTTTCTTCCTCAGGAAATAACGGACGTTCACCTGAAAACATTGTTGGAAAATAGTAGTTTGATATTTGTTCATACCACCAAACTCACAAAGAGAGTGTATCTATGTAATTAATTTTATGTTTAGCTGCTACATAAGCTGTAACACTGCCAAATTTAATCAAAATCGATGCAGTAGTTTTGGCCTTATTGAGATACATCCATACATCTATGCTTCCAATCTTTCGCATTTGTTATAACTAGGATAGACATTCGTTGATTATTACTTGTAGGTTATAATCTCTACTTACGTTTTAAATTAATAAGGTCTGGGACGGTATGGCCGATCCACACACCTCCGACTTCATCCGCTATAAGAACTCCATGTGCTGCGGAACCCAAGTTTTTACGATCCTTTTTTCTATCATATATTGCTATAGCTATGTGATCTGAATATGTCGGCTGAAATATAGAAACAAATCTTAACTCTCGAGTTATACAACCTTCTTACTGTGCATTAACTTTTTCTACTTAGCCCACATTAATTCCTAAGATTATAAAAAATGTAACATTATGGAATATTTAAAAAATGCGATGCGTATTGTAGTTGACTTTTTTATGATAATACTAGCTTTCCACCCGCAGCTTCGCGCGCGCAATCAAAGAAAACCCGCATATAGTTCCCGTTCCCGTGGGATTTCCGGGATAAAACCTATCCTATTTCCCGGGGTAAAAAGTAGCCTATGTCCTTTTTCGGGTATCAAAATATCTCTATACCAAATTTCGTGCAAATTGATTCAGTAGTTAAGGCGTGATTGAGTAACAGACAGACAGACAGACAGAGTTACTTTCGCATTTATAATATCAGTATGGATTATTATAAAAAAGTCAACTACAATAAGCCCAAAAATTTAGCATATAAAAATAAACAAATCCAGCATTTAACGTTAGTAAATTCATGTTCAAATCAAAACTTACCCTAAAAATAGGCGATAAAGTGTGTTGCAATAGAGAATTGGAATTAATATTAGTATGTGGGAACGACGCGCGCCATCTGCCGGGCTCGTCTGAAGTTATAAACGTAAAGTTTTTACCCAATCGCGTGTATGGTATTATTTCAGTCGGCGGCTTGTAAATGAACCACCTAGAAACATTTGTTAGTTTCGATATTTTACATAAATATTGGACGTTTTATAGTGTCCTAAACTTGGAATGTGGATATTGCCTGGTTATGTGTAACGTATATTTTCACAGATAACACGAAAGTATACGATAGACATAACCAGGCAGTATCCACATTTCTAAATCAATATATCATATAATATTAATATCTCGTAAATAAATTATTTTCTGCAACTTATTTAGTGCTCAATAAGTAGAAATAAAATGTAAGTTTTGTTCATGAATAGCGCAACATTAGTGTGAATCTAAAATTTTTATAATACAGTTATAAAAAATATATGTAATACTTTTATAACTTACCAATCAATGGGTATATTATCATTATCTCTACAATGTAGGTTTAAATAATTCCATCCTTCTACATCCAAACCATGCGTACAGTTATAGCAATAAATTGAAATAACTAAATAAATGCCAAAGAAATACAACTTGTTCATAATTTTACAAAGCTAGTTTATGTTTAGGAGTATTTCATTTTAATAGCGCTATAAACTGTAAAAGAATTTTATGCTTGCGCTTGCTTTTGGAATTATTGGTTGTATTGGTAATAGAATTTTGTTGAAACATTAAAAAAACGTGTTGTAGAGAAGTTCAATTTATTTACTTAAAAATCAATATAAAATACAAAAGATATAAAAACATATATAAATCTATGGTAAAATCACTGAAGTTTGAGCATTTACATGAAAAACAATAAAGCCATATAAACAGAATTAGATAATATTTCTTAACCTAAATCAGAAAAAAACCCTCAGAATTTAAAGTAAAATTAATCTTGACTGTAAATAAAGAAACATTTGTATTTTACCGCATTTATTTTTCAACATAATTTTATCGATATGGAATGTCATTTAAGTTTTCAATAATAATGATGTTTTACTACTCGAGGAAGTATTATTTGCGACAAATATTACAATATTATAATCTCATACTAAAAAAATTATGTATATAACTTCTATTCCTTACTACATATTTGATCAAAACGTTCTTAAATCATTATAATCTTAACTTATATTTACAACTGCCTAAGCTATATTTATCACAGATCTTAAATTAGAATAACTTATACACTAATTACAAGTTTGCACAGATTCAATAAGATGTGCGAAATTTCCCCACAGAATTGGTCCGGAAGTACATACCGTACCGCCACCTCGTGATTCTTGTGGTAACTGTAAAAAATAATATTTTCTTAATAAAAATCGAATTGTAATTCCATTTTTGTTGTTGTTTTTCATTATTTTGATAAAAATATATAATTCCGTTTTAGTAAAATAAAATAAAAATAATGAAGTGTAACAGCTCAATACATTTTGCATTATATTCACATTGTTTAAAATTTAAATTGACGAATTAAATCATAAATGACGCAGCTCGAGAATGCCTTCGACATTATTAATAGTGAATTTAAACAAAAAATGCGTCAGATAACGGCTTTTTATGAATGCATACGAGTACTAACCAAAGTCTGCTGAACTTGTTACTTATCAAACAATATTTCTACAATATAAAATACAAATTTTAAATTTCATGAAAATACATACAAAACTTTCACATTATTGAAGTGAAACTTCTTTAGGCGCATTGAGAGTCAAATTTCCTGACATGGCAATACCGTCACCTCATGGAGTAAGGCAACCATTGTGTTTTCGTTGTATATTGTGAATGAATGTAATAAGTTTTTCTTCTGAATGAATGAATATAATAAGTTTTTTTCTTTTCGAAGTTTCACGTTTCGTTTCACGTGTCAGACGTGTGCTCGGCACACACGCTCTTTTTTATAGTTTAGATAGATAGAAAACACTTTATTGTACAATGCACACAAAAATAACATTGACAGAAATAAATTTAATTTATTATATTTACCGCTCGATTAATATCTCCCACGCAGACCCAATAGTCAGCGACTTTTGTGTCTTGACTGTTGTGCATTTTGTGTGCGACAGCTACCGTCCATTTTGAGTGGTCATTGTGTGATGTGAACGACATTTTGGCGATTGGAAACTTGAGACGCTCTATGTTTCTTACTCTGTGGAATTAAAGAAAAATACTTAGTACAAATGTTAAAACATTGAAGAAGAACTTTGCGTAGTAACTCAGGCCCCGGAACCACAGACACAATAGAAAATCTATTGTGTCTGGGACCGATCGGGCCGCTTGGGGCTAAATGGGTTAAAATATCTAAACTTGAGAAATAAATATGTACGAATTATTATTTTTTAGTTATTTAGTTATGTTATTTACTTCGTTCAATTCATACACGAAAAAGAAAAAATCTTGACATAACCATTATGAAGTTGAACAAGCTTTTAAAAGTTTGGGTAAATATTATAGTAGCTTTAATAAAGAAGCGTTACAACTCACTGAAAGTTCCTATTGCATTCCGAATCCAAAGTCCCCGGTCCATTTGTCCAAGACTCAACGAGTAAGTCTGACTGCAATACTTCAGCTACTAACCCACTATATAAATCGTCATTGAACATTGCACTCTTTGCAAAAGAGAGAAATTTACGACCGACAAGTGTTTCAAAACTTTCTATGTGATACCTGAAAACATTACCTATGTTGAATATAAACAATATTGTATGCCCATTTGTTTTTGCAAAATAATGCCTTTATATTTTATTTATGAGTATTAAAGCATAGATATAACAAAAAATAATTATTTATCACTCTGTATACATAAAATAATCAGTGGTGCATGACTCCCTTCAGTTGACCTTATCAATTATGGCATTATTTATAATAATTTTTTAAGCATTTTTTGTATTATTTCCTTTGTTACCCCTGCTAGAACTCTAGAAGCAAGTCCTATAATTTATGTATCGAATGTTTCCATTAAAAATTAAAATAACTATTTTTATGCTGCAAATAATATTAGTACTTCTTACCATGGAGAAGAGTCAACAGTTTTATTTCTTATAACATCAACTAAATTTGGTAGTTCACTCTCAAATTCCTGTGGTATTCTATGAAATACGATCAAAGGCTCATTGTACTTCAACTGGGTGCCGATTTGGTTCAGTGTGGAGGTTTGGACAGACACACAGAGAAATGACTGGCCATACTTCATACCAGTCGCTGGGTAGCTGTATGAGCTCACATTGAGCCCATTCACTGGAGAATAAGAAAAAAAAAATTGATCAAATCGTAAGATATGAAAGGGAAATATTTAAAATATTTACCTCAAAGCTTTTCAAAAAATTAAACTACTTAATTTCAATTTACTAAAAGCATTTATTAGGAATACCTCTTCATATTATTATATTAATGACTCAATATTGGAAAAATTTAAAAATAAAGTACTACAGTATACAATGATTTTTGTTCCATTTTTTTTATTCAAAATTGTTTTTTTGGAACAACAAGCCTAGGATACATAAATTATTTTATTTATTTTATTAGGATTATTAAATTATGGGTAAAACTTACTATCAGGTATAGGTGGAAAACGAGGTACGGAATGAACAAGCCACAGAGAAGTAAATTTATCTCCAAGTATAACACCTTTTGTGTGACCATTCTCAACTCTGTTTTTCATAAACTTTGAATGCATTTTACACATTTCTGCTAAATCATAGTCATCATAATATTTGTCACCAAGCTTAAACTTCTTGTACTTTCTGATAGTTGATTGTTTCTGCTGTCCTGAAAATAAAGGCAATTTTTAAATGACAATAACGTTTTTAATGCGAAACCGATTCTCTAACTTTGACCATTTAAATATAGAGATTATTACTTAATAATGTTTCCTTTTAACATGGCTTGTACCTCAAACCTAGTAACACATTAATAATCCTAACCACTACACTATAATTATTGAGCTCATAACAATCACTATTCACGTAATGTAAATGTAAAAATAATGATTACCTTTCTTGCTCCTGGAATACATCTCTGCAACTGTTTGCAATATATCTGGTTGGTGTTCAGTAGCAGGAGGCTGATCATTGTACACTAAGGAAATTATGTTTTTATCCTGAAAATATTATATGATAATTTTATCATTTATTTCATTTAAATACATTATTAATAATGGAAAATATTGAATAGAAAATTTGTTTTTAGTCTTATTCTAACCTACCTGGTATAATGGTGCCAGAGTTTTCCCAACCATAGATCTTGGGTCTCCAATAGCCAAATCAGACATAATCCACCCCCCTCTTAATTTTGATGGTGTTAAGTGCATGTAAGCTACTCCTCTTCTAACAAGAGGGTTTAAGTGGTTCTTCTCTCTGGGTAATTTATACACATAGAACCTATAAATCAGAGTTATTGTATTATAATTGAATATGAAAACATCAATTCTAATTGTTTTTCATTTTTAATATATTAAATGTAGTGTTTGCATAAATTTAATAAAAACTCTGTGTGGATTTAGTTTTCTTAAAGAGTACTTTAAATAGAATTAAAAAGATTACATATTATTATTACTTGTTAAATTAGCAGAAAAATAAATAGTCACTTGATATTTAGCCAGATATAACTATATAGGTACCTATTTATTTAGTTCTATCATACATCAAGTTATATTACTCATACGGCTAATAACTATTTTATCATAAACATTATGATTCATTTAATAATTATGTTTTACAAATGATTTCCATATAACAAAATTGTTATATATATAATATATGAATATATTCAAAACTTCGATGAATATATGGAATCAAGGTTGTAGCACTTACCAATCCACTGGTTCACCTCGTTCATTTCGGCACTGCGGTGTTAAAGCTAAAGTGCTAGATGCAAATAATGCAAACACTAAACTCGACCAACCAAAAACGAAACGTGTTGATTCCATCGTTTCCACTGACAAAGTAATAGGAGCCAAAGGAAACTCAAATTGCTACTTGTTTGTGATGTCATGTATTACGACGCCTTGCGCTTGCGTTTCGTCAAAACAATGAAAAGTTTACAAACATTGCAAATTAATTGGAGCCGAATCTACCACATATCATAAACAACGAAATGAAATCATTGTATGTAACGAATATGAAGATTTTTGTTTACAATCAAAACAAAGCTGATGTTTATTTTCATGATGCCAAACAAAACAACAATGAAAATTCAAAATTGACGCTTGTCGCTTGTCAAACTCGGCTTGCCAGTTTTTCAATGTCACAGTGATGCGCAGGAGCACAGCGCAGGAGTCATATGAGTTTATATCATAATTTTATTAAATTATGATATATTTGGATTTTTTTAATTATTGATTATGATCTAATGATTTTATTTAATATAATAAAATTGCTTTTATATTTATATGAATTACTACGCTCTGCGTCCAAAACTGGTTTAATATGCTTAATAATTAATAATAAGTCTTCCCAACGAAATATTGTGGCTTTTTACTAAAACTTTGTTTTGTTTCGTTACTATACTTATTCCATTTCATCACCATAGATAAGCCATAGATATAAAAAGAAAAATGGATTGTGTTGTGCTACAAATCCTCGCTACTGACAGATAGCTGTGGATCGTGTCCAATTTTGTAAATGTTAGTCTATATATCAGTATTTGTGTAAATAAAAAAACGTAAATTTATAAATATTATATAATTCAAAATAGAAGTAAAGCTAAAGAAGCTTGATAAAAAATAGAATGCATATACCAATCACAGTTTATGGAAGACGCAGCGATAACAATAAAAACAATAAAAAATAAAAACAAACATTAATAAATGCTTTATGACACTTTTTCTTATATGATTTCATATATATACGACTATATTTTCTTAAACCTAGGTGGGAGAAATTCGTAGAATATATTATATATTATATTATGCATTATTATTGTTGAGTAGGCATAGACACAGCTGCTTTAGCGTGGGATACATCGCTTTGCCTCCAGAAAGAGACAACCGTTTTCAATTCAGTGTAGAAATCGAGTCCTTGCTTGCCGCAGAAGTGGTTGGTACCCAAGAAACTTCCCCGAGTTCCCGTGAAAGAGAACATAGACAACGGGACAGGAATGGGCACATTCACACCAACTTGTCCAACATCGATTTCTGAGGCAAACTTTCTGGCTGTTGCTCCATTTGTGGTGAACACAGCTGTTCCATTTCCGTAGGGATTCGCGTTAACCAATTGAATAGCTTCATCCAGAGTATCAACAAAGAGGCACACTAGAACTGGGCCGAATATTTCCTCCTTGTAACATTCCATGTTAGGTTTGACATGTGTCAGAATTGTCGGACCGACGAAGTTGCCTTTTTCGAAACCGGGCACCTTAACGTTGCGGCCATCGAGAACTAATTGAGCGCCGTCTTTCACTCCTGCAAGAATTTTTATTCAAAATAATTAATATCAAGAATTTTTCATAGAAAACAAAATTATTTGTACGCCATAGTATTATGGAAGTCTTGAGATAATAAATACTTGTTATAAATAATTCTAACACTAATCTATTTTTTGCGTAATTCTTCTTACAAAAAACATACCTGATTCAATAAGTTTCAGAATTCTTTCCTTGGCCTTCACGGATATGACGGGTCCAACGTCAGTGCCGGGAACATGACCTGCGTTTACTTTCAATGCCTTTGCACGTTCGACTAAGTCGGGAATCCATTCTTTCGCTTCACCTATGAACAAAACATTTTTCCATGACAAGAATTCAGTATGGGACTTTCTCTGCAAGATAAATATATACAATTTCATCTTTGCTTGTTTCATTCTGCTACTTTTACACACAAAATAAAATTTGTATATTTTTATAATTTTACAGATAAAAAAAAATACATATTGATGAAGCAATTTATATTTCCAACTCGCAACAGTTTTGTACATACAACTCCTATTCTTAAACACTCTTTTTAGCATTAATGGATTAAAATTATGTCATCTCATTTCTAATGGCATGGCTGATACTGAGTGGTTTGCCTCTTCTCCAGTGGCACACTGCAATATTAGTGTTTATTCCTTTCTTTGCTTCTCCTCAGTTTAAGTTTTTTCTATTGTACTTTTTTGTACATGTAAGTGTGCGTTGGAAATCATCATCATCATCATCATCAGCCCATATACGTTCCCACTGCTGGGACACGGGCCTCCTATGAGGGTACAGGCCATAATCCACCGCGCTGGCCAAGTGCGTGGATGACACATGTCGTCGAACTTTTTAATTCTTCGACATGTCGGTTTCCTCACGATGTTTTCCTTCACCGTTCGAGCAGTGGTGATGTTACAACATGCGCAGATAAATTTAAAAATCAATTTATTTCCTGCGCGCTCGCCTGGTCTCGAACCCCGGACTTATCGATTCGAAGTCCGAGGTCTCACCACTGAGCCACCACTGCACTGCTTCCTGCTGTGTTGGAAATAAATATATTTTATTTCTTCTTTAAATTTTACACACCCACAAACACAGCAGTACTGAGCGCCATACAGCGCTGTCCGGCCGCACCGAACGCGGCGCCGGCGAGCTGGTTCAGCGTGTGCTCCTTGTTCGCGTCCGGCATCACCACGCCGTGGTTCTTCGCGCCCATGTTGCTTTGCACGCGCTTGCCTATGAAAAAATAACATTCCTTTGAAGAAATGGGGGAAATAGCGGGAATAGTAACAAAAGCTGTGTAGACTTTCATCATTAAAGCAGAACAGCGCCCATAAAAGAAAGAAAGATGGCAGAATACGCCTCATTGAATTTGTGTGAATTGAATGTGAACATTTCGCATCAAACATGCATTTTAAAAATCTTTTTGTAACTTAGAGTAAATATAAATTTGTAAATATTACAAAATTTAGTTATAAAGAGCACTCTGAATTACAAAAAGAACACAATACATATTTAATTTTTACTCTTTATTGCATTCCAATGTTGTAAGTATATAAAATTCATTTTAATACATATTTCTAATAAAAAAATATTAGATAAAAAAACAATAAAATACCTGCAGCAGAAGCTCTTGAATAAATATGTTTGCCAGCAGCATCTCCACCCACAAACGATACTGCTTTGATATCGGGATTATCGCAGAAGAAGTTCACTGTGTCGTGTGTACCGTGGACAACCTATAATATACATAGACAATAATTATTAACTATATAATTCGTTGATTTATTGTTAGAGATTTCACAAAAGGTATATTTTTTTAAAACAAAAAAATATATATTATTATTATAACTACCACATACACGAAAAATTAAGTAAACACAAATTTGAAATTACATAGTTTTCAATATGAAATATTACTGATTGTCTTATTGTAATAGCTACAATTTTTTTAACAATCATAAAATTTTAACCAATATCAAAATTTGCCCACTTACTATAGTCCTTTTCACGTAGGATGATTCCTGTGACACTTCGTCGTGTTCCGAATTACGTATTTTATGTTTAAAACGCAAAAATAATTTTAGTGCATAATATTTTTATTTTATGGCGGCGTTATTACCAAAAATATAAAAATGAAAAATCTTAAGCTTATAAATCAAAAACAGTATTGTTTATTTTAATATAATGAAAAATAAAATAAAATAACACAAAAATATAATACCTACGCAATTCGTGTACATGAAATGGATCGTTGAAAAATCATAGAGTTGGAAAACATAAAATCGGCGCCCATCTTGTGATCGTTTGTCAATCGAGTCAATCGTCTGTACGAGTGCGTCAGCCTTCTATACAAGTTGCATTTTTATATTGATACTTTACGTGGTATTCTGTTATTGTTACTAATTGTTATTGTTGACTTTTTTTTTGCTGTTTTTTGCTAAGTTTCCTTAGTTATAATTGTTGGCGAAATGCCGAAAAAACTAATTTTGGTACTTTATTCAAATCGATTTCATTTCCATATAAAATATTATCGATTATCGGAAACAATTGATACGATTTCAGTATAGATGTTACAGTCAAAACCCTGAACCAGTCAATAACGTTATTGACCGGTAAAATCAGTTAATAAGGATATTGACTAAGGGCGTCGGTTAATATCCTTATTAACTGATTTTATCTGATTAAACCAGTTAATAACGTTATTGACTAAGGGCATCGGTCAATATCCTTATTAACTGATTTTAAGTCGAGACATCTAGTCAATATAGGTTTTAACCGACGTGCCCAGTCAAAACTCATAAAAAGTTAAGGACGTTAGTGAAATTATACTAGAAAATCATTTAAAAAGGTTCCTAAAACTTTTTAAAGTGCAATATTTAAGAGTTTTATGTTTTATTAATTAATTCGGGGTATTGTTTGTAAACTGCAACCGCGCGAGAATACGTGCCCCAAAATATTTTTGAAGATGGCAATTGTGTTTTAATAACAACTAGGTTTCCGCCCGCAGTTTCGCCCGCGCAGTCAAAGAATAGACCGCATAGTTCCCGTTCCCGTGGGATTTCCGGGATTGCGTTAGTTTCTGATTTGATGGAATGACCTGCAGGTGTACTTCGAAGACTGCTACTTGAACTATTATACGAGTAGAGCTAGGTGTGCCGAGTTTAGGCTCGTTTTGTTAGTTACGTTGAGACCTTACCTCCGGACTTGATGGAGTGACCTGCAGGTGTACTTCGAAGACTGCTACTGGAACTATTATATGAGTAGAGCTAGGTGTGCCGAGTTTGGGCTCGTTTTGTTAGTTATGTTGAGACCTTACCTTCGGACTTGATGGAGTGACCTGCAGGTGTACTTCGAAGACTGCTACTGGAACTATTATACGAGTAGAGCTAGGTGTGCCGAGTTTGGGCTCGTTTTGTTAGTTACGTTGAGACCTTACCTCCGGACTTGATGGAGTGACCTGCAGGTGTACTTCGAAGACTGCTACTGGAACTATTATATGAGTAGAGCTAGGTGTGCCGAGTTTGGGCTCGTTTTGTTAGTAATGTTGAGACCTTACCAGACTTGATGTAGTGACCTGCAGGTGTACTTCGAAGACTGCTACTGGAACTATTATACGAGTAGAGCTAGGTGTGCCGAGTTTGGGCATGTTTTGTTAGTTATGTTGAGACCTTACCTCCGGACTTGATGGAGTGACCTGCAGGTGTACTTCGAAGACTGCTGCTGGAACTAATAGACGAGTAGAGCTAGGTGTGCCGAGATTGGGCTCGTTTTGTTAGTAATGTTGAGACCTTACCAGACTTGATGGAGTGACCTGCAGGTGTACTTCGAAGACTGCTACTGGAACTATTATACGAGTAAAGCTAGGTGTGCCGAGTTTGGGCTCGTTTTGTTAGTTATGTTGAGACCTTTCCTCCGGACTTGATGGAGTGACCAGCAGGTACTAACAAAACGAGCCTAAACTCGGCACACCTAGCTCTACTCGTATAATAGTTCCAGTAGCAGTCTTCGAAGTACACCTGCAGGTCATTCCATCAAGTCCGGAGGTAAGGTCTCGACATAACTAACAAAACGAGCCCAAACTCGGCATTCCTAGCTCTACTCGTTTATTAGATCCAGTAGCAGTCTTCGAAGTACACCTGCAGGTCACTCCATCAAGTCCGGAGGTAAGGTCTCAACATAACTAACAAAACATGCCCAAACTCGGCACACCTAGCTCTACTCGTATAATAGTTCCAGTAGCAGTCTTCGAAGTACACCTGCAGGTCACTACATCAAGTCTGGTAAGGTCTCAACATTACTAACAAAACGAGTCCAAACTCGGCACACCTAGCTCTACTCATATAATAGTTCCAGTAGCAGTCTTCGAAGTACACCTGCAGGTCACTCCATCAAGTCCGGAGGTAAGGTCTCAACGTAACTAACAAAACGAGCCCAAACTCGGCACACCTAGCTCTACTCGTATAATAGTTCCAGTAGCAGTCTTCGAAGTACACCTGCAGGTCACTCCATCAAGTCCGACGGTACGGTCTCAACATAACTAACAAAACGAGCCCAAACTCGGCACACCTAGCTCTACTCATATAATAGTTCCAGTAGCAGTCTTCGAAGTACACCTGCAGGTCACTCCATCAAGTCCGGAGGTAAGGTCTCAAGGTAACTAACAAAACGAGCCTAAACTCGGCACACCTAGCTCTACTCGTATAATAGTTCAAGTAGCAGTCTTCGAAGTACACCTGCAGGTCATTCCATCAAGTCCGGAGGTAAGGTCTCGACATAACTAACAAAACGAGCCCAAACTCGGCACACCTAGCTCTACTCGTCTATTAGTTCCAGTAGCAGTCTTCGAAGTACACCTGCAGGTCACTCCATCAAGTCCGGAGGTAAGGTCTCGACATAACTAACAAAACGAGCCCAAACTCGGCATTCCTAGCTCTACTCGTCTATTAGATCCAGTAGCAGTCTTCGAAGTACACCTGCAGGTCACTCCATCAAATCAGAAACTAACGCAATCCCGGAAATCCCACGGGAACGGGAACTATGCGGTTTTCTTCGACTGCGCGGGCGAAACTGCGGGCGGAAACCTAGTTGTTATTAAAACACAATTGCCATCTTCAAAAATATTTTGGGGCACGTATTCTCGCGCGGTTGCAGTTTACAAACAATACCCCGAATTAATTAATAAAACTCTTAAATATTGCACTTTAAAAAGTTTTATGAACCTTTTTAAATGATTTTCTAGTATAATTTCACTAACGTCCTTAACTTTTTATGAGTTTTGACTGGGCACGTCGGTTAAAACCTATATTGACTAGATGTCTCGACTTAAAATCAGTTAATAAGGATATTGACCGATGCCCTTAGTCAATATCCTTAATAACTGATTTTACCGGTCAATAACGTTATTGACTGGTTCAGGGTTTTGACTGTAACATAGACATCTCTACACGTGTCAAAAATCGATGTGTCACAGAAATCATCTTATGTGGAAAGGACTATAAAAATTATCATTTTGCAATATTGACATTTGACACTAATAAAAAAATGGTTTTAAAAATTAGGGTAATACTTATAGAAAAAAATAAATAAATCAAATTATTTACATTAACAATACCAGGTGGCGCTCCAGCTTCCTGCAGCAGTTCCATCATCATGACAGTTGCTCCAGGGTCTTGTTCCGAAGGTTTGATCAGGCAAGTGTTGCCAGTCACGATCGCAGGCGGGAACATCCATAGTGGGATCATTACGGGGAAGTTGAATGCGGCAACACCTGAATAGATTAAATTTTATAAGGGTAATTAAGAAGTGATAACAAATATTATGTAATATGATTGATAACAATATCTTTGTATAGAGAAACTAAAGCAAATACAAGCCATTATACGAAAAACTGACATTTTAGCTTCCCCACGCTAATTTAGCCTAAAAAATGTTTTCTAACTGAATCTTGCCTTTTTCATGTACATACTGTAAAATATTTTTTTTATTGTTTTTTTTTTCAAATTTTTATCTACTTACCACCAACTACACCGAGAGGCACTTTATAGCTGTGTGTGTCCATGTCCTTAGAAATGTTCTGTATGCAGTCACCAAGTTGTAGAGATGTTATACTGCAGCAATGTTCAACCGATTCTGGAATAGAGAAAATGATAAAAGATTGTTTGAAAATGTATGTTATATATGGTAATCTGTATTGTCCGTATATATACATAGTAGTCTTTGATCTGTATCGTATTCTTATTACATTTTATAATTAAGGAATAATTATTAAATTTTGTACAAGTTAAAAAGTTATAAATAACTGATTTTTACTTATATAATACTTGACGAAGACAGGAGGTATAAGCATTTATTAAAAAGTATAGAAAAACAAATTCGTTTGTATTCTTAATTTGTTGTTTAAAATTGCCTTTGAGTATTGCATTTTTAATATTTCTGCATTATAATACTGCAACTGTAGTAATCTAAGTATATAGATATACTTAGACACATACATGTTAGAGCGTGGTTGTATTACGTAATTAAATACTGATATAATATTTCTTAGACATCTTGACTCGACCAAAGTCGGTACAAGAATGACTCGCAACTGCAGACGACCGTTATTTATACGACGATCAAAACAACTATTCGAGTGGCGTGACTCTGTGAGTCAGCGCAGGTGTTATTTTTGTTGTTTTGATCGTTATTTTGAATACGACATGAAATATTATTATAACTTGATAATTAAATGATTGTTAAGACTTTTATCCAATTGGTTATTGTTAAAATAATTAATGAAGTTAATCAATTGATTTACTTTTAAAATATAATTTTATCTTTAAATTAAACGCGCTAACACGGCCATTCTGAAAGAAGCTCGTGCTCTGAGCGTTAATTCAAAACTCAAAATATCAATGATATAATTCAAGTAAGACTAAGTCACAGAAGACCCGTACAGACAAGTGGCATTCGATTGTATTATTATCTGCCCAGTTGTAAGACTAAGTCACAGAAGACCCGTACAGACAAGTGGCATTCGATTGTATTATTATCTGCCCAGTTGTAAGACTAAGTCACAGAAGACCCGTACAGACAAGTGGCATTCGATTGTATTATTATCTGCCCAGTTGTAAGACTAAGTCACAGAAGACCCGTACAGACAAGTGGCATTCGATTTGTATTTGTCAGACTAAGTCACAGAAGACCCGTACAGACAAGTGGCATTCGATTTGTATTATTATCTGCCCAGTTGTAAGACTAAGTCACAGAAGACCCGTACAGACAAGTGGCATTCGATTTGTATTATTATCTGCCCAGTTGTCAGACTAAGTCACAGAAGACCCGTACAGACAAGTGGCAGTCGATTATCATAATAAGTTTCCATTACCGCTAACACGGTCATCTAAATTCTGCTTTGGTACTATTCTTACACGAACATAGGACACAATAGCAGTTTAGCAATTGCTTGTACTTTTCGCTTCATAGCAATCACTGTGGAGTATTATTGTGATTTGATATTTGCATAGTATTCGATAGCTCAACGAGTTTTTTCAGCTGCGAACAGCGGCTTCTGTATCTCATCTGTATCTCAACTCTCAAGTGATAACCATAATCCTGGAACATAATTAAAAGTTAAAACAAGTTATATCCGGCTTTGCCATAGTAAAACAATAACACAATAACGTCCTCGTACGTTCATATGAAATGAGTACGGTAATTTATCTCGTGATATCAAAACACAATGTATTATAACACAAACATAACCGCTCGGCCAAACTGACCTTATAGAATCCATATCCAATACCATCTCATCCACATGATGAACTCAAACTCAAATATTGATTTATTCAACTGGACTTCGCTAAGAAGCGTTTTTCAATCCTCAAAATACAGAAAAATAGTAATTTACCACCACATTAGCTTACACTGGGCGCCATCGAAGGCACCACATTAGATTTAAATTCCCACGGAATCAGTAATTTATAATTTGTGACATAAGCACGTCGTTCGCTTACCAAAATTAAAGGCTCAACTATCCTGGACAACCGCCCGGTTTATACACTGAGTTATAATATTGATGAACTACATTACCGTTACAATTTTCCACACCACAAACATTTACTTCACATAACGCACAAGAAAACACACATTGTGCGAGTTCCTTCATCCTTGTTTACTTGAAGTCAATTCAATTCAATTCAATTTTTGCGAAGGTTGAAGTCCACAGTGGTATACTGTCGTGATGGTGACAGTGACAGTTGCACACTGTCACGTAGTATGATGGAAGAATTTGTGCCAGCCTGCCAGGATTCCGAATAAGGGCTGGTTCGTCTTCTACTTCTGATGTTAGAGCGTGGTTGTATTACGTAATTAAATACTGATATAATATTTCTTAGACATCTTGACTCGACCAAAGTCGGTACAAGAATGACTCGCAACTGCAGACGACCGTTATTTATACGACGATCAAAACAACTATTCGAGTGGCGTGACTCTGTGAGTCAGCGCAGGTGTTATTTTTGTTGTTTTGATCGTTATTTTGAATACGACATGAAATATTATTATAACTTGATAATTAAATGATTGTTAAGACTTTTATCCAATTGGTTATTGTTAAAATAATTAATGAAGTTAATCAATTGATTTACTTTTAAAATATAATTTTATCTTTAAATTAAACGCGCTAACATACATATCTACGAAAGAAGCATTTTTTATATGTTTTTTTTTAATCAATACTTACGTATTCCGCGAAGGACGTCACCTTCGGCATCAGCAATGGTCTTGCCTTGTTCTTCTGTGATTTTGGCAGCCAGTTTAGCTTGGTTCTCTCGAAGTAAACGTGCAAACCTTTAGCAATGATTTTATTTAAAGAAGGTATCTAATTAATAAAGTCAAGTAGGAAAGCTTGTTTTAAAAAGTAGCTCATGAAAACCCAAAGTATGGATCTATACCCTATGGACATACAACTATAGTTTTTCTAATTAAAAAAAAAAACTTAATTTTTTAGATACACAATTTAGATAATAAAGCGCAGTTATATGTCAAGCAAAAATTTAAAATTTTAATTTTTCAATATCCAGATAAACAATATTGAATATATTTTTATTTACTTGAACATAAGTTGCTGACGTGTCATAATAGTACTTTGGCTCCATGACTTGTATGCCCTTTTAGCTGCGTTGAGAGCTGTGTTCAATTCATCTTGTGTGGTCTCTGGAACTCTGTAAAAATCAAATAATAAAGTAAATTTAATATAGGTAACGTTTTTTATAACTTTTTAAAACACCAAATTATTCTATATTTTTGTTTCTCAACAGTAGATAAAAATTAAAATCTAGCCAACTTATTAAGTTTTAGACAAAGCAGGCGAAGCTGCTTAACCCATTGACCACCGAGCAGCCCGATGAGACCACGACACAATAGATTTTCTATTGTGTCTGTGATTCGAGGGGCTGAGGCATTAAGGAAAGTATGATGTTAGATAGTATAGAAATATGTATAGTGTGACGTAAACACATTTATAATATAATGAATATTTTTCTTATATGTTTCATAATGTTAATATGTAAAAAGAGCATGAGTACTTGGTGGCAAAATTACTTGGTATCAGATAATAAGATAAATTTGTATTGTTTACCTTAGCAACAAGGTCGAGATTACAATTGTATTATTTGCTAAATAAACATTACTGATATAAAGACACAATTTAAAGAGTTATATAATAAGATCATTTGACCTGGTACATCTGATAAACAATAAAATATGATTTTTGAACTGAACTTTATTAAAGACATAGAAAATAATAATTGATATAAAAAAATAGGATGAAATGTCAGTTTAATTTTCTTATTCTTTTAAAATTGTACATCAAGTTGAACCCTATTATATAAGAAATCTTATTAGAAAACGACGTGTGGCACTCGGGGACTGCTGCGGTAAAGCTATTGCATTTGCATGCTATGCCTTCAAGCCACACCTCCGCCCGTCGGAGTGGGAAGCGTCAGGTTTTTTCGGTACGGAATTTCTCGATTCGGTCCCCGCGCTCAAGGACCGCGATAGAAGCTATGCAATAACTTAAAAATTATCATCAAGATTGATAAAATACCTATCCTCAGTTTAATTTGACATTGTGACACTCAATCTCGATATCACCATAAATTTACATGAATACATTAAAGATTAAAACATGATTTATTCATTCACTTTATTAACCCAATTCAACTCATATAAAGTTCACTTTCAAAATGTTTAATAAATGAAACAATTGTGCACAGTCCAATAAAAAATCTTTTTATCATGTAAACAATAAAAATCTTGTCTCAACAAAAATTCCACATATCAAGGTAAATTGTGTACCTAGACCTACTATCAGTTCATATCTACTATGAATGTAAAGCCTTTCTACCCATTTGATTTAAACATATTTTAATGAATAAAGGAAAGTTTTAAAGCCTTGTATTCACCTTCCAATTACTTCATTAGTCGCAGGGTTTGTTAGTTCTATCCATTGGCTAGTTTTCGAGTCTACAAATTGTCCGTCAATGTACAATTTTGTGGTTGGCGCAGCACTGCTGTAATTTTTACGTAGAAATATTTGAGACTGAAACAGAAGTTAAATTATAATGTAGTTATGTTATTGATTGTGTTATTTATCTCAACAGAATGATGCAAAGATAAGAATTGTCAATATGTTATTGCAAATACAGTTTATCTGCATATGAAATTATGCATTATAACCAAATTTGTTCAATAATTTTTCTAGATTTGATTAAAGTTTTAATTTGGTTCAAATAATTGAAACTAAATCACAAAACAATCTAGAGTAACATCTACTTATCCTTACAATAAATTATGTGCCTACAAATTCTATACCACAACAACATGTGAATTATTGATTGAAAAATGATGAAACTTTCAGAGAATAATATTCAACTACGCAGTAAGGTACAGGCGCAGTATCATGAATTATTTACTAAATGTTTTAAATTCCAAATTATTTGAATGATGTATCAAGAACTTTGTTATTTTACATTTTTAGTAACAGGAGACTTGTAAAATCAAGAAACCATTCATCACAAAATTTTATTAACAACTTTATATACCTATTAAAATGTGGTTCCAAAACCAGCATGTCATGGAATAAAATAAAATAAAGCAACATTTTAATAAACACACATTTAAAAATTATCAAATATATTCTGTGTTATGATTATTATTAATTAACAGAACAAAATACAAAAACTATACTTGCCTCTGATTTGAGTAATTTTAGCATTGTGGAAGCCATGGCTATGAAATATTTCGCCGAAGAAGAGTAATCTTGCGCCGGTGGTTATGTGACTAGGGGGGCCTGGCCGACTGATTAAATTACAAAGTGATATCGTGACCTTGTGTGGCTTGAATTTATTTAACTAAATTATTCTGACTCGTTCTTCGTGAGCAACAGCTATGTTTACAATATATGCGAATAAATTCCATCTATATATTTTTAGAATTCCGATTCTCTATACATAAATTATTCTGCGTCTACTATAATAGTTTCTTAATAATTGTGTTTTGATTCATAAATAAAATAATTAGCCGTAAAATGAACCGAAAATCTAAATACAATGTCACTGTCAACTGTCACATGACAAGCAGCTGATAGCTGTCAGCTAAAGTTAAAGTGACATAAGGTCATAGACTAGCCAAGCACACTAAACTGTAAAGTAGTTTTTGAAGTGAAACTTCTTGGAAAACTTCGGGGTTGGAAAAAAAATTAGTGTAACATTTTTTCGTGATTTTTTCGTTACGCGTGACTGCGCGTGACTTTTTCTGTTACGCACCATCTTTTTCTTATCCCTACTACGGTGATTCGACGTATTTCTGTAAAGTTGCATATAGTTAATTATTTTTTGAAAAATAAGGTCTAAAGAAGTTTCACTTCTTACTTGTGTACACTAGAACACGCACACATTTTTTTTTTTAAATTTACTGTTCTGTGTTTTTGAAATTTAATCGATTTTTGGTTAGATTTATTAAGGTTTAACTGAATTTAATAGAGATTATGTGATATTAATACATATTTTCAAATCCTTGTTTCTCTATTAAATAGAGTTTCTTTCGATACAATTACAACCATTTAGCAATAATCGCTCACTAATGACTGTATTTATTTCTTATTATAATTTAATAGGTATATTTATACAGGCCTAGTTAGTACTTTATTGTGCTAAGAAGCTAAGAAAGACCGCTTTTTATTCAGCATTTCACTCTTTTCGTCTCATTATGTATTATTTCTAAATATATTTTAGGCGCAAAACACAGCAACAACAAGTTTGCCACTTCAAATTCAAAAGTTTAGAATCATTTGCCAAATCCATGAAGTAGGTATTACATACTGATACAATACATAGTACATAATTAGTTTTGTAGGGGAGTATCCTTCCCTTATCTTTTAAAGTCGGCAATTTATTTGCGGGGGCGTAAGACCTGTTCATGGGGAATAAAACCATCAGGCGACATAAAATAAAATAAAAAAAAAAGAATTTGTAAGAACAAATATTTATTTATTTATTTATGGTCACAATTCGAATAATTTTTTCGTATTGGTATTTCGGCCATATCAACAATTAATTTTGAACATATTTGTCGTAGTATTTCCCAGGTGGTCGTAATTCGAATGGAAGCATGGTTAGTTATTACAGTTGCAGTTGCTTTAACTACTATTTATGATATTTACCAACATTATACCGAGTTTATCGTAATGATACTTGTGCCATAAAGAGAAATAAACTTATAATACATAAACGACGTGAATCGGATCAGCGGACATCGTTCACAAAGACCCCGTTGATGGCTCATACAGCGAACACACTGTATTGATAAGTCCACACTTGATCAAACATAAGTCGATTTAAACGGCCACATAAATGGAATATTTCTATACTTACAAGTTTTATATTATGTACACGTTATGTGAGTAACAATAATAAGGAAATGTAAATAGATACAGACGGTATTTATCAGCGACCTAGAAAGGTACTAACTTTTATAACTTTGCTTAGGATTATTTTATGATGTTTTCTGGAATGATTTGTTTATAAAGGTACAATTTACTTTTTATTTAAAGTGCCAAATAATAATTATTACACCCGTTTTTATGTTTCATTAAACTTATTAGTTTTTCATTCGCGGCAACGGAAAATAAGCTTTATAGAAGCTTTCGCCTTCACATATCAACTTCTGTTTTATTTATTCCTAATTTTAAGGGATAATAAATATAAAAAAGTGTAAAATAATAGTGGGAATTCAATCCCACCGATGATCGAATTTTTTGTAGTCTTTATTTTTTTTTCATACTTATTTTCATCAATTTCTATACTTTGGAGTCTAGGGTTTACCATAGAATCAATAAATAAAATATAATACCTTAAGATTGCTCTTATGCAATGACGTCCGTAAAATTACAATAACTGATCATTATGCACAAACTCCATTATTACATAATAATATGAATGCGTATGAGTACCTTTGGGAGAGTATCTGTTATAGGGAAGAGGAATCTGTTTTTAATTAATAATAATCTAACTACTGTACCGATTTTGACAATCATGGCATTAGCCATTAGTAGAAAATGCATTCTACTAAGATTCTACCTAGTTCATTGTTTTTGAATGACACAGTTAAATTCTTATTTTCGCGGGTCATTACAAAAAATATCTGTGTAGGATAATTCATTTGTAAATGCTTGCTTAGCATCATCATGCGGTAGAGCCACGGTCAATATTTCAAATATTAAATTATGTATCTGGTTAGACGCCTCAAATATTCAGCTATATACAATTTCATGTAGGTCTGATTCATATCAGCTTACAGCCGTTATCGTCTTAAACCTGAATGGAAAGTATTTAATATTAGGTAGTCATTGTGTAAAGGATGTGAATTAGTGTAGAACTGAAGCACTGAAACGAGATCGGCGTAGTGTTGTGATAAGGAGGTTATTGCCCCGGCTATCGGTCACAACTCACATCGCGGCCCGCACGCTGGCGAATGACAAACGAAGTATGCGTGTTTGTTGCATTTTAATTATTAAGCTCTATTGAAGAAAACATCAATAAAATTCAGATGCCTATGGGTTGTGCTGTTAGCATTCCATTTGGTTACGCGTCTGCTAATTTACGTCGTAATATTATCTAAGTAGGTACGAGGTACCTATAGGTTTTAATGACTATCTGCCTTTTTAATTTTTATTTAAAAAACCTATCCTTGTTTTTTATGTGAACAAACACATTGTAGGTACCTAATTAACAAAGTGTTTCGATTTGTAAGCACACAACAGCCTACGCCTGTTTAAATATAAAAAAAATGTTGGATACAACGCATTTGTAATGTAACTAAGTTTCAGGCGCCACAATTATTTATTTTGTTAAGTAGGTATTTATTATTTATTAATAGCGATCCGCCCCGGCTTCGCCCGTGGTACATATTTCGCAATAAAAGGTAGCCTATGTTCTTTCTCAGGGTCTAAAGATTGTCTGTGCCAAATTTCATCAAAATCGGTCCTGTAGTTTATGCGTGAAAACCATACATACATACACAATTAAAAACCTTTCCTCTTTTTAATATTATAGTAAAGATTAAACTACCCAAATAATTAACTACATAAAAATTTTCGACATAGAGAGTTTTATTTAAATGTTTGTGTTGTTTTTTGTTTAGTTTTAATCACAGCGTGTGGTCTATCGATGGCCACTTTTCCAAATGATATCCTGAACAATAAAACAAAAAAGTTATTAATAGAATGATGTTCGCAGTAGAAACCCTGGATAAATAATAAACGAACGTCTATTTAATAATCCTTGGACGTAGGTCAACCTTTATACGTCGAACTAAAATAGAATGCTTAATGAGCAACAATCATCTCATTATAATGACTGATAGCAGGAACATAGGCCGCCTGATAATAATGATTTATAATATGCTAGTAAAAACTGTCTTAAGCTTATACTTTATCGGGCGTTGATGTTGATATGGAAACTAATTAAACCTAGATAAGGACATGATAAGCGATTGTCTCTGACAATAGTTTATGGGAATTGGGAACAATACCCAATTGAATGAACAAGGCTCCACTTACTTGCACTTTTTGTAAAGTAGTTTTTAATTGATTTTGGTTAGATTTATTAAGGTTTTACTGAACTATAAAGACTACTTTGTAGTTCAGTAAAACATCTGCCTTTTATTTTGTAATCTATGCTTGCACTCTTTAAAATCCTTTACTAAAGCTAAGTAATAAGACAGTCAAATTTTAATATAATTGATGTACTTCGTCGTGTCAGCCGTGGGACGTCCACTGCTCAGAGTTTTCCACCACGCCCGGGATTGATGTACTTATTGATGCTATAATATGGCGTGCTATGTTGTTGATGTTGTATGTAATGTCATATTATGTGCTATGTGAGTAAATGGTTTGTATTTAAGACATTCTACACCCTTGATGATAATAGTATTCTGGTATAATTTTTGCAATAATTAGATAATTCTATATCTTACTTTATCCGACTAGATTGTTTTATTGTATTTCAGGTTTTTTTCCTACAGCAAATTGTATCAAGAGCATCTACAAATTATAGCTATTATTTGATTATGGAGATAAGATATTAGACCAGACATAAATAAATATGACGTATTTCATTACATACAAAATATTGAAATCATACTAGGTACTTACGGCTTCTTTCTTTTTGTTTGGTTTTTCGTTCAATGACCCAAAATAATTAAAAATTCACAATCTAGGATTAATTTATAAGTGTCTGTAAGCAATGTACCTATGTACTTACTTACATTAAAACTTTATTATACTTAATTAAAAACTTAAGAATTTAACATTAAAAATTTAAAACCGTTCCTCATAAAAAGGAAAGTACACGCTATTTGAAAGCAAAAATACTAAACAAATACAATGTAAGAACAACGTGTATTGATATAGATATTCCGTGATGTAATTACACCTAATATGCACATGATCATATGAAACGATCTCAATTGGCACGACGGACGTCTATCAACGCAATCTGTACGCAACAACGTACTCGTAATGTACTATTTCAGGAAGGGGGTCAATGACCAGTGTATCGCTCATTTAGCTATAAACAAAGTTTATCGAACGTACCAACAATACAATAGAATAACAGCGACAATAAAGCACCAGTCTACGGTGAACGCAGCGCATTTTTACGCGCCATAAGTGTCGTGCACATTACTGCGTTCCATATTTTCCTGTTTATTATAATATGCTGCGACTACACTGTTTATATTATAATACATAACAAATTGAAATAAAGCTTTAACTTTAATTATACCTTAATAAAGATAAAGCGAATATAACTTCAAATCTTTTCGTCGGCGCAAAGAAAGCGTATTTAACTTAACACTAATCAAAAATAAAAATTATTAAATAAAATAAAAAAAAAAAACTATAAATCATTTTTATTCTTAAAATATTTTGTCCCCGATAAATTTCAAAATTCAAATCAATATTTTATTAAGACCAATTAGAATCATGCATTATTCTTCTTTTGTATTTTTGTAATTATTTTTTTTAATATACTTAGGTATTACTTACTTACATACGGATAGATAGGACCGCTTTTGTTAGACGCTGATAATATTTATCTTAAATTTGTGTGCACAAGTTCTTATACGACATTCCCATATACAGGTGTTAAAATACAAGGTGGCACTTGATTAAATATTATAATAATATAACCGTGTTCCAACTTAACGAATAAACGTGAGGACAGATTTTTTTATCTGTAATGATGTAGGTAGTATAAAATAATATTTTTTAGGAAACATTATTTTCTTATAATTATAAGTTTCTGTTTAAGGTAGCTGCAAAAACTATAAAACAAAAAAAAACTAATTAAAAGTAGATAACTAAATAAATTTTACCTCACTCGATAATATTTAAATGATGTAAATTCGCGTATTTATTTTGGCAGTTTGTTGACCTGATTATCGGACAAATAATGTTGAATGTTATCGTTCTAATCGAAGAAGAAAATATTTCGAACTTATTACGGCAATAATTATAAAACTGTGCAAATTTTTGATTAAGATCACTGATGCTTTCCGACACTTTTCATTTCCTTATATTTTAAACATACCTACTTAATTATTTTTTTCACGTCCGTTATTATCTTTAAAGAATGGATATAGAGAAAAATTGTTGCCTTATCAAGAAAATATTTTTATCTAAAGAAGGAAAAACAATGCCATTTAAAAATTATTTCAATGCAGATTTGGAATAAAATGACAAATCATACTTTGTTTATTGACCCAATATTTACATTTATAATAGTACTTATAGGTATTCTTGACCTATGGTTCATCATCCTATAGGAAAACTGAGACACTGAGTCATAGGCATTGCGTCTAACTGACTAGAAGGTCTGCGGTTAGGAACTCGTTCCGGCGCATTTATCATTAATTTTACTTAAATGTGCTTTGTTGTATTGTTTGACACTTACCATCTGCTTGAAGACACTGAATTGTCCACATAGTGCGTAACTATATGAGATGTCATAAGTTGTTGTTACTATAACGTTAGGTAAGTAGTTTTAATAATGACTCAGGCCCCGGAACCACAGACACAATAGAAAATCTATTGTGTCTGGGACTGATCGGGCCGCTTGTGGCTCAATGAGTTAAATCGGTTCTGAGATTTTTAAGTAATAGCCAACAGGTGAACATTATATCTACAAAAAATAACATTCGTCGAATTCAAAATATCCTTTTTTAGAAACCTGTAAGTAATAAAAAAATATTTTTGTTTTGCGTCTTTTAACTTTTCCAATATTCAATAGACATTTTTTAGGTGTTTGTTTTAACGTACTCTATCTACACGTGGCAAAAGACAAGATTCATGTTATAAATCTTTACAAATTAATGTAAAATTTTAACCTGTCTTTGTTGTCGTCGTAGCATTTTGTTACATTTAAATTTAAGGAAAAATGTACCTACCAATGTGTCTGCATCTGTTTACTGTGAGAGATATGAAATAATAAAAATGCAGTAATTTTCACGAAAGTGCAGAAAAATGCAGTTTTTTTCCTAAAAGTCGCTAGTAAAATACAAAAACACAACCATTATGATTTCTTTATTATTATCTATGTAGAAAATAAAATATGTGAGTAAAATCTGAAGTCACCAACCGCGTTTTTGGTGTAGAAGAAACCACTCAGTCATAATTAATAAGGTCACTATGATTCAGTTAAGAGTTTCCTGTACTGTACAAAACTACGAATTTTACAAAGTTCTAATATAAAACAACCAATTGTAGATAATCATCGCCTTTTGAGCTTCACAATTTAATATTCGTCTGAGAATCGTTTCGAAATGATTATTATAATGATTATTTATTATGCCTTGACTATAAGAGTATACCTACATCTTGCACACGCTTGCGATAAATTTAATCACTATGCAGTCATACATAAATAAATCTAAACAATGCTTAGCATTACTCATTAAATGTTTATTAAGTATACTATTCTGAATGTTAATAGCTTCATAGTGCAACTGCATTAGTATATTAGAAGGGAGATCTTAGATCCTGAAAATAGCAAAAGGACTTGAATGAGGAAAATGTTATGTGATGCTTTCTTGTTAAACCAGTTGGAGGCTTCAGTAGTTCTGAAAGAAATATGCAAAGAAAATTTTAATACAATACGAAATAAAAATATATGTATTCAAAACATAAACATGGAAAGCATAGTAACAATGCCTATGTTATGGTGTGTGCTCGTGTTACGTAAGGCCTACGATACATAGCGTATCTTTATGAGCCTTTGTCTTGATTGCTACGAAGCGTAATGCGCGCGTACAGTCGCTTTCAACAGTGAATTAAAAATATATGCATATGGCATGTCTATTGCAGCAACGTTTTTCAAAAACAAGGAAAAATAAGAAAAAAGAGCAACAAATAAGGAACCTATAAAATTTTCAATCTACCAAATTAGGCGCGCGCTGGCCCTCACAGCGTATGGGGAGCGTCCCCCGGGTGGCGGATGGGGGAGTGGTCGGTAGTACAGCCTAGCTACACTACCGGCTAAGGCCGATGGCCTCGCTGACCAAAGAAGGGTGTGGTCCTCCAGCATTTCGGGGGTTGTGCGGGGGGCTGACAACCCTCCCACATAAAAAATCCATCGTTACGAAACCGACAGCAAAGAAAAAGATAAATAGACCTGGACTCAATTACGACAACCATTGGCGTGGAATAACGGATAGCCGATTTGCCTCATGGAATGTTAGAAGCCTTTACCGACCCGGTGCCATATACCAACTGACAACAGAACTTAAGCGATACGATATCAGCATAGCCGCGCTGCAGGAGGTAAGATGGCCTGGAAACGGGGAATTAGCTTTGGATGACGGATTTATGCTTTTTTATAGCGGCAACTTAAAGGGGAAACATACTAATGGAACTGGATTTATGGTAGCCATGAAAAACGTCTCAAGTGTCCTTCGGTTTGACCCAATATCGGAGAGAATATGTGTACTACGATTGAAGGGAAAATTCTCCAATATCACAATCATTAACGCCTACGCACCAACTGAACTCGCCGACGAAGAGACCAAAGACAGTTTCTATGACAACTTAGAGAGTGTGTATGACCAAGTACCTCAATACGACGTGAAGATAGTTCTAGGTGACTTTAACGCCAAAGTCGGGAAAGAAGAGGTGTTCGTACCGGCCATAGGTAGACACAGTAAACATGATCGATCAAACGATAACGGCATTAGGCTTATTAGTTTCGCCACCTCGAAGAATATGGTCATCATGAGCACTGTGTTCCCCCATAAAAATATACACAAGGGTACATGGAAGTCTCCTGACGGTCAGACAGTCAACCAAATAGATCATGTCCTCGTTGATAATAGACACAAAAATAGCATAAAAGATGTCAAAACCTGTAGAGGAGCTGATTGCGACAGCGATCACTATATGCTTATAACCAAAATAGTTGCTAAAATAAATATAGCAAATTCAGACTCGAAAGGCACCGGACATACAATAGAAATAGAAAACACTAAAGACAAAGAACTTGCAAGTAAATTTCAAATAGAGCTGCATAACAAATTTGATAGTTTAGAGATAACAGAAGATGTCGACGCTACTTGGGAATCACTAAGTACAATAATCAGGGACGTAGGGATGCAAATATTAGGGAAAAGGAAGAAACGGAAGAAGAGAAAATGGTGGACCGACGAATGTACTAAGTCGTTTGAAGAGAGAAGGAACCTCAAAGTATTGGCTGAACAAGACAGTAAGTGGAAGGAGAGCTATGAAGAAGCCCGATCAAAAACAAGAAAGATTATCCGAAAAGCAAAACGGCAGCATATGGATAACATAGTCACCGATATGGAATGCTTGCTCCAAGCCAATCTGGGTAAGAAATTCTACCAGGAGATAAGGTCAGTCAAACAAGACTACAAGCCGACATCGCAAATCCTAGCAGATTCCAACGGTAATCTCGTTACTGATTCGCCCACACTTAAAACTATGTGGCAACAATACTTTGAAGGTCTCCTTAACTGCCCGCCTCCTGAGCAAAGAGTGGAAACCTCAATCGAAACGATAGGGGAAGTAGAAGTTGACCCTCCAACCTTTAAAGAAGTGCAGGATGCCATTTATAAACTTAAGAATCACAAAGCACCAGGTATCGACAAAATACCAGCCGAATTGTGGAAGCATGGCGGTGAGACCACACAAAAAAAGTTGTTTGAGCTCATAAAAAAGATCTGGGATCTAGAACGCCAGCCGAAGCAATGGAACACGGGGATAATATGTCCAATTCACAAAAAAGGAAGCCGAAGAGAATGCTGCAATTACAGAGGCATTGCATTGTTACCATCAGCGTATAAAGTTCTGTCATACGTCCTGCTGCGGAGATTGCAGCCACTTGCAGAAAACATTGTGGGAGACTATCAATGTGGCTTTAGGCGCAATCGTAGTACAGTAGACCAAATCTTTCTCTTAAAACAACTTATGGAGAAAAAGTGGGAATACGCACAGAGTATTCACACGGTCTTCGTGGACTTTGCTAAGGCGTATGACAGTGTGGATAGGAATGCTTTATACAATATCCTCAGGAATTTTCAGATCCCTTCAAAATTGGTCAGGTTAGTTGAAATGGCCACAAAAGAAAGCAAAATGGTAGTTAAAGTTGGAGCGGAACTCACAGATGAGTTTGCAGTCATAAGCGGTCTAAAGCAAGGAGACGCTTTGTCACCTCTACTTTTTAACCTTGCACTCGAACATGTCATAAGAAAAGTCCTCTGTCTTAACGGTGGAGTGACTCTAAACGGACAACACAAGGTTATTGGATATGCTGACGATCTTGCAATGGTAGGGGAAACAAAGCAGCAAGTGACAGAAGCTGTGGCATGCCTCAAAGAAGAAGCCGCAAAGATTGGGCTGAGTATCAACGATACAAAAACGGAGTACCAACACATGCGCCGATATAGAAATACAAGACAAAAGCGTGAAGATCTTACCGTTGGAGACTCCATCTTCAAGGGTGTAGCCACATTTAAGTATCTTGGGTGTCCTGTAACTGACACGAATAGTAGAGAAGAGGAGATCGAACTTCGTGTCCAAAACACTTTGCGGTGTAACGCAGGCCTACACAAGATACTGGTGTCCAAACTATTAAGCAGACGTACAAAGTTCCGAATATACAAAACTGTGATAAGGCCGATACTTATGTACGGCTGCGAAACCTGGACGCTCACCCAAAAGGAAGAAATAAAACTCCTCGTAACGGAACGCAAAGTGCTCCGAAAAATACTAGGCCCGATCCGCTCAGGTGACGACAGTTGGAGAGTGAGAACAAATAAGGAGTTGGAGAGTCTTTTCGACGAACCAAACATCTTAGGAGAGGTGAAAGCGCACAGGCTACGATGGTTAGGCCACGTAATACGAATGGAAGATGATCGTGCTGCTAAACGGGCTTACTTGGGACGTCCTTCAGGCCGCCGGCCAGTCGGCCGCCCTAAGTATCGCTGGGCAGACCAAGTAACCAACGATCTAGTGGCACTGAACAGAAGAGATTGGGAAAACATCGCTCCGTGCCGGGATAAGTGGCGTCTCTTGCTGTCGGAGGCCAAGACCCACTTTGGGGTCACCGCGCCAGATAGTGAGTAAGTAACCAAATTAGGAAGCATTACACGTATTCCACTACTAACATAATATTAGCTCCATAAAGATAAAACTGTCTTTGAAAGTTATTCAGAATATGAGGAAATGCACACAATTCTACCTAACATGTTCGCAATATGATCGGATGCACAGTTCAATGATTTCAAGACATTTTTTCCACAATCAAGTTTACTAACGAGCAGGCTTTTTTCCTTCTAACATTGGCCAAAATATCGATACTAATTTTCAGTTCGTACATTAACTCGGCAGGTTAAAGGCCAACGTACTTTAAATATGCAAATTACTTTACCGACATTTTCTATTTCATTTCCCATTAATTTATTTTAAAATTTATTCAAAGTTAATAAAATCGAAAATAATATTGTGCAAGTAGAACTGTCCTATATGAATATCCTAGTAACATGAATAATAGGAATCATAAATATTATTTTTTATTACCGATTATTGGGCATTGAATGTGGATACAGGATTTATAAATGTGCAGTATGCAGTTTCATTTTCGTTAAAAAATGAAACATAGTGTTTCATTTTTTAAAAAAACGTGTTGAATGAAAAAATTAAGAACATATTATTATCTTGTATCCCGCGTTATGTTGAATTGTAAAAAATATATGCATGCTAATTCGAAATAACGCGCAAGATAATTTTATATTGCTAAAGTAAACCTAAATTATACACTTAGCTATAAAATATCAAGTTAACTTAATTATTAAACTAAGACAAATGTTTGATTCTATAATTTGTATGATGCGATAAATATTAACTGTTTCTTTGTAAATAGATAGGTATGTGGTAGGTATTTAAAATGTAAAATAGTACAAAACTAATTCTGCTTAATTCCCGCAATTTTTTTTATTGTCCATATCTACTATATTTTACATAAGAATAACAAATGTATTATGTGTTCGCGACGGTACCAAGTAGCGGTAGTAAAAATCGTATCATAAGCTACCGGGTCAGTCGCCGATATGCTCAATATATATTGTACGTGATATGAAAGTATGTAGGTATATTAAATATTCACAACAACCAAGTACATGCTAAACTGTAAAATTTATTTAACCCATTACGTTTATAAAAACTATTTTCTTGAAAAAGCATTGATAATAATAATTAAACATACTTATTATTCTCATGGATAGTAAAAAAATACGCAGAATTATGTAAATATATAAAGGCTAGTTGGAAAAAAATATCTTATCGATGCGATGGTAAGCGGCTAAGCCCATAAATAAACACGGAACAATTTCGACGGAGCGGATTGTAAGTTTTGCGATTTCCTTTTTTAACGTCTACCCTTGAAAACGTGACTTTCCTTATTTATTTATTATTAATGATTTGGAATGGATTTTGTTTGTATATCCTACGTTTTATGTTCATCAAAACTTAACACTAGATTATTGTTACTTTTCTTGTATTTTTAGTATTTCCAGAATCGAGAGTCGATAATGTATCGCTTAGCAATGTAAAATATTATGTTTGATCAAGCTTTGAATTTTAAATTTTCTATTCCAATTTTCAAGTTTAATTTTGGCTGGTTCTATAATTCACATTATCACCTCCCAATTCTCATATTATATACAAACTTGGTTAGAAATTTAACACAAAGGTACAAAGGAGGAAAACAACGAATTCATGCGCATTAAATGATTTAGTTCGTACTTAATTTTATTATGCATCCTAAAATACAAATAATCTGCCTATTTTGGTCTAATATTATAACTAGACGTACATTAATGATCGATCAGACCTTAGTGAAGTCACAAAAGAGTTATTATACACCGATATTTTCAGTAAATTTTATTCTACCACACATCTTGCTTGTTATCTAATCACAGTTCATTGTACAAATATTAGATAATGGGACCCCTTATCACACCCATCCAGCAGCAATTATTATTATCACTGAACTAACATTCGTTCTCGTATTTACTTTCTTGCGTTCAAAATGTCGACTGATAGAAGACAATTTTAAGACGGTTTAAGACAACTTCGTATTTGGCTTATATTTCCATATTATATGTAATTGATAACGAGCAAGGAAATGTTCTTTCTGTCGGAAATATATAGGCTCTTATGTAGATATCTGTTCAATCTGTTGCATTTATTATGTGTATAATAATATGATGATTATACTTCTGGTTTGATGCAAGATATTCGTCTAATAGTTAGGTACTATGATACTATGTTAGGTTAGTTTGTTTAACTGTACAAAAATTATGCAATTGGCTTAAATTTCGATTAATTCAAGACTACACACAGAGTCGTATATGATCAGCGTTATCTTTTACTATAATATTATCGGTAAGTAATTCATGCTTAATGTATGAAAATTTATTTAATATCGTTTGTGAAGCACGTAAGTATATTTGTTTTTTTACATGAATAGGGTCTATTAAAAATATAACCACCAAAAAATCCTGAACCAGCCCTAAGGCCTAACTGTACAATGTACCTACATAGTTCTTACCAACTAACCCTGACATAATAAATTATTAAAATTAATCATTTCTCTTCAGATTTCACAATATCGATATAAAGCTACATACCTACCTGCTCAGAAGAAAGTATCTTTCTACGTACATATTGTTTTTGGTCTGCAGTCAGGCCTAGGGACATTGTGCAATAAAACTACATCGAAATCCTTTTAGTCGTTTCAAATTTACTGCAGATATTTCGGTATTTTATTCCCGTTTGTACGGCGACGATGTAATCAAATTCAAAAACATAGTTTAATATGTAGTTGCTTCATTTAAATACCTATTTAACTTACGTTATACAACAAAGTACTCACTTAAAAAGATTATATAATATATCGATAGATAAACTATAAGGGAATTTTTGTTGAGAAATTTGCAAACAAATAAAAATTCTACCTACCCGCATGTGATGCACACGTGGGGTAACCATAAAATGCATTCGTGCGTAAAAGTCACATTGCTTTAGTTTATTAGTTCTATTTATCAAAAGTAAGACTTAATTAACAGCACACCAAGTTTATTAAAATGCGTTCATTGTGTACAGCCAAGATTATCACATCCGTTTTGCCAATATGTTTAGATGTATTTGCCATAATGTACTTTAACAGTACGTGAATAAAGATTATTTTATTTATTTAGTTCTCATTTGGCCGGGCGGTTTTGTCAAGGTTCGGCCTTATCTGGGTATTTGGTTACAAGAGTGGCCGACTCAGCTCCAGGAATTGCAACTCGATGCTAGTTAGTAAACTTGTAAATTAACAGTTTTTATGTTCATGAATTAAACCTACTTATATGACAATATCTAAACATTGTACATGTGATATGTGTATAGTAACTAGGAATAGTTACTTACAAACATTTTTATTATATACTAGCGGTCCGCCCCGGCTTCGCCCGTGGTACATTTTTACGTTTTCTCTCCATAAGAACTTCAAGAAATGTAATAAAAAAAGAATTAACGAAATCGGTTCAGTTGTTCTCGAGTTATGCGCTTACCAACACATTTTGCGATTCATTTTTATATTATACTAGCGGTCCGCCCCGGCTTCGCCCGTGGTAAATATTAACGTTTTCTCTACATAAGAACCATCCTCGTACTTCAAGGAATATAATAAAAAAAGAATTATCGAAATCGGTTCAGCCGTTCTCGAGTTATGGAATTACAACGAAAAGTGGCATTGATTTTTATATATTAATATAGATATAGATATAGATATAGATATTGCTTACTTTCAAATTAGAGACTTTATGAGCTCATAGTATAATATTATAAAATGGTACCTACCTAGTTTGTTATTTATTTATTAATTATTTTATTTAATTTGTATTCTTAAAATCTAGCCAGTTATAGGCTACATTAAAAATTAAAACGTTTTAATAAGAAAAACCAAGCAAATCTAACTTTAATTCAATAAGACAATTAAATTACTGATAATAACTGGTATAAAAACTTTATACAAATCTACTAAAGTAAATTGTGTTATGTGTAGTTAACGAATGTAGATTACATTTTTAACTGGTATATAACTTTTTATAATTCAAGGTCGAACATATTTAAAACCTCATTGTTCTGCTCACTGGTTACTCACTTAACGATAAAAAGTTAATGCGTTTTATATTGGTGTGGTTTTTACTAACTTAACTTTTTAGTTATTACTCTATTTTTCGATAGATTCGTAACTTGGTCATGGTTCCACTCGAAACATCTAAATAAATGTGTATGTAACATTTGGCCATTACCTGCGACTTCTTTCGCGTGGGTATAAACTAATCTCTAATATCCAATTACATCCATAATTAAGGTGTATATAATATCCAGGAAAGTAATTTTTTATATTGTTGTATGCTTAGAGTTGTATGGTATTTCCTCAACTTACCTACGTGAAACTCGGTTCAGTGTTTTAACTACATATATAAATTCTTGCCACAATCATCATCTAAATATTTCATTTTGTCTATCACACCCACACATCATTTTCATAGGGTATAATATCTAAGAATATATTTACATTTAATATGATGAATTTGACGTCTCAATATCATTGACTGAATATAAAGGAGAATGGCGAAACTGGGCCTAACATAAATAAGGCCTTACAGAAATGATAATAAATTTAAAATTCATTATGTTATTTTTAATAATTCTTGGTAAAATATTGACTTCTGATTCTATGGGAAAACAAATGTTTGAAAAAAAAGATAATATGTTCACTAACGGCATTGTTATTTAGATTTCTATGACTACCGGTCTTATCAAGCAGAGATTGTCAGTGCTGTCAGGAGTAAAATAGTCGATATATCGATTAAAACGAATGAATATTTATTTTCATTTTTAGTTTTATACAAAATTCAAATGCTTTATGAATCAGAAATATAAGTTGACTGCGTTACATATTTTATTTTTAACTTTTTAACACGCTATTTATTTAGGTAATCCGTAATTCTATACATTTTTACTCATGGCGGCCGCACTTTGTAAGAATATTTCTGAAATGTAGCTGGCCGCTTCAATTTTAAATACAATGTCATGTTTGTCGTTTGACTTTTGACATTTGATTGAGGTTTTTCGTTACGTTACATTCGACTTTGTGCTTGTGGTTAACTTATTTTCTTCATCTTTATCGACTTTCGCTACGCATTACGGACACTGACGATCTCTGTTATTACTACCAACCAACGCTTGCACACCGGACTTTGATTACCTGCCTTTACGACTCACTACTGCTACCCTACCTAGACACCGACTTTGCATCCGATTTTTCATTTACAATTAATATGAACTGCATCAACTGTGGTATAAATGCTAATCGTAACAATGCTATACGTATGCATTTGTTACAAGATAACGCAATATTATCAATTATACAACGGTGGGCTGCTCCTCTAACGGTTAGTGGATTAGTATTATCTAAGGTATTTAGTACTAGCTATTGAAATCAAACAAAAATGTAATCACACATTGTTTTTTATATTTATACTAGCGGTCCACCCCGGCTTCGCCCGTGGTACCTACATGTTTAAACTATCCTATCTCTCAAGTTGGATCGAACTCCACAAGTTGTGCGAATTTTATTATAATCGGTTAAGTGGTTTAGGAGTCCATTGAGGACAAACATTGTGACACAAGATTTATATATATTCACTTTCTTTTGTCCAATTGTAATATTAATTCTTTATTTGTAGATCACTCACTCTGATCACATATTATTTGATGCATGCTGGAAACTTGCAAATGATACTTTGAGGATTGAAAATCATGAAGATGACAATGCAGTTGGTTTCCTTAGGTTCATATCAAATTAAGCAAGCAAGGTCCTATTATGGTGAGCACATAAGAAACGATGGCAAATATGTTATAGAAGTGTGCCGTGAATCAGACAGCGACATACAGAGAGCACTGTCAACATCAAGTACTACATGGCTTTTAAGAGGTCGCATTCAATCCAGGCATAGAAGTAGTAAAACTTATTTTACTTATATTTTAGTCGACAGTGCTCTCATAGGAAGGGAAGCAATAACAGTTTATTATTGTAATTGTTTAGTAGGAAGAAGAACTGTAGGTTGCTGCTGTCACGTTATGTCCATAATATGGTACCTTAGATGGGCAAGGTTTCAACCAGATTTAATGCCGCCAGCACAGTTTCTGGATGATGTGTTAATTGTTTATGATGATAATGATGAATAAACGATTTATGAAAAAACGTGTTTTATTTTATATACTTATAAGTACCTACGGTGTTTTGGTAGGTACTCTAAAAGAATAAAAGTTCGATCCAATATCTCTATTACCTAACTGTTCTTCTGTTACACTCTATCTAAATAATATATATTATAGGATATAAACTTACATCTACTTAGAAAGAAACAAAGCTATTCATTGAACTCGAGCAAACATAACCTCAATTTTAGTGACGTTACATGCTCAATATCTCTGCTATCCCATAGAACAGATCTTTAATTGTTATATTTATAGAATCTGTATATTTTTATCTATTTAACCCCACATAAATCATCAGTGTAACGATCAGGCCCAAAGTCCTATGGGAGTTCGCCATTCTCCAGCATTGTGTGGCAAAATCTACAAACTACTTCAAGTAAGATTCTGCCTTTGTAATTTAGAATATGTATACCTATTGTTTCATTAGCAAGTAAAATAAGTAGTTTTCATTAAATTTATCGAAACATTACTTTCATCTTTATAATATATAGTTTTAGATAATAAGATAATAATAATACTTATAATATATCTGTATGGACACAATTCACAAAGCATCAAGCTGGTTCGCCAACGCTTCGTCTCGTGCCCAACTTACGTAATGAATGTAGCAAAAAACGTTGCAAACTATTGTGTGACTGTGGTTCCGGGTTCGATTGTTTGTTACAAGCTCTTTCACAACCACTATATACTTCGACTTATATTTCTTACTAGCTGTTGCCCGCGACTTCGTCCGCGATTAGGTCGTTTTTCGTCATTCGTCGTTTAAAAAAAATACGTGACACTTTATTTTAAAATGTTCTTAATTATTGTCTCTTATAAAATTTAACTATGTACATTAAAATTGAACACTCTGATAAGAAAATCTTAAAATCTGAAAAAAACATGAATGAATGTGATTTAAATTCTAGTAACTTTATTAAAAACACGATTTCTATGACTATCTTTCGCGACAACTAAGCATGTTTGTGGTAATACTGTGGCCTGGGCGTTATAACACGTCCAGGGAGTTCCTGAGTGCCGATATCACCATCTTGAGGAAAAGCTTCTAATGTCGATTTAAAACTGCATACATACGAATTAACCTGTTCTAAAATTGTGAAATGAGTTGTTTTAAATTTGAGAAATATTGATTTCTTGTATTCCACTATTCGTTGTAGTCGAATACAAAATATATTTAAACAAACTTCAGCCTTCAGGCAAAAGGGATCCTATCAAATGGTAAACTTGACCTTGTATCTTAAAAGTAAGCATGAACGGACCTTCTGATAATTATTGAGCACCAAAGGATCATTTGAAACGCACTACTATAAGAGCGAATATTGTCTAATAACAGTTTACATTGCACAGTATGTTCCTCTAAAAGTAGTGATTTCAAAGGTTCCGGTGTATCTTCAAACGAAAGCCGACTCCTTACTACACTTAAAGAATTACTTAAAAGAACATACTACGTTAATATCGCATATACAGAAGATGATCTGTAATCAATTGTGAGGTTATAAGCAAACCCACTTTTTTATTTGTCAGACCACACCACCAAATTCGTAGATTGTTTACCTCAAGTCATTAAGACTATGACGAAATCTGTCTGCAGTAAGACGGGCGAGTTTTTTATACTATGTAGTGATATTTATAAGTTAAATTGCTTTATAAATATCACTACATAGTATAAAAAAGTCGCTTTCTATGTCCCTATGTCCCTTTGTATGCTTAAATCTTTAAAACCTCGCAACAAATTTTAATGCGGTTTTTTTAATAGATAGACTGATTCAAAAGGAAGGTTTTATATATAATTTATTAGGTTTTAGACAAAGCGGACGAAGCCGCGGGCGGTAAGCTAGTAAATTTATAAAACACGAAGATTTTTAAAATTGTAACTAATGAACACAATCATTAGATTAACTGTAGTTATTGGTGTCTAGTTTTACTTAAAATAATAAACATCTACCCTCACTTTAAAAAAAATGTAGTATATTTATTATTTACACGAAATATATCTTATAGGGAACGGAAGATATGGGTTAAAGAGTTAAATAAATAAATAACATAATTATATTTAAATTATTAATTTTTAACATTGTGTTCAGTAGTGTTAACATGTAAATTGGTTTGATTTTTACGAAATCTCATAGATGGCGCTGTTACAAAATTAACATTATACAACTTTCTTTTTAAAACTATGTTTCTCTTCCCAAGTTACTTAAATGGCATAATGTTTATAGTGTCAATCTGGATATTGTCAAACAACATTTATATATGCGTCATTTGATTATTAATTTCCAATAGTTAACGTGTGTTTGATTTTTATAACACTTCATAGATGGCGCTGTTTCAAATTTGTCGTAATACTGCTAAGATTCATTTAACTGTTTCTCTGCCAAAATTACGTAAATGACGTAGTTTTTATAGTGAAAAGCTAGATAATAGCGTGGCTTACTCAAAAACAACATTTAAACACGAGTCTTTAGATTGTACGCTGTCGTAATACACGGAATACGTAAGAAAAATAAAGGTTCACAGCTCCTCCCCCGTAGGTGATAGCTTAATAATATGTAGCCTATAGCCTCACCCGTCCTGTTAGTAATATTCATGCAAAATTTGAAGTAAATCTATGCAGTACTTTTCGAGATTAGCTCGGACAAACATACAGACAAACAGACAAACAGACAAACAGACAAACAGACAAAAATTCTAAAAACTATGTTTTTGGCTTCTATATCGATTATAGATCACGGCCCAAGTATTCTTTTAAAAAAATATTCAATGTACAGTTTTGACTTTCCTACGATTTTATTATATGTATAGATACTTTAGAATGTTATAGGATAGCAGGATATGGAACTGGGAGGACAAGAAAACAAAAATAAAAAAATTTAACATATTTTGACTATAATTCAATAAAAATGCAGATGGAAAATAAGGGAAACTTACAAGAAAATGTCATAAACAAGCTTTAGCCTTAATTTGTTTTGTCCGTAAGAGATAATAGTCATTTTTTGGAAGATTAACTTATAATGAAAATTAAATTAAAAAATTAAATACTTAATTATAAGTGACATAGGTACTAGAGTTTTAAACTAATGCCTGTTATATTAAATGACTCATGATAATATTACTAACATTAAGTTACAAAGTAATCATACTTATATTCAAATGTCCGTTTAAATACAAAAGAAATTAAATAAATCAACTTTAATGGTTTATAATTCGTAATGAACTGATAATAAATAATATTTGCGAACTTCATGAAAACGCTTAAAACTAAATACTTAATATTAGGTACAAAATTATTATCTTTTAGTGGTCAGCATGCATCGACTTGAATGACACGGAGAAAAACTGAAAATATTGTATAATCAAATATACTGGTTAACAAAACAACAACACTACCGCCTCAGTTCTATCATCGTCAGTTATAAATAATACAAAACCAAGAATAGGAAAAATGCTATTTTATTATACGTTAATATATGAGAGTACAAAAATAGTATCAATATGTGGCGCGAGGATACAATTCCTTTGTATGTAAGAATAACATGTCGTCTGTTCATATCAGAATTTCTCCTAATCACTTAATTGGTCCCTTAATTAAATCTTTAAACTTTGTTATATAAATATTATAAAATATCACACTTTAAATTCAAAGAAAAAAAATTATTCTACGTCGAAACTAATCACTTAGCTCTGTCAAAAAGTACAAAATAATAACTGTGCCAATTTGAATATTATATTCAAAAGAGACAATAAATAAACAATCCATCTATTTCGATAAACTAAAAATTAAATATTATAATCGATTTATTTCTGATATAAAGTAAAAGGCACTCATTGTGTGCGCGGTGCGCGGGCGACGGCTTGGAAGCGCGAGGGGAGAGGCCGCCTCCACGCACCCTGCAACCGCTCGCCATTTGTATCAACTGGCTTCTTACACTATTATATTGTCTTCGATCATTTTATAATACAAGTACGTCGGTACAGAGCAAAGAGACATTGACGGGTGTATTCTCCGATTTTTATTTGCGTTCGGACACGATAGCATCGAGTGAGGGGCTCGAGTATGGATGAAAAAAATAACCACTAAAACTGAGAAACTGGTTTGCGTTCGCTGCTCGCCCTCGCTCGACGAAAAAAAGAAAAATCCTCGCAGACGAGCCGCTGGAGGCGGCGCGCGGCAGGATCGCTGCGATAGCTCTTAAATGAGCTACAGATGATTGATATGGCTAGCGGCATTCGTTAGTCGCAATCTTGTAATCATGTTCAGGTTCGCGGATGGTGCTACAAACTAGGTAAACAATAGCGCATTATCTCTGAGAATAAACCCGTAAAGTCTAGGTAGTCGGTCATTTCCACTCGGATAATTTTGAGGCAAAACAATTAAATTGAGGTACCAAAAGTGGAAGCGATCGACTCATGAACTGAAACGAGCCACGTCCCGTCGACGCGTACCTCGTCCGTATGCGGTGCGGCATCGCAGCTGCTAGCTACAAATACAATAATTATAGTTAAAGAGACTCGAAATAAATAATAAATTATTATCTTAATCCTTAAAAATAGATCACGAGCGCCTTCTCGCGGTACGGTACCGAGCGCGGATAGGCAGTTTACGAAATAAATAATAATAATGTAACTATAAACTAACTTTACAGAGACCACCGCTCGGCGGAGGATCGCATCGGGAAGACTTCCGCGAGCTACGCAATAAATATCTAATATTATAAGGTGCCATTTACAAGTGCGTGCCGATAACTTAAAAAGATGAATACCACTATATTCACACCGCAAACTTTCGAGACGCCAGTAACACTTTTATCTTTAAAATATTACAGGGAAATGTACTAAGGACATCAGTAGACTGGAGATCATTCGTTGAGCGGGTGTGCGGGCGCGAGGCGCGACGAGCGGGACGGCTCGGGCGCTGGCTGGAAGACGTCGAGTAGGCACTAAGGTGACGGACGATCCTTATACGCTACGCTCGATTCGTTAACTTAGGACTAGGCAGTTCGCACCTAAGCGATCACGAGATCGCCAAACGCTGATGACAGGCGGTTGAACACAGGCAGCCTTTCCTCTTCTGGGTCTGGCGATTGCGTGCGACGGAACGCAAAGGCTGACGCATGCGCGGGCGGTGACATAGCTGGGGGCGATTGTGGAGTCAACGGAGATTGCGGGGTCAACGGGGAGTGTGGGGATCGCGGCGAACGGGAACCATCACTCATGTAAGAAGCTAGAGAACCACCAGATGACAAGGACGCTAACGAACCACCGGGCGATGAGGGCTCACGGCGTCTCGCCTCTTCTGCGTTGTGGACAAAGTGACAACGTGGTCCATATGGACAGAAACCGACCGAGTGAAAAGTGCGGCACAATTCTGTCTTGTACTTTGGGTGGCGTTGAAGATTGCGAAGCTCACGGACGCCATGAGCGAATTGACACTTGTCTCCATATTTGCATACGCCAGCTTCCTCAAAAGGTCTGCAGAGTTCGGTCTTGTATCTGCTGGTGGCTGGCGGAGGTGGGGCCGGGTCGCTGGTCGTACGTTCGAGTCGTCGATGGCCTAGGCTGTTAAGGATCCCTGCGAGAGCTCTCTGTGCGGGAACAGATGCTGCGCGTGTCAACACGGCGTGTTGGTCCCATGTGACACTGGTGGTGACCGTGGTCGCACTAACGGGGCCGAGCGCACTGTTTAGCGCCCCAGTCATCGTCTGCACTGGTCGAGATTGGTTCTGAAAAGAAGAAAACAATAGGTTTATTTAAAACCGCCACATAGATAAGAAATTGGGTGTTACCAAATACTGATATATTTAAACAGTAATTGAAAATAACCTTTAAATATCACTCAAATGGACAAAAAATAAAATGAAATTTGAAGCAATATTTATAGAGATAACTAAACAACAAAATATATGGCACAAGTTTTTCTAAAGTACGGTTTAAATTTTTTTTTGCTTAACAAAAAAACCTATTGAATCTGGTTGCGAAGGGTTCTATACCTGCTAGTGAACAAAAAAAAGATCCCTTGGCACTGCCTTCATCTACCTGCTATTTTGGCGATGGCTTTAAGTTAAAATTGTTAATATTCCCAATTAACTAAACCTTAACTGGCACATTACAACCCCGGGGTGAACCGAATTTTAATGGCTACAACCAGATTGTATCCGTCCGGTCTCCTGCCGTGAATTATTTATTTTGTTTAAAAATGGACGCTTTCAATGTTAGCTGTTTCTTATTCTAGCGGAGTTTAAAAATGCAAATGTTCGATTGGTCGCCTTTTGTTTCTTAGGATCGTCGAACTTGGCTACGAGACATCACCATAACAATATGAGAGGCACGGGTATAGTAGTATAGTCACCGTGATTGTATACTATTGTTCAGTAAACGTCGTTCCGTTGCCGCAATGAGGAGTAATTGTTATCGCGCCAGGTTATAAGAGAAATGGTCGTCATTTTAACAGCATTCATTGATTACATGATTGCTTGTGATAGTTATTTCTGGCAATGTCTGTTATTTATTACAAAGGGCTTTTTATGTATTATATTAAATAATCATAGTATAGTATTATTATTATTTTACCTTCGTACAACAATAAATATATTCTCAATCAAATTCTATATTTATACCTACAGCTATACAATCAACATAGAGTAGATTCTAAAGGGGCATTGTTATAATATATCATTCTACACAAAATTGCTATCCAAACTAAGAGATTAACTATGTAACTTAGGTCGTCTATCTCCACGGTACATCAATAGTTAATGTATGATACTCCGCATCTTGTATGCGGCCTCAATCGATGTGAAGATAGGTACATCATTGTATATTCTATTCGCCTATGCTTTGGTCGGAGCACAAAAACACTTGTGTTTTGGAATACAACAGACCCATGATTGTGTCTATGATATACGCCGCAAAATCAGAAATAATGTATACCAACCGAGGAATAAACTTGTTTAATTTCTCCGCTGTTTTAGCATTTGTTGTATAGGCGATAATTCCAAACTTATTTTATATAACCTTTAGGACGCTTGTTTTAAACAATTGTATTAACGATAAGACAATAGACAAAGACGTGCATAGGTAGGTTCGTCATTTGTTTACGCAAGTAACTTGAGTAAAATGTCTACTAACTATAAGCATAAAGCGCAAGGCAAACAATTGTGCCAGAGCATTACGGGTATGCGAGTGCCTATTGTGAATTTGTGTTTCTAGTTTCACCAATGAGAAAGATCTATTGCTAAGAATTTTCAATAAGCGATGAGCCGGCAAATTCCAGAGAACCTTTAGTGCACTAGCTTTATATATTATGTTGGATATACCTATGAGTTCCGACCTAAAGAGCGGAGGATGCCATTCATATCATAATATTTTTAACTTTTGTTGAAATAAAATAATTAATTCTATTACTAATCGAAGTGAAAATTACAAAATACATTATAATAGTGATTTTAAACGCTAGAAGGCGAAAGTGTGACCAACGAATGAACGGCGTTGTTCCATCTCAAAACTTGGCAGTGAAAAGCTCAAGGGTTACAACTCCGGTCACCAAGTGTCGATGGAAAACGGTGACCGAAGTGTAATTAGAGTTATCAGAGCGAAACATTGGCTAAGCGCTTTCCATCGGACGTTGCGCCGACTGAGCTGTAGGGAAAATTGTAATCACTGTCGATTTCAAACGGCCGCAACTACGCTGAGGGCAATCAGACGCTATTATACACAATTTACATTAGCATGTAACAATTAGAGAAACGTCACGCCACCAGTTTACACAAGCCACCAGTATATATGCCTCCGTTTAGCAAACATGGTCTAAAGCATTTCCAAGTATAGCAAGAAAATTCCAAAGTGAGCACGGGCGATGTATCATCTCATGTGTGTGCTGTGTCTATTAGCGTGCGATTGTGTCAACCGAGCGGACACGCGGCCACAGCACTTGTTTGTTCTTCTCTTTGTTAGCAACACGTTGCATAAACCACACACTCCAATGTGCCCGAACAGGAAACTAAATTATCACGACGTATGTCGACCAATGATTAGAATACCATTAAGGGATCACTAAAACTAAAATTACTTCACCGTGATTCAAGCGATTTGTAGAAAGGCCATTGACTTTTTAGATAATACTTGTGTATTCATAAAGACACAAATTTTATCAACGTTTTTAATCAGATAAGTCCAAATTATACAACGCATCAAAGATTAGATCGTAAGGAAACAACGTAAGTGCAATAATTGCAACCTTTACATAAGTACATACTTTATTTTATTAGCATGCGTCTAGTTCATACGTTATGTAATAATGCAAGGTGATCTGAATCCTCTACAACTTTGGAATACACGATGATCTCAAACATATGATAATGTCAACATTACGAAAACCGGCAAATCAGCTTAAAATCAAATGAGGATAACACAAACAGGATTTTAAAATAATAATTTAAAAAATTTACCGGCCAACTTTACAATATTTGATAGTATAAAAATCGATTATTGAATATCTATTACTAAAAAGACATTATTCATGAATAATATTCTGTTAATTTTTTTATAGTTAAGCTCGAAATAGAGTTATTTTTGTGTGGTTATCGACCCGACTGAAAACACTCATGACAGCATGTGTATTTACTTTAGCAATGAGTAAAATTTACACCTCGCCGGCTCTTGCGAGTGTACATGCGAGGTCCTGCTAAATATATTCTGTTTTCAGATAACCTAAGAGGGCAACGGCACCGCAACAAAGAGACAAATTCAGGTTACCGGTTTTCAGCAAATGTTAAACGGTACAAAGATCGAATTTAACAATTCAAATCACGACCGCGAAAAGATTTAAAACTAACCCAGTTTATAACAAAGACTAGACTAAACATTTTACATCTGTACATTTAAAACAAACGCAATAGTTATCGTATCACACTATCTATAAATGTTGGTAAACTATAATATCACTATAATGATATCATTTATTATCTTGGAGACGTTTTATTATGGATACGTCTATTATTTCCTGCAACATAATACAAATAACATGAACTCGATTCGAAGACAGTCTCGTGACAATTGATATAGCGACAACCAAACAAGGGACCACTCGTAGCTTAATTGAACGTTAATTGGTTTTAATCAAATGCGTTCTATATTTAAATGAACTTTTAACGATATAAAACGCTCGGTCGTCGCAATAACTTTTTTGTTTTTATTAGAGATGGATTTAATGTCTAGACTTCTGTTAATCTGAACAGTTGAACACTTTAAATCATCAACAAAGTTCTACATTATACTAGACTTCGCGTGGGATTTACAAATGAGTCATAAAGGTAGGTCCTTTCTCAGGATAGAGCTTTAATCAAGGGTGAATTTATTGTTGAAGCGTTCATCGTAATTAATTTATTAGGAAAGTAAATAGGTGAAAATAACATCAATATTTTTTTTCGTAATATCGTATGATAAACGGGATTATTCATTTGGTCATGATCAAATAAGTTTGACGGGCTATCCAAATTGGCCCATTTCTCCAAGAGCCAAGACGAGGGTCTTGTCGATTGCTACCATCACGTTTATTGAATGATTGCGCGAAAATAACTAGCGCAGAGATCCTGTGTCCCCTCGTAATCTCACAAACAGCCTCCAATAATGGCAATATAGTCATTAACCTTTCAATCTTACGCCTCGCCCCTCATGTCTTATATAAAAACGTTCTCTTTGTTTGTTTAGATTTGCATATAAGGGAGGTTGGTGTCGCGAGTCGTGGTTAATACTTGCGCGGATGTCTCATACATTGTTTTTCTATTGTTAAACTTTACGACGCTATTTTGCATTCGTATATTGTTTACAATCACATAGGTATAATAGATTGTAATTTACGTATTAATATATATAATTAGTAATATAGTTCAATAAATATTGATATCTTTATTGAAGATACATAAACAACGAGATTAATAAGGCTTTCTTTGAAAGCATTAAATGGAGTATTTTGAAATCGTAAACAAAGAGCTATGAATCAGTCTGTGACAGAGCGTTACAACTGACTGCTGTCTGTTTTAACTGTGTGTCGTTATATAAATGACGCATTTACCACAACCGGTCTCATTATTACAAAAGATAACATTACGAGCACATATAAATGTAATAATTGCCATACATTCCATTAATAGCTACAGAATGTCAATTTGTACGGTTTATGCTCTCCCGCAAAGACTAGGAATCCGATGGTAACGTAATTGGAACGAACACTTGTTGATTAGTGCAGTTGGGGAGAAGATAGAATTAGAATTGAAACTTATACGAATATATTCAACGAGACACTTGCTTTTTTGGGATGTAGGAATTATGAGATAACCACGCATGTGGGATGTGATAATTATTAAAGTATGTTGATGACTAATGAAATGATATTTCAGGATGCTAGTACACGCATATCGCATGCCTATCGGCGATATGTTAAGCGTGACTTCGCGCGACTGGTGGGTGAGTAAGACCGGACGCGCACCGGCCACCTCGCATGCAGATTGGCCGCCGACTCTGATTGCGATGCAAGAACGCGCCGCCTATGGTAAAAATTCCATCACTCGTTCAACTTTATTTGAATACCCACAGAACGATTGTTTCTGGTTATTATTCGAAACAATACATATTGAATTTAGAATTTTCACAGAGACGCTAGCCGTACAGGAAATCACGTACCTAGTAGAAGCCGATGTTTCGAGAATCGTTGAATCGTTGTCTGTTAACGACTATTACATTACGTTATTAACGACCACATCTAATGCACATATGAGTTCGTTGACATAAACAATGGCACGATATTGACACGCGGCAGTTAAACTTATAACCACAATCTCACAATTGTTGAACTAGTCGACTTCGTGAAACGTGTTATAAAACAACAACAGCGTTGGGACAGGACACGTAGGTACATATTGTTAAGCGCAGTTGAGAAATAATATTTACATCTTTCATCGGAGCGCTGCAACTACATGATGACTAAGACGTTTGAGCTCGATTAAAGATGGACGAACGCGGGCTATGGCGGGCCAGCGTGGCGTGTTTATTGCGAGCGCTATAAACTTCGGAGCGAGGTGGAGCCGTAAAGCGAGTGTCAACAAAGGGCTCCGTACAAGTCGAGCATGTAAACCCCTCGGCCGTTCAAAGCAGAGGAAGTAGTCCCCTGGTCGGGCCGCTTTTAGCACCTCCTTATTTATAGATGCAACAACAGAAAGCTGTCTCGATGTCGATTTGCAGAACAGGACGAGTAAACAACGTCACTCACGACAACCATGTTAACAATCAAGTATGGGTATAGTTATGAATTATGATAATCTCAAACACGGGTCGAAATATGTAAAAAATGTTTGAATAGAACAAGTCATTAGTGTCGATCATTAGGGACCTTACGTCAATCATATCTCGTTGTAGCAATTCCTTTGTCCGCGCAATTTTTATTGTTGCGTCACATCGGGCAAAACTTTCCCCGCGATTTGTAGAATATGACTAATACAAAAATAATAGTGAACAATGGAAAAACATTTTCTATGGCCAACATGTTGTTAGCTCCTATTGTGTTGTCGGTCAAGTAAACTTTTCACTGCCCATTTTAGAAAGTTATCAACACCCTTTAAAAGCGTAATGAACATAGTCTAATTGTTTTCAAGCCGAGTTGAATGTCAACAGTGAAAGATAGTAACATGGCTGAGGACGAGTACGTATACACAAATGTATCTTGAAACAAATTTATGTTGGTTAAATACTTGACGAGTAATAATTTCAATAAACACCTCGACCGCCAGCAAATACACTGTTTAGTTGCAAGTGCATCGACATTACAAGGTCAATGTTAGTTACAAGGTTACTAGATAGCTTTTGGCTATTTTTATACTAGACTCCTAGCAAATATGATTAGATTTAATATTTTGTAATATCTAAAGTATAGTGTGAGATTATTATATATTGAATTCCTATAAAAAATCGTACACGATGCGACTGCGAAGCGACACGATATAACGGATTTCTTCAAAACATAAAAAATTTAAGAGCAAGCATGCTCGAAAAGTTGAGGTCATCATTTTTACGAAAATGATTGAGTTCAACTTACAGAGTTCGTTACTCCATCATCGACCATGTAATCGGGTCTCACCTGAAATAAAAAAAAAATGATTTAATTAAAGGCATTGCATTTTAATAGTATACGTATCATGTATTTGGAAGGTATGATATGCATACGACGTGTATTGACCACAAATAAATAATAAACAAATAAGTAAATGCAGGTTCTCCAAAAATATGCTGACCCCATTAGTAAATCATCCCAAGGATTTTAACTTTTAATTAAAAGGTAAATCCTGTAGGTTGGATAAAATTAATAAGCATCTAGTAGGCAACGAACCGGTCTCGGATGAAAGCGATAGCTTCCTATAAGAAAGTAAAACCGTACTCTACGCCAGCTAGCGCCCGGAAAACTAAGATAATTATTTTGTACTCAACAAATTAGATCATTTATTTACAGATAAAAGCAACAGCTGAAGATTGAAATTATAAGGTATAGCCTTACTAGGTATATAAATATATTCTAATAGAAATTAAACAATACATAATAATTATTTGAGAAATTACGGTGTGACCTTACTTTGATACCACCTATTTCACTTATAATGAATTCTACGTAGTTTTATAGGTAAAATAAAATTTTATTTATGTATTTACTGATAAATATTCTCTTCAATTTTATATGAATATGTAACTTATATATCTAAAGGGTTAATTTTTCACTACCTTATTCATTTTTTTTTTGTAAAAAAATTACGTACCAGGTCCCTACCTAAATAATGTAGAATTTCTTTAATGTTATAAAATCAAATTGTACAAAATTACCTGCCGATCCCGCATTCCGTTGGCTAAGTGAATGATTTGTTTTATCATTACGTTAATAAATATGGGAAAAACCGGTTAAACCAAATTATACCTACATATTTGTTTTACGTTAAAGTTTTAAAGAATTTATAGTTGGTCTGACAATAACGTATTCCCATATTAAGATTTGTGGATATTCGCAACACAGACAGGCAGCGTGTCCAGGGAACATTCACTTGTGAACGTTACGTCACTTAATCAGAATTGACCCCGGTACCCGAGTACCAACAAACAAGTCATCCAACATCCAACCGGCTGTACCCTAATTAAATCAGACGACGATGTCTTCAATCTCACTTTGACACACAATATAATTAGTTCCAAGAAATTTATATATCATATCTTCTATATTCAATAGTATGCAAGGGCTCTTTAAAAAACTTAACAACATTGGCAGGTAAAGTATACATTATGCTCGTTGAATAAAAACGTGAGCAGTTTTCGAACGTTCATAACGATTTAAAAGATAATCATAAAATAAATGAAAATAACTCGAAAGGTTTTCTCAATACCGGTTATTAAATGTCCACTCACACACGGTAAAACCAAGTGTTTACGGCTCGTAACTTACAAGATGTTTATTTTAATTATATTCGTTAGTACTGCCAACTAAATAAGTTTACAAAGAAAACTTATGTATAAATTAAATATTTCAATACATGTGTAGTGTGTACAATTTCGCGTTGGTTCTACATTGAAATAAAACGAATTTTTAACGGTTTTTCATTTTATGGTACGGTGATAAGGTAATGTATCCGTGACGAGTAGGAATCGGCGATTTAATATCGTATAAAATTGTAAAGGATGAAAATAAATATCAGCGAGTTTTCAAGCAGTTCTTGTTATGTGTAAGTGACAGTTGGAAGTTGGGTTCAGATTTGCGCACGATCAACGAAGCAATCGCAGCCACTTGTGCTAATGAAACACTTCAATTGAATTGGGGACATTAATTCAGCGAGCGTATCGTTGCTGTTTACATTGCTAACAAATAATAATAGATACCTCCAGACGCGAATGGAAAATTACTGATCAGCCAAGTTATTACAATTTTGCTTTTAAATTAATTGTATATTCGAATGATTGAAAAGAAATACTAATTTTAAGGCAATACATATTATATACATAATTTTTAAAGACACAAAATACCTATGTTAAAGGGCTGTAAATCTAATCGATCCAAAATAAATTCAACGTTCGTCCGTATCATCAACCGTTTAAATACTTCATACTTTAAGTACACCAGACGTTAGGATGTATGCAATTAACGGCTGATAAACTGCCATAAAATAGCCACAAACTTTAATGACCGTGTTAACATCGACTTACGTTGTCTAGTTGATCAACATTATTGGATTATCTTGTATTTAATTTACTATCATAAAGTGCATGTACGTATAAACTGTTCAGTTTTCATGACAATGTCTTTCACAAGTCTCTGTCAGCAATTTCTATTACCATTTCCGTTTGAAATAAATATGATATTATTCTGTAACCTCACTTCAATGACTAACACCGTCTTACTGTTTTCAAGCTTAGGTGATAGGTGTAAGTAAAAATATTTAAATTATTATTTTATATAGTAAATTATTATTTTATACACACGGTTGTAATAAAAGGTATAAATAACAAAATAGTCTATTTTGCTGTGTTTTAATATAATAGATAAATCGTAAATACAGTATCTGTATATGTAATTATATAAACGAGCGCCGACCTCAAGGCCGAAAGCCACAGAAACATTGAATTAAAAATATTAGGCAAGATTATACTATGACTGTATCTAATAAAGAAGTACATTGTGGATGGTAAAATGTCTCATATAAAACACGGTTCAATTGAAATGGTTGAAAAATAGGATGCGATAATCACTAATTAAATGAGTGAGCAAAAATCGGATTTTGAAATTATAGCCGTAGTATTGATGTCGTTTCAAAAATATCAAAGTATTATAATGTGTTTATAGACCAGACTAGAATATTATATGTCTAAAGCAATGTCGTATAATATTTCAACAACAGTCCCGCTGTGCAGTGATCAATATGACATTGTGAATTGAAAACCACGTGGCGATTCTATGAAACCAATCAAATATGCCATGTTACGGACTATCGTACGTTATAATTTACCTGTTGAAGTCAAGGAATGTTATCTTATATTAATTTTATACAATATGTCAGATGTTTCTTTTTTTTAACCCATCTACATAAATGAAGGTTAAAACAAATGAGAACAATAATAATAAAATATTTTCAACATCCTCAAAATTTTTCAGTTTTATTTGTGCACTTAAATAGAATTATGTTAAAGAATTAACTTCATTTCTAGTTTTAGTTTTATTTAATGTATATCATAATGTAATGTGGGCAACATGCATTCTACAATTATTATTTTAGTGAATATGTAAAACCTAGTTTTAAGCATATAATTTGTGCTTGTTACTTGTCGTGATAATGCGACGTTATGAAGACATTATAATATTTGCGGATCTACGCTACAGTTGCGGGCGTGATGCACGCGACTGCAACTCTTGCGCACGATGTTGCAATCACAATATATTGTCACGCGAGTCGCATCATAGGTAAGCACTCGCAGATCATGTGTTATTCAAAACGCAGCAGCTACACTGGATTAAAATAGACAAACATTTTCTGATGCTTACCAATGCCTGTCCAAGTATGCACTGCACAGTGCACTAAACTTTCAATACGTACAAAATTTCAAATAGTCGTTAGAAGAATGTAATGTAGAATAATGTTATTGTACAGAAATTATCGTTCAATGTAATCTTTTCGTAATGTTTCATAAAAATAACTCTCATTAGCTAACATGCATTTACCTAACACTTACGCTAATGACATTAAAGCAATCGCAATGCTTTTTGCATTTAAGAATAATTTAGTTGCGTACATCCCGGAAACTTAATTTCGAAGGTCGGAGAGCGACAAGACGGCCTTGCCGGCGGCTGTGCCACTTTCTCCCTGTACCGCATAAGATCCCACGTGCGTGCAAAACAATGCTCAGATAGTCATTACGAAGCACTCTATGGAACAGCTGACATAATCACAATTTACGTTCACTAATGTGGATTCCGCGGTGTCCCTGTTCTGGCGCATTGTCTTCGAGAGCCTTGGTTTCGGCCTATGATCACGGAACACAAGTCTGCCTGTTATTATTTGGTTTCATAACGTTGGCGTTTATTACCTACATAATTATACTTTAGTGTATATTGCAAAATACATTATTATATATTTACTGAATCAACAAATTAATTAATAAATGACATTTCCCTTTCTAGATTTTTGAACCAACTCAATTCGATTATGTGGTCATAGGATTAAGAATCAGTTAATATACTTACAATTAAATATTTGTTCCCATCACTAGCGTCAATCAACCGTAATGAATATTTAATTGTTATTTAAATATATTTCGTATAGGCCAGGGCTCTAAAGCAAAGCATTAGTATTCTCAGCGCTGCGATTTCGAAATGTAGGTCTCTTGTGTAATTCAATGTAGCTTAGCACGGGCAGCATCTTTACTTGAAATGTGTTAAATAAAGATACTCTCATAGGTCGTCATGAGATTGGTTTTGACGAGCAAACGCGAGTGTGTCATAATGAGGGAAATCGAAGGTTGTCCCGTAGCGGGGATATCGTTGCAAGTGTTGCATCAAGAGGTAACACGCTCGCGTTGTGCAACCCGGCGTTTTCACAACTTTACTGAAATACTGGATTAGCAACATTGACCACGCAGCCGACGCGGACGTGCCCACGCGCCTTCAAATTGTTTGCGTTTCAATTAAGCATTTACATTCATAATAACAACTTGGTAGCCGAAAACCTGAATGGAACCTATGTGCAACCACACACTTCACAGAATATATTATGGTCAATGTCCAATGTCTATTAAAATTTTACAAAAATTCCAATGTATTATATGTACTTAGTTATATTATATTTAACTCAGCAGAAATCTATTGTAGTAATAAGGATCTGATATAGCAATCTATGGCAAAATACAATAATTAGTAATCGTATTTAAAAAAAACGACAGTATTTCCTTTCTTCGCAAAGCTTAATAATGGTTGTTTATTTCGTTATGAATTACGAAATTTATAAGTCCGTATGATTTATAAATGAGATTAAACCACGAATAATGAATATACATAAGCTCCCAGTCGCAAGCTCAATCTATAATTTAAGATATTTCAATATAATATCAATAATAAAATTATTATCTATTAGCTAACTATCGAACCTATCTATTGGCCTACGTCGTTTCCATTATATAATTAAATATAATTTATTTATTAATCGTGGATGAGATGTTCGGTCGTCAAGCCAAGATGCCGTATTGTGCGAGCGAATGGCTTGACCTTCGCGAGAGGCGAATGGGCCCATCAACAAACGCTTCACCTATTTTATTTTATATACATATACATATTATGCTTTTAATAATTATTGCTATTCTTATGATTCTCTTGCCACCCATTAAACATGCTAATAAGGCGATATTAACGAAGTTATTAGATATGAAAATACCATTTTGGTTCTAGCGGATATAAGGATAATTCATTAAATACTTTATTATTATTATTTGTATAATTTTGCAATCAAAACATTAAATCGGCATAATATTAATTTAATATTTAATTTAAAATAAAATAAGCGATCCTTAGAACTACATATTTACATATTGCTATCTATTTAGGAAATATTTATCAAAATAAAAGTTATTACTAGCAATAATTACTTTGTTCATAAATATTAAATAGCTAGAATTGAATCAGTATTAAAGCAGCAAATTACACAAAATTCCATAATTTCATTTCTTCAAATAGTTTGAAGAGTAAACTGTATACATAATATTATGAAGCAAACGTAGATATCAAAATCACATTTATAGAAGTAATTAGATTGGTAATCAAGATAATGTTCATAACGTTAAGATAACTTATATTGTGTTAACAATCCTTTCATCGCTCGTCTAGATCAATCAGCTGATATTGATAACAAATCGCATTGGTGATAAAATTAACAATTACAAAGTAAACTTAAATTTTAAAATTAGGAAGTGCAATAAAATGTTTAAATAGGCTGTACAATATGGGTAACATCCTGTGAGTCGTGAGTAAGATATTGTAACAGTAAGTCAAGTAGCGTCTTCAATTGTTCAATTACGGGCACTATTCGTCCATTGTTGGGGGTGCACGGAAATGGAGGGATGTGAACGCGCTTGTGAAACTAATTAACAGATTAGACTTTTATAAAGTATTTTTTCTTTTACCAATTTCGCAAAGAAATAAATCTATCAAATCTGCAATGCACTTTTATAATGATTTTCATTTTTCTCAAGTTTTCTTGATCTTTATAGATGTATTGTATACTGTATCCAAAATACAGTATACAATACATCTATACTATATATACAGTACATAATAAACAATACTAAATCAAATAAATGATATTACATACACCCTACAAATTATTTAAAATTCTTTGCAAGAGATTTAAAATACAGTATGCCAGCCCTAAGTATACATTGTGTGGGACACATTATGCGAGTATACCCGGGTCGTGGGCATCCTTCTCGCTAATTACTTATTATTATGTCTCCAAGGCAACAGATGTGCCACATCCGCTCACAAACTTTTCCCACTGCGAATTAGCGCAAATTATTACACTTGACACGACTTTTCAAATGGGCACTTAGGGTAGGTTTTATAGGCCTTAAAATTTTAAATCCTAAAATCTGCCCAAAAATAAATGTTCAAAGAATCCAAATAAAATTATTCCTTTAGATTTTTTTTTGACAAACTATAGAGCTAAAAAAGTCAAGCTAAGGAGAGACTTGGTGAGGAATCATTAGATTTACTTCCTCAATATCATCTCTAACAATTCAATTAAAACAGCGCGAATACGTAATTGACCTTTGATCGTGCGATGTTTTTCTTTATCAAACACGTTGTAAATTAAATATGGTTGTCTTTATCTTTGCGGATGCGTCAGTTATGGCGACGATTGCAATAATTATGGTTTAAATTTATAGGATTATTACATATTGATGTTTACATTTTAACTATATATAGGTACTTGAAATGCACTAGGTCTTTCTATAATAATTGTAGTCTACATTGGTATATCAACTATATTGTAATGAAGTTCTTTAAATCACAAATAGTGCAAAGTATGTCTATACACGGCATATCTTTGTGTGTAATTCAAATTATATATGGCAATTTAGTCGAGGCGACGAGGACGTAGGTATTGTATTGTGCTAGTTTTGCAAAATGTTTTGACAGTACCTAATGAAACACACCAAACTCAGTCGTGAATTATTAAATAATGCATGTTCAAGAGAGGCGTGTAAAGAACGTAAATAACCTTTTGTTCAGATCATGTTCAGATGTTCCAAGCCCACGGATCTGTCAAAAATAGAGAAGTTCAACCACGATTACGACCAGTTTCACTTTCGTTTAACGACGCATGCATGCGGGTCAGCGTTGTGCATCGTTCCTCGCTTTGAGTCGAATAAAATATACGTAATACTTTCGTAGATGTAAACAAGCTCGCTCGTTTAATTTAATATCAAAAAAGCTGCCGCAATTTTAATGCATGTGTGAATTAGCAACATGTGTGTACCACTTCGCTTAGCAATTCATAGAAAGATGTGTTTGAGAACCGGACGTGACTCCTGCGCGATTATTTTTAGTGCATCAGCCATGTAAATAAAGCAGTGAAAACACAAAGCAGGTTGAACAAACTGCGGTAAACTGTCGAGGAAACAATATCAGGCGGGGGTCAATTCGATAACTTTTGAACTGACTGTACTAGTTTCGGATAAGTTATCAACTTGCGTCACGTTCCGATTATTTTTTATGTGACCCTTGTTTATTGGAAATATTGAGTGGTTATCTACTTCAGAATATATGTAAGATTTCCTGTAACGAAAACAAAAAGCTTATATTAATTAGCCTCACGTCTTATGCGAATTTAATTGTATGAAATAAAAACGCGAAAGGAAACTGGAAAAGTACGTTAAAATTTTCCACGATGAAGCACTGATGCATGTCTGACTATCATGTCATAGATCACCCCACTTGTTACGGTGATGACTCCTCACCCAAAAGTTATGTGTAAGGGTACATAATATCGTCGTTATGAAATACTTCACTGGAAACAAGTACCTATTATATTTTCTCATTGTGTATTGAGTTGTCACTATATAGTATATTTCTACATTATTTATCCACAACTCATTTCTCATTAACAAATAAATAATTAATGTTGCGAAACGCTTCAGTACAAGGCTCACATGACGTTTGTTTTAATACATAGGGACTAATAACCGTCTGTATTCGTAGAATTGATAAACAAGCTAAGAATTTACAAAAAAGTATAATTTAAACGCCAAAGAATAACCAATTTCCATATTTTATTAAATAAGAAGGAATATTAATTATTAGTATTAAGCCATAACAGAAAACGAAACCCTCCACCCAATTCTCCCGAATGTGGGCCTATAAAAATTAACGAGTAGCATAAACTTTATCTTCACCTTGGCCTTTCCCTACAATTGAATAATTAAAGTTCTTCTGCTAGAATAATAACGGTTGTAATGAGCACAAGAGCTCACTTTAATAATTCACGTGCATGCTTTGCTGCATTTCATGGGCCCTTGAGTACGTAGGTACGAATCCACTCGTGCGCATCAGTGCACGATGCATGCGAGCCGCGATTTGATAATACCGTGCTATCACTGATCTATACACAATCTATGAACAGGTATTTTATATACACTCGTGTGATCCTTTACGTGAAACCATCAATTTTATTTCATGCTACGTCTACGAGTAAATATTAATTAAATATATAAATTTTTTGTGCTCAAGTTACTGAGTTTTTCTTTATCAGACAAAAGAGTAACTAATTAAAAGCAAATTTATTTCGGAATACTATAATTATTAACATGTCAATTACATGATCAGACGTATTCAAAGCACTTGGATAGAAATACTAACGTATTAAATAACAACTGTTACATTGATTGATAGATTAATAGTGAATAGTCATTCAACTCTGGTACTAATTTATTAATGTTAGATTACATCCACATTACGTGTATCTAGTTGCGTTGTTACTTAGATAACCTCGGTAATAATAACGGAGTGTAATACAAGATTATGTACTGCACTTACGTTCTAATATAACATTACACAATATAATAACACAGTTAATAAGTGACCGAAATTTAAATTACATGCGACCTATATTCGTTGACGGAAAAATTTACATAACTCCAATACAAAGCAACAAGTATAAGGACTTCATTATCACAATAAATAAAGCGAGAACAAAGCAGTCATTAAACATTTCAATACGAATTTAGCTCGGGGAAGTGTCTGTGGATTGCAAAGGCGGAAATATGTGGGGACCTTGGGAAGTTCAACGCCTTTAATGACAATAATAAATATATTATTTTCTTTACCTACCTACTTGAAATAAAACAATGAAACAACTCTTTTTTATCGGTATATGGTATCGCAGGAGTTCATCGACACTGATAAACGACCAAGACGCCCAATACCCAATATGACGACATCCTAGCACTTCCGTCACCTGAGAGAAACCTGACCTTTGAGCTATGCACTTTTGCACGCTCAACATGCACGATGTTATAAAACCGGTAATATGCACTTCTAGATATATATAAATTATAACCATAGTATTTAAATCCACGTAGGCACTTGAGATAATGCGAGTTTCCTTAATCAATAATTACATTTCAACTCAAGGAAGATACGTATAGTACTACTAGTCTTTGTTTTGATGACGAGGCTGAATCGTAAGCGACGAAATAGGAAATCTAAGTGTCGATCAATCAGCTACACCAAAATTGGCACGATGATGTTCACTGTGACATAGATTATGCAACAACCACGGCACTGACCTACCGTCGAGCAATGCGCCACTTTCATTATTGACACACTATATTCTATAAACGGAGATCAGAATTACTATCACTGAAACGAGTACGTGCTCACAGATCGAAACCACCTGTAGCGTAACACTTATTTCACTTGGTATTCTTCTCTTCATTGGTTTCCTTATTTGGCGATATTGTGGAATTAAATTGATTATTTATAATAAGATTAATAAGCTAAAGAAACTTTTAATAATAATGTAATAGATTATACATAAGTACTTATAAGAATTGAAATGGTTTGAAAAATACTAGTTTGGTCTCGTACGAACTATTCAGAAGTCTTTAGTCAGTTCGTCATTTAATGTAATAATTTTAGCTAATTTGAAATTGTGTATAAAATAATACGATTTGTAATGCTACTAATAAACCAATAAGTCATAAGTGAACGTGACGCTAGTCACAGTGATAAGTGCTATGTATATTTAAGTATCCATTGTAATAAACAAGCGATAAACGCAATGCAATTGCGTTTTATTAATTACCATTTATTTACACACATTAGGTGAATACAAACAATAACTATAAAATTATACTATTTTAATGCGACTTGTAATATATTTGTATCAACAATACAACTACGTAGTGTTAATAAAGTGATTATTGTAGCTTAAATAAATAATTATAATACTGACAAACAATGAGATAAAACGCGTCTTCAAATTGTAAGCAACACTATAAGCTGATAAACTTTGTTTTATCATAATAATATTGTCGTAACGTAAACACTATTTATAGATTCTAGACTACTTATAACTCTATATGTAGCTTCAATAAAAATTGGCCACATCGTATTTAAGAAATTAATTTAAGATAAGAATTGGAAGGGTAGAATTTATACCATTTTGTAATAGAATTAGCATAGCAATGACTAAGTTAATGAAACACGGATCCATAAATTATAATTTTACATTAGTTTAAAATACAATGTGTCGGGTCGGATGACACATGCTGGCTCGCGAGGTCGTTGGTTCGTTTTACAGGTGCCCAATTGCGCAGTGCTTTTTGAATTGGGGTGACACCCTATTTACATAAAACGGAATAAGAACATACATTTAATAGTGTTACTTGTCGTTAAGTGAATGTGAATTTGATATGTAATATATATGAAGTCATTTAGTTCTTCATTATAAGCTAAATATTTAGCGTATTAAATATCAATATATTTCACACCTCCAAATCATCCATAAATAATAACGTTATAGTATAGTAGGCTAAAGGACAAAATAATATGTTAAAAATTACGTGCTATTTACGCAATAATAAAATGTTGTAACGGTTAGAAGCCTAGTCATTACTCAAGGCGTACTCTGGTGTAATAAAGAGACGCAATAATATGAAATAGTAGGGATTAGGAAGGGAAATTATATAGGAAGGCGAAGCGGGTACAATGAAACAATACTAAAAGTGAAAGAGTATAAAGTTCTCTTCCTGCACCGTGAGCACATAAGATATCGCAGCACGCGCGAATTATAATCACTGTAATAGCAACGTTTGTGCAATGGTCTTATGCAAACTGCAATCGTGCGAAACATGCGCAATGTGACGCTGCAACTATTGCACTCATCTCGTTTATGGTTATTGGTTACGGACTTTGCTTATGGGCTGCCTAGTGCCTACCTAACTTCAGTAATATTTCCAATTTCAGGATTAATTTTTTTACTGTTAAGTAAAAGAAATGATTCATGTTAAAAAACGTTCAGTATCTATTGTTAAAAGCTGTCCCAAAGCTCGAGAAAATTAAAACTATTTTTCAATTAAATAGTTTTTGACACCGTGAAATAAGGCAGGGTGCCTTCGATACCGCTTAACTGAATGGTGTATTAAAATCGGTTGAGTTAAGTTTGTGATTTGTGAAACAATGACTGCGCTGGAAGGCGTCAGCTCCTCTCCGTTCGGCCATGTCATTACGAAACCAGAAAGGAAAGTTAAGACCGTTTCGGCCGAGAGAATGTCGCTATGCTCGGCTTACGCTTATGCTGTTATTGTAATGCATCTCAAAACCAACACAACGTGCCGTACACAACTACACAACCAAGAGACGCGCGGTCGCAGCTCCTAAGCATGCCTTGCTGAATGAACGATTCGAGGCTGTCACACATATAACCCCTTCTCTTTACATATAACAAAGGCTTTTAAACACACATGACCATATTTATAAAATGGTTAACATAATTAGCGATAAGCGAAAAATATCCATCAAGGTTAAGAATATAAAACAACCATTCTCGAAAACATTATGTGTATAAAGCACCTACCTAATCCTCGGGTACTAACTACTAAGATTTAATCTGCCTTACCTCATATGTGCATAAACTTAAACTAGACCAGTCACGAAACAGTGACCCTCTTAAGCACGACCAGAATATCAAATGATGTTTTGCTGTTGCGTAACAGCACGCTGATACGTTCTTTACGAGCAATTATGTAAAAACAACTAGCAAAAGTGGGTAGGCGAGAGCAAAGCGGTCGGTCGATGCCGCAGTTATGGTAAAAGTGTTACGCGCCGTGGCCTGTGCTCGATTCCGAGCTGTGACGCAACAGTTGTGGCGAATGTGTGCCAAAACTGCAGTCAAACCCTCGACATGGACGTTGAGCAGGCTTAAGTATTACGTGTATTTCTATGCACACGCTTCAGGTGAAACGGATATGGGAACTGATTTTGAAATAATGCCAATAACTATACAGATTTATTTCTATTCTACCTGTATAAAGGATACAAATTCCTGTCAGAATATATCCTTTCGGCTGTTGTTATGATTTTAAACATGAATATTGAAAAAATAATAATTAACTTCTTGAAATTATAAAGACAAGGATAAGCTTGGCAAAGGTATTTAAACAAAGGTTTGAACGACAGTGAGTATACAGGCCACATTGTTTTCTGTAGCAACACTAATAATGTTCCAGACGTTATCAGTCGTCGAGATAAGATAGTACAGCACCCTTTGTTTATGCACTGCACTCCAACATAAGACCTCAGATATGCATTATCAATATGTATAAGTACTTACGCTAACTATTAACTTGTTTGAACTCTCTAATTTAAAGTCACGTTTACAATATAGGTAATACGATAAAATTGTGGATAAAATATTGCTATATGAATGATATGTAGGTACTTAAAAATGTGGAACCAATTATTATAAATCGAATTAACCATACTGATAACTTTTTGACTAACCATCATGACTTTTTAACCGACTTCAAAAAAAACGAGGAGGTTATCAGTTGGCCGCGCGGTATAATTTACTGATAGAGACTTTTTTTTTTAATATCATTATTTGTTGCGTATTCAACATTTTTTGCAAAGTAACGTAGGACTTAAAATGCGAACATTTCAAATTCACGTTTAATAACAAAACATGTTAACGATTTGCGATAATAGTTTGCGACACGTGACTGCTTATCAGAAATGACTTAGTTTCCATTTGAAAGCAAAGCAGGAGTCTTAGAACAGCGAAACATTGGAGGTAAGGTTTTGGAAAAAAGAGGAAACCAAACAAAAAGTATAAAACACACATGTACATATTTTAATAAGAATGTGTCATCCTAGCATAGAACGCGAACGTAGGCGATACTCGTCACCGCCTTCACGGCAATGAACCTTCGCATTTGATGCTAAAGCAATTAGCAACGTATACTTCGATAACATTCACTTGCATTCGTTACTATTTTTTTCAATATTTCTACGTTTACATTAAAAAATTTAGAGTAAGCAGGTATACGTGCCTGTATGAATCTAATACGTATGTGTCAATATTGCGGCAATATCTGTAACCTATGCATCAGGGCCAAACCACATTTGTCTTAAATTAAGTGTCCCCAACGGTTTGTCGAAACCGACTCGTAATGGATTCTTCAGTGTGAACGATGCCCGTTCAAGGCAAGCCGCATATTAATAATCTAAACAAAAATTTGTGTTAGAAAACGCGATAGTTACCTTGACTTGTGTTGACCATAAGTGAAATGTCGAGTAGTATCCTCTTAGCGAGGCCAGGAACAAAAGGTTCCCTTATGACCGGAGACAAACGCGTAAAGAAGCTAATGTAGGAATTCTAAAAAAGACACTTTAAGCTAACCAGTTAATAAGTTCAAGCTATCCTCACAATTCGCATGCAATATTAATTTTTTAATTTATTATTTTTTATTCATTAAAATGAGAAGTATTCTAATTACATGCAGTGAATTTATAGCTTGGGCAGCGAGGCGTTAATCGGACGGCATCGACCGGTTGCATTAGACTAGAAGTTGCCACTACGGTAGGCCCATTTCGTAATATACGTAAAGAGGTGAACGCAACAACTCGATGGAACGTAAAATACTCATAAGATTGAATATTGATGAATGTATTGTTGTTAAAGCCTTGAAACAAAGATAGGCAATGTTGACTTTTCGTTTTGCTTGGATCAGCGTAGCAAAATGGCGCCTTGACTATTCCGCGTGGGACACGCGGAATATTATTTCGCCAACACAGCATGCGAGGAAATAATTCGATATTACTTATTGTACACGAGCAATGCTAACTGACACCACTGCTCCCACGATCGACACTTATTGTTCGAGCTGCACTCGAAGGTTTCTGCAATGTCTAGCTGTTGGGAAACGGAGGTGACTGAGGCCAGAACCGGCCGTTTGAGAAACCTTACAACTTGATTGCGAAAACCGTGGAAAGTTTGTGTTTACTTGCATGAAGACTACCAACTTTTGTACGCATTCATTTGCATGAGAAAATTTTCAACCATAAGTAACTTAAGAATAAATAAATGTGAACGGAAAACATGTAGATGTGTAGGAATATATAAATTATATTTATTAAATGTAAATATCGGTTATATATACATTATACATATTTAATTCTGCTCGTTTTATTTCGACAAACTGATAACTGCATATCAATGTCGTCATAGACAGCAAAATTTGGCAATGAATGAAGCAGACATAATGGTTTTTATTTTTTATCAGCACACGTGTAAAAATGATCGTGTCGTTTTACATCAACATCTTTATGTGAGATGAATATTACATGTAATAAATCATTGAAACATTACTGATCACTAAATAATTAAAATGTTTTAAGAATTTAGCATACTTACGTCTGAAGTGAATGATACATTTTTATAAATAAAATAGGTATTTATATTATTCTCTAAAAATGTATGTATGTAATTAACCTGATAAAAGCTTTATGTTACATCTCGTCTACAATATTAGAATAACCCATTATTTTAAATAACCGTAGTCCGTAACCTACATCGACGCAAACGCAGAATTGAAAACATTTAATATTCCGATAGTTTTGCAAATATTATTATAATAATAACGTATAGTGCAATAATCAACATTAGTGCGGCTCTACGCGATAACACGCTTCGATACCCCACGTGATTACACGGCTTACTGACCAACTAACAATAGGTAATAATAATAATTTAAGATTTTGGTATGCGACTAATTAAAAAACGATTAATTGACCTAAGTTTTAATAGAAACTTAAATATAAGTATTTCATGCCCGCATCATTCGACTTAAATTAGACTAGATACTTAAATTATTTCTGTAAATGTCCACCCTCCATATATTATGTAAAGCTAAATTGTTTACTATTTGCGTCACCTTGCATTCGAGTTATAAAAAAAAGTTATTGCAAGTTACTTTCCAATTGTTTACACTCCCCTCGAACTTTGGGATACGACCTTGTAGAAATCTGAACAAAGCTACCTATAATATCTACAGACAAAGACTCTTTATCTCATGTCTGGCAAGTTGTAAAAAAATTCAATATAATGGCGTGTATTGTAAATAGGCATCAGGTAGACGGTTGTAGGTGTATTTATGAGCACAACGGTTCGGATGCTTTTCAACGGCCAAAACTCTAATAACAAAAAGTTGTAAAGGCATTACGGTGCACCTTTCAAAATTCCCACTGTCATTTATCTGAAAATGTTTAACTGCAACTGAATGATATCGTGGTAACTAATTCTTATTTTAGCTTGACAAATATCGATGATGTTTGTGGAGTTACTTAAATCGTTATTTTATTTGCGAGATCGATTATAACCTTCAACCCCATTTTATCCAAATATATATTATGTAGTATGTACCTTATACATATTTTTTTAAGGATGTATTAACTTATAACATTAAAGATACTCATATCACATACATATAGGTACGTTTTGGGCCTTCATTTAATGTTAACTCGAATGCACTATAAAACATTTTTAATCTAGTCTCCACTCTACCCCACCGTTATGTGCTTCGTTGAATATAAAACAGGGCAACCCTAAGCAACAAGTGGCTATACGCAATATAAAGAAACCACAAAAACCGTGAGCAGGTAGCGTATACAAGAACCAAACGATTTATAACCATGTGATTTAGTTAATAGAACTGGTTTTACTCTGCTGCCACGAATGAAGACAAAAAGTTATCCATAAACAAGTATGACTCTTACGTCCAGGGCATAAGGTGCATATCTATAAAATGGAATAATCATAATATGAGCCACACCAGCCACACCAGTCACACCACTTAGCCGCGTCTGTGCTTCACCCCTGCTGAGATTTGAAAAGGATTTGTCAAGTAATAACATCAGGTTCCAAAGTTATGCTATATAGTTCAACCAATACATAGCATTGGCATTGACGTTAAAATTTATAAATTGTGCGTTTTAACTTTATAATTGAAGGTATAAGCATAATCCAATTTATCTTCATACTTTTATATAGATTACACATTAATTATTATTTATGTCCTATATAGGTATACCAATAATATGAAAAATATAAGAATATTTAAACAGAATTCCTTGAATATTATTCTTATATTTATGTTTCACACTCACATTATTTTACTGAAATACCTAGGTAATACCTACAAAAAGTCCCCATTTCTGAGAAAACGATAACTTTAAAATTTAGTTTAAGAGCATTAAGATATGAACAATGAGGTAGTTTTAACAATGTTACACACGTACTATAATTTTGTAATACTTGTTTTATTTTAGGTTCAGCCTTTATTTTTAATACCTACTTAATCTTTTGTAAAAAATACTTAGGTATACGACAAACCGTCAGTATTTCTCAAGAGGCTGTAGAATCGAATTACTTTTACTTTTAGAGGAAACTGGCTATTCGCCTAGTCCGATCAGATTTTTAATGTAACTACCTACCGGAGTGTACAAGTCCCGCAACTATCAACTATGGCAACATCACGCAACAAGTTACTGGTTCCACAGATTTTCCGTAATCTGTAATTACGGTAGTAGGAACCATCGAGTTGAGCGGTAAAAGGTATTAGGGTAAAATCAGCTTACCTTGTAAAGCTCGATTTAGCGTTGCGGATGGGAAATTCGTAATTAATAATATGGTAGATACGTAAGTATTCTGAAGAAATATTGTTTGCATTACTTATTGTAATGCTATTCAAGCTAGATAAATAATAAATGATATCATTTATTATTTATCTAGCTTGAATAACCTAAGGGAATATTAGACAAAATACTACCTATAATGTTTCCATTAGTTTTGTTTTGCTCCTGCTTATTATTATTATTTCAAGTGTTACCAAGACTTTTTATGGCAGCGTTAAAAACGCCTACCTACTTCTATGATGGAATATCTTAAATACCTAGCTAGGTATAGGTAATTGGACTAAAGAAGTGCAATAAATACATTACCGAAGGGATAAACTTACGTAGGCAATATTATGATGTAATACTACTTAGATATAGGTAAACTAAGCAGTCGAATACGAGTTCAAACAGTTTCATTAAGGTACCTAAGTTACTTTTATTTTTAATTTGGTATAACCCATTGCGCCCCGAGCGTCCCGATCGGGCCACGACACAATAGATTTTCTATTGTGTCTGTGATTCCGGGGGCTGAGTTATAATGGTTTACGTCAATTGAAATTGTAATAAGAAAAATTTCCGATAATACCTCAATGTATAAGAGACATGCAAACATATTCAAAATATGCCTGCGGACCGCCTATCCTATTAAAAAAAAATAATTTTGGCTAGAGCTAAAACGCGCGGGATTTTGAGAAAAAAATAGTGGGCAGCGTCGCCTTTGACGGTAATAACGTCGCCTTTAACTTATTGTTAAATGTGTATTTTTGAATATGTAACTGTTTCTTTACTTTGATAACAAAACATGGAATAGTATGGATTATAAATCAACTTATTTCTTTTACAATTAATAGCTAAAATAAGGTGGACGCGAATTACTACACCGAATTTGTACAACTTCCATTTTGCGTCCACGGTGGGCGCAAACTATACCTTAGTGCATAACAATAGAACATATTGCGTCCACATTGTTTTTCATGACGTAGCAATGAATTGTTTGTTAAAATATGTAGATTGTAAATTTTTGACTAAGACCACAAGTTGATAATTTAAATTTTCATTCAAATTAGCAAATTTTTATGCTATTTTTTACTTTGATATCCGTCCGTCTGTATGTCCGTCTGCCGGTCTGTTTTTCTGTATATTGAATACTCAAATCTACGGTCCAGTGAAGCAGTGAAAAAATCAAACTTAGAAGCCAAAGCAATCAAAAGATACAGCAGTTTATGCTGCAAATTTTCGCAAATTTCGACATTTGCAAGGGAATCAAAACCTACAGGGTACGAAACGTGAATACAGCCACTTGAAGTTTGGTACGAAGCAACGTCTTATAGCACAAATAAGGGAAACATTGAAAAAATAATCATTTACAGTTAAAACATATGAAAAAAACAGGATAATACGGAACCCTCAGTGTGCGAGTCCCACTCGCATTGGGCCGGTTTTTATTAAATAACTATATTCGTAAATAAATAATTTATTAAAATCTAATTTTATTTGCATTTATCTGATAAAATATCACCCAATACACTCTTAATTCCTTTTCTAAGCTGGTGGACGCGAACTGGACCAGGGGTGGTCGCAAACTGGAATTTTTGGACGCGAACTGGGTAAAACGCCTAATTCTGCTATTTTTCTAGATAAATAAAAACCACATGATATTTCCAACACAATTGAAAGTAAATCTTAAAATAGACTAAGTATGTAACGAACACGTTACAAAAATTTTGCGTTGGTTCTGGAACATTTTTATTTTCTCCTTCAAACTTTCCAACTGCACTAAGTGGACGCGAACAGGCGCAATGACCCTATTTAATTTTTACGGTACTAGGTACGTAATAAAGCTAGATGTACACTTTACTACGACCAAATGGAAACATAGGTAGGTACCACCTATGTAATTGCTAAGTACTTTTCTGTAGTTTACCTTCCTATCACTTCGAATATTATTGGTACCTACATACCTACCTACCAACTAGGACTTGTGAATTGATGTCGTTTCCTGGTTTTGGAAATTTTTAGTTTGATGGCTTTTCCAATTAATCACTAACTAGGTAGGTAGGTAGTTAGTTACCTATATAATAAATGCACGACAAAGTTTATCGGCGTTTGAATCGAAAAAAATATAAACATTTATCACCACGTGGTGTTCAATTATTAAACAATATCAAACATTTTGGTAGCGAGGTAACTAGGTAATCAATTTAAATTATTATGCTTGCGATATGGTTGGATTATTATTTATGAGTAAATTTTTACTTACCTACAATAATTATACCTACTTATTGTTTTTATATCATTCAAATGTTCGCAAGGCGATTATCAGATTCATTTATGACAAAGATAAAACAGCTAAACACCTACAATCTTATAATCAATTCGTTGTAATAAAACCGAAAGGTAAGGGTAAACTTTTATATAGGTCATCATTACACGTTCACATTATATACCTACGTCAATATTTCATTTAAATAAAGTTCAAATCCTATCAAGACACAATAATCAGTTACGTACCTACCTAGTTGATGATCGGAGAAAAAAAATAAAACTTTACAAGAAGTTAACTTACCTTCAAGAACAGATCACCAAAGTCGTACAGCGCAGACTGATGCATTATGGCAGTAGACATTATGTAGAACGAAGAAGGCACTAAATTTGATCCAGGTTTTAATACTTGCTTCGCGCTTCTCTTGTCGTGAACTGATCCACTAAGATAATTTTTAGGTTAGGATTTCACTGTAATTTTTTTGCGCGAGCTAATAAATAGTTCACGATGAATTGAACAAGAATTTTAAAATGCTGCTGTAGATCTGAAGTTGTAATATAAGTGAATCGATGCGCTTTTGTTTTTTTCGTTCGGCGACCACAGATTGAATCCGAACTAGATGGCCGGGGGCAGTTATTTTTTTAATTCACCCTCCACGTAAGTGCCAGTAAATTTTTGAACACAATTTCGCAAATGATGCGAAAATGTACAAAACAGTTCTTTGATTTCGAATTGTCTTCTTCACTTGTTTTTCGCGTCTATACGGAAATTCACAAAATTTGGTCAAAACTCTGCGCGAACTACTTAAAAGTAAACTCAGGACAATAAAAACTTTTTATTTGTCCGACTTTATACTCCAAAACGTCTTTAATTCTGGTTGTATAAATCGCAAGTTAAAAAAAATAAATCGCAGTGTCAACGTCCGCGCAAAACGCACCACACGTTCATTCCGTATCACGCTTGCTCGCGCACTGAGCCTGCAATTCGGTTCGCCCGTGACTCGTGAGCCGGCAGCGGGCGGGTGAATTTTGTTTTCAAATCAAACAGCACGATCACGTTTTGGAACGAGATTCGGGTACTCTCGGCCGCTATCGACAAATCTCGGCGAACTGTTTTGTTATTGCCAGCCCGCCGCGCCACAACAAAAATTACAAAACTCCTTCATCGTTGTCCTCTCTTTTCCAAGTACCTACAGCAAATTTGATCTAACTTAGGAACAGAAAATTATTTATAACGGAATAATATGCTAGAATCTAGATCAGATACCTAGGTAGTATTTATACGAATTCAGAATACCTATTAGGTAGAATATTTAAAAGTAAACATAAAACCTGGCTATATCCTACCTAGGTAAATATTTCATTTTTTGTTACCTTATAAATGTACCAATATTATGTACATATAATTTGAAAGGTAGGTAAGATGAGTACCTAAGTACCTAGTCAATGAAAATCGTAAATTTAAATACTTATTGGATAGGTAGGTAGGTATGTAATTTAACGACTAGGTACCTAGGTACAGTGCAACCTTAATATTATAACGTACCTCAATATAACGATTTCCTCGATTTAACAAATTTTTCGTAATCCCCGTGAATTGTCCATAAGAGTCAATATAAAATATCCCTTTACATTACGAACACTTTTTGCGAACAACCTCTTTATAACGAATTTTTAACTAGCAAGAAAAGTATAGATAGGTACCTCTGATTAACGAATTTCGTCATCCCAAAACCTTTATAAAAAGTTCCAACCAATGTAATGATTTATTTTTATTTATTTATTTTATAACACTTTACTATGCTAGTTATACAAATAACATAAAACTAAAACTTATAGCTAAACTAGCACAGAGGGCGGCCTTATCACTAAAGAGTGATCTCTTCCAGGCAACCCACTGTGTGAAGTAATAAAGGAGGAGGTAGGTCAGAAGTACACAACTACATAAATAATAAATACAATGATTCTTAATCTCATAGTATGTGATTCATGTCGCGACAGGTTTCGACATGCTTTTGTTCGTAAAACGATCATTTTTGTTTAATTTAAATCGGAAAGTAATGTCTGTTTAATTTAAATCGGAAAGTACCTACTGCTGCTCGTCACTATTGTTAAAGATTCAAGTTGAAATAGATCAGAAACGTAAAATACCTCTTTATAACGAATTTTAGACCAACCTACCCTCAACATAACGAACCTCAGTTCAACGAATTACTTGATATAACGAATATTTATTTGTTCCCTTCCGATTTGTTATATCGAGGTTCCACTGTATAATGTAATTTTGTAAAATAGGTACCATTAGGAAATTGGTTATTATTAATATTATTAGGTACCTAGGTAGGTACCAGTATTTTATTATTTGATACAAAATCATAATCATAATTGTTTCTCTTCACATTCATCATTAATTTTAAAATTATTTTCTTCACTTCTATTAGGTATTTAATATTTAGGTAATTTAGAATTAAATAAACCTATTTAACAATTACCACACATTAATAATTATTTAGAAGGTACCTACCTAATACCTATTTGATAATCTGTATTATTTAGAATCATCCAGTATCAAGTTAAACAGGTCTGTAAAATATATTATATACCTACTTAGTAAGTACTTCTATGTAATATATTTATTCATTTTGGCGAGGAAGTGCTAAAAAATAAGTGGCCAGAACGGTGAATAAACGCAAAAAGTAGTAATTTTAGAGCTGGTTCCACCAATCGAGGTATCCGCTGTTCGTGCTTATACGAGAACCGTGTTCATTTATACGAAAAGAGCGTTTTGAATAAAGTTGAAATGTAAACTGGTAGTTACAGAACTAGATTATCTGTGGTACTAGGTAGTACACGAAGAAGCTATTTTATGATGTATAATCTATTCTTGACTTATAGATATTTTATTTCTACAAATAATTTTACAAATTTTCAAAAATTAAATGGTCTCATATAACTCTATTTCGCCCTTTTCACTGAAAAAATTCCATACGATATAAAACTGCTCGTTTGTAAAACTTCAAAAATCTTAGTTTGGCTGCGAGTATAAAATATTTTTTAGGGTTTTGTTTTGTATATTAAGCTGATTATACCTACACGCTTAGAATACAATATCAGCTGCACCATAGTAAACATGGTAGGTAATGTATCTGCAAAGTAGCTTCAAAAATCAGAAAATGAAAATAAATTCTTTGGATGCGATAAATACTTTTTTACTTTTACCTCTTTATTTTTCTGTTTTTGTTGCTAAGTACAATTATAATTATCATTATTTTTTTCTCTGTTCTCGTCCCGCCATTTTATGGACCTCTTTGCTTGTTACCATTTACCGTGTTTGCCTGGTAGAGATCACTTCTTAGTGATAAGGCCGCCAAGTTAATTGTACTCTGTTTTTAGATGTAATTAATTCCAAGGTTTCCTATTTGTACAATTAATTAAGTGTAAAATAAATAAATAAATAAATACTTTTTTTAACTTTCACAGGTAAAATATAAAAAATGACTATCACAATACTTTTTAGGTAAATTCATATTTACAATACTTAGGTATTTATTTCTCTTGATATAAGGATTCTATGGGCTTATTAACTTTTATACTCGCTTCCGCTAATGCCTGTGGCATAGTCAGCGCTTGTAGCGTCCCTCGAACAACTTTTTATTATGGTATTCGTTAGTTGCAAACTTGTTTGACTCTTTGGTGTTATGCGCTATGTTGCACGGGCTTACGGGAATTAGAAGGGCTTCCAAACACCGTGGTGCTTTTTGTTTGTATATATACGACAATTTCGAGGACGCGTCTAATATAAGTGGCTTTACATAGTAATAATAATAAAATGTGATGAATGATTCATCTTAAAGTTTTTCAAAAAAGACTAGGATATTTTTTTATAACGTGTATCAATTGAATATGTAAGTTAATGAACGAGATGTGTCCAGTGTCAATTAAAATTATTAATTTATCTTTTTCGAAATTGACATGATTCTAAAATATAAATTGAACAAAAATGCCTTAGTAAAAGTTATAAATCATTTATTAAATATATTTGATTATGTAGGCTTTCTTTATATTATGTTTATTAAATTCGATAACATTTTTAAAACAATTCCTCAAAGAACAAAAGAACTGCAGTTGTTATCTATTCTCTCAGCAGTGTTATATTTCGCATACATATTTTTATAATGAAAATATATACTATTTCTTGCAATATAGCTAAATATGTGTGGCTTACGCTCTCATAGGAAAAATGTTGAAATGCGAGCTGAAACACAAACTCTTATAATAGGGTTTAGGGATCTGTAATAACATTTATTATGATTTCATTGTACATTGTAATATCACCTCACATTTCAGTAGGCAGGTATAAGTTAAATTAAACAAAAAAATATTTAGGTAACTACATATTTACACCGAAAATGTTTTAAAATTTACCTAAAAAAGGAGTTTTCTAATTTTATATATTATGGTAATAAAAATTCTAGAAATTTATAAGTATTTAAAAGTAGGTTTTATTTTATCATGGGACAAAAAGCTGCGCCTTGAGAAATAAGTTCAAAACGACGAAGTCAAATAGTGTCATTGACTTCCATACATAAAGTCGAATTATATGAAATGATTTTTTTTTTTAAGTATTAATTTTAATAATATATACGGGGCCATCATTTAAAATCATCACACGTGACGCTATGGGTAATGGGTCAGTGTCAAATGTCGGTCACGTAATGCTTACTTCTATAACATAACGCTTCTAAACACATTGTATGCAAACATAAAATATTATATTCAAAAATTCTCTCTTCAAGGCAAGACTAGCTGTGTACTTCGTAACAGAGGTGCTCGGAACTTAATATTCAAGGAGATTTTTCAACATCTGATTTTTATTCGACTTCAAAATATAAACGATGTAAATTCATTTTTTTTAGAATAGATTCATATCTTCCATTGGAGGATTAGTAATAAAATCATACAAAAGAAAAGGTTTCATCCTTATATATCTATCCTTATTTATCTGTATAATCCGTGTATTGGTATAATTTTTATTATATAAAATATATAGTGTATTTAAGTAAATTTATACCTAATGTACGTCTGTTTTATCTGAATGCTAACCACAAAGTCCTTTGTGCTATTAATTAGCTTGACACAAATGGAAAGTAAATAAATTTCATACCTACGAATTGTAAGGAACAACTAATTCATTTCCGAGACAAGAAAAGGCCTTGAGCAATTCAGTCTATTTGACTCGAAAGCCGAAACATTGACTTCGGTTATTCGCAAGTCAATTAATTTGCCTTTCAATTTGTATAACGCCCATTGCTCGCATATTTATGCTTATTAAGATATGTATAAATGGGTTCAAGACACAAGATATAAAACGTCTCTCTAACAAGCTTAGGACAGATAAATGCCGCTATTGTATTGTTTCTGTGACTATCTGTATTTACTGTTTGAGTCGAATAATAAGGCTGCATAAAGTTAAGCTGAAATTCGTGCTATGTATAAATTTTTTTCCACGTAGAGATCAGCATTAGTAAATCACGATTAAATAATTTCCTGGTTATTTTAATGCGGGTTTCCTAAGACTATGCAAATAAATAAGGCTAAAAGTTCTTATCCACGCCGTAAAAAATGGAGATATGTAGATCACTTTTCTATCTGGGTTAGTAGGTGCCGTAAAATTGTTAATTAAATATACTGTAGTTTACTTGCATAGGTAATTAAATACGACAAATATAGACGACCAAATTATTGCACAGTTGACCGGTTGACCTTTTCGAACTAGCGTGACATTTTTGCGTAAATAATCATCTAAGTTTTTCGAGGTCTCGTGTAAATTATTATTAAAATATTTAACTAACAACATATTATGTTTTTGAGGACATCTTATATTGATATTCTGCTGCATCAAAGAAACATAAAAGTAACAAAAAAACTGTATTTTTTTAACCGACTTCAAAAAAAGGAGGAGGTTATCAATTCGGCCGGTATGTTTTTTTTTATGTATGTACACCGATTACTCCGAGGTTTCTGAACCGATTTACGTGATTCTTTTTTTGTTCGATGCGGGATGGTGTTGAATTGGTCCCATAAAAATTTTATTCGGATAAGCCCAGTAGTTTTTATTTTATGAGCATTTTTGTCTGTAGGTATTTGTAAATGTTGCAAGTGCAAGTTTGAAGTCGGTTGTTTTTAACGCAGTTATCACTTGTGTTACTTTTATGTCAGTATTGATAACAAGACGAGGTTTTAGAAATCAGAGTTATCCCTATCAGTAACCGCTTCTTCGATAGTTTTACTTTTTAATGACTTTTATAAATTAATCCAAGATATACCTACTCTCTCTACTGAAACTCTCAGTCTACTGAAAACCATTAATTAATATTGTGACTCAACACACACAAAATATATCGTAATAATCAAAGGATATGCCAATTATTAATGCCTAACTTATTGATGTACTTTTTATTACGATTGCATTATTATTTTGCTCTATATAAGTTAACTCGCTAAAAATTAAAATATAACTAATAATATATAAATTTGTTTCATTAATGGTTTTCATAGTTGACCAGTTACTTACTACTTTTCAAACAAAAACATCACGAATAAAAGTAAGTATGGGTACTATTAAAAAATAAAATAAAATAAACAATGCTCGTTCAAATTAAGCTTTAAAATAATAATAAAATCTGCAAGCCCTCTATTGACTACGACTCTACCTAGTAGAAAACAATTACAATATGGGATAACTCTAACAATGCGTAGCGTATTGTAAGTTAAAACAATAAAAGTTTTACAACAGAATGTTTCGAAAGCTTTAAATACTAGAATGGATAAAATATTATACATATTTTTAAATTTTACGTCGTCACAATGGTACGGTAATGCAGGACACTTGGAATCGTATTACCTACTTTAAGTATTTTGTTTATTGTTACTAGAAACCTATTATTGCAACATAAAATAGATAATAAAGGTGACATTGCATTGAGGTTTGCTGATATACGACCTACGTTAATGTATGGTTATTATATTTAGTCATAAAAGTTGACTGAATGCATTACGCAGTTACGAAAACCAAACATTTCACTGTTTTAATCACTAAGATAGTTGTGCATTTTATGGTTAATATAGTAAGTAAATGTAGCAAATAAAACTCACGATGTAAAGTTGTAAATGTAAACAAACATACAATTAACACTAGAAACCTAGAAATGGACTAAGTTCCAACGTCTATAGTCTATAGTATTTACGTACTTAGTAGGTACGTAAATTGCAAACTACCAATTTCATTCATCTTCTTGTATGTGTAATTTATAATATTATGTCAGATTTGTACAAAGTTAAGTCTTCTATTCATAGAATTTACTAAAGTAGTGTTATTTATTACAAACTTTTAAAAGCTTTGAACGAGTTCAAGTCTCAAAATAAGACAGATATATTTACTGATCATTGGAATCATTAAAATTGTCATCACGGAATGCGACGATACATTTTATAGCTTCCAGAAAGTTATAAATAGGTGAACGTTCATTTTATATGTAGGTACCTGTTCAATGAATTTTGTATGGAAGTTAATATAAATTATAATACATACTTACGTAAAAAAAAGTGCGTGCCTTATAAAAGTTTTACTTTTATGTTCACCCGTATATTACTTATATTATCATAGTATTTTCACAGTATTGTATTGGGATGTAAAGAGATCTTTTAAATAAAATGCGTTCATGTAAAAGTATATTTTAAGTAAAGAAGCCCTTTACGTTCATATTTATCTATGACAATGAGGTACATGCGTAAAAAAATATTATGGCTATAAAACAATAAAACCGAAAGTTACTTTTTCAGCGCCCTTATACGATCAGCGTTTACTTCTTTTGCTCTAGTTAGGTCACTGGTTTGTACGTTGTGTCATTCAGGTGTTCTCACGTCTAGACGCAAGCAATCTTAATATTAATACTTTATGCGTGGCCATTGTATACAAATAATAATAGTCATTAACTGATTTAGACGACCTTGACCTAATAATTTAAATAGAATAGAAGTGGGCGTGTCATGTGCACACTGAACTATTTCATTATTCATTAATTTACATGTAATGTAGCAGGTTGTTTAAAGGAACATAATATTTCGTAATAACCCCAAGCAACGAAAATGTGTATGTGGTTTAATATTGTTCTGACTTGTGTTCTGACTGAATGTCTATTTTTTTAAGATTCACCAGTATGATAAAAAATAAACGATTCATATACGAATAACAGTCGAATTATGAATGCGACTGGGTCGAATAAAACGTGAAATTAAGTAATTATGTATTTAAACATTTAATATATTCTTGTGCAAGCATACTTCAATTACTTGTATCTAAAATTATTATAAAACACGCAATGAACGTTTATTACACAAAAGTATTTACTTTGACATTATATTATATTGGTATAGAATCGATTGATTGCCAGCTATTTGTACATTTATACGTAATAAAAATGTGATCTGGTGTAATAGACCTTTCCGTTACTAGGCAACTGTTAAGTAACACTACCATGCCCAGAGACATTAAAATTTTAGAACCATCCATATATGCGGGCATGTAAGCTGACGTTGATACATAAGTACTTACTACTGGATATGCTTTTAACATTGATGTAGAATTTGTTTATAGTACCCATGTCAATTGCTCTAAAACATATCGAGGTCCGATATTGAATTAAAAGAGATTGTCCTCAATTTAATGCGTAGTTATGCCCTTAATATTTATTATTGGAATGGTTAATTAGACAAACATAGCTAGATAAAACATTGTAAAGACGAAAATCATGAATTTTCTTTTATTAACCTGTAAGTAAGGCATTGTTTTTAAAACAAAGGAATAGACTGTTTTAAGAATTGATAATGTGTGTAATACATTTTTTTTACAGAGAATTACCAGGAATTGATTTCAAACCGCCAGGTAAGCTAGCCTCTCAAAAATATAAGGCCAGAATACAAACGAAAATCACAGTCTACTTGCGTTACTATTGTATGCATGATACGCATAATATTGTGGTTGCAGTGACCTGCTATCCACGATTTCAATATAATTGCCAAATACTTAAAACTAGTTTCTGTTTTGTTAATATACGCTGGTGTGTCCAATTACGTGCTAATCTTTATGATAATACGATTCTCAGTTGTAATCTATTGCGCATTATCATTATTCTTTGCTCCAAGTTGTGGTACTGTGGTTGACTTTCGAGTTATTTTATTTTGTATTATTTTTCTCTTTACACGAGTTATAAATATTTTAACAGCCACTATAGCAATAAATCAATAAATTTTCTGTTATTTTTATATTACGTAGGTAGGTAATTATTGTTTCAAATACTCTGTTGAATTACAGTAGTTTTATTTAATCTTATCCCTATTCGTAAGTATTATTTTAATATTATCTCTACAGCAGTTCTCGTGTCGTTTCCGATTTGGATGAATCAAAGGGATAGAAAATTTAACTATTTGGACAATTCTCAAATCGTATTATAAATCCACAAAATATGTCAAATCCAGTGGCGTATATACAAATGTTTTCAGTACGGACGCCGCTTATCACGAACGCGAACAAATTGCAGAATAGTTTGTAACACGATAAACGATATATGTATTCACTGCTCCAAATACTTATATGTAATGAAACTAACAGCTGTCGTGAAATCATATTTTTTATACCTATCTACCAAACTACACGCACGAACAATCGTATTTAGGTTTATTTTGTTATTTATATTGTCATTTGTCATCTTTTACAGTTTGGAAATAAAACTAGGTACATTTGTTTTTGTAATTATGGAAAGTAAATGAAACAATGATAAAATAGCAAAGAGATAGCAGAAATTCTTTAAAATTACACGTGCTTCTTTGTATGAAACAAGGCAAAATATAATTCAAGGTTACAACCCATATAGAAGTAGGTACATAAAGGGCAAAAACAAAACGTGTTCGACTGTTCGTGTTTACAGTATTTAATATTTATAAATAAATGAGTATGATGTAAAATCAGATTCTTTAGTTTGTATCAGAACCATTGCGATTTATGCAAGCTTCTTATGGATCAGTGAGCGTGCTAAAGTTTCATAAATAACATTAAAGGGCAAAATATAAAACAACGATAGTTTAACACGAACTATCTTCCCTGTATGGCGTACATTCGATTTTAAAGGGCACTTCACTGATTACCTCGAGCGGAGATTACTGCCGGGTTTGAGCGTAAACATTCGCTGGTTACTTCAAAATACATAAGGCCAATTCCTGATGCCGATACAAAGTGAAATAGGAAACGATTGTCTTCGGTTCCTTGTTAACGCGTTCCTATATATTAAAATCTATACTTATCCGTAATAGTGACGTGTTAAAACATTACTCATAGTCATAAGTTTCGAAATTTTAATGAGAGAAAAGATTACCTTCTTTTCCACATAATAGAAGATGTTAATATGTACTTAGCTGCTCGACAACAACAGCTCATCACCTAGTACCTACACTCAGTTTACAATAGAAAAAAATTCTTATAAAGTTATAAATAATTCACGTAATCAATGCAATATTCTTATTATTGTCTCTGTAAAAAATGTCACCAAAAATAATAATTGCTACGGAACCTACCATCAGGAATATGGAAGCAAAAAAATTTTTTACTGTGTAAATAGTAAGTGATGTGATACCTCTCAACTAAACTCGAGATCACGAAGGGATCCGAATAAATTAATTTTACGAGAGAACCCTCGTATCGTCAAATACAGGGATAGTTGCGTGGGGATGGCCGGTAAAATATTCAATCATCTGCCAAATAACTTAAAGACGTGTAATGATTATAAATTTAGAAAACATCTTCTTAATTGGCTTAATGAAAAAAACTTCTATACCATAAAGGAGTTCATGGAAAGTTCAACCCGAACAGACCATTAACTCCTTTATGGTACCTAATTATTTTTGCATGCTTGTATTGGCTGAACATGTTTGTGCTTTATTAATATAATTGTATCACCATTGAATACCATGTTTAAAGCAAAATAAAGATTTTATTTATTTTATTTATTTATTTATTTACAGCTATAAATATTTAAAGGCATTGTGCTCCAACATTTAATTTTATAGGTAGCTGTTTATTGTTTCAATAATAATACAAGCACAGATATTATAGTCAATATAACCCTGCGCAGTTCTGGTTTTAATCAGCTTATATAAGGACAAAGAACTTTATACTAATAATAAACACGACCATTGTTTACATGAATTTATGTCTCTGTCGGCCTTTCTATTGCGACTGATATGGAGTGAAAAGATTATAATTTACTTTAAATGTTGTTCTAATTAGTTCCAAGATCCTTTATCGGTAGGTGTACTTTGATGTCGTAGCTATTTAGGGATGGCTAGAATAAGTTTTGTTAAACTAATACAAACAAAAATATTATTAGCTTGTTATATCTAGGGTTCGGATGTAATTGTCATTATATTCTATGTTATTATTTAGAGCTTATAGGCAATATTGAGATTAATGTTCACTTTTGACATAATATGCTTTTTCATGAAACAAAAACCTCGATTGATCGATTATTTCTATATTGACCCACATATAGAATCTAACTGTAATAACAAGAGTCAAGAATATAAGTTATTACCGGGTAATAATATAACTTTTTATCGCGTATAACGACACCTACTTTCGTTTATCGTAAGCTGTGTAACCTAGGGTTGACCCAGACCATCGTAATCTCCATTTTTGATATAACAAAGCAATAAGTAGGGTATGTATATTGTATATATCCCTGATAAACAATCAGGAATCATAAATGTCGGTTTGATGATTAGAAGTATTTATTATCTTTGTATCTCATTCTTATTTTTTATTTTGAAACGCTGTTGTAAATATTTTTCATTGCTTTTTTTGCGGAGTAACTAATCTTTATTTGTACTTCCAGGTTCTACAAATAAAGACCTAAATCTAAAGCTTGTCTACTCTACTCTATTGATATTTATTCAACAAAATTCGAATTAGTTAACTAAAATTGGTTAAATTTTGCGTGTGTTATAACCAACTGCCATTTGGTCTAGGTTACGTCACAAAGGCCTCTGTTTCTCTAACTAGTTAGGTACTTCTCCTATTCTACAATACATAATGTTTCATATAACCTAAAATTTTCCTTTCTACGTCTTATCTATAAGTAAACTCATATAATATTGCAAAGTGCTGCCACAAAAACCTTACGTGTTCAAACATAATAAAGAACTGCGGGGTGAAGTAATCGTTTGGTCATAGTTTAAAACTTTAAATCAACACCGACTATACGAAGTAACGGTTGAATTTCACGGTTTTTATTATTATTTGTTCAAAATAAGAGGTAGATAAGGTAACTAGGTAGGTATTAGTAGGATTTAAATTGGATATAATCAACGAAAACCAGCACAATTTGTTACATCTTTTGAGCTACTATTATTCTTTTAAGATATTTCACAGTATTTTACAATCATGAATCATAAGCATTTATATTTTTGCTATACGCTAATTATCATCTGGCACATTGGTGAACCTTTTAAGATGTTATTGTACACAATAAGATTATTCATAACTATAATTAATTGGCTAAAAATATTATTTTTATCTAAATGGGATTTAAAAGATTGTAAAATACTTTTATTTCATTGCTATTATTATATTTATGTAATACTAGCTTCCGCCCGCGACTCCGTCCGCGCGGATGTTGGTCTTCGCGTGGATGGTTATTTCTCCATTTTGAGTACCTCTGTCAATAACATCTTATAAATATCTATTGGACCCAATTCCCAAATACGGCTAGGCCTATAATAATACGCAACGTGTGTTCGCGGTTCTACGGAACAACGTCTATGGATAAAACTGAAAAATTAAGATTAATTTTTTTCTACGTATTTTTCCAGGATAAAAAGTATCCTATTTTACGCCCAGGATAATAAGGTATAATTATACCAAGTTTCATCGAAATAGAACCGCTAGTTTTCACGTGATGCCTTCACATACAGACAGACAGACAGACAGACAGACAGACAGACAGACAGACAAAAATTTTTTTAATCACATATTTGGGTTTGGTATCGATCCAGTAACACCCCCTGCTATTTATTTTTTCAATATTTTCAATGTACAGAATTGACCCTTCTACAGATTTATTATAAGTATGTATAGATACCTATTTTAGTCTGTAGCTAGAGTACTGTATAGAAAAATGTGATCATTAAACTAACCAACGAACGAAAAGCTGGTTTGCCGCGTGGTAATCCATCAATGTCGCAATTATTCACAACTAGGGAAACATTGTATTTGATTATAGCTTTAGCTGTAGAGGATTTACATTTCTATAAAAATCTGAATGTAGTAAAGTATAGGTGTGCTATTATTCTATCATTAATTACTACTTACAAAACGGTTAACGTAGACTACCTAGTGCATATTATAATACTAACATTTAATGAATCCCTTGAACCAAAAGCCTCTAGATCATTAAAATTACATAAAAACTAATATTTTGGTTCTAGAAATAAGGTTAAAACATAATTGCTTGTTAATGCTGTATTTATAACTAGAAATCATAGAAATAATGAACACAATTAATAACATATATTTACTAAGATATAGCCCTTTTATTATACGTTTACTTCATAGTACATTTTAAAACTTAAGAATAATTTATAAAGGCATTTAAAATATCCTCTCCTCAGGATCGACAACGAAGGACACCTGGCAAATAGCCGAGAAATATCAAATAAAACAATAACCAACGAGTAAGATCATTACCGGTTTCGATACTGTATAATGAACTTGGTATTTATGGAAACAATTAATGCGCTACAAGTTGCTTTTTACGGTAATGTACGTTATGGAAAAAGATATGTCGTCTTGGACTAATAACTGCCGTTTTTGTTAACAACATTCAATTAATTCTTTATTTTGTATTCAGCCGGTATCATAACGTTTCCGTTGTTATCACTGTAGCTGTGGCGTAAACATCGCGCTGTTTTTGGTAACCGTATTCCATTCACTTACTAACCCAAAAAGTATTATGTTAATGTTATCATTTTATTCGACTGTTCTAGTGACATTAACGAACTAACTAACAGCTACTGTTAAATTCTCACATACGTAGAAAACATAGGAATAAAATAAACGAATGAATGCCGATTTCATTCGAATTTGTATTCGCTTCTCATTTTTATTTGAAATTGTAATTTTAATTAAATATTGGTTTTTGGTATTTTAATTGTGTGTTATTATATTTGTTATCTTTCGATAATTCAATCATTTATTCTCAAGAAAAAACATAAAACATAAATATGGCGCTTAATTTTACTACCCGTTTTTATATTTAAGCCAGCAATATTTTTAGCTCTGTTTTATGATATAAAAATTTAAAATACGTACTAAATTCACATAAACACAACGACTACATAATATGTTGCCAAGTATGTACCTATCTAGTTTTATATAAAACAATTTTAACTCATGATCGCAGAATACAAATGGTGCATGATGTCGTGTTTACTTACGAGACTAATCGTATGATTAGCGTTATATTAGTTATTAAATATTGTAAATAAATTCAAAAGTGAACGTCGTAATATGTACTGGCAACATAATATTACAGCGACGTACTTATTTAATTGTATAGCAATCAGGAAAATTATGTTTCTGCAGTTTTTATTAATATTTTGCGAGCGGTTTTCCTGTACAAGTAAACAAGTGATTAAAGTACCTCGTTAACCTATTTTAACGTATTATTGAATAGGATGTAATTATAAAAATATGTGCGAGTCTGGAACGATATGGGAAGTTAGTAACCTATTCTGGTTATTTACTACTTACATAGCTGTGTGAATAACAATACAGTCACGTTATATTGAAATTTGAAACTACATAGATATCGAGTTATGCAAAGTAACGACTAATAACACACGTGGATTGAAATTTTTAACTTGTCATTGATTATTGGATAGCGTTTAGGTATTAAGTAGTTATTGGTAGTGCTTTCATTACAAAATTGCACTTCACACAGCGATAGTTAAAATCAGTATAATTCAGTGAATATTTAAGCAATCCCTCCCTCTGGGTTACTTAATAATCCTTAATCAAAATCTAAAACATTTTTCCAAGATTTTGTGATGTGTGAATTGCATGGAAAATTAATTACAAAAATACAATTAATCTTCTTCACACTAAGCTAAAACCTAGTTTCCGAATGATTCAGCAGTTTTGTGCGTGATTCGTGAAAAACATTCTCAAATAGGTAAGTTATTCGTATTCGTACACTAGATAATGCATGAGTAAAAACAAGAGATCGCGACAATCCGATAGTAAGTTCAACGAGCTTTGTAACCGTTCATATATTTTACCTTAAAAGGTATTGTTGGGAAGTAATTGCATTTACCCTATGATATATTTGAAAGAAAGTTTATTCGATAACCCAATATATGTACATATATTGTATACAGCTTCATATTTTAATAGCCAATTTGCATGTTTACCCCGATGGACACAATTCTGATAAAACTATAGTTCCTAATTGTTCATCAGCAAGTCTATTCATCAAGTATATGAATAAAAAATAACTTTTTAAAACTTTAATTTCAAATAAATAACACGTTGTATATAAATTAATAGTATTAATATAATTACTGTATTAATAATAGTAGTAGGAAAACAAAGGGAACAAGCTCTGTGTAAACATTGATTCGCGGATGTTTTGTGGTAAAGTGTGTTTTCATTTGTGCCACAATCACAGTGTCAAGTATGAGTGTAAAGTTATTATAATTAATTTCAATAATAATAATTATTAACTAACCAGTAAGGGTACATGAAAATATATGGATATCGATAAGATTTAAACAGTAAGAAAATCCTAACTTTAGAATCAATGTTAAATTTATAATGTCACTGGTAAAGTAGACTCTGAAATATTGGAGCTTTGGACAATTGGACCTCTCAAACATTACGATCTAATTTCAACAATTCATAATGTTGGTGTTTTAACAAAATCAGCATCGTGAGCACAGATGTTTTTTACCCATTTAAGTACCTCATACAATTTTGAATATGCTTAATAAATTGCTTGAATTTTTTAATAAATCTCTGCCGTAATTGCTTAGCTCAGACATAAATTGGATCAAGCGCAAGAGTTATTTAATGATAATTCCATCTCATTATGTTGTCCATCGAATCAACAATTTTCATTATTCTTAAAAGCTTTAAATGTCATGGACATCGTAGATTTATCACAATGTTTACGTTTAAAGAAGAGTAAGTGAAAGTAAATATATGATTTTATTTAGTCACTGACTGTGTAAGGGATGTATTTCCATCTTTTGTATAGTTCGTCTATATTGGCACCTAATAATGGCTCTTCAAAACCTTAACAATAAGTCGAACAGTAGATATAGACAAGTTTGAAAAAAACCAAATTCATATAAGAAGGTACCTATATATTTTAAGTACTTATGCTTTGATAAATAATATTTTAATAATGCGGATGTAGTGTCAGCTTCAAGTAAAATTGGTGTTATGGGTGAGGCTGCTCTATAGGAAGACGAAAGGTTAAGACCTCTACATGTCAGTCATAGGAACGTGATAATACACCTTCTGTAATATGTAAATGTGCTACTATTTTAACGTCGTTTGTTTGAGATGTACCACCCTCTTGAAAGTAGCATTAATTACACAGGTAACAACTTTGCTCTTATATATTATTTATATTCGGATTATACTGTAGTTATATATAAGAAAGTTAGATCTATCTATGATAGAAAGAATGGATATAATAATGGATTAAAGTTTAATTGACAGCCTTATTAATTAGTGGTGATATTTTCCAGTCATCAATAACATAATATGATTTTGGTCTTAGGCCAAAACATCTCTTACTGCGCTTGCTGTGTCATCTCAGCGTTTGTATTTTTCGTTATTTCTTTTCTCTATATATATCCCTACATCCATATCTATTGATTTTGTATTAAAGAGCCTTAGTTAAGTTTTATAATGCCCTTTGTTGACGATACAGGCGGCGCCTAACCGGCTCACTAATCGTTCCAATAAGAGCAATATCGTAGATATACGAGGAAGTAAGGAACCGGTCTGTACTCTATAGTCTATCTCTATACATTTTACAATATACATAATGTGGTACACCGTACGTACACGGTACAACCGACGTCGTGTCGCCAGCGAACACACATGCCATTTGTTACCCCGCAGAAAACCGACCAAAGTTCGTATGACGCAACTATTTATATACAGTTAACTGCAGTGGACTTACCAGGAAGTTTTGCGTTAAACGTCATAGTTAATTGTTGTCTTAACATAATGACTAATGAACTGAGCAAGCGAAAAGCGTGGTACATGTAACATTTCTTTGTTACACTAATACGCTAAAATGTTCTTAGATCACGCTTTGTTGTTAAATCAGAAACGTGCTGGTAAATTACGTAGCTGAAATATTACAGATTCATTAGGATACTTTATAAGAGGCATCAGGCAATGACTCTTTGATAATACCCGTTCTTTGATTTGTGTACGTATGTAAAGTTCAATTAAGTACATAAAGTTCTGATTTAAGAAATTATTCAGATTGTTGAAATCAAAAATCAAAATGTTGTTTACTCAGCTAACGCATCAATTTGTCATTTTTTGATTGTTATGAATTCAATTCCATTAATATAACTCACTCAGTGAAATGAGTGTGATCCAAAAATAAAGAAATTAATAGATAATTAAACCATACAAGAACTACTCAAAATGAAATTCCACGGAACACAGTAAGGGCTCTTGTCAATCTGAATTTTCAAGGTACTCAAGTATGCGCAAATAGTTGAAATAGAGAAAGGCAAACGTCAAATTATTATAAACAGCACGTTTAAACTGAATTATGAACTAAGTTAACTTGGAACCGGTTGGCTCACGCACATTGTTATGAATACAGCTAACCTAGCTGCTTCCCGCGGCGATGTCCATTTGACTTTTGCAATATTGCAATGCTAATATTTTAAATTTAAGTTCTAGAAAGCTGAATATGTATGGTATTCATAATAGAATAGATAATTTGATTTAAAAAATAATGAACGACTTTTAGAATTGTGCTATACAATCACTGTAACCTCGTTTCCCAGCAGGAAATGGTAAAAAATACTTATTTTTTCTACAAGACTCCATTCTGATGTGATTACTTAAGTTGTGTAAGGTCGCAAGTTACATTTTACTTACAATGTTTCAAACAATGTCGTAAATAAAAATTAGAAAAACATGTTTACATGCGGAATGCGTATGGTAGGTATTTATCTGACTTGTTTCATGAGTAGTAAAATATATCCGCCATTGCGTGGGGCTGCTGAAGAAAATTGCGCAATTAATTAAAATAAATATGCTTTTTAGCATGTTAAAAATTAAAACGGTATGATTCTGCAAAGCAATTGGTGTCAGTACTAGTAAATGTAAATAGCGAAATATTCAAATCTAAATAAGTTAGCGAAAAAGGAGACCAACAAGAAGGAGAGCAAATTAAAAGTGGTCAAAGTTGTAAAAGCTGAAATTATCATGTAATTGTCATTTTCATTTTACATCTCTCGTAAAATAATTTAAAATTAAAATGAATTATACATTTTCCATTAAAGGTAATCAAGACTGAGCAATAAGAGCGAAGAAAGAGTTCGCTGCAAAATATTCACTATATAGTGCTAAATACTATAACATAAATATTAGTGCCAAATAGATCATAAGCCTACAAGTAACATAGTTTACAGTTATATTTGATCATTCAACATGTACGATAGATAAGAAACCAATAAACGCAATAAATTAATTCTCGTAAATTACTACAACAAGATGTGTGTGTGTGTGTGTGTATGAATTGTGTAAGGTCGGAACTTACATTTTACTTACATTGTGTACTGCTCCTTTGTTAATAATGTACGGAAATATTTAACGTGAATAATATTGACAAAACGATAAAAACATAATTCCGATTCTTTATCTCTTTATTCAATAAGGACACATAGAATGCGAATTTATCTTAATAAATTTAGTTGAATGTTATTTACGAACAAATTATTTCAATTTAATATTATGTAAATAAAATTCTTAAATAGGGAAAAAACGGATCAAAAATAATATTTTCCTCACTGCAGATGCACTTATGCATTTAATATTGCATCGACATTTCTTAAAAATCCATTCGACAACACGTCATGTTATATTATATCAACCGCATAGGGCGGTAAAATGGTTTACGATCGAGGGATGCTGGTCTATAAACGAGCAGTGAAACTTCCATTCTTGCTGCAAGACTGGTTTCGCCAAAAGATATTAAACAACCCACATCTCTCAGCCATCGCTGATTTTGTCCCGAACTTAATCCTATTTTTACTTTACACAATTTTCATTTACACCCAAACCGTTTTTACACACCCGTCCCCCAGGCACGAATATATAATAAACAAAGTCGCTAACAAAACAAACGATCCGTCATCTCGGGACTTTATTTTTTGTCAACGCAGCAAAAATGTGGAGTTACATAATTTAAGAACAAAAGGGTCTCCAAAAAAACTAACCCGCAGAGTTGGGAGCAAAATAAAACGTCTCGAGCGAGTTATGTTCTTCGGCTGAACGCGAAGTAGAGCTATTCAAAAGTTACAAGCCATCACATAAATTGTCTGTGGAAACAATAAGATCGAGCGAACGGGTTTTTTGCCCGACGAAATTCGGCCAACGCTATTGCATAATAGAGACAGTTGAACGAATTTGGCATTGCGATGCCTTTGTTAACGTTCGCTAATTCACGAAAAACAGCTAAGGATAATGTTATTAAATTTTATAACATGCTAAAATTTTTATATTGTGTGTGATCATATTATTGCGATATAAAGATCTCACTAAACTATTTTTTTGGTATATTCAACAATTAAAATTACACTTAAATATTTTTATTGCTTATTATAAAAATAATTATCAAGTAAAATAGTCATTTAACTACTTAATTAGTTTTGCTTAAATTCTGAAGTTTTGGAACAGATATATATTTTTGTAGCCTAAAGTTCGGTATAAAATTATATATGACTACGAAACAATGATAATGATTATGCCAAAATATCCTATATTATACCCAGATCTACTGAAGGGTTATGACATAATTATTCGTCTACATTATCCTACTGTGAAGTAAATGCGACACTTGATATATTATAATCAAGTCTTACATTTCGGTTTCACTGAAGTAGTGGCTTAAAAAATACTTAAAGCCTGCTTATTTTTGGCACTATTTATTAATTATTATCGGCTAAAAGTGGGTTGGCGAAGCGAATATTAATATTTCCGCACTTACCCGGATGGATATTTGTTGATAAAACCTTATCAGTATGACCTGTACTCTTAAAGAGTTTTATGTTATCAATATTTAAAATGCAGTAGATTATTTTATATTATAAATATTTAAATTATTGCATTGATTGCGATTGATCTAATTAATATTTTATACTTACAAACACTGATCATTCAAAAATGTAATAATTTTATTATTCTTATTCAAAAATCAAAATTGTACAAATCATTTTTACAAAAAAAAGAGCGTGTGTGCCGAACACACGTGTCAGAAGTGAATCTTCTAGGTAACTAGCCAACTAGCCCCGTTTTCACTCGCATGAACTAAATAATAAAATAGTTTATGTTACTCATGAATAGTGTAATTTTCTGTCTGTCAAAAAAATTTCATGATCGTACAGTACTTCTTTCCTCCTAAAACATACATACAAACGAAACTTACTAAAATATACATTTTAAATACTGCCCCAAGAATTCAAAATATCCTTCATTTTTGTCTCAAACGCGTTATACAAAATGGAACACAACTCAAAAGCTTTGTCCTGCAAATAATAATTGTATTGAACGCTCCGAGGTCCCTGATAGCGTTATCAGCCCGACCCCACGCTGCGCACCCGATAGTGAGGCATGGCCACTACATAAATATACCATAACTTATTGATATTTCATGTTTCATTTACGACTGAGGTCTTCATTATGTTGATTTTATCGTAATTAGAAGTTGGGAGTAGAAATTCGTTGTAGAGCATTAGCTCTACCTATTAATATTTCATATTTGCAATGTTTACATGGTCTTAAGAAACTATAATCTATACATATATAATAAATCTGTAGAAGGGTCAATTCTGTACATTGAAAATATTGAAAAAATAAATAGCAGGGGGTGTTACTGGATCGATACCAAACCCAAATATGTGATTAAAAAAATTTTTGTCTGTCTGTCTGTCTGTCCGTCTGTCTGTCTGTCTGTCTGTCTGTATGTGAAGACATCACGTGAAAACTACCGGTTCGATTTCGATGAAACTTGGTATGATTATACCTTATTATCCTGGGCGTAAAATAGGATACTTTTTATTCTGGAAAAATACGTAGAAAAAAATAATAATCTTAATTTTTCAGTTTTATCCATAGAAGTTGTTCTGTAGAAACGCGAACACACGTTGCGTATTATTATAGGCCTAGCCGTATTTGGGTCCAATAGATATTTATAAGATGTCATTGTCAGAGTTACTCAAAATGGAGAAATAAACCATCCACGCGAAGACCGACATCCGCGCGGACGGAGTCGCGTTATATACTAACAGAGTATTCCAAGGTCAGTTATCTATAAATATAATATGTAGATTCAATAACGAAAATAAGAAAAAAATTGTTATTCGTAAAAATTTTATTTGTTCCACAGAATATATTGAAATTAAAGTTTTTTATGTTTTTTTTTTACGTTTTTTTAATTATATGTGCTATTTTTTCAGTCTTCAATATCATTAAAAATTTATGCTTATTTATTAGATAAGTAATGACCGTATCATACCTACTGGAATTATTTTTAATACTTCATACAAAATTAAAAAAAATACCATTCGCATAGTAACAATTGTGTACATAATTAAATCTTAACAAGGAGGTAAGTACAAAAAAAGAAAAAAACGAATAGTCTATTAAACTATAACTAATGACAATAACATCTTTTATTAAACCACGTTAGTTCAAATTTATCTAAAGGTTTCGATTTATGATTGAATAAACGTTTGATGAAATAAATATAAAGTAGTTTCGACACCCTTGTGATAACAAATATATCAGAAAGTCGTTATATCTTTAAATTGAAGCGAATTACTTTCAAGAGCGCTCCTAAATATTATCTAATCAACGACTGATTATTAAATTGCTGTTATCGTTCATTGTGTCATTTTCTAGCCACTTAATCGTGAATGGTTCTATTTGAACACTGTCCCGCACGTCATTACAACTAAATAATAACCAGTTCAATAATAATACCGAATTATACATACCCACATAATTGTATAAAGAACTAATCAATTAAGAATAAAATGTACCTACTTGATAATGTCTACAATTATAACTTCGTGATAAATATGTTGTGTTATGTGGTTTACAACACAATTATTGCGTAAAAGCCATTAGAAAACCCCATTGAAACTTCAATGTAAGATCTTAAGCAAAAATCTACGTTATAAGTTGAATTAAAGACATATTATAATGATTGTTATCGCAGCTATATAGCTGAGTGTTTATGTCTCTTTCGATTTGGGGCACGATAACTTTATAATTAACGCGATTATAAATGACAATTATTACAAAGCCGCTTACAATTTCTTTGTCGTAGTATAATAAAGCGTGTACGGAGGACGTCAATTTATTAATGGGAAAGTTACTAAAAATACATTAGTAGGCCAACGACTCGTAGAGCATGATTCGCAGCGTCCAGCCGACTTCCACAATTAGCTTTCAATTGACCCCACTCTGCAGATTGTAGGCGCCATACTCTACGTTACCATAGATCGTTTGGCCTTGATTCCCGTATGATGTAGAGCTAAACTAAACAGCAATATTTCTCTATGTTTTATTTATTTTTTGCTACATTATGTGAGACGTTACCATTATACTTAAAATACTTCTATATTAAGAAGTTCTGAAGCATTGTTTTTGAAGTGTGGATAATTAATAGCATACCCGGATGTTTATACATTACTTAATTTGATAAAGAAATAGGTCATAAAACAAATATATACAAAATATTTTTGGTTTAAATGTACATTAATTAAAAGTTACCTCTTCTTCAATAAAATTCGGACGTCACGTGATTATTGTAACAGAATTTAAATTAACTAACTAAGCGAGTTTTATTATTTATATCATAAATAAAAAATCGGCCGCAAAAAACTTATGTGTGCCGTGAACTATAACCATACAAGTTTCGTATTTGCAAAAGAGGTACTTTAAAACGAGAATTATGACGAAACTTGTCTCAGTTTTTTTTGTTACGAATACGGAAGTACAAGATTGCGATATAACGAGCCGCTTACAAATATAACTCATTAGTTACTACTCAAATCAACATTAGAAAGACCAATTTTGGTGTTACACGCTGACTACGTTATGCGGTTTTACATATTATTTCGTATGTCGTGACTCGTGGGATGTTTGAATCTACTTCTTCTGTTTAATTTATTTCTGGACATCACTCATGATAATTTTTTTAATGCACAGATACTAACATAATGTTTCATTGCAAGGTAATGTATAGGAATTTTGTGATATCTGACATATAACATATTATTATATGTTATAACATATTATAACATGTTATTATAAGGAAATGTTACTGTCCAGGAACGTGGAAACAAATGCACTTGAACGGTTTCTGCTACTGAAAAAACTAAGTAAGGTATATCCATGTCCTCGCACTTTAATAGGAATAATATCACATTGTATTTTTTATAAGTTCTGCCTTAGTAACATAGAGAATGACCAGGAAATAATTCAACTTTTTACGTGTTATAGCACGGATAAGCCACGCTCCGCTGGCTAGGCATCTAGTTTTACAAGTAAATGTCTATGAACGTTGCGACATAAACAGCAAAACGTCGAATGACACTAACATTACTAATGCAATTCGGCCGGTCCGTTTAGTATTGTAACACAATGCCTTATTTATTGCGTTTTAATTAACTCAATATCTTCGGAACTGGCTTGTAAACTGATATTTCAGTGCCACAATACAGAGCCATTAAAATCCATTATCGATTAACGTTTATTCGTGGACAAGAGGTTCTAAGCACGTGCTACGATTTTCGAAATAGTTTCGGATTGAATTACTGGGATATAAAACTAACTACATAGCTAAATCGTTAGGGTATATAATCATCTATACATATAATAAATCTGTAGAAGGGTCAATTCTGTACATTGAAAATATTGAAAAAATAAATACCAGGGGGTGTTACTGGATCGATACCAAACCCAAATATGTGATTAAAAAAATTTTTGTCTGTCTGTCTGTCTGTCTGTCTGTCTGTATGTGAAGGCATCACGTGAAAACTACCGGTTCGATTTCGATGAAACTTGGTAAAATTATACCTTATTATCCTGGGCGTAAAATAGGACACTTTTTATCCTGAAAAAATACGTAGAAAAAATTAATCTTAATTTTTCAGTTTTATCCATAGACGTTGTTCTGTAGAACCGCGAACACACGTTGCGTATTATTTATAGACCTAGCCGTATTTGGGTCCAATAGATATTTATAAGATGTCATTGTCAGAGTTACTCAAAATGGAGAAATAAACCATCCACGCGAAGACCGACATCCGCGCGGACGGAGTCGCGGGCGGAAGCTAGTTGCTAATAATATTACGGACTATAAATGTATATACTTCGTGGTATCAACATAACCAATTAGGTAGAGGCACATGGTAAACATACTTAACATGCATCATGATTCTCTTTACGATAACATACATATTATATATATATATACGTTGTTTAATTTGTTAGAATATGAAGGTACTCTAGTAAGTATAATATCTAGAAGTATTAAAGGGTTTCATCAAGTTTCATGTCATAATTAGATCCTCTAGGTACTGCTTATAAATTTAAACGGAGGCTCTACTTACAAATATCAAAATGATTCGAGATAATGACGGATTAACAAAAATACACCAAAAACTGTAACTGCTCTAGCACTGTATCGTTATAATAGATATTAAATTCATTAATGGTCGCAATGATAAACCAACAACCATAAACTTATTTTTCTCATTATATAACAATAACAACTCCGAACTGTTGCGTGCAATATATCAAATAAAACATAAAAAATAAAACCAATTGGCGCCGTCATAACCCACTTCCACGTTATGTAATGTACGAGTATTTATGTGTTTAAGACAAAAAGTAGGTCCGACATTGATAATGACATCTCTGAGGTAAAGCTGTTATACAAGTATGCAAACGTGTTATAAACCCCAAAACTATAATAAGTCTGTTACATAAAAATGAAGTATTGTTCGCTATATAATCGAATCATGATGAACATTTAGTTATTGTATTTTATAATGTAATTTATGTAATTTGTATATTATTTAGGTACCAGTACTTGATAAAGTGAATAAATTCATGTTATGTCACTATATTATGTTATATTACAGTATAATGATATTAAAGTCAAATTGTAGAGTTTTTGTAAACTACATTTTTATTGCTTTAAAGTGATACAAATATTTATTATTGCATAAATAAATTTTTCGTCATTTGTAATCTTTTCTAGGACATCAGCGTATCATCATCCAATCTCTTATATTTATTTAGTTACATAAAATAAAATTAACTTCCTAGTACAATTTTACCAAAGTTCCGACATGTCCTACTAAAGCTCAATATGGGATTATTATAAAAACGAAATATGGATAAGGATTCGAGGAACTTTAAGGTTTGTAAACTAGATCCCAAACTGGTATGTTCTTCACAAGCCACGAATCATTAATTCCCATTTGAATCTCGAACAAATATGTCAGCGAGATATAATCGTGGTCGAGCTGTTACCGCTTCGCAGGTAACTTTATGTTTCCTCAGCCTTTCACTAGCGAACGGCGGAAGCTTAGTTATGTCACTGCAGTGTGCCATCGGCTGGCCGTAATACTGTGGTAATACCCGGCACACTTACCCACCAAAACACGTTGCGTCAACGTCACGTTTTACATAATATTTTGATCTTTTCGATGACATTCGCGTTTACCTTTGAGCTAATAGCAAATGTATGCGTATTTGATGAATTTAAAACTGACCTGGTTAACTACTGACCTCCGATTGCAATTAACATATGTATAAATTATCATGTTTTGCATTATTGCTGCTGTATTATTGGCACAAATGTTGTATGTTAATAAAAAAAATAATTTCGATACTTATATTATTGTTAGCGTGGAACTATTAATGTCATTTTTCCCATCCAATTCTAAGAACATAGCTTTGAGTGCACACCGCGTAATTTTAAATAGAGGAACTATATTTAATAACTTCTTGAAATTAATATGATTCAACGGGATAAACTAAGTTTTAATTATTATTAAAAATGTTCTGTAACAGACTCGTTTCGTCGAGAAAAGAAGACTAAATAAATGTAGTTTAAAACGAGCGACATAAATTTCTAAAATGATATTTTTGTAACGTTATTTAACACTCAACACAAACATCGAATATCATTTGTTGTTCACGCTTACTAAGTGCCAACAAAGAAGTTGTTATATCATCTTACAAAGTAACGTATGCAATTACAGGTAATAAGGCTTTTACGTTATTCAGCATTTTGTTACAGTACATACCTGGAACAGTGTACAAGGTTTCTATTTTCGCATAAGTGGACCTAATAATGAAATTATATACCTTGCATTAAATTTCCTTTTCAATATGCTACTATTATATAAAATACGTATGATTATTCGAAGTTATATCAAATGGTAACTAATATTAATGATCAATTTTATAGACGGGATTATAGTGTTTTAATGTGTTCATTCTAGTGTATTTTGATTAAAGTTGTAAATAAAGTGTGATGAATACCTATAATTTTGATATTTATTTGTTAATAATTATAACTTAATAAAGTGTATTGATAATAAAGATCTTGATTATTCAACTACACTCATGGGATTTGAGGATTAATGTTTATCTCAGATTGGGGTCATGCATGAATTAAGGAGGTCATCAACGGTCATCACTACGATTATAATATGTGGTTATGTTCATACTTCATGCATATTTCTTCAGTCTCCTTGCCTCATAACTAAACTAAAGCTTTATCGCATTTTTCCACTGTTGGATGACGAAATTAATTTATCATTAGAAATAAGGTGTTATTATTATAAGTTGCGGCACGTGTCACTTCCCAGACACAATTTGCCTAACGTGAAGTACAAAAGATAATTCTTAAACGTTTGTTCAATAATAGGAGTCAAGAGAAATCACACAATACATCGTGTACCACATGTTGCCAAAGAATAATGTCATAACCTTTTCCATTACAACTCCGAAACACCTTAAGCTGAAAGGTCAAAACGAATTTGCGTACAAGATGATCCATGCTAGCATTTGTTGTATAACATCTTAAATATTTACAGATACTTTCATTGTATTTGAACCGAATGTAAATAAAGCAAGCCATTTTTTTATATTATGAAACTCAGGGCTTAAACGATCAAAATAAATTAATCTGCATTAATATTAATATAAGCTCTTCTGAATTGCCTAACTAGAATCCGTGTGCCATTTTTAAGAATATCTAAAATTTATATTTTTAGGAACAAAGAATAAAATAAAATGTAAAGATTAATTTATTAGATATATTAGAGCATTATTCGCAAAACGCAACAACATTGCGTAAAGCTCTTAGTCAAAATTTTTATTCGCAGTCGTCGTACCCATGTACCCTTACATCAAAAGTTCCAGAAGCATAATTATTGGTGCACTGGCTGTAAGTTAAAGAATTGATTAGTCATAAAGGTGATTGAGAGAGATAAAAGGCTTAAAATAGTTTTGTGTATCGGACCGTGGCGGCTCGAATCGGTCACAACGTGGTCTCCACCTCAGTGGACACGCATCGTCATCCTTACAAGTAACCTACCGGAATCTCGACGAAAGATACGGTTTTTTGGTAAGAGATTGGTGATCAATGACGCGAAAGGGTGATCCCGCAGGGATCCATTTTGGGCCCGATATTCTTTTTCATTTATATAAATGATTAGTTCAAATACTTTTGTAAAAGATAAGTTGTATATGTGTATTTTATTAAATGGTGAAATTGTATTATTTTTACTCTCATTAACGGTATAAAAATTAAAACAAAGCATAACAAGTTGTTAAACTTTAAAAATCATTAACATTTACAATCTTTCTTTGAACTGCGACTAGATTTAATGCGTGTGATGATTTGCAATTACATATATAAATTAAAAATAAAGATATTTATGCTATCATAATGATTATTTATAAATTATATTAAAGGTCTAACTGCAAGGTTCAACTTGGCTATCTTTATATTCAAGAAATTGAGATAGAATAGATATAATAATACTTTAATATATTTACCTATTTTGTTGAATACGAATGATTTTTTGTTTATAGCTCCCAATTTTACGCTGCAGTCAAAACAAGAAAAATCTCTTTCTTGAAACATAGTATAAAGAGAACTTATACTATGCTTAAAAGTTGAAACTTATAGAGAAATAATAGAGTTTCAAAATTTGCTCTACTAGCCATGATAGCGAGAGATATTCGCATTTTCAATATTAGTGTGGATACTCGCTAACTATTTTAATTGAAAATTATGTTCGCAAAGGATTAGGCAAAATTGTTATTTGTTATTATAACTAATTTACAAATTCCGTAGACCCAGTTTTACTAATAACCCTTACACTAGTTTAGTGTTATGTAAATAGTTTTAGTGAATACAGAATACATTACAATTATTCATGATTACAACCGTGATAAAATAATATTCCAACGAAGTGGAACTATTATACGTAAACTAGTACGTTCATTGGAGCGAACTGACGGGACCAGTCGACCAAACTTGATAGATTTTGAATAATTAGACTGATAACTTGTCGAAAGTCATACCTACTGTGAAGTTTGTTAAAAATCACTTTCAGCATAAAAAACTAGGTACATATAATATAAACCCTCTTTAAATTTATTTCATTTTCATTTATCACTCCATAACTCTCATTATCATTATTTTTAACTTGGCTAGCACTTGAAGATTTATTGCCTTCTTGTCACGTCGTGAGTCCTTTACTGTGAATTTAATTGCTAATCGAAAATCTGTATTTTTCCTTAATTAGTGATTAATAAATAAAAATAAATATCTCTGGTTTTTAATAATAAATATGGTCCGACGAATAAAAGACAAGAAAAATAATATACAACATATTGTAACGCTGTTATAAACTTCCTGAATAAAACATGTATTAATCTTATGACGTCATAGGCCCACCCTGGAACTTCCTAGTTCCAATATCAGCGATCTGCAGTGAGAGTAGAGCGCCCGCGCAGGCCGTTACGTCACCGCGCACACACTTACACTTTCACTGTTAGATAATAGTCATAACCACTCGCACTACGCTACTGCCTCACTTACACTCTCACACAGTACCCACACACAGACATCGTTTGTTTTCGCATCTGCTAAATTATGCACTCGGAACTGTGTTTTGATACAAACTTTTATTCAAATTTATATTTTATATTCAACGTGGGAAAACCCATTAATTTTTAGTTTAGTACAGTTGATGCGTACGTTATATTTTATTTTATTGTAGACTACATTTTATAATAAATAGGTAGTAAATACATATTATTAATTTGAAGATATTTCAACATTTTTGGCTCAAACATAACATTTGTGGCTTAAGGAAAACGGAAGGCTTCTTGGCTAGATAATTAAAATCTTTTTTAAACCATTGAATTGAATATTATTTCATTCTATTACATATTTTACTTAACAGTTAACATTTAATTTTATAAAATAAGAGCTTTTATATGTGTAATGTGCGATTATTTAGCAAAGTGGGAAAATAAGGATTCATTTATTTCCAGAATGACACAAATGTTAAACAAAGCCTTAATACAGTTTTAGCTTTAACTTAAACCTAGATTCTACAAAACTAATCGGCTAACCAGTGAAACATTTCACGTTTGTTCACAAGAAACTTTTTACACACAATGGGATTCGAACGTTAAGTAAATATTATTAACTACCAGACACAAGTATGTAATTCATTTACCCGTCATTTGATTTTCGCCGCGGCCGTTTTCAATATATTTTTTTAAAGCTCCTATAAGTATTGACTGAACTTTTAAGGGAATTTTTGAGTCTATATCAAACATAACACTTTACGCTTGCCTAACCTTCAAAGAGTACCTAGGAAATACATGAGTTGTTAAATGCGGATATAATATGAAAATAGGATATACTAAGACAAGACATGAGGAAATTAGAACTTAATGTTTGCCCTCTGCCTATACAGAGCTATAAAATATGATTCGAATAATATACTTCAACATTAACTTGCCCTAGAATACAGTTTAAACTGATGTTTTATAAATGGCATACCTAGTAACGTAGAGTTATTTTCCACGGTAGAGTAATTAAATATTAACTAAGTAATGATCGTAAGCTTGTAAGTTATTTTGCATATTTTGCGTACCTGCTTTATGCACTAGTGGTTTTATTTTTCCTTATTTATATACATTGTTTTATCTGAACATATCGTAACACTTATACTATGGTAACACTGAGTCTGCGAACTGTTTCCCATTTCCTTGTGAAGCAGGTACATTACGTGGTCGATGGAATAACTTTTCCTTTCTAACGAGTGTGAAATTGTGGTTAAGATTGAAACTGCTTTAATTTATATTATGGAAATGTAGTAAATATTGTTAGAAGTTATGTAACTTTAATTCGATATAATTATCACTATTATGTACTTCCATTCTGAAGTCTAAACTTAAAGAAAAATTCAAAACAAAAAAAAAAAATGTTTTTAACCATTAATGGAATTTAATTAATTAACATTGTAAACCGTAGTGCGACATGTGATAAATCAACGATCGACATGACTTGTATTTTTGTTAGTGGATTCTTTGTGTAAAAAGAAAACAAATAGTAAATTTCATACATGTGCAAACATTTGAGTTTGAGAGAGCTTTTCGTAATAACTCATTTATTTCAAACATGAAATACCAGGTACCTATAGTTAGCAGTAATAATTAAAGTATCGTATACTTATTTCTAGATATTCTTAAAATAACATACCCTTTTTTATTGAAAAGATTCGTTTTCCATAATAGGATAAAAAATCAACTCTATATAGTTACAAGTAATAAAATATTCTAATAATAATATAGGAATTGGTAGTTAACGAGAGATTAAATTTCAAATGCTTCCATTATGTCTTACGAATCGTTGGTTACGGAGAGATATTTATCAAAAGTTATCGAACCAATTTAATCTGTTAAAAATAAGTAACACAGATTCGATAGAAGTGTATCTGACGAGGCGTGAAATCTCGAGTTTTTCTGAAACGGGAGGTAGCCCTTTCTATAAAATAATGAACGTGAATTAATCGATTTTGAATCACGAAATGCCAACGCATAAATAATGTTTTTTTTAAATCTATTTCAGAAATGTATGATATAGATTCACTGTGTACAACTTAAATTCAAATATTTATCCATATTAGACCGTATCGTAATTCGTATCATATGATGTTGTGATCGACTTTTACTACCAATTCGTTATAAAATCTTTAAATTGCCGATATAATATCTACCATTCATATTTATTTAAGATATATATATATATATATATATATATATATATATATATATATATATATTATAAGCATATAGTAAAACAGGCAGATTTGTTATTAGGAAATTTATAAGGCATTTGCCATTTGCGTATGTTTTGTAAGCTGCATGTTTTGCGCACGCCACAAAAAATGTTATTACATTAGTAACTTATAAATAATAATTAAATGAATACTGAGTGATCATCACGGTTTGTGTCTATCATAGACACCGGGCATGTTTGTGGGTTGGCAACAAATGAATATTAAGTTAGGCATATCCGCATAAAGCGGCCTTGGGTTGATGCTCGCTCAGTAAGTTAATTCTTTCCGTATCGCGATCATGGAAATTGGATACCTGTGCCTTACAACAATAGAATAACGTTCGTCCCATCATGATAAGGCTCGATTTTTAGTATTTTATCCAGACGAATAAATGAATATGAATTTATATTTGAAACTATCTGTAGTTATCCAGACATCGTATTATCTATCAGTTTCTTAATGAATAGGGGAATATTAATTAAAATATTTATTTATTCCTTCAACGGTCTATGAAAATTTGCCCCATGGGACGGTATTGGTTTAGAATTTTAACCCTTATTCAAACGCGAGCCTGTGGAGGAGTTAACAAAAAAGTAAGATACGTTCCTAGGTAATTTTGGGTCGTAGATTTCAAAAATACACACAAAAGAGGGGTTAGTGGGGGGGGAGAAGTAACCTTTTTTTGCTGGGAAGTATATATCCCCTCATCTGTTCTCTCTTGTAAAAAGGTTGGAAAAGTGGGAACTATAGCTCCCAGTGTCCAGTATGACATCAATATTTTCAAACACTAGCTAGTTGCCCTGACTCTACTTGTGAATTAAATTTTATCGTAAAAAATTATATAGATCATATTTTTTTTATAAAGCAGGTGAAAGTACGCATCAATGCAAGTTTCTTTTACTAAGGGAAGAATTCGGGAATTGAAAAATGAATGACTTCAACATAAACAAGGCATTTTTCTAAAACAAAATAAAAGAAATAGGTAAATACTAATGTATTGAGTTAAGATGTCTAATTATCTGATCAGGAAATAATGAATAATAATAAATAAGTTGCTTATACCTACTAAAAATGATTTTTTAGACACACGGATTTTATATATAGAATTTCCGAATGTCGTGTGCAGTGAAGAACACTGGGATGATATCTTCCCACTTATAGACTTAATTTCAATCGACTCTACCAAGGTATAAACGAAAGATTCTGAGCATATTTTTACGTTTCACGCAACCGTAATATAGTCTAGTTTACATAGCTAAAACTCAAATCTACTTATCTAATTTTTTTTCAGCTCTACACAAAAAACTAAAAAATAACGGTCGTTTTCGGCGGCAAAATCACGTCCCCTGACTTTTTTACCATGACATGTAATAATTCTCTGAAAAGTGTTTCCATGAAAAACAGTTCTCTGAAATGTTAAGATTGCGTAGATAAATATTTCACTGCATTAAGTTTAAGCATATAAAATTAAAACACGATTTACTTCAATCTGAGACGTGGGAAGTATAGCTCCCAGCGTTTTAATAAGGGTTAAGTATGGTATTTCTTATATTTTATCACCGTATATAACTCGAAAATAAGTCAAACGAATTGATTTAGGAATTTTACCAAAGATTTGACTGTTTTCTATGTTGACATTGTTTCTACAATACTTACAATGCAACCATAGATAATGTATATATGTAAGAGTTAATTTATAATAAGTATGACTAACGGAATTTGTTATAGTACATACTAATGAAAAGCCTAGATTTACCATAAAATATAATGTCGTCTAGCTAGACGTCATTAGCTAAAAGAAAAATTATGGCAATAACCAGGTATCAGAATTCAGAAACCTATGGTTGAAACATGAAATAAATGGACTCAAATTTAGTAAAACGTTCCTAAACATTCCCCTGCTAATTAAATTTCTCCTGACTCTATAAAATCTACTTCAACACAGACCTCCGAATCAGCAACATATTTGAACAAGCACACAGTCAAAGCTTACATTTTTGGCATATATGTTGTTGGGATTTTATATTCGACATATTATGTGTAGGTACTATGTTTTAAAAATGTAATGCAAACACAGTACTTTCTAGCCACCTATAAAGGCTGCACGGCACACCGCGCTAAGTGCCATGGTATCTATTTTGGGTCCATTTAAGATTTAACACGCGCTTTTTTTGTTAAATTCAAAGACTGGTCACGAACGATGGCAAAAAAGTTTTATCTCCGAATAGCAACCTTGATCTTTGTTAGAGAAATAATTACGTTGCCTTTGTGAACGATTCTTTGGATACGTTGATGGAATAATTATAGTACTTAATGAATGGGAAGTTGGATTAAAACCAATTAATGTGCAATAAATTACAGTACTAGGGAAATGTGTGTACAATTAAACAAAAAATAATAATCATGTGATCGCGCTTAATGTGACGATATTTGCAGCGTCAAATATTTTAAAGTAAAAAAAAGATTAAGGACAATAATATATGGTTTCTTAATCGTTATTAATAAATTGCCGTCTTCCCTACAAAGACATTAATTATCCTGCTTATGTTGTAAATATGTTTCACAGTTTTTAAACGAGTGTTCATTTTTCATATCAATTGATATTAATAACAAGTACATATTCGATGTACAATTAATAACTTGTGTGCGATTTACACAAACATCAATATATCAATATTGCCTCATAAAAAATACGAGTATACCACTTATCTTACGTCCTTTTAAAGCCTTTAAACAATCGATAATTAATCTCAATAACTACGTATTTATTTTTCTATAAGCATATAACTTATTCTGTATCATCAACGTTTTCGTTTCGATATAAGAAAATAATTAATAAATGTACCTACTAAATTTATAATGAAAGTTTCATATTTGGTAATTTGTTGACTCTATCATTCTTAGTAGTCGGGTCGTAACAAAACTATTTGCACGATAGTTACATTATTTTCATAATTTAATTGAAACAGAAGATATTGCATTCTTGCAGAGAAGGATAGCAATAATAATTATGACATAATTATGTTTCATTCGTAAGTCCAGGAATGATTAATGAACCTCTTTTTTATTTGTAACATTTGTTACCATCGATTTGCTTCCCAAGCATTTTACAATTAAACTAAAATAGTAGTATTATTTCGTTCATTAACCCTTTTAACCGTAATAATTTAATCGAATGCAAACATTGGCCACAACTATACATAAATCTGTTACGAATCGACAAATATACAATTTTTATTCAAACCTCATACCTACGTAATATGTCAAGAAATAACGATGAAGGCAATTTAACTATTTAAGCATAGTTGGACGTGACAGGCATCCCAATGTTATTTTAGGCAACTAACATATGTTACGACTAAAATAACATGAAAGAAATCCAGTAAAACATGCGTACAGTGACTATGGAAATTTACCATTAATGGACAATTTTTGAACCACACCCACGTTTAATATGTAATTGGATGCGCAAATTGATAGGTGCTAGAAAGTAAACTGAATGATTTAGCACGAACTTGTCTTGATTTGAGAATTGTGAAATAGAAACCGCTGAAAAGGAAAACATTATCACTTGAGCAATATGAATTTCATAATATAACGGATACTTTGTGCAGCTTCGATAATACGCCGCAAAATTTTCCACCAAGTAGGTACATAAAAAATCTATCCCGTTGTATCGGGTAAAGGATTCGTTGTTTACGATATACGAATTAATATTTATCAGTTCTCGGATACAACACTAACAGCAAATCAAGGTATCGGTGTGTTAAAGAGCTTATGAATATAAAATGCGATTTACATACCCACGCCACCTCATACATACATGTAGTAGAACACGACGATTTTTGTGGGATCGGCCTAAAGCGATAATTCAATGCACTTTACATAATTCTCTACAATTAATTATTGACCAAACAATTAAATTAAAATTCTCGTAGAGCGCTAACGCGTTTGTTTCCGTTTTGTGCGTGAAACGTAAAAAGATTATTGTTGCCGGAGAATATTTTAAGTATGTTATGAGTAAAGTTTGTCCCACACTATTCGTTTTGGATTCGCACTTGACAAAGCGAACCCTCTTCAGTATAAACTATACAGTGTACAACGAATGCGGGTCGCGTGCGACGCGCGTGTCCCCCATACCACGCAAATTTAACAATAAAAACCTTTATTCGGTACTTGGAACACGCATATATTAAAACACGAGGCATTCAAACAACAATATTTCGTTTATGACACTCTGGGGTAGGATCAGAAGGTGAGAACGATGCTCCGCTACAAACAAAAATATTTACATAAATTATATCACCGTGATTTCCGTAGAGACAATAATGAACTTTATGGATACGATGAATACATTTTTTATAATATATTTAATATGATATAAGGAAATGTTATTAATAATAACACGGAAAATACACAATTTATGATGACAAGCTCTTGTATATTTTAAGAAAATGACTAACCTGACGTCAAAATGTTCAGTACCTATACATTTTAACAAAACTAGACTTTAATTATTCAAAAACGCGACATCATATTTATTTCATCTGTTTGTTATTTGCATAATCTCGAATGTTATAGGTAAGTAGTGAAGAAGGGAGCACTTATAACGCAATTAGTAGGGGTGAGCAAGAGGGAAAGTGTGAAAGATCAAGGTTCCCCGCCACAAATAAACAGATTTACATAATTAACTCAATACGCAGAGTACCCGGTTGATATTTCGAAACCGGATTGTAACTTCATACATCATTATGGATTCGCGTGTCTTCTTTAAAACGTTATATGAATAACGATATATATTTATCATCTATATTATTCTTTGTTTATATAGACATACAATCGCGGACATATATATATTTTTTATTTTTGTAAGCCGGATTTATTCCAATAATTGTAAACAATAATATGAGTATAAAAAATGTAAGCCTACTTGTGGATTACGAATCAAACCTAAATCGTGTGATGGTGAGGTCATACGAAATGTCAGACCAAAGATATGATAATAATTATAAACTAGCTTCGCACGCAAATTTCTGATCAATTAATTTAGATAGAACATAAATACGCGCTACTATTTATGAAGATTTACCCAAAATATTGTAAAAAAATATGGTAATGTTTGTAAAGGTTATTTTTGGTAAATATATTACGTATATCGCCATATAATTCATGTAATCAAATAAAAGATACGAAACTCAGCCAGGCGAGATACAAATGAAACAACATCGTTCACTTTATTTTACAATCTTAAAAAGGTTCATTTTATTTTTGTTGTTTTGGGTTTATTATTAGGATATCTACTATATAAAAATAAGTCGGGTTTTCCTTCCTGACGCTATAACTCCAGAACGCACCAACCGATTTCCACGGTTTTGCATTGGTTGGAAAGGTCTCGGGCTCCGTGAGGTTTAAATAGCAAAGAAAAGGTGTCTCTGGTACTCTTATATTATTCAAACTGACTTTTCAACGCGTTAAATAGGTAATGCGATTTAATTGATCCGTTGAGCCTTTTAATAAAAGGTACTAAACTAGACAAATCTATTAACTAATGCAGAAATCATAGAACAGTCCACGAGTGTTAATTTTGTCTTAGCAGTAAAATAACATGAAACATATTAGATTACAGGGTTAGCCACCCTCCGTCGATAGCTAAATACGTTAACCTCATCCCCTCGTATACTTGACCGTTAAATATAACTGTAATGAAGCACCCTTGTCATAGATTCTGCGTTAAATAGCTAAACGTTGCTTTAAAGAGTGTATTGTTTGAATTCAACGGCTCTTTGTTAATATTTTTTACCAGAAACCATTTTACAAGTCATTGAAAAAATATTTTCGGTATTGACTCAGGCATTGCTCTGTATTAACTTTTTTAAATAATTCATTGGTCTAGGTTTAAAATAACTTATATAATCATGAACAGATTTTAATTAAAAAAAGTTTTAGCATAAATAAATTTAATTATTAATTAATAATTATGAGCCGCGTTACTGGGCCATTAAACTTAATTTATTTATTATTTATTTATTAATATAAAACAAAATTTCACATTTCTTTCAAATACAATTTTGCGATGCGAAACCTTACGAGGTTTGTGGCAACGCTCACAGTCGCTCACAGAAGTAACTAGGTACATAAACCGGTTCCTTATCAGCTATTACAGGGTGTTCATTACAAATTACAATGTTGTTTTTATGTTTATTTTATTGTTTTAATTAATTCGTGAAAATATCTTTTGTATATTATTTTGTAGTTTTTAATATTAACATCCTTCTTGACTTTTTGTGGCATAGAATTAAGTATAGTGGGTAATAGGAAATTTGCCGTACGCTTCCCATAAAAATTGTGTACTTTAGGAATAATTAATTTATTATTAGTTATTTGTCTGGTAGCAAACTGATGCGAAATGGGATTTTGAAAGTTTATTTTATGAAATTGTTCTATGAGTATGGCCGCCAAAAATTGTACATTCAAGAAAAAAAAATGTCCTTGTCATTTTATATAGCACCAGATTTTTTTATATAGTAATTATGGTAGTTTTTAAATAGTTTCAGCTTCACTATGTTATATTTATCATTATATTAATAATTTAAATTAATTTTGAGTGCCTTTAACAAGCTCAATATTTTTTTTTTTGAAATGCTTATTTTCCTTTCCATACTAAAATCATGTGTCCCACTTAGTCATCTCACACTTTGAAGTCACAAAATTATGCAAAAATCTATTGATACCTGTAAAATTTTGGTATTTCTAAATTATTCTGTAAACTTGTGGATAGTTTTAACAAGTTCTAATAAAAATAACATAAAAGAAATTAATATAAAACTCACTTAAAACTATGTCTCACTTTTTTTCACGAATGATACTTCACGCACGGTTACCATAAAATAACACCCTAAATAACTAGATATCCAAGCCACAAAAATATTTTTAAGTAGTGGCAACACCGATTTACATGTTGGCCAACCTTTAGAAAAAAAATCGCCATTTTGTTACTGTCAAAGTTAATCGAAAGGTAGTCGGCATTTTTGCTTCGCAACATTTTTATAATTTTGAGTGAGAATTATGCAAGGTAAGAATACAAATTTACTATATTATTTAAATTATGTGTGTAGCTTTAGTATTCTAGTAACAAATAAAACTATGCGGCGTCTTATTACTACAATACTTTGGCGAATAAAGGCTTTTTAGGTTATGTCCAACCATATTTTTATTCACGAATGATACCATGTGTTACTATTGTGTTACGTAACATCCGTGAGCGGCTCTTAGGGGTAGTACTCACTAGAGAATCTAAAGTTAAAAATTTACTTTTTTACATAAAGAGAACCCACTTCAAAAACTATATATGTTTCGGAAGTTAGTAACTTTTTTACTATAATAATTCGTATTCGTAATTAATATCATAAGTTGTGAATGATTCTTGCATTTGTAAGTCTTATAGAAATACAAAATTTGAGAAATAAAACTTTTTCTTTAATATTTAAATTTGTTTTATTGAGTTTTAAAGTAATTTAATCAAATAATTTAATTAACAATATAAAACAGAAATGTAAAAAAAATCTCCTGCATTATTAGTTGTAATGTACACTACGCTTAACAAAATCACGTATGTTACTATCAGTCACGTATGTTACGGTGTGTTACGATTTCACGACTGTTATTGTACAATATTTGGCGGCCATACTCCTATGAGAAAAAACTTTTGAAACATTTGTCTTATTGGCAGTACATTACAATAGCTAAATAGTTCGAGAGGTTTATCTTTAAACTTGTTTTTAATATTAATAGGTACAATTTTTTTGATTAGTCTTAGTTGTAAATTTGTGATTCTATCGATGTAAGTATTGAATGTGCGTCCATAACTTGTGATACCGTACTGTATTATTGATTCTGCCAATGATCTATAGATAGAAAGAAGAATTTTGTATGGTATTTTATTTCTGATAATATAAAATTTTGAGAGTATGGCTCTAAGTTTATCACACACATAGTTTATATGATGGTTCCAATTAAATCTATTGTCAACAATTAGTCCTAAGTAAGTATAATAAGGCACTTGGTCCACACATTCACACGAGCAGTCTGGGTTGTAATATGTAGCTTTGTGAAGACATACGTGATTGTGTGCCGTGATTTTAAAATTATTAAAGTTTTTCAAATGACTCGAGTGTACATGTACTATTTTTGTTTTCTTAACATTTATGACAAGACCCGCGTCGTGCGACCACATTAGGATACGCGTAAAATCTTCCTGTAACTGTTGAGCTGCAGTATTAATATTTTTGTCTGAGGCTATTAGACAGGTGTCATCAGCATATTGATAGATAGAACAGTGGTTGATCACATGTTCCATATCATTTACATACGCCAAGTACAATAAAGGTCCTAACACAGAGCCCTGTGCTGTACCCTCGGTGACGGTCATTTCATTGCTCATTTCATCGCCTACTTTTACACGGAATTTTCTATTAGCAAGATAATCTTTAAACCATCCCAGAAGAGGTCCACGAATACCAGAGTTGTCTAGTTTATGTATAAGAGTGTCATGCCTGAGTCTATCGAATGCCCTACTATAATCGATAAATAGTAGCAGTACATGTTTTTTGTTATCGAGACATGAGTTTACTTCATCTGTAAATTTTGACAAAAGTTGTGAAGTTGACTTACACGGTTGAAATCCAAATTGGGAGACAGATAAAATTTTATTTTCGGCATAGAAATTCTGCATTTGTTCGGCTATAAATTTTTCCACGATTTTGTCTAATACCGGAAGAATGGTTATCGGGCGATAATTTTCATACTCACTACGCGTACCCTTTTTGTGAATAGGTCGGATTATTCCAGTTTTCAACTCTATAGGATATTTAGCATTAACAATAGATGAGAATGATTATTACTGCCTACTAATAAGCGTCATCAACATCCCATTCTTTATTAATCGTATGTGTTTTTATTAAATATTGCTATAGATTAGGTTTATTATTATTAAATAGCTAAAAATATGTTTCAAATTAAATTTCGGGTTTAGTTTTCTCACTACGATCCCACGATAAAATTCCCAGAGCATCAATCTTCCCTGTTTTGATTTCTCCGTTAATAGCTGATTGCGAAAATTTGTTCTCACCCAACCTTATAACATTGAACCTTAACACTTTCATAATAATGTGTAAAATAGCTGAAATAAATCTGATAATTAAAAAATACGGTGGTTAACCCGCATGTTTTGCCCCTCATTGGCCCTTACAGATTGTACCAGTTGGGGTGGCCTGCCTAATCTGCGGAAAGCTCAAACATATGACAAACATAACGAATATGGATGTTCACGTCATATGAAACGTTAGATTTATACTAACTAAGTTGTTTTAATGTTCATATCAAATGGTAAAATATTCATGCAATGTCCTTAAGAAATATAAATAATTACAAAATGGAACAATTTATGACAGTCATTAAGCCCAGCACTCTGACCACTAAATTATAATTCATTCACTTTAGAATCAATTTCCAACGATTCTATAATTCAATCATTCTCTTCTATATTATTTAAATATTTGCAGAAGCGTACGTGTCTAGGTAACCGGTTGTACCAACATTTATTTAATAACGATACATGCATAATATAAATTGCTGCAATCAATCAATGGTTACAAATTAAAACTATCAATTCATAACTATGCACTTATCTCGAAATCAATATGGTAATTTCGAGGCAACCGTTACTAAATTAAAAAAGCGCGTGGGGAATGCGAGCAACGAGGGAAACCGCCCGCATGAGTCGTGCCAATCTTGTTTCACTCCCCTACGCGGGTTATTAAAAGTACGGAAAGGGTGTCTAAATGGATCAACAGTTTCATTCACTAATGCAATGATTATTATGCTTAATAGAGCGCGGTTCATTGCGATATAACTTTGTTGGCGAGCGATTAACGCCGATTATTATTGTAATACAATTTACGATGAATATCATTGAAATATAAGTATTTAATGAGGATTATGAATATCAATCGCCTTGGATTTCTTCTAAGAACGGAAAGACGTCGTAATATACTTTAATCAAATAGATTGAAACTTACAAGAATGGTCAAAGAGTTAAAGATAATTTTATATCACTGAGCATTACATTAAGACTATTTATTACATTTACAATCCGTCCATTAGAAGAAAGTTGTGCAAATTCAAACAGACGTTAATTTGCTGGCTCAGACCAAAATTAACTAATTTGCGTGCATCCATCGCGCGAGTCACGTTTGAAAACAAAGCCCTGTGGCGACCACCGCGGGCTTTCTTAGAACCAAGCGCAGTTAACTTTCTGTATAGAATATAGACTGCGAGTCAATAAACAATTTAATGTTATTACAAATTATAATGTCTTTGTTTTCAGTCACACTAAGTATAAAAGAGTAACTACAATGCAGTTTTCTTATATCTTTTATTTAAATGAATAAATTAACTATTTGTTATCAATTATCATTCTTTTTGAAACCTCTACTTCTCCTATTTGCCGTATTGGCGCATTAAATTTTAGTTTTCAGATACATGAAATTTTACCAGAAAAGTCACGATAAATTCTCTCTCGGCTAAATGAATATTTTAGTCAAACAATACTCGTATATCAGTAATTAAAAATAATTTTTAATTAATTTCATAAAATATATTCTTAACAGGTTAACTGTTCTTAATTATCTTATTATTTTACTCACAACTCTACTATTACATTCAAAGATTACAACTTTATTGCACTAACGTTTTCCCAATAATTTTCTTTAGTGTTCCGCTCCTAGACTATCTTCGCGTGAACAAGCGAGCTTAAAAGCTCTTGTCAGTTGCAGAGTTACGTTCACGAATAAAGCATCAAGACTTTTTCAATGTACAAAATATATACTGCTACATATTATAAGGTTTATTTATTTAACCAAATAAAAGTGTATTATAGCTGAACAGAAATTACGTGAATTAATTAAGTTTAGATTAGGTTGACTATATTTCTAAGACTATCTTTGAATTATACAAATATTACTTTACGCTCTACACAATTTAAATATTATATTACGTCAATTACAAAGTAAATGGCTATTATATACTGTTAATTACAATGTTAATTATAGAAACAAACACATACATAATATGGTATGAAAATTATGCATAGCTAATTTTATTACAGGAAAAAATAATGCACATGAATAAACAGCTGTATTGACGTAGGTATCTAAGCGAACTATTTTACATAGGGTTAGTTGTAAAACACCGGCAACCTCGCAGGACAAGATAGCTAACATCATAAGCAACAAAATTTGTTCTACGACTTTTGATAATTTGTTAGATTTTATTTTCATACAAAAATAAATATTCATTTAATTTTCCGTTTGAATATTATAAACTCTACGCCTCCCCAAAATTACGTAAACAAGAAGCGAACGAGAGGGGTCGCGTCGTCCATCCGATAATGAATAGAACATAGACAAATGAACATAGACAAATATTAGGAGAGTACAATAAAAGTTTAAAAAATCATTTAAAAATAATTAATTGCGTTATGCCAAAAGTCGTAGAATAAATGTTGTTACTTATGATGTTAGCTATCTTGTCCTGCGAGGTTGCTGGTGTTTTACAACTAACCCTCGTAACCCTCTTGTTTTGTTTTAATAAAATGAATCTATTTGATATGGCTTGCCTATTATATACTAGTAGTGCCCCGCGGTTTTACCCGCAGTGCTCGGCACCTGTTGGTCTTAGCAAGTTGATATATAGCTGATAAATGCGCTATCTAACACCGAAAGAATTTTTCAAATCGGACAAGTAGTTCTTGAGATTAGCGCGTACAAACAAACAAAGGTACATAGTTACAAAACAGTACTGTATATAAAGTTGCATGGACATTGATATATCATGTTTTCGCAATAAATTGTCAACTAAAGACTTTCTACACATGTCACTCATAATATATGAACCTACCTACATGTAGGTATAAATATATAATAATAAATATAAATATAAATATAAATATATAGTAGGTACAATATCAGGTTCTCATAATAATTTAAACCACTTATAAGGATGTAGATTCTCTATAAGCAAGCATGTTTTAAATTTGTACTTATAATGCATATTAATAAATGATAGATATTTGCAAGTCCTTTTAATTCGCACTTAAAGCTTGTTACCACACCCAAATACTTAGTCGGCTTACAATCTGTTATAAATCGCTCCATTTTGATAACAGCACGGTTCCTTATTGCTTATACAGGCAATCGAATTAGTTATCAGTTCTTAATAGGTAAGAATAACTAGATGGTTAACCACATTTGTAGTTAAGCAGGCAATATGTATGTATGTTTACATTAAAACAAGTTGAAATGGTAGTAACATACTTTATAAATATTATTTGGTGCATGCAATTAATTAAAAATAAAGTAAATTTTATAATTCTGTATTTACGTTCATCATGAAAGTAAAAAACAAACAAATAAATTATATAACGACCATTCCAAAAATATGTAGAGCTACGGGAGCGATAATGCCAGATAATGCATATTTTCTTCAAATTTAAACACTTTTTTGTTAATGACAATTTCAAACAAAATTTGGGTTATCAATGTATGCAATAGCAGTCTTTAAATATAGATTAATAAAGATGAATGTGGTTCAACAGAGCAGAGGACGAGAGGTCGAGGCTATCTATTGATAAGAAGGAACCGATGGTGGGTGAGCCGAAATGACAAACTAGCGTTGTTGATATGACTGACTGTTCGTTGTTTGCTTTAAAGACACAATATTAACTATATATCGTTCAAAACTATTTATGCAGATACATATTTTCAGTAAGTATGAAAATTCTCGAGAGAAAAGTTAAATCAGTGAGTCAGTGGAAAGTTTAAATTTGTATGGCCCCAGATATCATATTTATTACAGGATAAAACGCTTGCAGATAAAGAACAAGCTTCAAGAAATTCTAATGTTCAGCAGCAAAAAGGCAGAGGCTTCTAGAATTACTAAGGTTCATTACATGTACGAGACTGAAAAGAAAATACAATTACATAGGTTATAATATTATTTGGGTTTAACGACTGTGTATTTTATTTATAAATGTTTTCCATATATGTATCATCAATCCAAATAACTTTTCAATCCCTACATAATGAGTTTGGGCGCGATCACGTACAAAATGCAATTTTTTAAATTATTACTTACACGTGTAAGGAAAAATGTGGTTCCTTGCTCATGACCATAACAGTATTTATTTGCAAACATACATAGAGCCTCAAGGTTCGTTCATATTAACTTTTATAGGAGTTGATGACTTTTACTGTTTATACACTTATGTTTAATTAACCGAGACGATTAAAAATAAAATGTATATATTAGTTTGACTTGAATGCTCTGTATCGCTTTAATATGGACAGCATTTTTCACAACTTTAGTGCGCAACGTCATGATTCAAACCAGTTTCAAAAGCTTAGTCATCTCCAACGATAGTAAATGTCAATGCAGTTCGTTTAAATTACGTTTTATTTCAATATAAGTGGAAGCTAACGATTCTCCCAACAAACTATTATATATTCTAACATAATGCCTTAGGGCCCGCCTTGACTAGGTCGAGTGAAGGTACTAAAACCTTCACAACAATCCAATGGAAACCTTCAAAAAACACAATTTTAATTGCTCCAGGCTTATATAATATGGGTGTAATCTTTATTGATGAAGATATTATTTTAATAGCTTATATTATTATGTATATTATGTTATATAATTTATCATAAATTCTGGTTTTAATATTTCCTATTTGAGTTTGGTAATAAATTATAAAAAAATCGTACTCGTTGGTTTAAAAATTCGACCAGTGGAGCGGAATTTCAAATATTTCTGATTCAACATGGAATCTAGATTTGGAAGTTAAAAGCAACAATTACTTTTGAAACCGATCAGATGAAAAGATATACCTAATACAACAAGCAATTGCGTATAATGTTGAGTAATCCAGTAGGCGTTCATATTAGGGTTGAGTAATAATTTAATACTTAATATTTCCATGATTAGTTGCTATTTACTGTGAATATCACTTTAAATATTAGATATTATATTTAATTTTAATTACTTTCCGGTTTATAGAAGGCGTCTTGCGAATTACCAAAAGACGAACATAATATTTTATATCCACGAATGAAAACATTGCTAGGAAAAAATCATCGGAGGAAAAAAATGACAATCTTATGGTTCACAAATAGTTGAAACGTCTCAAAAATACGTCACAAACTATGGTTCAAGTCACACACGCGTTGTCAAGACACGCTTAAGGAGTAGAGCATAATATTGATTGGCGGACCCGCATGTTTATCAATTCACAAGGTAAACATTCGACTATTTAATGTGTCGGTTTGACGGCGATAAGGCGAATTTGTTTAAGGAACTCGCTACTCAAGATAGGAAGTATCAATAAACGAATGTAAATCGGATATATGTAGAGTAAATAAGCGAGGTATTTTTAGCTCTTATGTAAGTGCTCTTTTACTTTACTTCCTCCTTTTAAAAGAAAAGTTTTGAAGGAAAGTAGGTACTGTAGATACTTGTTAAGCATAAAGGTATTCTTAAATGTACTCTACTTGGGCGTCGAAGTCCGAAGACGTAACATTGGTCAATTATGCATCGCATTGCATATGACTTGTTGTTTTGTTGATAATTTCGAATCCATTTTTATTCAACTAGGGTCATCTACTCACGAAATTTTAGATTATTATGAGCATTGTTACTATGTAGTAGCCTGAGGTACATAAGGTATAAACAGATGATAACTTTTGGCATTGATATGGAACCAATTTATTCTATTTCACCGCACGCATTATGCTTGCGCATCGTTGTCGAATTTTAGACTAAATTTTCCTTGAGAAAATTCCTATTTTAGATGTTTCGAAACTTAGTTTCGAAAGCATTTCCTTCACTCCATGTCGCGTTAAAGTCGATATATGAATTTTGAGTTGACGTTTATAAATGACGGATAAAATGTATTCAGCTCCGGCCATGTATCGACGCAATTGTATATCTGTTCTAAATTTTAAATTAGTAACGGCCGTGTTACATTAATTTCATAGTAATAGCAGTGGTGTTGCAAAAACGCTTTTTATACGCTGACACAATCACTACGCATCTCTTTGTTATAAAAGATAGACACGTGATGTGCTGCATATATATAATATCTTGCAAGCTTGTGTATAAGACTACTCATATAATATACGCAGTAGGTCTTATACGTACGGATGCTAATACGTATTTTGGAAAATTTCCTCAACTTAATATCGTAATAATATAATATTATAATACATTATCGAATCTTTGTTTCATCGCGAATCGCGATACGTGTCTTGGAACGCAGATGGGAGTTGTTAGCATTAGAAGGTCGAATTTCGACCACCGGGCGATCCTAGCACATAAAAAATATACATAATAATATTTTTATACAATTCATTACGTAGCTGAATTCTTTAAATAGGTATCTAAATTATCATCTAGATACTGACATCGCATATTAAAAGGTTTTTCTAAACGTGGTCAAATCGATCGCCAATTAAATTTAAAGGTAAAACATAATTCTAAAAAATCTGTAGTTAGATGATTATCCAAGTTTTTTATATTGACTATAGTCTATGAGGTTGCATAATTGCATTTCATATCATAAAATAAAAAATCTGACTTTAATCCAAATCTACTCCATACACACTATCCGAAATAGATATCTAAATAACAGGACCAAGGATAATCAAACCCATCGTGGATTACAAAACAAATCCACATTATATAAACGGATGAGTAGTCCAGCGATTGTAAATTGTAATGCTATCAACACGCAAGCACCAAGGTCACTTGCTCCATCGCTTCCTCGTTGGCAAGCAGCTTGAGTAACCACCTCTCACCAGAATTAGGTGGCTTGCTTCACGTCACATACGTTAAGTGAATGCAATAGCTTGTAAACATCTCGACATTCGCATAGCGCCATCTTGTTTTCAATGGACACAATTTTGAAGTATAAAAAAGTATTTCAACTTTACATTTTTGTGGTAAACTAAATACATTTTTTAAACGTTACAAAAATTGAAATAATTTTTCTATTAAAAATAAATTAACTGGATTCGAACTAACTTGTCAATTATTTATCCACAAAACCATTAGTATAAAAGAAAACTATTACATACTTTTAAGTTCGTACATACTACATATAATATGTAGATTGAGAATAATTCGATTCGTATGTACGAACCTTAAAGTAGGTATGTAATATTGTCGTAATACAAACTCTACATTAGCCCGCGGTTGGCAAAGCAATCTATAACGATAAGACCTTAATTATAAAACATACTATTTGTTGAATAAAGATATGCGCTTTAATTGGAAAACATATTTTTGTAGCTTGTTTACGAAATCTCGCCAAATACAATCTACATATAAATACGAAAATTAATGGTATCTTTAGTTTATTTTTTTATTTCAGGTCTTGCTCTTTAAAGTCAATTGATATTAATTTATATTCTAACACAAAAAAACACACAATCAACGGCAGCATCTATGTTTTTTATAACCTTTATGCTTCGCAATATTTTAAGTGTTAAATTAATTTTACATACACAATACACATACAAACATATACATACTAACCGCGCTCATTTGAATGGCTCTTTCAATTTTGAGTTGATATGTTAATCGCATAATAAAATAAATTAACATAAACAGTAGTAGAACATGAGGCGGGCACGACTATCAGTACCGCATTGCAATTCAACTTTCAAGGCTGAGCCTTGGTGTCGAGTGATCTATAGTCAACAAGTACGCTATCTATGTAGGCTTTATACAAACCCGGTGTACTCAAATCTAGATTACTCGGAGTTTCCTTAGTGGTACGATAAATTGAAAGCTTAGATTAATTAAGCTGGAACTCCGACAGTTATTGCGACAGAAGCATGAAGATTTTCTTGTACAATGCATAAATCTTTTGTTTAATTACGATTTATTAATTAGGTATATCGGCATGGAATATAGAGTCGCATTTCAAAAATGATATAAGTAGATGTTTCTGTTCGCATTTTTTTATCTTAACTATACATGTTACTGAATTCAAATCAGCAATTTAATTCAAACATCATAACAAGCACGAATTTGGTTTCATATTACGTTGTAGGATATAGCGTAGAGCTTTTTTGATCATCGTCTATAATTCCCCTAAACTTACATTGTGTACTCGTCAGTTACATCAAGCTATCAACATGAGCTTTAATTTACCTTAGCCAAGCATATCACTTCTCGGAAAGAACACGATAAAAGTAAAGCCAAACAATGAAAGTTGTGATATATTGTTATACCTCAATTAAGAACTTTCCAATGTCACTTAAACAAAGGATTTTACACTTTAAATACAATGTACTTCATAAAACGAGGTGTGGGGCTCCGGATGTTTATTCATAACAAGCGCAAACGAAAATAGCATTGGATATTATCCCAATATATACCCTTTGTTTCGAAACCGTTTATTTTAAAATAAAACATAGACATCAGGAATTGTAGAGAATAGGATTTGGCAACGCTTTAGCATTCTGTTAGACACTAAATACAGTTTAATGCTTACTGATATGAGCGGGCTCGTTTTCAAGGTCTTATTACCCCTGGTTTTCAGTTTGATACGAAACAGGAAGTATATTCGTATCAGTAATGCTTTCGTAACAAGCTATTTTATGTTTTGTTACGATAGTTAATTTAGAATGACTATGTCTACAACGTAGATAGAAATATAGCTAATAGTTAACTTGTAAATATTGGATAATGGTACTAAAAACGTATTTATATGATGAAAGTACTATAAAATATTACAGTCAAGAGAATGTCAACGTAATGCATTAAATTACAAAAAGATTTCGACAACACATGGATTTATAATAGGTACCAAATAACTGCTTAATGGAGACTCACACTTACGCCGTGACTCGTTCACTACATACTTTTATCATTTAACAAGAGCACTTTAAATTTTTAACTCTAAAATTGTTTACCCTCATTGAAGTGTAAATTTTATTACTGGACTCGGGGCAGGTGCCACAGAACCGGTAGGTCTACGCCGCAAAAGGTACTACGATTCATGTAAAAAATATATTTGCATTCCAATGTTGTTAGTAAACATATACGCCATCCTCATAGTGTCCATCTTAATAATAATACAATGTTTATAAGAGGTGGGTACTGCATAAAAAATAAAAATAGCATATTTTTTATGCCGTTTACCTTTTCATATGCCACTTGATTTCAGTGTTATTTAAATTCGCTCATTTTATGATAATAATAGACCGAAACCAGTTTTTCCCAATTAACGTTCTTTACGATTTGATTCATAAATTAATAAATAATTAATTGAATGGCGATGTCGGTTTTTAGCGCAATATTTTTTTCGTAATGTGATTACGGCACTGAATAGTTTATATTTGATATCCTGATTATTAAAACTTCTATAATAACTATCGTTTGATTTGATAAGACGCTAACGTTCTGCTTTTGAGGTCGGTATTACATTCTGCAATCATTATATTACGAGATAGACGTTATAGGAATTAGGAAATCCCTAATGTTCTTCCATGCTATAAGAACAGGATTGAATACTTCGGAATTTCATCGGTTTTACCAAACAACATACTAATCAACATACAATATAATCGGAGTCCGTGACTTACTGATAAATCGCGTGATCTTTGCAATTACAATAAATGCATTATTACAATATGACTCATGTCTTAGTGTTGTTTGCTTGGCATATGGTAATCTGGACTTTTTGATGTCTATTCATGGTCTTAAATAGGTCAGACGCATGACAACTGGGTTGGGACTTTAGACGGTGAGTAGTTCTCATTTTATTTATGAAGAACATTACATTACATTACATTACATGTATCTTAGATTTTTAGGTGTCAATATTTGAGTAGCTCTTTGGCTAAATCAGCCCAATGTGTCTGAATAATTTTTATAAACTAAGATCTGATTAAGATAGATGATTAGGGTAGATGTAGATTGCGTTTTTCTCTACATGCATTTTATAGGAAATGAAACTATATATAATACTATAAATAAATATAAAATACAAAAAAAAATATCTTTATAAAAATAACACTGAATTTAAAGCACCATGAAACTTCTTAGTCAAATATTATTAATTATCTATCGACATCCTATTTTCGATGCGAAATGAATTTATGTATTAACAAACCAGATAGAGCAGTAGTGCGAAACATTAGGCTTTAGAAGTTTAAGGATCTTTTTTGGAATCTCAAAATTAAAAAGCTACCTCAAAAAAGAAAACGTGTGAATGTTCTTGTGTGAATCAGATGGATTAAATTTTAAAATATATTCTCCTTTTCACCATTATATGATGTCTTTACGAAACTCTATATAAATATGTAGAGCAAAAAAAGTAAAACAGTTAGCAGCAAAAATTTCTAAACATATTTTTAAGCTTAGTGCAATATTTTATACATCAGAAGACAACAAAGTTTTCATAAAGCCGCATACATTACATGTAAAATATTCCTCGTATCACACGGATGTGATCACGTCACAAAGGTTCGTGATCTCTGCTACACATAATATAGCAATCATAAAACGATTACCAAAATTAAAGCAACGAGGTCAGGCGCTTGAGAACAAGACGATATCCCGATTAATTACTTCCTCATCTGTTACTATGGCAACATAGGTTTTCGAGTGTCATACATAATGTATCGAATAAGGAAAACTACGTGAAACTTGTAAGTATCGTCTAGCGTTAATTCGTAAATATCACCTTATTTTCTTAGAAACGTGTTTTGTTCATCTAAATAATTTGTTACACTATGATCAAAGAACAAAGGAAAATGTATGTTTTTATCTTATGAATATGCTAACTAATCTTATAAAACAGAATCCTAGTGTTCTATTATCGTGTAGGTATAATATGGATTCATTTTGTTACACGTACAAATGTGGTCGTATAGTGGTAGTTGAAAATTACGTGCATTAAAATTTAAAATTAAATTATCGATTTAGTCACCATTTTTAGCCCCAATAAAAAACTCACTTTTAATAAGATATTTAAGTTAATCGTTTATTTCCTATAATATGCTTACTTAATAAGTATAAGTACCCGTCCGATTAGGGCCCTTCTGGCCTCCTCCACTCAAGCGACAGCTCAAGCCGAGGTTCGTGGTCCCCGTCAAGGGGGGACGCCCTTGTGCATGTCGCTACCAGGGTGAACCTTCAGTTCACCCCCGCGTCCGCGTTAAAATGTAGAAGCCCTTCTGGCTAACATTGAGAAACACCTTACAAAAAAAAAAAAAAAAAAAAAGTATAAGTATAATGCGCTGTTGAAATAATGCGGATGAACATAAATTTAAAATACTTCAATTACGAATGCCATCTTTTCAAAAGTTCAATATTAAATACCAACATGTGTCTGCAAAACAAAAAAATTAAGAATTTTGTAACTGTCTGCCTAAAAGCTTACTTTTATTTCCTTATGAAACGAGTTTAATAATAATACTTGATTGCTTCTTCAATGAATTAACCTTATTAAAATTTTATTATTCCCTATGTTTGATTCCATATTATGTTAATAATGAGGCTTTAATTTATTTTAAGTTTTCTTATTTAATTTGTTTTACAAGGCTGGTTGATGCGTAGAGAATAAGTCTGAATCCTAGACTATTATATAATTTATATCTTAAGTACATATTTTAATATGCACAGTGTACACTGTATTTAATATACAGGGTTACTTGTAAAACACCGGCAACCTCGCAGGACAAGATAGCTAACATCATAAGTAACAACATATGTGCTATCTTGTCCTGCGAGGTTGCTGGTGTTTTACAAGTAACCCTGTATATCACTATATTGTTATTCCAAGAATAAAACCAAGACTCTTCCAAATTCATGCGTATTCGCACTATACATTATTCCAATCAATTCCGAACAATGGCTTATTTAATCGAACATCGTTTGTAACCAAATCCAATAAAGTCCATCACATTAAAGCCGTAAAATGTATTATATATCTCTCAGCGTCATACTCGATCGGCAATATATCGTGCAAATACTTGTAACGTAAACCACGTGCAGTCTCCACAGTCAGCCATGAGAGGATCAATCACCTATGAACCATTGAATCAGTCATGCAACATAACAACGTGCATATCTAATATGTTTCATGGAAACTTGATGTAATATTTCAGACAAAAAATGCATAGTTGCGTAACATCACGCACGCTGATCACGCTGTAATTTGGCATAGATTTTCGGTGTTTAAGAAATTCACGAATCGGTAGCTAAGTGGAATATATTATGTAAATTGAATAGTTTCCTGGGAAACCTAACAGACCTAAACTGAAATTAAAATTAAGTCCTGAATCAAGATATCAATCAGGAGTTGGGATGACACGGGTTGACAAGGATGAAAAATAAACGAACAGTTGTAGGTACCTAAAAATAATGGAATAAATTTACAAATAAGTATACGTATATATCGTTCGTTTTTAGAATATAATACACGTCAGAACGATAAAAAGCAGCACATACAATAATTTACATACTAAAAAAAATAATCAATACAGCTGCTATACTAACAATAAAATCTCGTCTAATGCGTATTTTATTTTTTATAACCATCGATAAAAATTGCATGATCTTTAAACTAAATTGACATGCGGGTCGTTTAAAGTCGTGTAAAAACAGAACGTATTCACGAACAATAAAGTAGTCGCTTCTTATTGCATTTTTTGCGGAGGATACGGTCATATTCATATTGAATTACATTATATTTAACATATTTTTTAAATATTTTGCTATTTTTGTTAAATGGAAAAATCTGACATTTTAGGTTTAATGTATCTTGGTACGTATCATAAAATTGAAGTATGTATATTCACAATATATCTTAATTACAATGACAAAAAATATATAATTTATTCAATAAACAAAAAACATGCGCTGTTCCTTTTATGCAAAAGTTTATTCATCATAGCATCATATCGAATAAAATTCTAGAATTCTCGTCGATGTTGAGCGGAGATATACACACTGATCTTTATGGGCAAAATATAACATAATGTATTGAGTGGTTTTAAAATTACACATGGTTCACTTCTCGCCTCACGCCTGTCACGCTGCCGTTACAGAAAAATATAATTAATAAGCATGTATAAGAACTAAGTTCTCGAAACTGGTTCGCCGACCGAACCGCCCGTGAGTCTACCTCGCCCAATAGTGTTTTTCTCTGTATATGCATACCCTGAAAAAAAATATATTGAATCGTTAATGATTGTACATATAGGAAAATGTCAAGTGAGCAAAAAGTAAAGACCGGATTTCTTTAATTCAATAAAATCTTCCGCACTTCGAATGCTATAATAAGTGATGAGGAAACTGGGTAATTGGAAAACGTCAATAATTCAAGCATGTACTTTTTGTTGGGTGATGAGATGAGATAATAATTGTATTGCGAATAATATGGGCATCATTATATGACATTTTTTTTTTCAATGTTGGTCTTGAATGTGTTAGCTATTGAATGAACACCGTAATTTTTAATTACAGCTAATACTATTTGTGCATTATTTATTGGTAAACATCACTAAATAATGAATAATTTGTAGGTATGCCAATTCATACTGCCTAATAGGCGTTTGGTATTTTAAAATTCAAGATGCTTAAAACAACATCTCATGCGAACTATATCACATTTAAGATATTAACGATGTTTGAATAATTTAGAGAATGCGGTAAAAATGTACACACATGTGTTGACAAAAATCATTATTAATAAATATTTAAACAATTGAATTGGGTTCAAAGTGTAGGCTAACGAAGTATCGCAAAAGAGGTTACAGTTGACTAAGGTAGCGGACAATCACTTATATAATAGAAAATAATATATATTCACGTACGGAAATACCCGCTAGTTCATTACGAACATATTGTGCATGGACTTGTTCACGTAACCCTATCGTTATATAATAGTGACCTTAGTACAAAGTTCTTTACCGTCTGTGAATACTAAAATTTAATACGAAATATGAATCAACTCCCTTGATATATCTAGCTATCTTGGTAATAATAATATGAATGTGAAAGTTTTTATGATAGTTACTAAATAACTCACAAACCATAAAAAGTATTTCTAAATAATAGGATACCTACTTTTTACCCTATTTCCACCCAGGCGAAACCGTTATGGGCGGTTTGTTGTTAAAAAAAAACTATAATCTTCACCGAATATATTTAAAAAATAAAACATATTGTAGGCAGATGAGATAACAGTTTTCTATCAGCTTGAAAAAGGACGAAGGCTATTTGATAACAGAAAATAGGTCAAATATTAAATTAGCATAAAAATTTTATCTTTCTGCGAAATAAAACTTCCACAAATCATAATTCTTTTTCCGAGTATTACAGCGTTAGCATTATTACGACTAGGACCTCAGAGTGGAATATAATCTCTATTTATAGAGTAGTAAAGCAGCCGCCAATTACTTAGTATTTTATCCTGATTTTGTCAAACTTTGTGTGTGCAAAAAAGAGTATATAAATAAATAAATAAATAAAGCTGCCTTTTATTTCTCCTGTTTATTTGTTCCTCAAATAGGACAGAATAGTGAAACTGCCATAACAAATGAGTATTCATTTGCACCCATGTTACAATAATGCGACTAGCTTACTGCTTAGCTTTACTCCATTAAGCTACATCTACACTTATATGTAGGTATAAAATGCTTATACCAGAAGGAAATAGAAATGACTCTATGATCTTTATATGCTACTTATTGATTCTTATTAGTATATTATGCATATCAAGTCACGATCCGCTCTATATGTATAAGAAATAAATAATGTTCTTAGAGCAAGATATTTTTTATTAAACCAGTGCATACGTGCAAACCGTCTTACTACCTGATGCCGACAACTACCTACTTCATTAGCATCCCTATTCCCTAGTGTTTATATTTTCATAATAATTTCGAACGTAAACATGATACATAGTATTTTATTTGTTACAATTTGCGTCATTTATCCGCTCAAATAGGTTCAAATAATATTAAAGTCACGTTGATATAAAGAACTAGAGTTATCGCGGGCTTCCAATCACACTACTTAGCTTTTGCGCATAGATCAGACTCATTTCACATCTATTTCAATGATCGATATTCTTTACGCTTAACACTCCTACATATAAAATTAGACCATTTGTATATTTAAAAATGTACCTACATTAATAACATATTAAATTTTGTATTACTTTACTACATATTACCTTACTCACACGCATTCATTTCATAATAAACAAATAATTAATAAGTAGTCTATTGTATGCAACTAGTAGGAAGTGTAAATTGTAACCCAATAAGACGCTGTATCTCCTTCGTGATGCTGATCTTATCATGTAGCACGACGTATGGAACAAATCACACAGAGCCACAGAACCGGTTTCTAAGAACATTATGTTTTTTCTGAAAATTTCAAATGGGTTATTTGGTCAAAGGGTTGTTCGTGCGCACACTTTATTACTTAGTAATTGGCTTCGTGTAGGTATTTTGTATTAAGGATAATAACACGCAAATAATAGCGATCAAGCTTAAATAATAGTCAAGTTTAAGTACCTAATGTGCAAATATCCACAAGGCCACCATTAGTGGTTATTTTTTTGCTTATAAAAAAGAGGACAATAACCTTAAATCTAAAATTATTAATTATTATACCTTAAATTAAAAATTGAAACATGTTCAATAATTCATAAATTAAATTGCGATAATTTTTTTTTTGCTCAATGAATCAATGTTTTTTTTTTAGTTTTCTCTGGAAAACTACGAAAAAAAGACACCATGTATGATTTTAAATACATTGTTATTATTTTCAACTTACCTTCTAGTTACATTCGTTCGCTACTTACCATGATTCACCAAATAATATACTTATGTATAGTTATGAAACATCAAAAACTGTTGACCAATTTTGTAATTTACCGAATAGATAAATCTTGAGAGGATTAACTACACGTCGTTGTTTATTCATTATATTGTATTATAATTTATAGCTCAGCTTTATTTATACATAAGTAATATTTACCTTAACCCTATATATTCATAATCCATCATATTTTTTGTGTCAATGTGATCAATACGTGTTGTTTGAGAGTTGAGACAAAGTTCATATTAGCGTCTCAATAGTAAATAAGATGCTATCATCTTATAATATGGACTATTGAAAAATATTCCATAAATGAAATTACTATAATATATAATAAATATATAAGCAAGTGTCCAGAGGTTGGAGATTTCTTGAATCAAATAGGACAGAGGCAAAAAGCAAATACAAAAGATGCTTTAGGTGTTGTGGTATAGTTTTCACATTGATAGTAGTAAGCATAGTAATAATTTTCATACATCGAACATATTTTCATACAACTGATTTTGACTTTTTCCTTCATTCATTGATATCACAATTTCTGACCACAGATCACGTATACTTTTAAATAAAAACCGCACAAACGCCAAGGAGGTATCTTTAGCAATCATTTCTGGGCTTTCCTCATTATTATTCCTATAAGTGAAATTATCAGACCTTGACTTTGTCCTCGTTTCTACATAACAGTCAGTTACGTCAGTTTTGTAATACCGTGAACATCACGTACCATTGCCTTAAAGTGATGTACTGCGTTCCACATGTGACTAAATACGTGCTTTGAACGTTAATTTTTCTGTCATAAATCAAATTTTAGTAGTCATATTCGATATGTTATCGGCCCTACCACAAAAAGATACGCGTAAACAAACTCACGCGTCAACAAGTCCTTTTCCAGTGGTATTGTTTTAACTTTATGTGGGTTTTGTTAGTCAGACTAGCTTGAGAAATCTTCGGCTCAAGCTCTCATATAATTGAGGTCAAATAGTGTGAAATGTAATTCGTGGCAAAAAATTATTCAATAAATAATTAGCCTACAAAAAGTATACGAAAATTTTGGAAAAGTAGCAATTTATTTTTCAACATAGTCTCCTTTTAGTTCGATATACTTAGTCCAGCGATGCTCCAACTTTTTTAACCCGTCCGAAAAATATGTTTTCTCAAACTCTGTAAAATAGGCCTCCGTGGCAGCTATAACCTCCTCATTTGATCCATATCTATTCCCGGCGAGGGATTTTTTCAGATTAGGAAACAGAAAGAAGTCACCAGGGGCTAAATCTGGAGAATACGGTGGATAAAGCAGCAATTCGTAGCATAATTCGACCAATTTGGCCATGGCAACGGCAGACGTGTAAACCAGTGCGTTGTCGTGGTGTAACAGCACCTTTTTCTTAGCCAGATGGGGTCGTTTTTTCTTTAATTCGGCGTCGAATCGGGCCAATAAATTGACATAGTAAAGCCCTGTAATTGGTTTACCCTTCTCGAGGTAATCGATGTAGACAACTCCTTGTGAATCCCAGAAAATGGTGGCCATAACTTTTGTGGCCGATTTTACAGTTTTCGCCTCCTTTGGAGTACGTTCCCCGTTTTGATTGCTTCTTGGTCTCTGGTGTGTACCAGTGAATCCAGGTTTCATCGACTGTCACAAAACGACGCAAAAACTCCCCTGGATTCCGCTTAAACAACGCCAAACACGTCTCCGACGTGGGCTCACTGTTGCGCTTGTTTTCCGGTGTGAGTAAATGCGGCACCCATCGCGCCGACAGCTTTCTCATGCCGAGTTCTTCGTGAAGAATATGATTGACTGTTCCTTCTGAAATGCCTACAGTCTCAGCTAGCTCCCGAACCTTCAATTGGCGATTTGTCAATACGAGATCATGGATTTTTTTAATGTTTTCCTCCGTAGCAGCTGTTTTTGGTGCACCTGGACGTGGTTCATCAAAAACCGACGTACGGCCACGTGCAAACTCGTTGAACCAATTCTTGATGGTGGCTATCGATGGAGAAGAGTCACCGTACACAGCATCCAAGCGGCCTTTGATTTCGATACGCTCTTTCCCATCCAAAAATAGGAATCAAATCACCGAACGATATTGCTCTTTTTCCATTTTTGTAAAACCGATCGATACGTTCGCTTCCATAGGTTGTCAAATTAAAACAAATGAAGGGATTGGAATGAAAATTAAAAAAAATACTTAAAAAAGAATGAGCTACATTGTGGTAAACCTATTTTGAAACAATAGCGCCCCCTGGTGATGAGGCTAGGTACTTATTGAATGCACCAGGTACATAATTTGGAAAACAGAAGAGTCTCTAGAGTCTAGAGAGATACTCTAATTTTGATGAACTTTTACACGATGTTTTTATTACAGGAGTTGTTAGACTTAAGTTCCATTATTTACCTATGCCTGAAACCCGAGGCAGTAAAGGTACAAGTAAAACTTTTAGTTGCACCATTTCAACCTGAAAAAGATTAAACAAAAGCAATTTACGAATAATGTCGAGCTAAATATAGTGTCGTGTTTTCATATTTATTTATAAATTCATTTATCCCACATGAATAAAAGAAATTGACCCAGATGAAACGCTAACATTTAAAATTTATGAACTCTTTCGTGATTCTGAAATACGTACTAATTTTACCTTATTTTAATGTAGAGAAGAGGCACTCCTTAGAAACTAACCATTGAAACCAAATTCACAAATCGTGTTAACAAACATTTGGCTGATTTCTTCTCACAAATCGCTTTACGTAGGTACACCTCTTCTTATTTATCATTTTTTGTGCAGATTAAAATAAAAAGTTAAAGGTATTAGTGCGAAGATAAATTATTAGATGTATTTAACAGAAGGCAGAATTACTACTAAAAATAGGACCATAATCGGTAATGTATAAGTAAACATATCGTTTTACTACCATAGAAAAATAACATCATGTTGTTAATTTATTATATTATATGGTAAACGGAAAATATTTCATTTACACTCATCAATACAGATATTTATAGCTTGAAGACATAACAAACACCTTTTTTTGATAACCCACTAAAGATTACTTTTTAACCCTAGATATTTTGCTATGTGAATTTTTCAAACAGAAATTTGTTAGTACAAATTAAGTGAATTCATGCTCTCAATCGACGTAATACAACAATGAATTTAGCAATAATAATAAAGCATTGTGATTTAGAATAGATTACGATGAAATGAATGCGACAAGATCTCTTGTAGTTGTTAATGACGTTTTGTTGTTACTGCATCGAGTGAAGGCATTTGCATAATTCCAATCAAATCGATATTGCTTATGTTTTAATATTACAAGATACAGGCGCTTTGTAACAGATAATAATTATTCGTCGTACCCGTGTATTACATAACGTATAAGTATATTGGATATAACACGGCTTTTATTACCATGAGATAAACATATAAAATAAATATCGTAAAACTTCCTTTATATAACACTATTGGTTTTGCAGCGTATAATTTTAGCGCTATTTAATCTATGGAAATTCATATTTATTTTGCAAGTTAACATAAATTTTATCAATGTATTTTTCACACGCGAATATATCTGGTAGAGTCATACGAAAATGAATATGACAAAATCTGAGGTAATAAAGGTATTTAAAGGTATCGTAGTTACAATAAATTTGTAAACAATTTTATTGTAACTACGTACTACGAAAACGATATCACAGCTAGTATTAATACATTCTTATGACATCATTTGTAAGTAGAGATATGTAAGATATTTTTTAATTTAATTATTATGGAGATACCAATGCTTCTAGATAGTTTTGCAATATCACGGCTACATAGTTGCATTAAGATACATGACTCGACAGCTCGGAGCTGATTGCTGTATACACAAACAACCGTATTGACTTTCCTGCTTAGCCAAGCCGCTTATTGTTATGACGGGACGAATTAGCCAGCCATTATGTTGTTCCTATTACTATAACACAGCAATTACGGTTACACAATATTTGCCATTACTTAGGTTACACTAGGAAAACAAAGACGGAACTGCAAACTGCATCTACTCAAGGGAGACGATCGTGACAACTTCAATTAAAGTGCATTCCAGTATGCGTCGAGGAAATTAAAATCCTCACAACGTTATCAAATTGTGTAAAATATGGATCAATATGCTTTGTAATTAAAATAAATTGTTATCGAGTGCGGGTCTGTTGCCGGAGCCGGCACCTGGGGACCGGTCTCACTCGTTCTGCGCCCACGCAACCCGCCTTTTCCCCTTTACCACGACATTTGACACCGCGCCACTACCAACTCTGTGTACTAGTAAATTATCAACATGTTCGCTTTACATCGAACAGTTTGTATGTTACTCCACTACTTAAGATAGCTGTGCGCGAGCAATGGAAGTTGAAACAAGATGCGTATCGAACATAATCCACTCGGGCGTCGAAATTGCGTCGGACACATAATAACCGCGAGTTAGTTACCAAACTATTTGCATCGTTAAGTATTTTTCCACGAAAGCCTGGACTCCATTTGCAGCCTCATGAGAAACTTTAATGGATGAGTAGAAGCACTAATATACAAAGTAATTTATTTTTAACTAGTTTTTCTTGTGAGCGCCCGTATGTACATCGCTGAGTTCACTTAATTCACCCTCGGATGAGTTCTATTCTCTAATTAAATCTGTTAGAGTAATTGAGAACACGATTTTCTTATTCAAATATGCTAAGTGCATTATTTTTTTCCATTTTATCTTTGTCGCATTTATTCTGAGAAAATATTCTTGTTTTTCTGCTGCGTGTAAGTAAATGTTTAATTTTATTAATCATAACAATAAACCTATTTTAATTTCTGTTCTTACTTATACTTTGCTCTTTACATAAATTCTACGATTAGCTAGAGAAATAACATCTGTGTTTATTTTCATTATGAGTAGCAGCGATCTATATAACCGGCTGCAATAAGGAATTAAACTTTTCAATCAATTAACAATAATTTTACTAATATGTTAAGATCAATCAATTCGTTCGATTCCTCATTTCAAATATGTACTGCAAACCAGGAAGCGATTTACAATGAAATATCGAGCCACCCTGGTTGATTCCGACAAAATGTAAGCAGCGACCGAGGTCAATCGGAAGCAAGTCACTTCCGTCGCCATCGCCTGCCCATCGACATACTTCATGTATTGGCCATACCATTTCCTCGATACGATCCACAAAATCGCTCGCTTTTTTATTGCCCATCTCATTCTGGAGTCGTGAACTTCCTTCCTTATTACGTACGCAATGGCATATTGTCAACGCATTTTCGATGGCGTGGGAATTTCGTCTTAATCCATTCATTGTATAATAAATAAGATTATGGATTACAAAAACTATGAGGAGGAAAAAATACAGATTTGATTGAATCTCAATTATTCGGTTTTCCTTGTGTTTTCTTGATTCATTTTTATTCGTCAGATTATGATGGTCTATGACGAATGTATAAAGTGATATGTTCACATTTATGTTACAATCTATCTTGCAAATTAATAGGTTTATATGAATATAATTATTATTATTGGATAAAAAATCTAAAAATGTAGAGTTATCAAAAGTAGAGTTAATTCAGAGTGTCACGAAAAAAGTGTTACTGAATTAATAACTGTGTGACTTTGATTTTGATTAAGTAGATTACAGGTAACGTCCCTTATTAATAATCTGTATTATTATCTATATCATTTATTAATATCTTGACAAACAAACCCTAAGAAATCTCAGCCTTTAAGGATAGATCTAATTTCCAGTAACGATTTGAGTAGATCTCAAATTGTCACCAATCAAAACAGTCACATCAACAATCTCAACTCATTACCGACACCAGTAGTCAAAACCTAGACAAACATAAGCAATTAAGTCATAAGTCGCGAGGCCTTCCGTCTCCACCGCTTCCGCTCGGAAGCGCCCAGCTTCCTGCCTGCGAGGCCGTTGCCACTACCTTAGTTTAGCCTGACACTATTATGTATAATATACATACATAGTATACACAGATCTGTACTTTACTTTCACTACAAAAATGTTAGGGCTGCGCTGAGAAAACTTTAAAGAAATATTTACTTATGTTGTTTTTATTTTAGCTGTATATAAAATATATAATACAATAATATTTAATTTAGTGTTGTTATAAAGATCGCAAGTTGACAGGTTCCAAAAAATTGTGTTACTTAAAGATTAACGGATGTAATTAACTATGAAAATTATTTATAAGTTACATAATTCTAATAATAAATTCATATAATTTAATTACTAACCTTAATAAAATAAAGTAGGTATCTTATGTAATAAACCAAACTGTTTAATAACAACTTCAAAAAATATGAAGATTATTTACATATTTACATACAGTACCTATTCAACACAATTTAACTGAAAATGACTCAGCTGAAATCATACAGTTTTGACTCACTATAATTATCATACAAGTCTTTAATTCTTATTGCTGCCGTTTACAATTTAGATATACTTCATCGTTCTTTAATTTTGTTAAAGTTTCGCAAAACTATTTCATTAATATACACATCGATTATTATCATGCGAAACCGCTCGTTTTGAAACCGTTTATTGCCCAATCAGTTACGTGCGTAAAAGTTAACCAACATTTGTCTTCAATTTATGACTTCAAATTACATAAATTCTATTAAGGACAACCATAACTAAGTGTAAATTACTACTGACGACCACACAGCTGCCTTCATATTTTGTAACTATTTGTACCTTTTTGTACGACACAGAACTACAATTAAGTTTGCAATCTATATGTGAAAATATTAACGTTCATATTTTGTTTGATATTTTTCTGTGCGGTAATTATGTTGGCATAAGCTCATTTATTTCATAGAATCTCTATATTATCTTTGTTGTCTAGTGTATAAGGCTGTACAAATATTTTATTTTATATCTCTATTTATTCAATAAAATATTTTAAAGTTACTTAGTTATAATTTTAAATTTAACCCCATTATGAGTTTGTTTGCTTTAACTAATCCATAAAATATCATAAATAATGTGCCGCATTCAAGATCAACAATAGATTAATAATTATAATTAAATGTTTAAATAAACATAACACAAACAGGTTTATTTCTACTCAGTTGTGAAATATTGTCACCATAGAAATTTAAATAACAAGACACATTGTCACCTATATTATTCTTTGTATCTGTTATAATAAAGGTTTAAATGGATACAAATTGATGGTTATTAGTCTTATTCAAGAGTATGTATTTAGAAATGTACTCTAAAATATTATATTCACCTACATTTATTTCGTTCTGTTTTTATTTGCGTCGTGCAATATGAAAATCCAAAGTCTCGAATGGACCAAAATGGTATTTTGATTTGAAAATCATAAACGATGTAAATATCATCGTCAAAAATTGCACTAGGAAACAAAATTTTGTTTATGAATATAAGTAGTCATTTTACATTATTTTAGTGATGTGAATATCCCATGTCGTAAAATAAACAAAAATGTGTATCATAACATAACGTAACGTCATACCCGATTCGCTGTACCGAAATATTTTGATGAGCCCAAATATTTATCAGATATTTCTTGTAAATCGTCCACGCAGTCGCGACTTGTTTCAGATTTTTAAAATAAAACGGTCAATGAACTAGCTATTATTATGTAGCAACATTTTTTTTTTCATTATATCCATGAAAAACCCAATAAAACAATAAATAGTTTCTTTACAGATTACACCGGTATGACGTGGTACATCGAATACTAATTTGAAATGCCTGTACCTAGTATCTAGCAAAATACGTACGACCAAATCAAATACATATGTGAACATTGTTACAATGGAAATTAATAATTTATTTACCATAATTACAAAAATCACACGGCCATTAAATTTAACACCATAATAACTTATATCTTTTAGAACAGCCGAAATCGTAATAAAAATTACTAAATAATGTTTATTTTTTCATTAACATCTCATATTGCGTGAATCTTCATTATTGGCTGTGATTAAAATTACAAGGTCAGGCAATTGGACGAATGTTTTAAGTTTTAAATGGCCATGCCCCAGTTCGTCTCTAACATGTTCGGTCGACACAAAAAATTCAAGAGCGATTTAATAATAAACACCTAACGTATCATCCTTCGAAATGAATGCCTGGGATGCTTTCGAGTTAATGTTATTTGCATAATTCAGTCGATTAGTCGGCTAGAGGATAGTTAGAAATGCGTGTTTTTACAGTGAACAGCCCGAGGCGGTATTATTTAAATTAAAGGCTGGCTAAAAACTGGTTCTCGCTCGCGGCTCTCTTTGATATCTCATCAGTGTACAGAGGCTCGAAATGCGTAAATTGCAGGGGCTTAAGCTAAGGACACTTCGTTTCGCTTTGTTAGTCATAAGCAGGCTGGTATAATGCATCTTTCCAACGTGGAAAAAACCTAACAAGCACTATGAGAGGGCCATCTTTAACTTTCAATCTGTTTGGTCTTTAACTACCTCACTAATGTTTCTTACGTGTGAGATAATCCCATTACATCGTAAAAAACAACACAATGAACAGCAATTCCGACGCCTTCGAAGGTAAATGTTTTACATACAAAGAGAGTTTGAACATAATATTAATATTAAATGTCTGGGAAATGGAATATATTTAGACTTGTGATTTAGACTAAGGCAAAATGAGATACGCCTTCAAATGAACTCTTATATTAATAAAAGAAAAATCAACAGATATTTACCATTTTACGAAATTGAGCATAAATTGTTTAAAAATTGCAAATATATTTCATAAAATATTCCACCCACCGGCGTTCTTTATGTAGAAGTGTATAAATGGCTGCCGTCCTAACCGACTTAACGACAAAGAAACGTGCCAAATTCACCAAAACAAAGAAACGCTGTTTCGCTCCATATTCCACTCGGTAAGTTAATTGGCGCCGCTGAATTCCGAGAAATTTTCAAACAAGGCTTCTCAAACACTGTTTCATCATTAATGGTGATCAATAGGTATATTTTTAGATAATATGTACTACACTTTTACGCGAAGATTTTATATATATTTTAAATGTCTGAATATCTAAGGCGTAGAACTAAAATGCTACGATACAGTTCTGTAGTACTACGTTATTACTTATTACCGTCTAGAGTTAATTTCTTTCAATTAGTTCATTGCCGTTCCCATGATTGTATGGGGAAGATGGGCAGTCAACAAGAAAAACAAAAAAGCAGTTCAATGTAGAGGTAAAGTTACTTACGTTACTATAGTACCTCAGTACTATATCAATCCTTATTCCATTTAAATTACCGGTTTGCCAAGTCTTAAATTTTTAAATTAATTACTATTAGCATAGAGGAAGCTTACGTAGGTATAGATAGAATATTCATATCACGCCCCTATGCAGAACACGAATATGTACGCTGAATATATCTGGTCCAGTCTTCCTCAATTCAGTGACATATACGAGATGTTATATTGGGAGCTCGGACTCACACGAGACGCACAAAAGGAGCCTTGTTCGTGAACCGATGAAGGCCAACCGCCTGTACGACAACGGGTTACAGCGTGCAATAGCGACGAGCATACTTTTAGTGAGGTTCATGGTTACTCTTATTTTTACATGAGATAAACTCCGGTGAAGAAGGTCAAGGACTTTATTTTTGGCGGATGCTCGCGCAGTCGGTGCCAGCAATTCAATTTTAATACTCATTTCATTATCTTTGTTTGAGTAAAGTCAGGCGGCATTAATGGACGTATAGTAAACAGCGATACTTGTAACGAATTCATTCATGAAGTGTTCATGCCAATCTTAGTTAATAGAGCCGAGAACGTCGAGTCTTGATGCGAAATAAATTGGTATTATTTTAGTTGTAATAAAGTTAATGTAGTGTGCGCAAAGGTGGAGGTAAATAGAATGATATGACATTTTTTATATAAGTACGCATAAGGTATTCAGCGTAGCGCCTGAATTAGCATTTGATCGCTGATTCGACGGCACTGTCGTCCTTGGAATAAGGATGTAGCAAATGGGTGTCTTATCTGACCGTTTACATTGTTACTAGCGCGTCAATTCAAAACTTGAATATATAAAATTAGGTAGTATTGTACATAACATTGTAATAACAAACGTAAATAACTCATACTCAACGAGTTCTTGTACGTAACTTTTCATTGTAAGTTTAGCTGTAGGAAATCCGTTTGTATATTTAATTTACTTTTCATATATTATATTTGAACTTATTTCAAATAAAAACTTGTAAATACAAAATGTATGAAAATGTCATGGACGTTCACAACGTCTGTATCCATTTAACAAATATACATTCTGTAAATACATTAAAATTCTTCATATAACCTGGCCGTTGTTCGTATATGGCCAACAAATTAACAATTTTTACAGTAAATATATTCAACTGATTGCATAAATAGCCATTCTCAAATTAATTTTGACCCAAAATAATGCTGAATGCAAAATTAACATAATATTTTTTATATAATTTTATAAATATTCAGATTTTGATATTTTAGACATTTCCGTTTATAATAGGTAGGTATATAATATAAACGACTTTAAAACATTAGAAACACAAAAGAATGTGCAAATAAAAAGAAAATTCGGAGATAGAGATTGCGATTAAATTCATAATACCTATCTACCTAATTAATAATAATTATAACGTAAACTAACAATCAAATAATCGAGTGATGCCTTAGAGCATTAAACCCTTAGATTACAAAATAAAGTACAGATGGAGCATGACAACCGCCCGTCGCCCTTGTCAAAGAAAATACGAAATCAAAAGCAAATACGTCGCTGCACCAGTGCTATAGCGCATATAGTGTCATGCAATACGTCAAAAAGGGTTTGCAATTTTAGTAAAAAAATGCTGTCTTGTGATAATAAAACGCTGTAAAATTTGTTCCCGAAAACAAAAAAAAAAGATGAAACATCGTTTCACAGGTTTTCTGTAGATTATTTGGCTGATTTATTTCTTTATACGAATAATAATTTTACAGATATGAAGGAATACAAAACTTCAACGTATGTTGCCAGTATTTTGAAAATGAATTTGCCATTTTTATTGGTAAAACGGTAAAATGGTTAAAAGATCTTCAGGGTAATGCTGTTGGATTTTTCGATCGTGAATGTGATTATTTGTATAGTGCACTAAAGGTTCATGATCATTATTAGATTATTTTAATAAGCATAATACATTATTTTGTTACTTTTTTAAAGCTTAAAAACGTCATAGTCGTTTTCGCTAGCGATTTAATTTATGTGAACTCCATGATGAAAATAAAATGTTCCGTATTCTCGACTAAAAACTACCGCTATTCGCATTTATATATTTTGAAAAAAAAAAATATAATTATCATAGTTAATATTGAAACTTTTTTTATGTGTTTATTTAATTAAAAATTGAATTTAATTATTTTGTCCATATATAACTTTAGTAGGCAGGTACTTTATATAATAAAAGAATTTTTACAATAGGTATTATAAAAAAAATATCATAAACCCGAAATTATATTAAAATAAAAATTAAAACTTGACTGCTAATTTATGTATATAGCCTACGTCACTACCGCCACTAACATAACAATAATTCAGATGATTGCAATGAAACCTCACATCTCAAAATCGGTCCAACGGTTTATACTGCAGGGCGTGTCAAAGAAATATTATACATACATACATAAACTCGAAAAACATAACCCTCTTTTTTCCGTAATCGGGGAAAAATTTGGGAAATTTTTCAATATCCGGTAACATTACACGCACACAGAATCACCGTGTACGTACAGTGCAGCGGCGAAATGACAGCACACATAGCTTTATTGAAAATGACGATAAATCATTCGGTTTAGTTCGGAAACGCTCCATCTGTCTTTTATTTTGTAATCTAAGATTAAACCAATAATAGCTATTATAATTTTTCCTCTTTATGCGTAAAGGAAACAATAAATTATTTTTTTAATATAAGTAAGTAAAATATAATATGTATTGTTCCATCCTCATCAGATAACGTCGAATACATTGACTTGATTATAATAACTGTTTTGCACATCTTTTAAATATTATCATTTTTTGTTGTCGAATTTAACCAGTATAATCTCTAGTTCAATTTAGACGTAATACTGAAAATGCTTCATAAAAATCGAGATTATCTAGCAGATTACTTTACGCCATAATAATATGTTTGTAGGAATTTTGGCATTTTGGCAACGGGTAGAACGAGAACTGGTTTCTCGGACGAGTGCAACTTTTTATAAAAGCACTTACATTAACCGCATCGCCTCATCCATTTCGAGCTGGCTGTCTACAAAATAAAAGTGAAACATGTCATGACGTTATGTACGGTAATGTGGATCGAATTATTTCTTTAAATTTTAACTTTATTTTTATCATTCCCACCATAATATCGAAAGTTATATGCTTGTTTTATTTTTTTTGGTCTTATCATTCTGGAATACAATACGTAATAGTTTTTATATAAAAGGTTACAAAATTTAAGTATCTTATATTCAGCTCTATTTATTTATTTCAAGTTGCAATCTACGCATACAATTAATATTCAATTTAATATTTTTTTATAAAAAGCTTAACGCTTCATAATTAGAACAAATAAATGGTGGTTGGAAAATTCTATGTAAGTTAACGGTAATGCCGTGAAACTGAAAGCTCTCTCGGATATTAATAATTAGTCGTACGTCGTTTTTTAATTCACTTAAAATTCATTAAAAATCCTTTTTAACCTTCTTTTTAATAGGACTGTGAAAATAGATACAAGTATGGATTGATATTTTAGAAATAAACCTTTTTCATCATATAATTCTTTTAGTATCACAAAGTTGAAATGACGTTGCACGGTGCACCAGTGTATTATTTTTATCGTTGCAGATTTGGAATCCACTATTTGCGGAAAAGATTAATATCGGAATTCCATTTAACACTGTATTTTTATGGATTCACATGAAAATTATTATTTCTGGTAAACATTATCTAAACAAATTAATCGATGCCAGAAAATTTAAACAATCTTTCTTTAGTTAATTTGTTACAAAATACATAATTAAACATTCTAAAATGTTGGTTTCAATTCTTAGGGAGAAAATTTTCATTGGGGGTCCGTAGAAGTTTAAGTCACGATATTATGTGACTTTAATAACAACGCAGGGAAGCTTTGGAAAATATAGCTTTTAAAATATGTTTATGCTTGCTATACACAATAATAAAAGAGAATAAAAGATTATAATTATTCTATTATTTTAGGTACCGAACTTACCTGCTTAACTAGCTTGATAGAAACACATAAGTATCTACTTATTCTTAATTTAGTTATGATATGGTTGATAGATCTTCATTCAATAATAATACCTATTGAAAAATAAATGGAATAAAGTTTAACACTGGCTGTTAAAAATTGAAAGACAGAGCTAAGTATCGGCTGAGACAATACATCGGGGCGCGTTTAGGGAAGTGCGTGACCAGCCTTATAACTTGCGGTTTGAGATAGGGATGTACGCAACTATCTATCGATATGTGATAATACTAAATTCTACCTCTATAAAAGTAATGCACAATCTGTTTGAGATGCAGCAAGAAACGCTGAAATAAATAATGTCTTAATCTCTGCAGACGAAATACAAATAAACTCCTTATTTGCTGTTTTCCTATCTTATCTATTAGTTTTATAAATACTTTGGATAAAACTTGTATGGAGAATATATACAACAATGCTATAAATAATTATTTTATTTTCGCAAACGTAAAAGAGTAATATAAAACTGATATAAGCTTAAAATATTTTAATGTCGTGGTCGTCGTAGTATGCATTCTATCCTTGAATATTTGTAATTTATGTTCTTTGTCTCCATACTTAATTTTTAATAATATTAAAATTAAGCATAATGATTTCTTTTTTCTACTATAACCTTTAATCTGCACATCTGCTGTGATAATTGGCATTTCAATTAATGTGCTTTGGATGATTCATTGAATTAATCATAAAATCTATAATTTCATTCTGTCTCTATTAGAACTCATAACATAAAGTATTCTCTGTTTTGGCCGACGAATCTCTATTTCTTATATTATTATTTACTTAGACATGGAGTGTATCGACAAAGGGTCTCATCACTTTTGCGGTAAGCTTGACGCGTCTGTCGAACTATAAAAGTGCATTGTACACCTCTTGGAAGAACGTACGTCATGCAACTCCATTTACATACACATAAAGCTAGCTATACTTAGTCGTTTGTTATGAGACGTGTCTGGGCTGGCAATATCCACATATGCTGATGTTTGTTCTGTTGTACACAAGAATATTATAAAATACACGTGTTTCTACATTGTACTCAACACATTTTGTACATATAAACATTTGAGATAAATAATAATGGCTCACTACATGAATGGAATGTAATTATAAGCTTACAGAGAATTGGAAACAATAAGGACCGAACATTTGTTGTCGGTGCGCGCTTCTCATTTGTTTAAAAAAAATGTACACATTTTAAATGCCGGTCTCGACCTCTGACGCTTCTACGAAATAAAACAAAGGAATACTCGCTGTTTTAGTGTTTCTATTGCTAGTTATATACCGGAGATTTAAACTAATGTTAGAGTTCGTGTATCGATAAAATCACAATGCCATTCCGCGCACATTACATAAAACATACATGAGATAAAAATAGAGAATCTAAATGTTGCGTTACGACTTACCTAAGTGACATACTCATTGTTTGGAATGGAATATTACTGAAGCTTATTAAAATTACATATATAGTTCAAAAAAATTTTTAAGGTAGGTAGGTACATACGTGTATTATTATTCTGCAAAGCTATCGTTTAATTGCCGTATGTTCATTTAATCATTCATCGAATCATGCATGCCACATAATATTATGAACATACCTTTTGATTGTATCTAAATTTTCTTATTAAATTTATATGTTTTTATTGTACATCTAATATCTTACTAAATACTCGTCTGAAAAATATATTCCTAGAGGTTTTCATTGATTTTAAATTCTATGTATAAAGTAAAATATCTCTATACATTAAACAACACCCAGATTTGGCAAATCATTTTATGGTGGTTTACGTTTCGCTTTATTCAGACAGAAAGCCAAACCACGTACAGATATAATCAAAGAGATCCGCTTGCAAATACGTGATCGCATTTCACAATAGCTTAAACATTTTATTTATTGCAGCAATTGTTGGGTATAGCTAGATTGTTTACCGGTAATGTATCAAAAATCGTTAAAATACACATAAGATAAAAAATATCTATGTATATAAAACTCAAAGGTGACTGATATAGTGATCTACCAACGCACAGCCCAAACCACTGGACGTATCGGGCTGAAATTTGGCATGCAGGTAGATGTCATAACGTAGGCGTCCCCTAAGAAAGGATTTTAGAAAATTCATCGCCTAAAGGGGTAAAATGGGGGATGAAAACTTATACCATGAAAATTTAACTTTTCCACGCAAGCGAAGCTGCGGGCAGCTAGTAGGTATATAAATATAATAGCTTAATAAAATTATTCCAACGCACACCTCAGTTATTCAATATAAAACATTTCTAAGAAACTTTTTATCATTTAATTAAGCCGTATGACTCGTATGAGTAATTTTATTTTAAATCTTCAATCTGCAATTATGCAACATTGTTGCCATTTGAGATAATTAGAAAACCATGCATTTTGGCAGAAAATAATGAAGACTTATGTAAGTAATAAGTATACCATATTAAATTTAATTAAAATGAAAAAGATGTCGTGTATTTAAATTCTAAGCAAATGTGAGTAAATATGGAACCTTCGCTATTTACCTAAAACCACTTAGCTAAACGAATAAGCCCTTTTGAAAAGGCGAGAACTTCAATCCCATTAAAAAACGTTCATATAAGGCGAACCGAAATTTTTCTCTTGTCACCATATAAAAAATAAGGTTTTTGTACGACCCTCTACTTCATCCTACTCGCTTATAAACAAAACAAACTAGTGTTGTGCATTTTGAAAAATAAAAGTCGATAGATTTGCTTTTTGTCCTTATTTTGTTATGAATTTAAAATGGAATTATCGACAGTAATATCTAACTTAGATAACATTTAACGGCAGAGCCCGCTTATCCAAATCTAATAAATTATATACTAAAATATTTCTCGAGAATCTCTCTATCTATAAAAAAAGCATTAAAATCCTTTGCTTATTTTTAAAGATTTTACAATACATAGAGACGGACAGACAACGACAGCGACTTTGTTTTAATACTTTTTAGTGATAGTAGTAGTAAAAAGACTAATTCAGAAGAAGTCTTCGCCCAAAACAATTATTCGATTATACATAAAATGATACCACTATCCACATACGACTATCTATTGACGTCTGACATCGATAGTAATGTTCCCATCACTGCAGTCACAAGTGCAAGCCGAGTCGGTCGGATTGGGTTAGGTCAGGTGTCACACTTCACCGCACATGTGTACCGCACAGACCTCGAATGTAAACCATACACTTAAAATATTACATACATGTGTCGGAATGATCTATATGGAAGTTTGTATGTTTTGTTAAGTATTTCTTGAAAATCTTCGAAATAATAAATGGTTAATAATAGCGTCAGGTTAGTAGGTAGTAGACAGGTGAATAAATAAGCACATATTAATAAAACGAAATGATTGTCTTACATGAAAATATGAATCACGTATATGGATTTTTTTCATTGTACTCCGTCATTGTTTCTTCGTTCTTCCTAAAATATGTCTGCGTACAAACTCTTTCAGATGATATGGAGTCTAATACTTAACAATAATCATCTTACCTAGATTACACAAAACATACCGAGTATACTAAAGAAACTTAAGAGAAAAAAAATGTATCAATAAACTAATGACCGATCATTTAACGAGCCCATTATCGTACCTAGATAGGAACCATTTTGGCCGCCAGAAATTTTATCTCCACTCTTTACATGAAGTAATTAATTACAAATCTATGCATTCAGAAATCTTATTTTTCAAAATTACAAACCTATTAAAATTGATAGTTGTCACTCCCACTAGACCCCTTAGTTAATTTATCTTTTCTTATCAATTTAGACTAAAAAGTGGGAAAACCCCACGATCAGAAAATGTCATATAAGTAAAGTAAAAAAATATTTGAAAGGAGAACAAAAAATAGCAATGAAAAAGCTAGCAGGTAGCGTGCATAAATCTCGCCGAAGCCATACACTACAGTAGTTAGGGTTCGCATTTTTTGTACAATCGTGCCATCTGCAAATCTACGCTCGCCACCGGAGGGATGCACGCTTCAATTGCTCTCTCATTAACTCAATTTTCTTCAAAGTTCGTCGCACTTTACACAAACAATCTTTTATCATCTCGTTATCGTCGCTTGCACTGCGTGTGTGTAAAGTGTAATCTGTCAACGGCGTGTCATGCACAAAATTATGGATTGCTTACAAATACTTCGTACCAGAGCATATGTCGACAGAATTATATCTAATGTTGAACCATGAAGAAAGTTAGTCATCTTTCCCCTTTGATATTTCCCTAATCAATTACGTGCCTATCAATTAGCGGCGAGACGTCATTTCAGAAGCCCTACCTAGGCGTGAACATGCATATGAAAACCCGGGAGGTAAAAATGCACCAATTTAGGTGGACCGCCATAATTTTAACGTTCTAACTAAAATCAAGCACTGAAGTCGCATGAAATGGCTCATCGTAAACTGGCTGGTACCACATGGTGTATCGCGGGGGTGAAGGGAGGAAGAGCCGTGGGAACGTCGCAGGAACACATATGGAGCGCAGCTTTATCTTACACCATATTACGCGACGTTTAATAATAATAACTTCAGTTAATCTACACCGGCCTCATAATGACCGGATCGCATAATTGAATTATGTTTTAGCGGTAAGTTATATTTACAGTATGGCACACATGGAGTGTCGTGTTAAATTACTGAAAATGAACGCAAGTTAGCTTTAAAGAAAAACAAAACTGACTCTAATTCATCACTCTGGTAGATTCATATTTTTATACAATTCGAGTAAAATTTATTACGTACTGGTCATTAATATTTGTCAAACGTCTGAAAATTCAAAGAAAAATGTAATAACAATGCCAAAATTTGTCATAATTTCCTTGTAAAATACATAGGTGACTGCAGGCTGTGGGTGACTGTTGTGAGTTGTGACAGCAATAGTACATATTTACAAGGTGGTAGAAGCGTTTTGAGTGATCGCCTGGCCTTTGTCCAAAACGTTCGATTTTATTACTTCACTTTCACACGTCTGCTGAGGTACGACTTGACGTATGTGACAAAAATAGCAAATCGGTGTAATAACCGCCCTAAACGTTAAACTCAATGCCGTTGAAGTTTCGAGACAAAACTAGATTTTCATTTTATTTTAAACAAGTTGAAGTGAAAATTCTTCAGCCGTGTTGAACGCTTTACATGGTGGGGAAAATTTTATAGATGCGAGTGTCCGACATATTATGTCAATGAAATCTATATACATTTAATAAATCTGCAGAAGGGTCAATTCTGTACATTGAAAATATTGAAAAAATAAATAGCAGGGGGTGTTACTGGATCGATACCAAACCCAAATATGTGATTAAATTTATTATAGGCCTAGCTGTATTTGGGTCCAATAGATATTTATAAGATGTCATTGTCAGAGTTACTCAAAATGGAGAAATAAACCATCCACGCGAAGACCGACATCCGCGCGGACGGAGCCGCGGACGGAAGCTAGTGTTAAATATTATAGGTGATTTTAGTGCTAAAATTTTAAGTAAACCTATCACTAACTACACTTCTAACAGACTACTATATGACTATATGTTTTCTAATTTTATAGTAAGTACCTAGGAACAGAATTAAACACAAATATTACACTGAATTCGAGTAACGTGTTCTGTCATCTGTGGCTGATCTAAGCTGATATGTCTCAGACATTTATATCTTAATTAAAGAGGTTAGGTATATCGTCTAAATTCATCGGTCTTAGAGCAACAATAATCGCGTACATTCAATTCCTTGAATGCTCATGAATCCCACGTCACTGGTACTAAAATAAAAATCATAAAATTCTGCTTCGTAATCACACCGCGCGTGTAAACATATTATCTAGTTCAACGTCCTCAACCTACGCCAATGCAAACAATCTGCCAATAATGATCAATTAATTATCCATTACAACGCCGGCCTAATGTATTGGAAACAACTCGAAGTGATTGCTGATTCCCTTGATGTGATCGAGTAATAATTATTATTTCCAATTAAACCTAGTTTTTTATCATACTAGTCTAGAGTCCATATTGTTACGGTTATATGAATTATTATTATTGTAACCTGTATGGTTTTCCTTAAGAACGTTAAAATGTACTCTAACTGTGTTAGTAATTAGGTACATTCATTAATCACTTATATTATGTAGTTCTTATGAATTTGTTGAATGTTTTGCAATACAAATATAGCCCTTATTACTATCTATTACTTATAATAGCTACACAACCGAACTAAATCAACACAATTATAATATGATGCCGTATTGTACAAAGAAACAAAGCCTTAGCGACCGAAATATTTTTAGGAAACGTAGCTAAGATGTACATCAACGTCACAAAGAATTTAGGAAGTTGATCCAAACTGCCATTAAATCCGCAGATGACTATTCAAATATGAGCAAACAGTTGTGAAATGATAATCTGCGATGCGGAAGGTTTTGACTGTTGGCGTGGTGCCCGTGCTGTGTGGCATTAGGCCAGCCAGGGTCAGGAGCGGCCGATGCACTCGACACATTGATCACACGCCAATTATACACAACTTAGTGTTGGTAACGGCGAAGAAACAATAGGCCTAATCATTGCGCCCGTCGGAGTCAATGGACGTCAATCCGTGATGCCATTTCTCATTCGATCAATGGGACACTTTTAATTGTTTCGCGGAAGTGAGCGATCTCGAAGAATAAGCGTGGAAAATTGGTAATTAAAAATAATTAACATTGGATATTACTTGTTAACGTAGTTGTAGAACTTAATCTGTGCTTGTAATAAGATAATGAATAATACTGTATTGATAAGATTGTTATGTAGCCAAGTAAACTCTATTATTGTTCTATTTATTATGTACATGTTGTCAGAATACACACAATATCTATTATATTCTATATTTCAATGTGATTGGAATAATTTTACTACGATAATTATAGTCCTAACTCCTAAGGATAAGATCACTCCAGGAACAATTTTAACAACTTCACACATTTATGTAAATTCACATCTCTAGCCTATATCAACAAAGCAAGTGCTTGTAATTTTAAAAACTTAATTATCTGAAGCTAAGGCTTCGGATAAGATAAGCGAGTACTTATCTAACCCCAAGGGACTGTTAAGAAATGCATACAAAAAACCACACAAAAACGTTTTGTGTTCACAACGCAGCAGGTATTCTCTACTTTTAAAAGGTTGCTCTTAAATAGCAAAACATAATTTTACTCTTATAATAATATTAAGAAAAGCGTAGATTTTAAGCATTAGGTATCATATAAGTTGTCGTTGTTGAAATTTATTGCGCATTTACATTTTTATATTTCCTTTAACTGTGTATACAGTCTTGGGTCTAGAATAATAAAACTTTAAGGTTAAACAAGGTAACGTTCCTAAATGTTACTTTATGGATTACGGTACGAATAAGTTTCCTAGTAGGTACATATCAACATAAATTTGAATGTCTGCAATTTTTCAAGTTATAAATTATATTATTTTATTATTTACATTTACAGATATACAATTAATGCCTTATTACTGTCGGGATTATGGACGCGGCCAAAAAATATATCAATAGTAAAAGTTGAACCCTCAGTCGCATAAACCTTGCCAAATGTGTAAGACAAACTATTTAATAAGTATTTCTTCCCGCTAGGAAAGTTCTAGAAACATATTGGAAGCAGACATTTTTTCATATAAACAAGAGACGAAGTAACCTTTCGGGCAATGGTTTGCTAACATTAGTGTCCAAACAGATGTGCGAGATGTTTGTTTAGGCGAACTCGTTAAAGTCAGGATATGCTGTGAACCCTCAAGGTTGCTGAGGTTGTTTAAAATTAGTGAAACATGAAATAATGGCTTTTTTATTGGCAAATTAGCAAAAAATATATGTGTACTTAAGTCACGTGTTGACTAAATTAAATGATTGCGGATCACGGATTGATTTGAAATGTAAGGCCTTCAGGAAATAATGGGCCTTTATATTATTATATTTTTTAATTCATCTGTCCTATATAATATAATGAATGACTTGTTAATATTTGCACAATAATATTACTCCGAGTTCTAATGATTGTATCATGTTTTTTTTTTTTTTTTGTTTTTGTTTATTACTTGACCGAATGATTACAAACACGGCCCTCCCTCGTGAAATTAGCTTTGGCCCTTTCGAATGAATTACGTAAACTATTTCCATTAGCAGTTTGCGTTGAAAATAGTTAAGCTAATTACTGACACGTTAACTAGATCACGAGACGTAAAGCACGAGACTCGACTACTGTGACTCTACAATTATATACAATGTTGCAGTCGCTTCCGCATCAACAACAACATCTTATAAAAATGTTAAGTAGATATAGTAACTATTCATCTGTGGTTATATGTAGACATGTATGTATATTGTACAATGTAGATTATAAAAAAAAATATTTAGTTCTACTTAGCATGAAAGACAAATATAAAAAAAATATTATAATAGACAAAACACTCAATGGCAATGTTATTTTGCTTGTAAATAGAATATTTTTTATATGAAACATGCTTTATACCCTAATAGACTTAAAGAAAAAATGAATTCGCCGTGTGATAAAAACGATTCATGTCTATTAACTACGCGGAGGCTGTAATATTATAAAATTTTATTTTTATGGACGTTGTGATTTTTTGTGAGCGTAATTGCTCTTTGAATAGACAATAATCGTTTAAATTAATGTACATTGTATCGATCTTCATTAAGAGTTGTGCGTGTGGGCTGCAAATTAAATAAAAAATAGATGAGTTCATACAAATAGTGTTGTAAATTTGTTTTTTATTTTAATGCGGAAATAGTTAATTTTGCCAAGTATTGTTTGTACTTTAAGGAGGGTATTAGGGTAAGATATTATGCAAAAGTTATCACTATAAATACGTTTAATGATAAAAATATACTAGACTACTTTAACATTTTATAAACATACATTTTTGTTATTATATTTTTATTATCTCTCGTAAACAATGATTAAAATTATAAAATGTCAAATGATTAGTCAGCCACGATAGTAATTTGCTTTCGTTTACATCTATCTATCAGGATGAATCAAAACAAAACAATGTTTACACTTATTTTATAAATATAGGTAGGTATCATGTAGAATGCGACTACGAGTTAAAATTTAGAATACAACGCTACTAAACATTTGTTATACCTGTCGCTTTTGTATCTTTTGGCTTTTCTTGAACACGTCTCCGGTCTCACCTTGAAAATTAGTTTTTTATATCCCACATGGAAATTAGTCGAACATAGGGCGCAGTTTGCGTTGTCATGTGCGTTTATTTTACGCGGTGGCCCGCAGTGCTGGCTATGTTCCAGACAACTAAAATAGCTTCTCTGACGATGTCATTGTACTAAAAGGAAGCCCTACTGCACGCTACGTATCATTCTCCCTTTGTATGATCAGATGAGGTCTTTTTCATCGACACTCGCTGAAATTTTAGCTTTGCTTATGTGGTGTCAATTAGGGTAATTACACAGCCGAACTGTAGTATAGAATATTTTGTATGTTTCTTACGTTCCTAGAAAAATATGACCTCTTTTATCATTAAACTAAATTTTCAGCATAAATCGGAATTGGTGTTCACGGCTTCATAATATTTTTTTATTTTATTGAAGCTCTGGGTTTTCTAAGTTAAATTGATAAAGATGATAAAGCTCTACCCATTTTACTCGTGCCGTCATGGTCAGGTAAACAACCACGTCAATCGGGACCACGAATTATGGTCCAAAGCCTGTTATCCACAATAGGACAGGCTCACGTTTACTCCGGAGCGTAAAAGCACGTACCAAAACATGAACGTGTATAAACTTTTAATCTGCATTTCATCCAAGTTTCGGGTAATATGCAAATAACAACAAAAGCTTGTGGTATCTCAGGACGCGGAACAAACATACCTTTATCTAACCCACAACACAAAAGTAGGAAAGATGGCTCTACAAGGCTACAAAAAGTGGGACGATTCGTCCGTCCAACCCTTTTATTTGTTTCGACGTCTTCTTTTTACTTTTATACTAAAAATATCGCATTCACGAACCCATTTCGAAAGGAAACGTGATTCCGTTCAAGGTCAAGTAAATTAGTATTCGTATAGTGTGTTCGTTTGACCGGACGCAAAAACTCGTTAATATGCTGCTTGTAGATTTTTTTTTATCTAACAATGATTAGAATTGCCTACGGCGGAGCCCCGTCTCCTTTTAACGTTTCGCGAGTTATGCAATTTAATCAACTAAGAGGGTATGAACCAGTACACAATTGGGTTTGTTTTCCGTGAGAAAACACATTGTTCGACGGTTGTAAATTACTTGTAGAGGTATGGGCGTGTTAAAGATTAAAGTGCGCATACATTTTAATGTAGGTATACGCTCTTAGCATGACACGATATCTATTGATTCTTACTAAAAATAGTAGATAATCTTTTATTTTTCGCAAGAGTTAAATATCTATTTAGAATACCCTAAGCATATTTAATCTATAATAAAAATTAAAATATTTAAAAAATATCTACTATTTTTCTGTGCTAGTGGAAATGTTTTTATTACGTTATATTTCCTATTAGGTATTATGAAAAGTCGTATCACTTACTATTATAAAATTGAATCAACGTCTTATATCGTAATATTAATAACTTATAGAGTTATAGGACGTTTATGTTAATAACACAATTTCAAACGTGTCATCTATAGGTACCATCCAACTTTCCTACCTTTATTAAATTCTGAATATCGCAATAAAGTGGCTCGAAATGGCGACACCGCCTAACGAGTTCAGAGACAAGTTCAATAAACGCAAGTGAAAAAGTTTTATGCCTAAACTTTGAACCTTGTTATTGCCGTCCATTGATATTAAAGAAGGTCTCTTGTTTACTTATTAAATATTTATATGAGATAGAACTATCCTACATTTAGTAACTTAATCATAAAGTATACGATACGTAAGTAGAAATACAAAGGAAAATAACAAGATAATCGCATGAGCATTGCAATAAAAAGCGAACAAATAACGTGTGATTCAACTGCTCATATTATTTTATACATGCAAAGCCTCAGGGAAGATAAAGGGTATGCTCTCTTCAAATTAATCAGGCTTCGCAAAAAATGCCGAGCTATAGAATTGCGGGAAATGTGACTCACGCTAGCTTGGTGAGAAACCTTTACGAGACAAATGAATCAGTTTTCTCAATCACTATTTACTTAAATCAAGCTGATACTTATTATCCTGGGTATTATCATTTTTTTGTGAGCAATGTCTTATTTGTGGCCAAAACAGAAACCAAATCGTAAACTTCGCATTTAAGTTAACGATACTTCTAATGGAAATAATAGCATTGCAATTTGCATAAAATTAACATAAGATCGCATCTCTCTTAAGGGCCCTTAGTAGGTGAACACGGCAAAATGGACTGTTTTCTATGAGCTATATTTGAAAATACTGAAGTTTTTTCGCACTGGAATTTCTAATATGTATTACAGAACCTATGTGTGATGGGATGACTGTTTCCAAAACACGATTGGAAAAATTTTGCTCGATAAAAAAAAATCCTGAAGTTATCTCTAAAATATCATATAAATGCTCATTACAACCGTATTTTACGATAATAATTCGTATAAAATCACAAATACATAGGTATTTACCTTGTCAATTTCGTGACTGTTTTAGATTTTGAAAATACTAAATATTTTCATTCACTTTTTGATAAAAATGTGAATGGCGCTTACGATTTTTAGTTTCGAGCACGTTGATTCCATACTAAACGCGGACCCCCTCACCGCTTACCTCAGGCCCGAATAGCTGAATTTTTGCTGACCGCCTAACCCCCCTTAATAAAATATTTTGTTACGAAACTTTATAATTGAATGCAATTTATAATGATTGTTTGTCAAGGAAACACGCATATTTAAAACATGATAATCTTGGTGACTTTGTAATCCTATATACAGGTTGTTATTTTTTTTTTGTTCTATTAGGTATTTATGTAAGTACCATATTCTCAATTCTAATAATAATCATCATAAACAGTTTTGTTTACATCGATATCATACACTAAAGTAGTGTTTTTATTTGCCTATTAGAAAAAGATGCGAATTTTATAGAAGCCGGCATCTTGGTCATAACCTCAAAGCCCCAACCAGGAAGACAGAAGGGGACCGCGCAGCCGCTCAATGTTGTCACGCATGCGTGTCATCGTTTTACCAGACAAGAAACCATTAGCAGTTCACAAAGCAAGAGAACCCTCGACCGCTCGCACCAAGTCATCGAGAGATTAATGTTACGCGATATTTTCATTTTTTTATAACGAAGTACAACAAAACACTAGTGAAAACGAGCATGTGATTTGATACCAAGTGATACTTAATAAACTGAGTAGTGTTCTCCATATTTCAACATGTACAAAACGGTGCGTCATGGCGAAAATAGTCTCCAATATACCATTCTTCCGCAAACCGAGGAAGTTTTAAACAACAGTGGACTTAAGGGAAAAGGTCGTGATTACAGCCCCTCAATTCATGTGCGTCGCTCTAGGAGGAGATCGACTTTAAAATATGTTTTAATGGTGATTTTTGGAACAATCATCGCTCTGGCTCTCGCTTCCGTTCCTCTTTATGTTATGAATGGTGCGTTGTTCGCTCGAAGATTGCAGTTCGATCACCATGACACCACCACTGCGCCTCTTTCACCGGGAGGCAGAGAGATTATTCGATCTCGGAAAAAGGAACTAAAAATGTCACCAGAAATAATCACTGTTAAACCTAAAGAAGAAATTAGTACTACAATAATTCCCACTACAACTACATCGACAACATCTACTACCCAACTTCCTAGCACCGTAACAAGTGAAAAGGTAACGACACCGCCTTGGACTATGCCTGCTTTAAGATCTTGGAAGTCGTCAGCGTCGTCGACCGCACTCCCGCAACTACCGACAGAAGATATAGAACGAATCCCATTAATCGGTACACCTTCTGGCAGTGTGCGCCTTTTGGATCATTACATGTCTATGAGACCATGGGATAAAGACATAATTATAAAACCCACAGTCACATCAGAACCCATAACGATACAAAACGTTTTCAACTACTTTTCTCGTGGCTTTAATCCTACGGAGAAAACAATTACAGACCGTGCAAAAGTATTCGATGACGTATTGATTACGACCAAAGCTACACCAATACAGACATCAACCACAAGTGACATAACCAGCACAAGTGAACGATCTAAATTTAAAGACTTGAAAGATACGTTACTATCCGTAGACGACGACGAAGAATTTAAAGAATCATTAGAGGTGGACGAGGTATTTTCACTACCACCATTAAAGCCAGATTCTGCTGTGCCAAGTTCGGATTCCGATGAAGTAACGGTGTCGAAGGCGACTGATAACGGATGGTACGGAGCGAGGTGGCCTTTTGTCGATTCCTCAACTTACTTCCAATGGCCAGTCAATGTAAGTGTCGAACGTTCGTGTAATACGTTTATATAACGTAAAATTTATATTTGCGTGAGCTCATATTGCATGATTAGTGAAACGTAATCCCTAGTAATAAATACGTAATATAAAAACGTAAAAATTATAATTCTAAGCTGTTATTTAATATTACGCAGTTGTTTTAAGTAACAGCACCAACGGCAATACATCATCTGTTTTAATTATAGTTTTGTTGTATGTGAACATTTACAGTGTGGGCATGTTGTAGAAACGCTTCAATTGCAAAAAGATAAGTGTCCGAGTCACTTTCCTAGCGTTAAGTGCAAAGCTGTCGTGACTTATGATTAATTCAATGGAATATTTTTAACTACATGTATGAGCCTACGACTCCGTCGATAAATGTCGAATAATAAGTATCCTCCTTATAAGTAGAATGAAAGCTTACTTAATGCAAGTGGAAAAAAAAAACTTAATTATAATATGGATAGATTAAAGATATTAAACGGCTAACTAACAAAATGCTCCAACAATCTCTTCGAATGATAATATTATAGATAATATCATGATATAGATTCAATTATTATTGAGTTATTGACTAGCATAATTAATTAAACCTAGCTAGTTACCTACCTACTCTTTTTTTATAAATATTCTGGATAACGTACAATACTGAAAAAAAAAATTATTTGCTCTACATTTTTAGGGCTAAATTTAATATTATTTATTATTGTGCGTGTTTTTAGTATAATCGTCAAACAAACTTGTATTTAAATTATAGGTACTTGGCCCTTTATACATTATTAACCAAAAAAGAGCATGTATTATATTATCTCACAATCAAAATACTTAAATTGAAAAAAGAAACAGTCGCCCGCGCGCGCCGTCTCACGTCTGCGTCACTTAGGTTTTAGAACGTCAACGTGTCTACTGACCGCATAGTCGTTACATTCATAAAATTAGTTACAATAATTAGTAAATTACTATTACTCGATGATATTCCCACTTAAATCGCAACAAATACGGATCGGACTGAGATATTGTTTGATTTTATTTATGACGAACCAAGAAATTGACACGTTCGATCAACATAAAACTTATAAAAATGTTTTTATCTACTTCCTTTTACAGTGTTTTCATTATTTTTCATTCTGCAGGGACCTGGGGACAGTTTATTACTACCGCTGCTGACTGCCGCCTTGTCATCTATGACCTTCGTTTTACTACTTGCTCTAGCAATAAAGTTACGAAAAAGAAGCAGCCATTCTTCGGCTCAGCTTGGGGTATGTGCTTTAGAATAATTTGCATTAAGGTCAATATTGTTACACAAAATTTTAATTTGTGATCGGACGTTAAATTGATGTCAACGTAACATTTGAACCACGCCGAATGTTAAAATATATAATTTTAATGTTATGATTAGGGGGACAACGTTGCTCGCGTCCGTAGGACTTACCATCTTTTCCTCTAAAGACCCACCCTACACGTGTCCCCTGGGTGGTGCCAAATGAGCAACTAACGCCGAGTCGTAGGCGGCGGTCAACTAACCTACATGAGCCTAACAGCTTGCTATATTGGAGGTAGGAAATGACCTTCACACCCGTAAACTTGTGTTCATGTTTCGCAAGAACGGGGACCTTGGCTTGATTGCCTGGGTCACGAGGATGACAACCTCTTATAAAAAAATACCCCAATCCTAAGGTGTGACCGTGCTGAAAGGATGAATGGCTGTGGGTTAACAGTCGCTAGCGCAAACCTCGATGGACCTGGCTCACATCGTTGTAGAGTGCCTTCTCACAGGAATGGGCGTTACCCTGTGAGCGACCTATTTTATCGACCCTTCTCGTGGGAACAAAAACGAGTACCATTCCAGAAACCCAAACACAACCACAACAGAAAATACTTAAGCAACAAGCACTTCACCCTTGCTATTTTAGCAGACAACGCTCCTCATCCCTTACTGAAGTAAATAGGGGACTGACGAGAGAGAAAACCTCAACTATAACAGTTGAAACTCAACCACAACCAAGTATAACTGATGACATTACTTTACGTGAATCTGTCTCGGAATACCCTGCTCCGCCACCTTGGCAACGTGTACCATTGTCTCGTAGCAATAAGAAAAGAAAAATGAGTGAGTCACCTCCACAGAAAGCCACAACTGCGACCGAGAACCGGTATGGTAACCTACCACTCGATCCTAAAGAAGACATTATTGCTACAAAAACTCTTAAGCCTAGCAAACCACCTCCAATAGTTTTAAGTGGTATAGAAGACGTTAATGAATTAACTAAACTTATAGAGACAGTTAGCCATAAAGAAGAATATAAACTGAAACTTATAAGCAAAAATATTCTTCATGTTCTTATTAAAACTTCAGAAGATTACAAGAAAATTATTAAACTTCTTAGAGATAATGGCCTCATAGGACACACTTTTACCCCTAAAGAGGCAAAATGCTATCGATTTGTCATTAAGAACTTGCATCACCTTACTCCCCTCGAAGCTATTGTTGAGGCTGTTGAGGGAACTAATAACAAGGTAAGAGGTGAAATAATTAATGCGCGATATGGCCCTGACAAGAAACCGACAACAACCTTTTTCGTCAATATTGAACCAGGGGCTAACAACCCTCTGGTAAAAAACATTAAATATATTGCCCAACAAAAAGTCAAAATCGAAGATCACCGAAAATCAAAGTTTATTGTTCAATGTCAACGCTGCCAACAATACGGTCATTCAAAAAATAACTGCATGAGACCGTTTAGATGTGTGAAATGTGGTGAAGGCCATAAAACTTCAGAATGCAAAAAGAAAGATAGGACTACTCCAGCTAAGTGCGCCTTATGCTCCTGTGATCACCCCGCAAACTACAAAGGCTGCCAAATATATAAAGAAACAGTAGCCCGCAGGAACAAAATCCCTACCCTTAAGTCAAAATTTCCCTCCCAAGAAAAACCAAAAGAAAAGATAAACCTAGCTGGTATACCCACTGTCCAAAACCTGGAATCTGAGAAATCTAGTACTAACCCAAATAACACATACGCTGATGTCGTTAAAGGAAGATCACACCCCCTACAAAATTCTTCAACAAACCAACAATCTAATTCTATATTAGAAGATATATTTATCAAGCAAAATGAGAAAATGGATCTCTTAATTCAACAAATAGGCTCGCTCGTAGGGCTTATAACCACCCTAATATCCAAACTTTCAAAATGACTTGTCTACGCATTGCCACGTGGAATATCAATGGACTTGCTCCTAATACTAAAGAACTTGAGATCATCATGAAAACCAACAAGCTCGATGTCTGTCTTATATCAGAATCGCACACTACGGCCAGATCGCGAATTTGCATTCGGGGATACTGTGTGTATTTTACTTCGCACCCCGATGGCGGAGCACATGCTGGAACTGCAATAGTAATTAGGGATAATATAAAGCATTGCCTACTCAGACCGTATGAAACCAACTATGTGCAAGCTACAACCATACAGATAAATGACCAAATTGGACCACTAAATCTCTCAGCCATATACTGTCCTCTCCGTCATATTGTTAAAGAGAATTTGTTTACTCAATTCTTCAAAGGATTGGGAAAACGCTTCATAGCTGGCGGTGACTGGAACGCGAAGCACTCGTACTGGGGATCGAGACTGATAACTCCCCGAGGCAGGGAATTGAAAAATAGTGTCGAAGCCAACCATTTGCTCACTATGTCGACTGGAGAACCTACATACTGGCCCACTGATATCAATAAAACACCCGATCTTCTGGACTTCTTTATAACAAAAGGTATATGTCAACAGAATACTCATATCGAGACAAGCCTAGATGGATCTTCTGATCACACACCAGTACTGTTGACTGTGGGTTCGACTGCCTTATTCCGAGATACCCAGAGCTCGTATTTAACCAATGTAAAAACAGACTGGAACTGCTTCCGAAAACATCTAGAGGACAATATTATTCTCAAGCTTCCACTTAAAACTGCTGAAGACGTAGAAAATGCATCTCTATACATAACAAATTTGATTCAAGTGGCAGCGTGGCTAAGCACTCCTATATTGAAAGAGTCACATGTCAATACTTTGATTCCACTTGAATTACGCGAAAGAATAAGTGAAAAGCGTCGCCTTCGTAGAGTTTGGCAGCTTTCCCGTAATAGCGAAGATAAGAAACTCCTAAACAAAGCTATTAAGGATCTTAAAAACCTCCTTCATGTAACTGCAAATGATTCTGTCAAACAAAGACTAGAAAAAATGTCACCTAACGCTCATGGAATACACTCCCTCTGGAAGGCCACGAAGAACTTACCTCAGCCCCAACAGTGTTCTCCTCCAATTAGGAACGGAAACACTTGGGCTCGAACAGACGCAGAAAAAGCTGAGACCTTCGCTAATTATCTCACTGAAGTGTTTAAGCCTAATGAAGCAGTAAACCCTGAAGACCCTGAAATAGATCGTGTTCTAAATCAAGATCTACAATTATCTTTACCAATAAAACCGACTTCTCCACGGGAACTACTGAAAGAAATCGCCGACTTGGACTCAAAGAAGGCTCCTGGCTTTGACATGATTACTCCGAAGGTAATCAAAGAGCTTCCTAGAAAGTGCATCGTCTTTTTGACATCTCTTTTTAATGCAATATTCAGAACATCTCATGTACCTACAATCTGGAAAATATCAGAAGTAGTTATGATACACAAACCCGGAAAGCCAGTCAACGATGCCTCATCTCATCGTCCGATTAGCCTAACTCCGATCTTAAGTAAATTATGGGAAAAGATTACTCTTACTCGGTTACGCCCATTTATAGACTCTGACCAAGTCATACCTGACCACCAGTTCGGTTTTCGAAGGAAACACTCGACCATAGAACAAGTACATAGAGTCTACCACACTGTGCGACACTGTCTAGAGAAAAAAGAATATTGCTCGGCTGTTTTCCTAGACATCCAACAAGCTTTCGATCGAGTCTGGCATAAAGGGTTACTATACAAAATAAAAAAAAGTATTCCGCATACTTTCTATCCTTTACTAGCCTCATACCTCAGTGAAAGAATGTTTAGAGTAAAATATGGAGATGCCAGATCTGCTCTACATAGCTGCTATGCCGGAGTACCCCAAGGATCGGTTCTTGGTCCTACATTATATAACATATTTACTAGCGATCTTCCCCAGCTGCCTAATGTAACGGTGGCAACATATGCTGATGATGCAGCATTCCTCGCCTGTAACACCAACCCAGAGGAGGCGACTAATTTACTACAAGTTCAACTCGATTACACAAATGAGTGGCTTAATAAGTGGCGTATTAAAGCTAGCGTCCCAAAATCTCATCACATAACGTTCACCTTGCGACGCGAGAACTGCTCAGCGCCCAAATTAGGTAACAACACCTTACCACAATCAACCTGTGTCAAATACCTGGGGTTCTATCTGGACAGAAGGATGACATGGAGGGAACACATAAAAAATAAGCGAAATGAAGTAAATTTTCGATTCAGAAACTTACTTTGGCTTCTCGGGAGGCAATCGACCCTATCCCTGAGCAATAAACTGAGAGTTTACTGCTCGGTGATTAAACCGATTTGGACTTACGGTATTCAGTTGTGGTCATCGGCCAGCAAATCCAATATAAACTGCCTTCAAAGAACACAGAACAATATTCTAAGAACGATATCAGCTGCTCCATGGTACGCCCGCAATTCAGAAATCCACGAATATCTGGAAATGCCCACAGTCACTGATGAAGCAAAACGCTATACAGCTAAATACAAAGATCGTTTGACATCACACCCAAACCCATTATCACACATACTTTTACAGCCTAAAAGTATACACAGATTGAAGAGAGCTGATGTGCTTCCTAATTAAGACGAACTAAGGCACTGGCCTTACCTTCGTCCAATCGTCCAAATAAACTCAACCGATCTGATTATAGTTGTTTGACTGATTGCAGATTTGTGACATCAAAAAAAAAAAAAAAAAAAATGTTATGATGTCCTTAAACTCATGAATGTTTATACATATTTTTGGGCAACAGTTAAGTGTGTCAATAATATACGTATTTATGCTCTAAAAACAACACACTCTTTAATTATTTAATAAAAATATGAATTAAGTAAAATCGTGAAGGTTAGTCTCTATCTTACATTGTTAAATTCAAGAATCTGTAAATACCAATACTAATGTTAGGTATTCCAGACCGTAATCTATGCGTAAGCAGCCAACCTTATCAGTCGAGCTGGATAAAGAAAAGGACCCACACATCAAGCGTACTAATGACACAATAATTAACTCGCTTCATTTGTTTCAGAAGTTAACCGCCGAATTACAGACAGATGACAACACTAATTTATTGCAAGCTGAAAATCCTGAAGAGACGGAGGAGTGAGCCGGCTGGAATTGCTTTTTATTTTATTTAAGTCCTATGCACATATTAAGGAACTGTAAGAGATAATCTCAAGCTTATAATTGTTACAATATTTATTCCAAATAGGTAAAGATCAATCATGAAAACTAGTATCTATTATAAAATTATTACTCATATCCATTTAACTGTTAATTAATATTGTCAATAATTACATGATTAGGTTTCGAGTATGCAAACGTGCGACCTTTCCTCAATTGTGCATAAGACGTGAAACACCTTGTAATAATTTTGCGGCTATGTTAAGGGTACTGACAACTGAGCTACGTCTTGCCGAACCGTATATTACCTTCTAGTGCCTATTGTTTGTATTTCAAATCAACGTGTTTTCAAAGTAAAGAAACTGTGCTCATAAATTTATTTAGACTGAAATATTAATGCCAAATTAACTATTATAACTGGCATTTATAAGCATTTAAAATTTCCCTATAAGTAACACGACTAAACAAGAATACTTCTATTATTTTCAATCTCCTCTCTCAAACTAACCAATACTTATATTAGAACTATTATAGCGTTCATGAGCTTTTAGACACTAACATTCTCAATGAGTCTTCGTTCATACATCCCTCATATCTCTTAAAGCTAATTAATATCTTGTCAGTATTAATAAATTAATGTGAATGTTTATTTTTAATATAATCGATATTAGGGTAAGATTGGCGTCGCTCTACTTATATTGAAATCATTAATAGTCCTTGTTCCAATGCCCGAACAAACGAACAATTAGAAAAAACACATTATTATTTTATACAAATAGCGGTTTTATTGATATCTTTTTTTAATAATATTATGAGCATTGAGAACAAGCGCTATATTTCGCTTTATGTTGTAATTTATTATTTGAATAGATATAAGACTGATGTAGGGTTTCGTTACGTTCGATACGTTGAACCTATTTTTATAAAAGGCACGTTTATTTTCTTCTGTGCTTCGGTGTTAGTTGTAAGGGGTGTAATATCATACTATACATATATATGTATCAAGAGTCGGCTACATGTGATATCGTGGATGTAAAAGCGAGTAAAGGAATTGCAGGGCACTGTTTTAAATCGTGATAATCGAACACCAAACATTATGTAACACGCTAGTCATAGTTGATAATCACAGTATCATGATGCTAGCGAAATTTTATATCATATTATAATATATCGCACACGAATATATTGGTAGCTGTTTATTTTGAACCGGCTTTTGTGTCCAATAGTTTGTCGGAACCGTATATTTATTTTGTGCTAAAACACTATGTACATAAATAATGATATAATAAATTATGTTTTCCCACTTAAATGATGTCTTATTTCCATAAAATATATTTTTCTTCGAAAGAACAACGACTGTAAATAAAATTGAACCGCCAGCATAATATGAAGGTGTTACATAATATATTGGGCAACATTATAAGAATATTCACCTCTTTCTATGCATTCTTATCAACTTGTCGTAATTATAGATATTATAATAAAACATACTAACGTAAATAAACTTTTTAAAACCAGAAATGAATAAAACAAAGTTCTTATTTTCTTAATTGACTTATATTACAGAAAATCCCAAATATTGCAGCATTTTAATAAAGTAAATAATATATTCTATAACTAAGTAATTCAACTTAATTATACACAATGTACACGTTACCTTAATATATTACATTTTAATTCATTTAAATCAAGGCGCAAATGTACCAACTGTAAAAAATATCTCCTAATAATTTGTGAAGGCAAACGCTTCAAATTCGTCCAGAAACAATTATTATTAATAGTTAAGTTTTTGATATATAGCAATGGTTATGTTGTAACAAAAATTACCTACAAAAAACGCAGTTAATGAACATTTGAAGGCAAAAATTTGGTCTTGTTTCGTTTAACTGAATAATGGCTGATTATATATAATCAAAAAGGAACACGCCCAAAATATTATTGTGCAGCTTTTTGTTATGCTGTATACTGGAATTTAAATTGATCTTTCATTAGTTGTATCCAGTAATAATAGAATCAATCCTATCTAAAGCGAAATATGTATATAGACAACTATATGAATTAATGTCTAAGTTTCATAAAAATGTATGAAATAATTCAACTATGTACTCGATCTTTAGCACCTATATTCGTCTAGAGTAATAAAATGCGTACTAGTTGAGTGTAAACTATTCTATCAAATGACACTATGAGAATGAACTTTTGTGCTCAAGTTATTATTCCTACTTTAGTTAAATGTGGTTATGATCAATAAAATAATTCAACCATATCATCATAAACGCGATTGGAAGACGGGTTTCATAAAATTAAGAACCGTTCACTTTCCCTTTAAAAATACACACTTTATTTTCGTCGTCGATCATGCTTCATTTCCAATTTGAAATAGTTACTATTCTTAAATAATAAGTTAAAATATATCACAACAAATAATTTATTTAATGTGTACATCCGAATATACAAATCGTTATAAATACATAACGTTTCGCCTCGACCTTAAATCAAATGTTCACTATTTACAAAATACTCATTTCAACCAATAAACATGGAATACAGAAAATATCCATTTAATTTAAATTATATTGGCCTAATGTATATTAATTTACAAAAACTATATTATTTCTTTAAATTTCGAAATTAAATAGTTTCAGAAATTTCCATATTTAATGATTAAAACTTACTTTTAAACTGACCACACAATCGCTACAACATGTAAAAAGTTTGTCTTCTTCATCCAAATGAATCCGAACATTCCTTTAATTAAATATTATTTACATGGATTCAAAAAGTCGACGATTTAAAGGTGTTTATATTTTCTTTAAACACGATTATTCAATAATTCTTCTTCTATGTCTTGGTTCATATAATTTGGCATGGCAATACCTATCAATTTAAAAACTAAACTGACAATGATCCTCTGACAGTAACAACAAATAAGAAATAAAAAAGTCAACATTCGTATATCAAACAGATATACTACTTATATATTATAATATCAATTGAACGTGAATGCAAATTTCACAATTTCTGTAAAATCAATCACAATTATTTCAACTTTTACTCTTCAATAATATCTATTGCAAATACACCGTAAATCGACGACTTCAATCTTTACTTTTGAATCACCAATCACACCATTTGACTTCTCTTTCTGTATATATTTAATTCGACGTTATTTCAAGGTGCTATTATTTATCACTGTGATTTGTCATTCGACGTTATTTATAACAGTGTTATTTCACATTGTTAAATCACGGGTTTGGATTAGCCGGTCTCAATAATCGCGCCAAAACATGTCGACCGCCGACGAGTTTCAACTGTTGTCCGTCCATTAGTACACTTCGTACGCCGCTAGATGTCGCTACTGATGTATTTGTGACTGCACCCTGTTAAAATATAAGTTTATTGATATTAAATAAAATTTTGAATAGGTATAGTAGTATGTATGGATTGCAAATTAATTTAGAGCTGAATATTGCATGCCTTTTTACAAACGTGTATGTGATTCAAATATCTTTATTGCAGGAGTGTAAAAGAAAATGTATATGAATTTATTAGATACAAAATAATTAAAATCATTTTGATACTTAATAATATGTTGTTAAGGGTTATTATTTAAGAACATTTTTTTTTAATTTATGTTAACCGCAACTGTATTAATCATTGTATTTTAACAGGATTTCTGTGTGTTATCTAGCTGTTCTATTTTTAATGAATTCAACCTTAATACTTTGTATAAAAAAAAATAAGAAATTTTTTATTTCCTTGAATTAGTAAAATGTACCTTTTCAATTATTAATTAATATATTAAAAAATATGGTGCACAAACACACCCACCTACTATTTGTGATAATATTATATTACAATCGTTTTTTTTTTATTCCCTAAGAAAAAAATATATCCGTGCGTGCCATTACTATCAAAGCCTCTGTTTAAAACTGTAGAGTATGAATTTTGGTTAGTTTTTGCATGCATAGTTCATTCGTGCGTACTCAAATATTTCAATAGCATGCAAACATAAATGATCACCTGTTGTATTTTAATCCCCTGCGCTAGTTTAACCTGATGTATGGGATTCACCTATAAATTTATAATCAATTAAAACATTTAAATTTTTTCGCTTTCCTCTTTTCATTTTCTAAATAAAATGTAATTTAATTTGTGTATTAAAATGTACTTAATTTACATTGCGAGACTGAAATTTTCTGCCAAATTTGGTTTTATTAAATAAACAAGCATATGGGAGCTTTTTACCTGTTGTAGTTTTAAAACTGGAGCTGATGTGGTGGACGTCGTAACTGTTTGTGCTCCTGTAATATAAATCCACGTTACGACTAGATGTTACATCTACCTATTAAATTCAAATTCAAATTCAAAATTCAAATTCAAATTATATTTATTTGCAAGAATGTAGTTACAAATTATAGATGTTTTCATTACAATATTATGTGGCTAATACATTCTACCCATTTATTGGGTGTGCAAATATTAAAAAAGAAAGTTGATTAGTTTAATTATTTAAATGTACACACAATTCAATTTTCACAATTACGCGAACGCACTACGATTTACACGATTATATCACTACACACTTCACTTATCACACACAATTCAGTTTACACTACTTCAAAGTCATAAATTCTTCAATGTCATAAAATTGTTTTACCATTAACCAGTTCGTCAGTTTATTTTTGAAAAGATTTACTGGTAGTTCCTTGAAATTGTCCGGTATTTTATTATATATTTTAATAGCCATAAATGTTACACTGTTTTTAGCTTTGTTGATTCTACACGTTGGGAAATGTAATTTGTTTTGGTATCTTGTCAACATATGCGAATTTACTTCTCCTTTCTTCTTAAAGTATTCCGGGTGATATTTTACAAATAAACATACTTCTCTTATGTACATGCAAGTTAAAGTAAGGATCCGTAATTTACTAAACAGAGGTCTACAACTGTCTCTTTGGTTCAAACCGCACAGAGCTCTGATACATTTTTTTTGTGAGACAAATACCTTCCGCACATCACAAGATTGTCCCCAAAGAATGATTCCATATGAAAGTACAGAGGAAACGTAGGCATGATAAGCATTTATTGCTGCATTCATAGAAACAGTATCTCTTAGACGCCGTAATACGTAAACGAAACGATTAATTCTGTCACACACGTAATCAATGTGTTTGTTCCATTTTAGACCTTCATCCAACAAAACACCCAAGAATTTATGATGATCTACTTGTTCTATTACTTGGTTATCACACTTTATATTTAGGTTTATTTTGGAGCAATTCTTAGTATAAAATTGAATTATTTTTGTTTTTAATAAGTTAATTTTAAGATTGTTGTCTTCTAACCATTTTACAATATTTTTAACTGCTTCATTTATATCTCTCTCGTACGTTTCCTTTTCAGTACATTTAACAATTAGGGTAGTGTCGTCTGCGAATAAAACTGATTTGTGTTTCACTGATTTCGGTAGGTCATTAATATACAAGAGAAATAAAAACGGGCCGAGCACACTTCCTTGTGGTACACCTGATCTATTAGTTTTTTTTACTGATCTATATACGTTTCTTGATTGATTTACTATTTGTTGTACTTCCACATACTGATCTCTATCCTTTAAATAACTAGCAATCCATTCTTTGGCAATTCCTCTTATACCATATTTATCTAACTTAAGCAAGAGTAATTCATGGTCTACAAAATCAAATGCCTTGCTCATATCTAAAAATATAGCGCTTACGGGTTTTTTTTCGATGAAGGCTTGAATTATTTCTTTCACCATATCAAAGCATGCTAATGAAGTGGAACTATTTTTCCTAAATCCAAACTGTTCTTTACATAAGATCTTGTTTCTATCAATATAATTTCTAATTCTTTCTAAGATTACTTTTTCAAATATTTTAGATATCACTGGTATTAACGCTATCGGTCTGTAATTTTTAATATCTTTTGGATCGTCTTTTTTAAATAATGGTTTTATCACTGATGTTTTTAGCGCGTGTGGAAAAGTTCCCTGTTCCATCGATAAATTTACAAGAAAAGACAACGGTTCGCAAATATGGTTACTGCAGGATTTTAATATTTTTGTACTTATTCCATCTGTTCCTACTGAATTAGTGTTATTAAGTGATTTTATTATTTTACAAATTTCGATACTGTTTGTAGGTGTTAAGAAAATAGTATTGCAACTTTCTGTAGTCAAAGTCTTTTTTATGGCATTTACATCAAAATTAAATTTCGTTTGATTTGTGATGTCAATAAAAAAATTATTAAACTGTTCGCAAATTTCATTCATTGAGTTGTATATTTTATTATTAACTACAATCTCTTCAATTTCTGTAATATTAGTTTCGTCATTAATATTATTAGATATCATTTGCCATAAAGCTTTGTTCTTATTTTTTGCCAATTTAATAAATTTTTCACTTTGAATTTGTTTTGACTTAAGAATGCACCTTTTTAGTATATTTTTATATTTCACATAATGATTCCAACTATGAGTATATATTTTTTTAATATATATATATTTTTAAGATAAAGTTGTCGCTTTCTTATACAACATTTCTTCAATCCTTTTGTTATCCAGTTAAGATTAGATTGTCCTGTACTTCTCTTTATCTTAATAATAGGAAAACAGAGATCATAAAACAGTTTGAATAACTCATAAAAAGCATTAAAGCATTCATTTCATTAATTCAATTCATTAATCTGTATTATAAATGTAATTATTTTCATAATTCATATTATATGGATTATTCTTGTCAATTACGATTTTTTTGCTTCGAATAATCACAATCGTTAAATAATTATCAAAATAATCATAGATTTAAATTAGACCTTTATAGAAAACTAGTGGTCCACCCCGGCTTCGCCCGTGGTACATATTTAGCAATAAAAGGTAGCCTATGTCCTTTCGCGGGTATCAAAATATCTCCATACCAAATTTCATGCAAATTGGTTCAGTAGCTTAGGCGTGATTACTCAATCACGCCTAAGCTGCGAAAGTTACTCTGTCTGTTTGTCTGTTGAGTAACAGACAGACAGACAGAGTAACTTTCGCATTTATAATATTAGTATGGATATCTAATTATTGTTCACAATATTTTATATTAAATACATTGCACTCACCAATATTGCTTATAACGATAGTCTGCGACGTCGGTGCTCCACTACTCGCCGGTACTCTTATGGCGCTCCCATCACTTTGCTGTAAAACATTATATTTTCAAACTGATGTCTATAAAACTTGTGTGAAAATTTTTCACATAAATTTGATATCTGCGAGAAAAATATATATAAACAGAAATCTAAAGTAATCAAAATTTTCACCATTTTTCTTATAACGACTTCGTGTTCTTCAATTTTAATAACATCATCTTAACAAAATGTCCTTAAGTATCTAGTAAAGTTATATGACAAGTTTAAAACCTTATTCTAAAGATATCTCACACGCACCTGCAGTATAATATTATGCAGCGGCTTGGACGTGAGCAGCACGGGTCGCGCGAGTCGAGTGGCGGGAGACAGCACACGCACGCCACGACCACGCCCAGCCCCCACGCCCACGCCCACACCACCTCTACCCATTACACCCTCGAGAGATATCATTTGACCCTGCAAATTGAAAACAGAACAGCTGGTATTTAACCTTCACAAACTAAAAGAAATGGAAAAAGTTTATAAATGCTGTATGCTAAACAGTCAAATTCGCGTTTCATTCGCGATTTAGATGTCGTAACAATGTTGTTTCAAATATTGCGCTCTTGATTGTTGCGCTAGTCATTGTTTTATTATTACGACATCATATATAGCTTTAAGTTTACTAGATATCCTGCTTGTGAAATCAAAAATTTTAGTAAGCTAATATTAAAATTACTCACCTGTGCATTAGTTAAAAGTTTTGCCACAATCGGTTGATTCGTCTTCTCTCCTGTGGTTTGAGTTCTTACTACTTGAGCTATCGATTTCGGCGTCTGATTGGCCAATTGCAATGTTTGTCCACTAGCCAATTGTAAGGTTTGCCCACTAGATAACTGAACCGTCTGACCACTAGATAATTGTAAGGTTTGGCCACTCGGCAATTGTACTGTCTGACCCCCTGCTAACTGAACTGTTTGATTACCTATATGTACAGTTTGCGAACCCAACTGAACGCTCTGGTTTGCCATTTGAACGTTCTGTGTGTTCAACATCGTTTGTATGTTATCGCTGGCTAATTGGACAGTTTGGCCCGAAGGTAGTTGCACACTTTGTGTAGGCAAAACGCTTTGACTTGCCACTTGAACGCTCTGTCCACTTGGCAATTTCACTGTATGTCCAGTAAGTTGAACACTTTGGCCAGCTAATTGGACCGTTTGTCCCGCTATTTGTACCGTTTGGCCAGTCAATTGAACTGTAGAAACTGGTATTTGAACTGAATTGATCGGTCGGACGGTTGGCGATTGCGGTCTCGGACTGGTATTCTTTTGGGCAACGGCTCGGACTGCTTGTACTGTTTGCGGGGAGGCCAATTGGACAGTTTGACCGCTCGGTAAGCGCACGCTATGCGTTGGAAGTTGTAAGGAGGAGAGTTGAAGGGTGTGTCCCGATAATTGAACTGCTTGGCCACCAGCAAGTTGGACTGTTTGATTGGACAACTGCACTGTTCGTCCACCGGCTAATTGTACCGTGCGAGTAGTGATCGATGTCGTGACTACTGTGGGCGAACTGCTCACCACATTTGTTACATTTGGCGTACTCTAAAACAATAATACATTAAATTTCTTTTAATAATTATATTCAACAAAATATATGTTAAACTGTTTCGATTTCTAAGTTTTAACTATACCTGTGCGATCGTTGTTACACATGATGTCCCCGGTAACGACGGTCGCTTCTTTGCTGTTGTTACTGCTACAAATAAAATGACATTAAATTTATATATCAATATTAATTTTTTACCTGAATTAAAATAAAATTAAATAAAAATATTGTTAATTTATCACTTACGTTGTGTCATAAGTGCCCGTGGTGATATTAAAGATTTCCCCGATGACGGTGTGGCTGGACTTAATACTCTTACAACTCCTCGTCTCGCGTTTGATGGTAGCTGGATGGATAAAATTATTATGAATGCGTTTTTTTTATAAACAATTACAATAAATATTTGTTCATTTTATACAATATGTCCTAACTTTTTTGTGTGCACACTTTTCTTATAATTATGAATTTCATTTGTCTATGTGTCATTTTATCTAAAATCAGTGTCAAATGTTTTACCTGTGCAGAAGGTGTGCATACAGTGACCGCAGAAACCGTAGCAGTAGTTTGTACAGCCGGTGGTCTTATTAATAAAGACCGAGTGACTTGTGATACCTGAAATAAAAAAAAAGATTAAAAAGACTGTCAGATTATGTACAAAGTATATCTATATAAGTATATTTATGAAAAGAAACTATATTAATTACCTTGGAGGTTTGAATGACTGAATTCTGTTGATGCGCCGTGGAAACACTACTTTGTATCAATGTTGGTAAAACTGTAGATACTTGCGGTGTAGAAGACCCTGATGCAGCCGCCTGTAAATTTTAGCAATTGAAGATATAATAAACAAAAGTGATTATCATTAGGTGATCATTTAAAAATGTAATGTAAAAAATTTCCCAAAAATATAAAATCAACAATATTACATAAAAATTAAGAACTTACCGAAACCTGCGACGTTTCTATCTTTGGTAAGGACTTTTGCTTAACCATTGGTGATCGTTGTGGAGAAGCTACTGCAGGCACATTCGAAAGTGTCTCACTGGACTGCGAATTTTTAACCTGAATGAGATTTGGTTTTGGCGACTGTACACTTTGCTTCGGCGATTGAACACTTTGCTTTGGTGACTGCACACTTTGCTTTGGTGACTGAACAATTTGTTTCGGTGACTGTACACTTTGCTTAGGCGATGGAACACTTTGCTTCACTAAAGGCTTCGACGGCACAACGCTCTGTTTCGTCTTAGGTTTTGGTGTAAGTAGACTTGTTTTTGCTTGTGACACTGGCTTTGCTTGATTAATTTTGATAACATTTGGTGTTTTCGGCTGTGGTGTCTGCTTTGTTTGTGGAGACTGTTTTATAACGGTTTTCGGGCGTTGCGGTGTGGGGACAAGTTTTGGTTTCGGTTTCGGTGTGAGCGGTTTCGGTTGCGTGGCTTGTGTGGCTTGCATCAGCAGTTGAGCGGAAGATAATTGCGGCAATGAAGTTGAGGACCCGCTGTCATCGACATCTACGTCACTGTCGGAAGCGTTGTCGACGACTTCCTCCATGCTACCAACTTCTAACTCCATCTAAATTAACCAAAATATTTCAGTAATTTCAAATTAATTAAACGCTATTGTTTTGATAAATGACAAAAAATATCAAAGATATTAGATATAAATTGACATTAAATTTAATGTAAAAATAATACATTTAATTTGAATACATACATTACTAACACTATGAGGTGTTTGCGGAGATTGTAACGGAGGCTCTGACGCAAGTGCTTTGTTCGCACGATTTCGGGCGTTGCTGCTTTTTAACCAGTCTTCTTCGGTTCTATAAAATAATTACTTTTGTTACAGCAGACAGAAATAACAGCATGATAATAAAAAAGACACTTATAATTATGTCGTATTTTTTATGAATATTATATTCTAATAACGTAAATTTTACACTACCTATTTCTATGTAAATATGTCCAAACTGCTGTTCGCTGATCGTATTTGACGATGGGATCTCTTTTCACAGATACGAGTCGATCCAAAGCAGCCGATATAGCCGATGCCAACGTTTGATCGCTGCACGGTATTATCCATTGGGACATTCTGTTAAAAAATTATTATTGTAAATATTGGTTGATTTTTTCTATTACTTACAGTGATACAAAATATGAGTAAATGTGCAAATTACGATAAGTAAAGAAAAAACAAACGCAACAGATTCTGTAATGTACATTTTTAAACCGTTTGTAAACTGCTGAAAAAATCTCTGAAGAAGCCGGTATATGGTAATTTTTACTTGATGTTGCAAAATGTGTTATTTTTTTGGTGGTTTTCACTTCATTTCATTTGAAAAATTCAACACGTATTTTATTGTATTATGGATAGTGAATTTTGTATAGTCCGTACTTTTTCTATGTATTGTGTACTACACTGGAGTATTATTACTACAGTGTGTAGTCCATAAGTGCAAAGTGAAGCACTGTATAGTGTATCTACAATGAACACATTATACTTGAGCAGCGTCAGTACGTCCCGTCGCGTGCTCTCCCCGTTGGGCAGCCGCGCTAACGCGTCCCGCGACAGCGCGAAGAAGCCAGCTGCGCGCTGGCGAGCGATCAACTGAAGAGGAAACTGCGGCAGCATTGTACAAGGGTACGGTGTAATGTACTCACTTGAGCAGCGTCAGTATGTCCCGCCGCGTGCCCTCCCCGTTGGGCAGCCGGGCCAGCGCGTCCCGCAGCAGCGCGAAGAAGCCGGCGGCGCGCGGGCGCTGCGCCGCCACCAGCGCCGCGCCGCCCGCCCCGCCCCCCCCGCCCGCGCGCATGCCGCTCGCCGGACCCACCACCGAACGGTACCTGGAATTTGAGGAGTCATTGTTAAGAGGAGGCTCCCTTTCTCATTTCTGGCACTGAGAGACCGGCTACGGTACTAGACGCTAATACAGCCGTAATAAAGTTGAATATCGCGTGCGCTCTTTGATCGCGTTCGAGCTCCAATAGTAAGTCTCAATTCTTATTTCGTTTATAACTAAAGTAATAATTGATCTAGAGAAAAAATATATTGGGATTCGATAGTTAACTCTATTTTCTTACTGTTAACATTTATTTTAGACATAAAGTCCAAGTAAATCTTTAAAAAAATGTAATAATCCTTAAAAGCGGCATAATTTTTGAATAAAAAATGAATCGATCGAAAATGTTACAATTACGTAACTATCTTGTACATCGAAAGAAAAAGACCCAATAAATCATATACTAAAGTTCCATTTTGATTGTATGTGTGCCTGTTTCAGAATATTAATGCAAATTCATATAAAATTCAGGGAGCTTCCCCTTAACAGTTAACACATTAGCGTATTATAAACTAGAATCGACCTATTATAGGATCATTAATTATATCCGAGGGACGTTATGTAGATGTCCCAGACGTACTACAACTAGAAACGCGTATTGAAAGGCGAAAGATGTTATTTAAAATACCCAAGCAGTGTCGTGTAGATGTTCCAGACGAGTTATATAAATTTGCCGTTTACAATCGACGTATGCTTTATTTTAAAACTACAGAAATAAGAACCCCGTTTTTCGTAGTTCGTCCGCTCACAACGTTCTGTAGCTTTAGCTACTATTAAGTATTCTGTGCTCTCGGCATAATACAAATTGCTAAACAATTTTAAATTGAAGACACCGTTTGTAAACGTCTAAATTATACTATTTGCCTGCGAAATATATAACCTACAACATGTATGCATATTAACCACATTATTTCGTGATAACCATATTCAATCATTTGTACAAAAAAAAGTCTGCCAAATAGACGCATAGATACTGTCACTTCGGACATTTTTTGAGCTCGACAAATTTGTTATGTGTAAGGCGATTATGAATAAAATCCATTAAAAACAAATACAAAAATCCTTGGAAAAATTGTGTTCAGAAATATTTTGTTTTCACTTTTTCTATTTAAAGCTGCATTCACGACATTGCTTGTACTGAAAATTCATTTGGGAGACTTGTTCCTGTGCGCTTTGTTCGTTTATATGCAAAGTATTTCCAATTTATTTTACTTTTATTCAAATTCACTTGTAAAAAACTTTGTTATATTGAGTTAATTTATTAAACTACTTAAATATATGATATTTACCCATACTGGATGTACGTAAATGGTTTGGAAGCGGCTGCAAATCTACGTCGTTCTTGAGCCCTGAACTCAGTTATTTCGGAAGTGGTTGGCTGTCGAACAACCCAGTTCGTTGGGTACCTGCTAAAAATGGAAATTATAACGCTGTTAAAAATATGATACACACTTCACATTTAAATTATATTGCAATATATAAAATTAAAAAAAAAACATTTATTTGTTTCATAATACAGTGTACATTAAGCTTTTTTAAAATTATGTAAAGGATAAGTAAAAATGAATATTTTCCCAAACCTGGGTGGTGGCGAAGGCGGTGCGGCAGCCCGAAGCCACCTTTCACACAATCGGCCCAATATTGCGTCACAATCTCGACCTGCACCTATCCATTGGTACATCTGTCACAGAAATAAAATACTTGTATTAAATTTTTTACCATGCTTCATCTTTGAACTCTGCTTCACGCCTTAATAATGAAATGTATAGAGCCTAACTCACTTGGCGACATTCCCTTACTATAGTAGAGCCATTTTAATAGGTAACATTTGACAGTTCAACAAAATTCAACAACGTAACCTAGTAACGACGACATAGAATAACATGATATTTCGTTTTGTTAGAACTGCACATTTGCTTAACTTTTTTAAATTATGATTACATATTTATAATAATAATAACCAATACACGTAATTTTAAGATTTCATTTTACTGATAAACCATTCTAAACACAATAAACAATTTCTGAATTGAAGAACTGACGTCGCTACAATTTTGTGTCAATAAACCTTTTTTCTTTTTAAATACCAGAGATGTTACTCTAAAAATCGAAATCTGACATCTAGAATCGAATGCATTGATTACTTGTGAATAAAAATCATCATAAATTAATAAATTCGATTGACAAATGTTTCAAATCCGTATCGATTAATTCACTTTAATCGATGTTTTTATACAAGTTACATCTCTTCGAAGATAAAATTGATAGACGTAAAATGTTGCCTATTAAATTGGCTCGACTATAACTACTTGGATACGTAGCTGGCGACGTTGCCATGACGTCTTAGTGAGGAAGAGCTATTATGATGAGGATAGTGCACAAAATACTTTTCAAATTCTGTTAAAAATTTGACCTGTTTTATTTACTTTCAATTATTTAGCGGAGTTTGTAATGTATATTAAGATTTTTATTTATTTAATATTAGATATATGTTTATTTATATAGATTAAGATTTGAATTTATTAACTATAAGTTAATATTTAATAAACACTCCTCTTACCTGCGTTTCAGGCATGTATTGAAGATATGGTACAAAATCATCAGGGTGTGGTCCTCTCTCCCCGGCCAGAAAGTCCAAAGCTGAACTTAACTCTGAACACCAATCATCAGACACTGAAACCATTCATCATTTTTAATTTGCAAATACATACTATATTTCTATTTACGAAAAATATTTACGTCAAATGAAGTTCTTTTAGGAATATTTTTGTATCATGGTTTCTTTATAGTATTCAAATACATATTACATTTTATAATTTGCAAGTTTAACGTTAAACGTATATAACCTACTAGCTTTCCGCCTGCGGCTTTGCCCGCGTTTTCAAAGAAAAACCCGCATAGTTCCCGTTCCCGTGGGATTTCCGAGATAAAACCTAGCCTATATTACTCGTGGATAATGTAGCTTTCTAATGGTGAAAGAATTTTTAAAATCGGTCCTATAGTTTATGAGCCTATTCATTACAATCAAACAAACAAAGTTTTCCTCTTTATAATATTAGTGTAGATTTGTTTATTAACAAATCAGCTATTAGCAATAAGTAAGTAGTAATCAAAGAAACTCACAATTGTACCAAGTATTGAGCGGCGCAATCGGCGATCGCATGACAGCCGCGCACCGCGCATACAACTCATGTTTGGACGCTCTATGCGCCGCCTTGGCTGGGAACAACGCGCGCACTAGCGATAGGAAATTCGCATGAGTCGTCTCCGTTAGGGCTTCGTCTTCGTCCCTCACGTCCGAGTCCACCATAACGTCCCCCGAATCATCCGCTAGCTCTACTGGTAACGCCATCATGTCTATTATTAGACGCAAATTGGGATTAATAGCAATTTTTTATTGAAGAGTGGTAGGGTTCATTTCATAGTGGTGGTAATTTTTAACCATACTTTATACAAATAAGTGAGTATTGTGATAATGATGATGTATAATCAAATAAATAAGACAAAAAAATAAAAGAAATCGTCCAATTATTTTGATGTGGTCATTAATGAAGCATAACTTTCCAAAACAATTAAATAATAAACTTGAATAAAGTATTAACTAAATTTCATAATAAAGTATAAAATTATAAATTATCTGATTTTAAAAAACCGACCGATTCCATCAAGATCTTCCAGCTTAATTGGAACAGGTTGATGTATCCTTGAATTTGGTCCCAGTCCATCTTGAGGTTCCTTCTTGATCCCATCCTCTTTTATATCATAATATCTTGAACTGAAATTTTTCAAAACAATCATTAAGTTTTGATTTTGCATTTTGAAAAACCTACATATTATGTATAAAGAATAAAACCTACTTTACATGATCAAAATCATTCACTTCCTGTTTAATTTCAACACTATCAAGCAGTTTTTTGCAATGCCTTGGGCTGTTTGTTGGATCGAAAAATGATGAACTTTCAGAATCCGTTTCTTCTTGTTCACATTTTATCTTTATATGTGGTAAGAGTTTATTTTCAGTGCTCTCAAGGTCATCTTTAGGTTTTTTCAGAGGTAATTTAAAATCTTTAGCTTTTTGGTGTATTTCTCTTTTAGTGCCTTTACGTATCTTCTGTATTGGCATATCTGTTTTGGATCCTCCAAACATGAGTTTCTTTGCTCCATTCATTAACGCTACTCTCTGTTTGATATCATCTAAAGTAATACCAGTAGTATTTAATTCTGGATGATTCTGAGAACAAAATATTTTTAGTAAGACACAGTTTAAATTGTAGGCAATACAATTTTCAATTGGATGAAATATTAAAGAAAACTGGATACAAATGATAAGTAATATTCTAAACTTTTTCTAAACTTAAAATATTTAATAAATAAATATGTTATTACTTTATGTACAGAATAACATATAAATAATGCAATACCTCTCTGTATTGTCTCCTAGCTCTGTGCGCAGATAAAACATTCTTTAAACAGGCTAATGAAGATGGAAGTGTGACCTCAGGACCTCCCAACGTACTTGATACATTGGTATCAGCACTCTAAAACAAAAGTTATTTCAATAATATGTGCAGAAGTCACTTATAATAATATATATTATGGCATTATTAGGGCATCTAAGTTTATATAATAAAATTTTATTTTATATAATAAAATCATAATTAAATTTTTTCGTATGATATTAAATTACATGCCAAATTGTTAAATTATTTTCTGCTAAGTTAAGCCCTAATAATAATATAACCAGTTATAATTTTTTTATATTTATAGGTACCTGTAATGCATTATTTCTTTTTCTCTTTTTCAGGAAATGCTCTGGAGGTCCTTCGGGATAATTTTCATCATCTGATTCTTGACAACCCACCTCACTCCATATAGCTGCTAATTCTTCAAAATATCTATGCTTGGCCCGGACATACATCGGCTTATAATTATTTTTAGTTGATGGTTTTGGTGGTAGTAATGGCACATGAGGTATGGGCCCTGGCGGTGCAGCTTTTGCTACTGCTAATAACCTCTCTCTTGAAATTAATACTTCAGGTAATAACTTTGCATAGTAAGACTTTATCTGAAAAATAAATTTATCATTATGCTTCTATGAATTAAGAAATTGCCTTTAAATAATAATGCATTAAGCAGTATTACCTTATGCCTTTGTTGTTTAGCTCTAGCCTTTGTCAAAAACTTCCTCATTCTGGCAATATCCGGTCTGTAGTTACCTTGTCTTAAATTTCGAAAGAAACATGTCAAGGGTGATGTAAAATGAAATGGTTCATGGTTGAATAGCATTTTTATTGTTGTTTCCTTTTCTTCCTCATCATTTTCTGAAAACGTTGGCAAGAGTTCTTTGAGGTATTCCTTATGCCTATCATCCAAACTATCCCATAATTTCATTGAGAAAAACTCCTTAAATAAAGCTGGATCTTCACAAAGATCCTGAGGTAGCTCCAAGGTTTGGCCTAAGATACGAATAGGTTCCATTAACTCTTCCTCACTATCTGAACTCTCACTGGAACTATCGGAGGAACTGCTGCTGCTCTCTTCACTATAACTCTGTTCACTCTCCATCTTCTCCTCCATGGTTTCACGATGTATTGAGAACGAATGTTAGATTATCACACAAATTAGTTTACTGCACCATAGAAATGTAGTATTAACTTGCTTGAAACGTTTATTTTCCTCCCATTAGACTATAATTTCGTCTTGTTTCGTTTCTGATGTTTACGAAATACCAAACCAGAAATATAGCGATAACCAATAGAAAGCCATTGAGTTTTTTAAATAGCCGTCAAGTCTTGTCTAAAATAAAATACAACGCACACGCCAAACTGTAATGTTTCATACATAGTATGCGCCAGAACGGCACATTGCGATGAGAAAATAGCTTGACAACCAAGAACAGCGACATTTTGCCTATTCAAAATGGAATTTTAAAAACAAATCACCGATAGTCTATGGATTAATTCAGCAGTCTATATGACAATTACAGATCGCTAATTTTTTTTTTCTAGTTATTGTGCTGTAAAACAAATAAAATTAATAAATGTAAAAGTAATTGTAAAAGATCCCTCATTCAGATCAATAAATACGACTAGAAAATAAACTTTTATCACTATTTTAAAAACATACATAACGTTCCTGTTGTTTCTTTGTATCTTATAAAATAATAATAGTTTAAAAAACTAAAAAACACGCTTTTTATAGAAAACCGAACTAAAAAATAGAAAATTTTATCAAATTAGTGTATTGTCATCGGTCCTCAATAAATCTACAAAGTTTGAACGAAATCTGGCCGTTTAAAGTGGGTCAAAATCGCGCCCAAAGAAGTCTGTGAACAAACAGGTGAAGCTAATATAAAGCGTGTAAAAAAGACGTGTGGCACTCGGGGACTGCCGCGGTAAAGCTACAAAGCTATTGCAATTTGCATAGCGTGCCTTCAAGTCACACCTCCGAGCCCGTCGGAGTGGGGAGCGTGAGGTTTTTTCGTTACGGAATTTCTCGATTCGGTCCCTGCGCTCAAGGCCCGCGATAGAAGCTATGCAATAGCTTAATAATAATATAAAACATTTTCAAACTGATAGATTCTACAATAAATAGTTGATATTTATTGTAGTTGGTATTACAAAACGGCATTTTAGCGGAGCACTCGCAGACGTCCTTTCGATGTTTTACGAATACGCACTTACGCAGAGTGTTTGTAATCGATTACGCAAGTAGTTTTTATGAAAGCATAAGATTTTTCGATTCGAATAATCTTATACCTCGGCAAAAGGGGAAGCGCCTGTGAGTGTTATCCATTACTTATAAATGATGGCCACGGTCCATATTTTGTTCCTTCAATGCCGTCGAAGCTGCAGACGGAAGCTAGTAAATACCTAATAAAACTAAATATAATTGTAATTTCTCTTCCAATTCATTAACAATATTTAATTTTTATTTGTAGAATTTATATTTTAATTTATGTAAATTTTCCTCTATTATTGGAATATACCTGAATATACCCACCACCAAGCCCACCACATACCCACATATACCCAAGATACCGCACAGAAATATACCGTGATCATCTTTGTGAGTCTGTGACTCCAATTCCTTTGTTGGCTATGGAAGGTATCGATAAATTTGACTTCTTGACTCTTGTTTGACGTAAAATAATCGTGGTGTAGTAAACATGGCGGAAGAACTGAATGTTGATAGTCTAATTCACAGACTTTTAGAAGGTAAAAATTTCTTATAACATCAAATTTAAGATATTTCCTTATACTTTATGTGTAGTGACATCGTGTGAATAAATTTATTTGGTTAAATGGTGTTTCTAGTTGCGTAATTGTGGTCGAGTGTATAGGTATAGTAACGTCTAACTCATAAATAAATCGATTATCCTCAATTCTTATCTGAATCTACTATAGATGTTAAGACTTAAAATTAAAGAGGAGTCTGGCATTGTTGATAATAGATATAATATTGTTATGTTCACGAATCAATTTTCTTAAGTGCTCTTGTATAATGTACCACGGATATCATAGCATAAAATTATTTCATGGGCTTATTGTTGTGCTTTGTTCGCATTGTGTGTTACTTTACTTGTTAATTTCACTTTATCATGCTGCTTATTATGGGTTACATCAGTATTCAGGCTGCAACAAGAAACTGCAAGACGAAAAGGAAAATTGAAAGACATCTTTTCTGGAGAATGTATGGTTGAATCCAGACTTGTAAAGACAGTACTTTGCTAGATGTTTTCAGTTTTTATTATCCTTGTTAATGTGAAAATTTGTTTCGAAATTATTTGCGTCACAAATCACTTTTATTTATCATCATAATATATTTTTTTTTCCTAAATTGCATCCATGGTATCGTTACAATTTACTTTACTATTCTTGTTTCAAATGTTAAAATGTAACAAATTGGCAATATACATATGTAACATTTCTAGTTATGAAAGTGTATTTATTAACCAGTTGAATTACAAGTATTTTACCATTATATAAGATTGTAAATAATAAAGTATGCATGATATCAACTTCCTGTCTGCAAAGTACTTGTAAAAAAAAGGTTACTGCAGGTTTGACAAAAGTATAACATTAAAATATGATTGTTACTAGAAAACCTAAATATTACTTCATCTTCATTTCATTCATACTCTTTTTTTCTTTGTTGCTTCTGATTGTTAATTGCTAAGTATAATGTTTATTTTGTGTTATATTATTTATTGTTGTAGTTCGAGGATGCCGCCCTGGGAAAACAGTGCAGATGTCAGAGTCGGAGGTGCGAGGACTATGCACTAAATCCAGAGAGATATTCCTGCAACAGCCCATACTTCTGGAATTGGAGGCACCACTCAAAATTTGTGGTAATTATACCATCTTTTATTTTTGTTCTAAATTTGTGTTACATTTTTATTTACAAATCATAAAAACAACATCCTTGAAATTGTTTGATATTTCAGTTTGTCTTATAAGTTTTTTTTTTTACTCTCATTAATATAAATAAGAATATGGGGTTTAATTACTTTAATTAATAGACATATTTATGATCATTAATGAAATTGAACAGTATTAATAAAATGATTCTTAATTGATTAATCTATCGTATTTGCTGCTATAGATACTAAAAAATAATTATAGATACATATTTTTCATTATAAACTTTTAAAGTATAGAATACTTAGTAAAATATCTAAAATAACCCCAACTAAATCAAACTAGTTTATTGAAAATAGTGCAAAGTTTATATTATAAATTAGATATCAAAGCAAATTCTCTCTGAGATTATAACTAAAATATTATTTAGTACTACATGCACTTTGCGATTTCACCCGCGTGGCTCTGCTCCTATTGGTCTCAGCGTAATGATATAAAGCCTATATTTTTTCAAATCGGACCAGTAGTTCCTGAGATTATTGCGTTCAAACCAACAAACTCTTCAACTTTATAATATTAGTAAAGATGAGATGTAATACAGACAGAATTTATTGAACAATCAACAGCCTGTAAGCCAGTGTCTACATTTTGTGGTACACATAAGGTTTTTCATACATATACATTTATTTTATTCCTATAACTAAAGAATTTTTTCTTATCTGGAACTAATAAGATCTTCCATATACAAACTAGATTGTGTATAGTAATCTTGTGATATTATTGTATGTATATATTTTATTTGATATAATATTTTCTAATTTTATTTTTAATATGAGAGTTGTAATAATATTATATTCAAAAAAGTTGTATGAATGTAATGGTAAGTGATTACTGATTATACTACAGCTCTTTTTATAAGTAGGTACTATGTAAGCTGGTTGTACAATGAGTTATTTTTGGTGCCCGGTAATCATCAGAAATTTCATCAAATTAATAAATTGTATATATTTTTCAATATTGCTTTATTTAGTACCTTCTATAAATTATTATCCATTTTATCCATACAAGAGCAAAAATTAATTGTTAATAGCAAGCATCTGTATTATTACAATAATAAAGTAGGTATTGCTTATAGATTATGATTGTTAAACATATTTGTTTCAGGTGATATACATGGCCAGTACACCGATTTGTTGCGTCTTTTTGAGTATGGCGGCTTTCCGCCCGAAGCCAACTATCTATTTTTGGGCGATTACGTCGATCGCGGCAAGCAGTCTCTCGAAACCATATGCCTTTTGCTTGCTTATAAAATCAAGTATCCCGAGAATTTCTTCCTCCTGCGCGGGAATCATGAGTGCGCGAGCATAAATCGTATTTATGGTAACTATTTGTTTATTCTTTCGCCATCGGAGTTTATAACAGTTTAAGTATTGGATCCTGTATTTTCGACCTTGGTTATTTTCCAGCCATCTTTTTATACAAAATGTAATTTATTTACGTATGATTTTTTTTATGTGCGAATGACAAGCGCAATAAACTGATAACGAAAATAATAATTAACTTGTAGGTTTCTATGATGAGTGTAAACGCCGATATAACATCAAGCTGTGGAAGACCTTCACAGACTGTTTTAATTGCTTGCCAATCGCCGCTATCATTGATGAAAAAATATTTTGTTGTCATGGCGGTCTTTCGCCCGATCTACAGGGCATGGAGCAAATTAGACGGATAATGAGACCCACTGATGTCCCTGACACTGGTAAGGCTATTGATTGTTTATTTCGCTTCGGTTATCTAAGGACAATAGAACATACTATCCGTTTTGTAATTCCATTTTAAATAAAGATATGTATTTCATCTAAGAATTGTAATTATAATAAAATTTGGATAAATGCTTACAAAAAGATTGCATACATTTCTACAATGTTAAAATTATGAACTATGCTTTGATATATATTATACAATAAACAAAAAACAATAAACATATACATTTTAAGGTTTACTCTGTGACCTCTTGTGGTCGGATCCTGACAAGGACGTGCAAGGCTGGGGCGAGAATGACCGTGGTGTATCATTCACATTTGGTCCCGATGTGGTCAGCAAGTTCCTCAATAGACACGACTTGGATCTCATTTGCAGAGCCCATCAGGTAATGTGATTAATGGGATTAACAATAATACCAATGTAATAATCTAACTTATTTCATTCTATAAGTACTTGCCTATATTAATGTATGACATTGTAACTAATGGTTTTTACATGGTGCACTTGTAATATCTCGCCAATTTAAAGGTCCAATTTCGTATCAAAGTTAAAATGTAAATACCAAATACTAAAGTTGTACTATTTCGCATTTTTTACATAGTCTACAATAATTGTGAATTGTTATTTCTTAGGTTGTTGAAGATGGCTATGAATTCTTTGCAAAGAGGCAGCTTGTAACACTCTTCTCTGCTCCCAATTATTGTGGTGAATTTGACAATGCTGGTGGAATGATGTCCGTTGACGAGACATTAATGTGCTCTTTCCAGGTATGATAATATATGTAATAATTATGATAGTCTGTATGTAATATGAATCATGTAAAATAAAATAGTAATATTGACGATTGAGATGACGAATAGACTATAAGAACAGGTGTTTCTATTTGTAATCAATGACATATTATGCTGCATTATGTTTCCGAATCTGTGGTAAATGTTAAAAATATGTAATGACGATTCAAAAGTGCTTCTAAAAGAAGTCTAATTGAATAAATAAAGTTTAAATTCCAAACTGGGATATAAATTTATCATAATATTGTGATATATCTATAATGATATATATCTATAATATATAATGATATATGATGTCTATAATAATTGATACTAAGTTTCAATTAAACTTTTTGTTCAATAATACAATGTGAAATGCACAATATGTAGTGTTTGGAAGTCAACAATATTATATATTTTGCTGTACAGATATTGAAACCATCTGAGAAAAAGGCAAAGTATCAGTACAATGGCATCAACAGCGGGAGACCAGCCACACCCCAACGATCACCGCCGAAAAAGAAATAACTGACGTTTGGGATCCAGTGTGCTGCACAGTGAGAAGGATGCTACAAATAATTTAATTTAATTGTATCATGTATTATATTACTACATTAGTGTAGTCATCGGACATAGCCGAGTATAATGTCGTCTGTATAGTTAAATTATTTTTCAATAATTTGTGCCTTCTGTTTTGTTAGTGATATTAAATTTGAGGTTAGTTTACTCAGTTTTTGATTGACATTATACATTCGGCGATGCCTATTGATTGCAGCTTTTTCGGTCCCTCAGATAATGCAGCCTTATCCTTTTTTCTTATATTGACCCATTGTAGAAAATTTTATTGAAATGAAGTGGCAGGCTAAGATGCGGGCATTGGACATTAAGCGTCAGAACACTCTTTGTGTAGTTTTAGTGGATCGAAAAACCTATTTGAGTTTCTTATTCTGTAACTAATGTGCCTATAAATGTAAAGTATAATAGGTCTTAAGTAAAATTGGTTGATTACAAAACTTAAAATTATAAGTTTTGACGATAATGTTTTATGAAAACTGACTCGTCTCCTAAATTATTCTATTGTGTTTATTGTGATTGGTTTTGAGTAAAATTGTCCTGAGGAGAAGCTGGCCTAAGACATGATATTAACCTTCACCTGTAGCTAATAAGTGTTTATTTGTATTCTAGGACTCCATTGCAATTCACTACATTGTATGCTTAGGGAGTGAGCCCAAGTCCCCAGTGAATTTAATGTTATTTTGCATACAGTATTACTCTTATGATAAGTAGTTATATCAAAATTATTGGCAAATTGGCATGATCTCCCCAGAGGCTTTATCTTCGTGTCCTTAGATCATCTATCTATAAATGAATTGATATAATTTGTAATGACTGTAGAGAGCAGTGTAGTCCTCGCAACAATAGTGCAATTGCTATATTATTATATTTAAAATTATATGCAAATTTTGCATTGTACAATTTTATTTTTTAGCTATGTTAACATTGTCAAATAAATAATCATAAATAAATATTACTATTTAAAATGAGATGTTTATTTTTGTTTCATTTGTTTGCATTTACAGACACTGTATGTTTTCAAAAATACTTTATTTCTACATTTTCATACAAGATTTTCTTCTAAGCTTAGAGATATGAAAGCTTTATTATTTAGTATGTAGTTTAATAATAAATTTCAATGAGATTTCTAAAACTTTTGTGTAATATTATTTGCTTGTTTAACACTGCATAGGGCTTGCAATTTGCTTTTGGTAACACTTTGTATTACACTTAAGTTCATTTGTTCACTATGTAACACTTGCAAAAATTGTTTCATGTTTTATTGAGTTAAAGAATTCTTAGATATATAAATTTTTGTTATATGTTTCTCAGGTGTGTACAATTTTCTGAAATATAAATTTTATTCAATGTTGTAGTATTATATCAGTTATCCAAAAATTCATTTTCCTTTACTGACCAAACTTTGTTATCAATTGATATTGTATTTGGTGAAATAATTTCAACCAAGTTACTGTGTGTTTCAATTTTTTCAGCTATCTTATTTATAATTTCTTCATTTTTCTTTTCATACTTTTGTATATCCATTTGTAATGCTTTGAAATAACATCTTTTAGCAGTCAATTTTTTCTTTAGTTTGACAACTCTTAATTCATATTCTTTTGCTAAAGATTCAAGTGATGCCTTCTGCTTCCTTAAATTTGCAGCATCTTTAGCTCTCAATTGATCTTTAATATTCAAATGTTGTGGTCGCCTGTAAAAAACTCAAGTTAATTCAAATAGGCAAACTAGACCATCAGTGTACAATATTAAGATAATAATAAAATATTACCAGACAAGTTTATCAGGATTAATTTTAGAAAATTTATCCTTTTGTTGCTCAAGTATTTCTAATTTCTGTGACATATTTTCAAAGTCCCACATTGATCCAAGTTCTTGTACCATTTCATCTAATATGTATTGTTTTAAATAATTGAACATAGGAACCCATTTAAGTCGTTTTAATTTTGCATTGGGAACTGTTTCAAGAAAATCTTCATTCCTAAAATCAATGGTTATAAATATAAATTTATTGAGATAATATAGTTGAGATGGTTGTTAATCATCTCAATAGATGGCGCGCGGTGTGTCCCTTAAGACACATAAAACTGAAAGAATATAATAAATTTGATTGCTCTGGCGGGTCACAAGTGGCTGAGTTGGTCAGGCATCCGCCCCGGAATGGCGCGAAAGGTTCGAGTCCCGCCTCGTGATCGAATTTTTTCTATTCTTTATAAATTTATATTTATAAAGCATTTGAATGCCATAAAACCAAAAATATAAATTCAACAATGGTTATAAATTAGGTATTCAATAAATGAGCAGAGTTGTTATCTATTCAACATCCACTATGATAATATATTTTGTATTAAGCACCAACAATATGAAAATTAATATGAGTATCTATCATGTTACATTGCTAAAATAAAATTTAACAATATGAGATTAGTAAATCAAACTTGCTTAATATAATATGATTCCAACATATTTTATTTATTTGGGAATATACTCATTTAAGTCTTATGATACACAATTTCCTCATTTAAACATAGTTATAAAAATACGTACCGTACAAGATTTGCGATATTATTCAATTCGTTCAATATAGTCATGTTATCAAATGTGATATTTGAATTGTTAGTGTTTGTGTCCAGATTATCATTATCACAATTATCATCTTCCATTGTATGAAATTAGTAAATTAAACAAGTTCCTGTTCTATATAATCATTTAATATTTTAGAATAACTGTAATAACTTGAGTAATATGAACACAATAAATATAACGATATTTTGTTTTAAATATTTAGGCGTCATAAAATTGGTCATAAAGCATAAAGCTGTAAGCTGACATATGTCATACGTCATGTTGTGACTGTCAACAACGCACAGACTATATAGTGTAGATTATGATTTATAGTAATCACAGAACAGTAAAAACAAACTTTTTTTACTGTTCTGTGATGGTATTTTTCATTGGGATTAATTATTATTATTATTATAGTAGAGCCATTTTAATAGGCAACATTTGACAGTTTAACAAAATTCAACAACGTAACCTAGTAACGACGACATAGAATAACATGATATTTCGTTTTGTTAGAACTGCACATTTGCTTAACTTTTTTCAATTATGATTACATATTTTATAATAATAATGACCGATACAAGTAATTTTAAGATTTCATTTTACTGATAAACCATACTAAACATAATAAACAATTTCTGAATTGAAGAACTGACGTCGCTACAATTTTGTGTCAATAAACCTTTTTTCTTTTTAAATACCAGAGACGTTAGGTACTCTAAAAATCGAAATCTGACATCTAGAATCGAATGCATTCATTATTACTTGTGAATAAAGTAGCCTACTCACGATTCAATTTCAGTAACAATCTGCTGACACAATCTGCAGTGAGCTGACAGATTGTGTCGTGAATAGTATAGTTGAGGGCACGTTGGGGGCGTAACCCAACATGTTGTGTATTGGATCGGCGCGGAAGCAACCCGACAAATTGTCTCAGCAGATTGTGTGCGTGTTGGAACGTGAGTATTGTGATTGCTCCAATCTCGCAGTGTTACCAACTCTCAAAAATATTTATCCCTAAAGTTTGTGTCAAAAACTCCTAAAAACGCCTAAATTATTCAGTTGTCCCCCTAAAAAAACATACAAATATAAATTCATGATGATTTAGAAATAATATGCTGTAATATGTTTCAAAAGTCTTTTTATTACAAGTTATTTAATACATAAAATATTTCGTCTTCATCTGAAGATTCAGCGTTTTTGAAATCATACATGTTGAATAAATTTAACATTTTATTGGATGGATTAAAATATGTTGTACAAGATCCACCATTTCGATTTAATGTAAATCGGACCATCATGATGCTTTGCAAAATTTTATTTACTTACGTACTGGATGTCGCTATGAGTCGCTAGGTCAAGAAATAAATATTAAAACTAGTTATGTAATTATCAATTTAAAAATATTAAACAGTCAAAAAAAAATCCCTAAAAATACCCCTAAAAATTTCAGACCCCTAAAAAATTCCTATCTCACTTATTTACCCCCTAAATCTGGGGGGAAAACCCCTAAGTTGGGAACCGTGCAATCTCGGCTCAATCGCGCAGCCGCGTTGCGGCTGGGAGTCACTTATGAAAAAGTGTAACGCTCGGTAACGTTACGATGAGTCACCGAAAGAGGCACGCGGGCATGGTTAGCCCGCCTAAGAGCGAGAGAGACAGACATAAAAAGTCGTTGTCACGTAAAACTTTCGCCCGTATACCGACTTTACAGGCAACCAATTATTTTTATTTTTGTTACATTTAAAGATCATCTAGAAAAATCTGCTTCTTCTAGAGTTTCAGTACCTATGTGAAGAATAAATTTCTGTGATAGAAATTTTGGTGTGTATTGTGGTTTGGGCATATTTAATGTAAAACCATATTACTTCACAAAATTAATTAAAATACGTCAAGCTAGAAGCTACCCGCCGCGGCCGCAGCGTAAAGCGTTGCCAATACGTAGGTACTGACAATTATTGTTTTTGTACACAAATACAGAATAAACATATAACCTTTTGAATCATCAAATCATACTTTATATCAATAGTAATAAAGTTTATAATCAAAAATATTCAAGAAATAGACAAACAACGGAGAATTCCCGAATGTTCGTTGAAACAACATGACACAAAATAAATCTTCCTAGTGGTTGAATGTCGTACCTTACCACTAATTGAACTCATCTAAACCACTAGGAAAATCCACCAGCCACTAAAACCAATATTTGTCCGCTAAATGGGGGAGCTAAACCACCCAGATCTAGTGGAAATTCCACTGAGTTGGCAACACTGGTCATCAGATTGAGGGTTGGATGAATCGTGAGTAGAGAACGCTCAATCGCGACTGCAACAAATTGTTTCAGCAGATTGTTGGTTGTGTTGAACCGTGAGTAGGGCCTCATCATAATTCATCATAATTAATATAAAAAATATAAAAATCATCATAATTATTATAGTCCTTTTCACGTAGGATGATTCCTGTGACACTTCGTCGTGTTCCGAATTACGTGTTTTATGTTTAAAACGCCAAAATAATTTTAGTGCATAGTATTTTTATTTTATGGCGGCATTAATACCAAAAATATAAAAATGAAACATCTTAAGCTTATAAATCAAAAACAGTATTGTTTAGTTTATTATAATGAAAAATAAAATAAAATAACACAAAAATATAATACCTACGCAATTCGTGTACATGAAATGGATCGTTGAAAAATCATAGAGTTGGAAAACATATAATCGGCGCCCATCTTGTGATCGTTTGTCAATCGAGTCAATCGTCTGTACGAGTGCGTCAGCCTTGTATACAAGTTGCATTTTTATATTGATATTTTACGTGGTATTCTGTTATTGTTACTAATTGTTATTGTTGACTTTTTTTTGCTGTTGTTTGCTAAGTTTCCTTAGTTAATTGTTGGCGAAATGCCGAAAAAACTAATTTTGGTACTTTATTCAAATCGATTTCATTTCCATATAAAATATTATCGATTATCGGAAACAATTGATTCGATTTCAATAAAGACATCTCTACACGTGTCAAAAATCGATGTGTCACAGAAATCATCTTAGGTGGAAAGGACTATAAATTAATAAATTCGATTGACAAATGTTTAAAATCCGTATCGATTAATTCACTTTAATCGATGTTTTTAAGCAGGTTACCTCTCTTCGAAGATAAAATTGATAGACGTCAAATGTTGCTTATTAAATTGGCTCGACTATAATACCGTTCGATTTATTTAATCAAATTACCGACCGCAGAAAAAATCACCATCGAATTTATATAAAATCCCTGCTACCTACTGTTAGTATAGTATTATTTTATGTTTGAATATCAATAAGAACTTTGGTTTTGAACAGACTACTCGATAATTGACTCTCTGAAAAATATAAGCGTTAGCCCATTGGATTCGGTAGGTATGCGATTTTGAGAAAGAAGCAGATAGCAACATCACCGTATAACCCGCGCCGATAGAGAAAAGATGTAGATCTGAAGATGGCAACGGGTACTTATGTTACGGTTGGCAAAATTAACTCAGGCCCCGGAACCACAGACACAATAGAAAATCTATTGTGTGTGCTCAATGGGTTAAGTTCTTTAACATCGTTTTTCGGTTCATAAATTTGTTTTTAAAGTTTGTAACAAAAAATATCAAAATTATATATCAATCAAATGTAACGCAAACAATATAACAATTAAACTCAATAAAAACAACAATATTAATTAAAACAACTACAACTCGGAGTGCGTCCAGTACCTAGCTTGGAAAGCGAATCCTTGATCATGAAGTACGCGCTGCAAAAATGATCAGTTTTTGCAGCGCGCAGATGTTTGAGTATAGACAGCGATAGAGATCGAGCGAGAACGCATAGGTACGAGCGGAGGCTATCTTCAGATCTATTCTCTATCTGCGCGGCATATAACGTAACTATTCTCTAATCTGTGATATAACTATGGACAATTTTGAAACATCTGCTATCTCCGAAATTATGATTTCTTGAGCTCGTTTAATATATTTTTCTACAGGCACACATTCAATGGACTATATGGATTAATATATAAGATACTACACAGATTTTGACAAAACTGAGTAACGTAACGGCACCAGTCTTGTACAGATTAAGGAAAAAATTCAAGTTTTTTGTAAATTTCTCATAGGTTTTTTAACTTTATTGGATATTGTTTTTGAATACCTTTAGTTCAATGTTAGTTTAACATAACCATTGTTAGAAAAAAGATTACAATGCATAAATAATGAAGTTATTAATAAATTAAAAAACCACTTTTTTGCACCAGTGTTGGACAGTTAAAATCTAATGATGGACACCCAGTTTTGGACAACATCCAGTTATGAACACCCATTTATGGACTGTACCTAAAGTTGTTTCTCCAGTTATTTACACTTGGAGAAGACTTATAGTTATCAATAAAATGTTGCAAATGATGATTGGAATACAATAAATCTGGGATGTATTTATAAAAAATAGTATTTATTAATTATTTTGCATACTTATAATATTTTAAACAGTCTTAATTTCCATTTTCTAGGAAAAAATTGGACAAATGCATCGTTAAATAAGAGTTGTGTCTGTTAAGAAAAAACAATATGGGTTTTCTATTATTACTCAATAAGTCAGGGATGAAAAATATAACTAAAAAAAGTACTGCCACACATCCATCCATTTTGGGAACTCTTCTTCTTCGTCGTATCACTCTAGTCAGAGTGAAGGGTGGTCAACATGAGATTTGAAGGGTAGATGTTACCCGCTTCACGATGTTCCACCATATCTCTCTGTTTCCTAGCATTCCGCTACACTCGTGAAGTGAACCGCCACTAGCAGCCTTAATCTGATCGATCCATCGATATGGATTCCAAATTGTAGCACGAGGCAAAAAGCTTCTTTTAAACTGTTGTCAAGATGGTGCGGATTAATGTGCTGTATGGTGGTGGAATTTAGCAGCAGACAGCGATCCAAACAGTTCATCAGAGATGATAGATGCGTTACAATGCGCATAAGGATGCGATTTATCTACGCAGTGATAGAGAATGAAGCCAAGAACGAGTCGCACAGCACATAATGACCCATTGTTCTTAAATATGTATATTCTTCATGTTCAGATATTATGTTGTTGGACCCATTGAGCAGACCTTAGGACTTTTAACTGATAGTTTATTGTGGAAAATTATTCTTGGCACTTCAAATCCTTCAGCGGCTTTTGTTACTTTATCCCCATTAATAAGGGCATTGATTGCATTACCAATTTGTCGGAGAGTGTAATTTTAACAAAAAATATCAATGTCCATTATAGGAACCAAAGCAAATCCAGTCATGGACAATTGTTGTACAATATTGGAACCCTGTGTTCGAAATAGTCGTGATAGGTATATTATTAATCAGAAAGAAAAGACAATATAGAAAAGCGCATGTAATTAATATCTTAAAAAAAAGTTTAGTTTCGACATTTGTCCACAAATGGATATATCCATAGAATTAAATCCAGTTATGGACACTGACGAATTTTATTTAAACAACTTATCCTATCATGATACTAAATCGTGTAATATTTCGTACACTTAACTACTATAAATAAAAGTAATATAAAATTTTGCTAAGATTTATACAAAAATTCTTATAAACAAAATTGTGTCCTCACTTCCTTAGGGATTTCCTTAGTAAAAACGGATTTCTTAGAAACGAGTCGCAGCAACTAAACATAAAGTTATGCCATCTTCAAACATTTTGACCGAAAAAGATGAAGTGTCGTATTTTGATAGTTTATGAACCAAACTTATATTTTAAGTATTGCCAAATTATATAACGTTTATTTTGGTCTTATTATTTAAATTATATATTTATTTTGTCCATTACTGGATGCTTGTCCACCACTGGTGCCGTTACCTTAGGTATATGTGAATACCTAAGTTCATTTATATAACTGCATTATAATCTAACATCGTTTAATGTAGGTACCTAGGTATAGATATTTTCTTCTTTTAAGCAGTCTATCATTTGTTACCTATCTACTAGCTGCGCCCCGCGGCTCGCCTGTTGTGGGTCTTAGCATGAAAATATTATATAGCCGATATATTATGTAAGCCTTCCTCGATAAATGGGCTATCTAACACCGTAAGAATTTTTTAAATTGGACCAGTAGTTCCTGGGATTAGCGCGTTCAAACAAACAAATAAACTCTTCAGTTTTATAATATCAAAATATTAAGTAAAGATAAAATAGTGAAGGATATAATCCAGTGGAAGTTGCTTGCCAAAAGACAAGGTAAACTAGCGAAAAGACAACTATACTATTCTTTCGTTAGATTCTTTTAGTTCACGATAAATGGGATACATATTATTACTTATATAATATCATTGTTATATGTTATACAAAGTAAATTACAAATTGCCAAGATTAAAAGAGGGCTTATTCAATTTAACGCAAGTCAAAATCTCCGCGATCTATTACGATAGATCGCGGCTTGCGCTATACTTTTACTATGAACAGCATAAGTCCACAGGAGAGCGCCGAGCAACATGTCCTCTCTCTGGAAAGGCTCGCTGCCGACTGATTTTAATCGGGTCGCGCGCAGTGTTTTATAGTACTTTAAAAAAAATTGTAGAAAAATAATAGAGGTACCTTAGTTGATTTTTTAAATTTTATCTTATAAGTAAGACGTTCTTTTATTGCAATATGTAAAAATAATATTAAACTAAGTCAAATATCTTGGTGAAAATAATCATTTTGTCGACTATAATTTCTAAAAAAATTCACATTGTTCGGATTTTAATTTCGTAAGTTCAAAATAAAAAAATCTTTTAACTAACTATTTTAATAAGGATTTTTGCAGTTAGTTAAAAAAAATTGTGTGTTAGATCTGTCAGCGATTTCAGATATTTTTAATTTTTTAGCTTCGAAATTGACACTAAAAGCGAAATCAAGTAATCATCGGCTCAGTTATCTTGATGGTATTCACAAATACTGTATTAATTGAAAAAAACTCTTAACTAACTATATAGACAATAAAATTTCCTAAAATTATTAGTAATTCGTATGTTTGTAAGATAAGTGGTTGATGGACAATCTGGTTTGAAAAATCACATATTTGAGCCAAACAGCGCACGGACCGCGTACACGGCCTTAAATAAAATACCAATAAATTTTATAAGTTTTATTATTTTTTTAAAGGTTTTGGAGTAAGTACATAAAAATAAATTTAATAAAAACAATTATTAATGTAACAGTTTACTTCCGTGGCAGTGACTATGTTATAGCAGTCTTTGATTTTTTCTTTGAAAAAATTAGCTGTGAAATATACAGTGCTGTGGAAACATAATATATTACATAATTTTAACATAGTCAGTTGACAGTTTTATAAAAATAGTTGTAAATGAAATGTTCTTAATATTCTTGCAAAACATTGAATAGAATCTTCATTGATCGTCCCTTAAAAAGCAGCAGCTGAAAAATAATCACAATTGTTAAATAACACAGAAAGATAAATGATTTCAAAGACACAAAATATTAAGCAATGCAGGCAGGAAACGAATTAAATCCAACATCTTATTAGAAAAACATAAGTAGATTTACCATCAAATACCTACTAGATAAAATTTAAATCTATACATATAATAAATCTGTAGAAGGGTAAATTCTGTACATTGAAAAATTTAAAAAATAAATAGCAGGGGGTGTTACTGGACCAAATATGTGATTAAACAATTTTTTGTCTGTCTGTAAGGATACATAGATAATTTTTAGTAGGATTAGGACTACACAAATACTAAAATAATGTAAATACCTAGTTAATATCCATTTTTAATTGAAGTTAAATTACACTTTATTGGAAATATTACGCTGTTTATTTTTACTTTTACAAATTAGGTGCGTAGGTAAGTAGTGATATAAAAATGATACCTAATATAATAGTCATGGTAAATTATTGTTATTGTGAATTAAGATGATTTTCAAACAATAAAATTTATTTCTCTTATAACACATTTATAACAAGCTGTTAATGTACAAAATATATAGGTAGGTACTATAATATGTATCTGTGATATCTACATGTGCATGAACTGATAGTGTGAAGCAATATTTAAGTTATATTAAAATAAATGATATAATGTTTAACGCGTAAGATACGTATGTAACAACTGTTGATGAACCTTTTTAATAAATAAATAAATAAATAAATAAATAGATAAACAAATACAACATGAAAAAATTGATAAATATAAAACATTAAGAGTGAAATCGAACTTACTACATACCAAACAAACAATCAATATAGATGGGATTATAGAAATAAAGGAATAACAACATGAAGGATAAAAATCGCGGAATTAACGATCTAATCTACTTGGGTATCGAGTTTACCTAAAGAAGGTACCCCACATTCATATTTTATAGACTACGAACATAGGGTAAAGTCTTGCTTAGATCGCCCACTGTGAATAAGTCCTCCATCATTAAATCTGTCGTGACCAGAGAGTTACATTTATTATTTCATATTATATATAAAATGTTAGACATAGACCAGAGCTGCAGAGACGATAAGAAGGTAGGCCAAATAGTACAGCTCATGATAAAGCATAAATTATATACAGCGACGCACTAACCTAAGGGCCTGATAGGGTGTTTGTCCCAGAGGAACGTGCGTTTGACTGGTGACAGGTACGAATCGCGGATATAGGACGGGCTCCTGTCCCATCGGGCCATGGGTCTCAGCTCCGGCCAATCGTACCAGAAGGGGTCCCTCGTGATGGCAGAAATTGGCAGAGACGCTCTCGGGTTGAAAATGTCAGCCCACGGCCTGCGTCTCAGTCCGCCGGCGTTGTACAACGGCGCACCTACATTGTATGTTTATTATAACCGGGACAACAGACACTCATACTGATACTGCTCTTCGTCATCGCCCATTTAATTCAAACACAAACTAAAAGCATCAACAAGCACTAAAATGGTTATTCTGATATAGCTACACACAATATATTTGTAGGGATTTTATGAATTTAAGCAGTCAGTACCTAATCTTAATTAATATAAAATCGCTTAACTAATAAATAATTATGTCAGTTGAATTTATTATGGCCTCAGTCACGACCAATTGTAATTATAAATGTGTTTTCTATTTTACAAAGCAAATGTTAAAGAATCAAAAGCAAATCTCATTCATGATCCTTTTAGTAAATGGAATCCTTAAAATGTGATTAGTTATCATTGTAATATCGATATAAGCATGTTTCATGCACATAATTGTGAACATGTACACCCAAAGTTGATTGAACTACGTGAATGCAGATGTCTCGATTTCTCATTCACTATTCGATACAAGAAAGAAAATTATGTCTAACTACATAATTATTCGGACACGGACAATACTTTTATTAGACTAAATCCAATTCTTAGAGAAATAAATATTATCACAGGGTAGTGACGAAGATACAGGGGATAGATATCTGTTGCCCTTACCGTCCGAGTCGAAAGCGACCTCACAGTCGCGGGGCTGGCTAATTCTCGGCTTCACGGGTGTTGGAGACTTCCCTCGGAGTGAACGATCAAAACCTGCCCATTTTTCCGCATCAGCGAAAAATGGGTCCTTATCGAACACGTCCGATATCCTCGACGGCCACGATCCTTCATCGAAGTCTCATGGTCAATACCACTCAAATCGAAATAGTTGCCGATTTTTAAATATTGCTTAGGCATCGATCACACATTACAATAAATTTTAATGGAGTGTACTGTTCGTGAATCATGAGACATAATAATTCCAATAAATATCTTGCGCATATTTACAATGCAGTTCATGCACATGAGCTTGATATGCAGATAATTACAATTTTGAAGGATGTAATGATGATAACTGATATTTTTGCTTGCCATGATATTGCCTTGAGCTAAAAGATATTATGTAAAAGTGCAATAGATGCAAATGAAAGGAAGGTACTAAACTACAAAATTAAACACGAATTTGTCTTTTATATTTTAATTAAAAAATGAATTGGGTTAGTTTTATGTAAATAAATTTGTACTTGGTAAATTATAAACAGCAGAGCATAAAAATTCAGTAAAATAATAGCAACATCTCAATAAATACATTAAAATTTCAGAAACATTTTGAATATTTTTATATGTATAACAAAGTATAAAATATATCTAACAATAAAGAGTATAAATTTTAGATGTAATAACAATAGAGATATCCTATTAAATACTGAATGACAATTTTATTATGAATATATAATACAGATAATTTGGCTGATGTATTTCTTTTTTTGTAAATTATAGGATCCTTTTGCTATCGATGTTATTATAAGAACTGACTACATCCCACACTGAAGATTAAATTAACATAGAATCTTCGCGTAGTGTTGTCAATTCTGATTACACAATTCTTTGAATCCACGTAACCCATTATGGCAGGAATGTTCGCATATCAAATATTCCAAAAGTTTCATAAAAATTTCGAATGCAGTTCCTTGCGCATACACGGGTCCGTTAACAACTCGATATTATCTCGTTCGTTATTCCCATATCAAAATCTTTTCGAGACACTTGAAAAGACTCTTTGTATTTATATAACCATCGAGTTTACGTTCAAACGAACGATCTAACTTCGATATTGCCTAACATAACTTAGTCTAAGATGTTCGTGCATAGATTTTAATAGAATTTACCTGATCCCCAGTGAGGTTTGTTGTCAGGCTCATATTCGATGCCTTTAAGGCTCTTAGGCTGGAAGGAGTCGGAGATGGGTGCGGACAAGTCGGTGATGGGGTAGGCCCGGTCCTTCAGGTAGAGGCCGTAGCGAGAAGGATACAGACGGTCGATGGCGGCCAATCTGTCGAGATGGTCTTGCCACGCCTTGTGTGCGTCGAAGGGATCGACTCCTCGTCGGATACGCCTTGGCACGTGGTAAACTATTGAAAACATTATAATTTAAGCACAATAAAGGCACGTATTGTTTCATCAAAATTAACAAATACAAACTAGAAAAAAGAAAGACTCAAAATGGACCCAAACGTTTCCTTTATAGAGGATTTTCTAAAATCGTTGAAATTAATACATTATTATGTCATTTCATATTGCGTTTTAATTATAATTATGTCTGTGTTAATTTTGAAAGTCACATCGTAAGTAAACACACTATGTTAAAGTATTAAGATATTGGCGTAGCATAAGCTTTAGTAATCATGTAAATTGTTTAATATCATCAGTATATGAAATTAATGCTGTTCTAGAACTCACCTCTTTATCATATAAAGACTCGATAACAAGGATTTTTACAATCCATGTTGCAAACAAAGGAAGAAGGGAGGGCATGATTATTTTAAAACAAATATGTGACACCTGAGATATGCTTGAAGATTTAATCAATGAAGTCGACACATATTATTCATTAATACACAAGTGTAGGTAAATGGTGTTATGTATAAGAGGTGATTTCTAATGTGCCATGCAACTATGATGTAAGTATGATCTGGAATCTGGATATATTATTATAATGCAAGCAAAAATTTGATGGCTTTTACAAATATTTTTTTTAATGAAAATATTAAAGTAAAATGATATGTGATCAATAAACACAATTGACATTCCATAAGTAACAAAATTACGCAAGAAACGCAACATAAAACATTTATGATGAAACTGTTTTCGGAATTTTCAGGATGAATTTAAACTATAACGTAAGGAAACAATAACGGACAATAATATAACGTATGTGAGTATTTGTTTATTATGTGAGACGTATGTTATGGTATCGATTCATTTGTTTTAAATCTTCTAGCCTTCTACAGGTCTCACTTCAAATATAATCGCGTAAGGCTTTATTAAAAAAATGAATACAAATTATGTAACATTATATATAATTGATTTTCTTAAAGAATAATAAGTTACAAGATAGTAGGTACTTTTAAATACAATTTGTACACTTGTTGACATGGTATAAGACAATTTGATGGAATATCGTTGCAACTATTTAAGATGTTCCTAACCCTATTTAAACTGCTCCGTGTTTTGACGCTGAAACAATCAAGAGAATAATGGGAAATTTGTTTAATGCAATTAGACATGTTACAGCGCAACTCTATTTACAATTAATAACGAGAATTGATGAATTATTTACTTTTATATTTACATAGTAATAAGTATGCAAACAATTTAATAAGGAATTTAATGAAAGAGTTATAATAACAAATTAATTAACGCTGCGCTTCATCAAATGCATAAGTTAAGTGCAAATGCGCAATTATCAATTAACAACGAAATTGAAAGCGAAGATATATTATCTCAGCGAACTTTTTTCCTTCAGTATAAATACATAGTTGCAGTTTATACAAATTTCGATATTTCTCCGCTTTCAAGAATACTTTTTAGAGAGAAATCGTTGTTTATTGAAAAGCAGTTTGTGATTGCATTCAGTACTAACTTGGCCTGTAGGAGTCGAGTGAGCGAGGGTAGTTGTGGGTGTAGATCGGACGCGGAGAGTATCCGTAGGTTTCACGGTGGACGGGCAGGTAGCGGTAGCCGGGGACGGTGATCCTTTCAGCGGCACCAATGGGGTCGTCGTAGATAGATTTGCTGTAGGGGTAGGTCGAGAGCAGTTCAGGGTACACGCTGCGGCGTGTTGGCCTGTACCTCTCTTCGGCTCTGATGTCTTCCGATCCTGTGCATAAGATGGGATTAGAAAACAACGCTCTTATAGATAATAGAATAAAGGCACGTGTATATAACGTCCTCTTTGGTACATACCTTTTAGAGATCGCACGAAGGACTGCCAGAACCTGGCCTTCTTTGACGGCGTCTCATTTCTGCCAATCATTTCTAAATGACTTTTAAACATTTTGGCGGATTATGTCGAGCTCGTTTTCTGAAACAAAAACGTACTTGTTACCAAAACATTAGTTTACAGCGTTTGTTGTTTTGGGCCTTGGCACATTTACGCTGTATAATTTATTGTGATATTCAATAATCGTATTCAAATGACATAATACAATAGCATTACTCGTAAATAGAGCAATGACGTACGTAGATTTAGCAGCTGGGACGTAAATAGCTTGTCTCGATGGCTAGGTGCCGTGGCGAATAGTCCGTGGACTTGGCCGCCCGCCAATCGAACTCTAGTGACGACTAAAATGGCCGTTTTTACGAATGTTTGATGATTCCTTGGCTATTTTCAAGATTTAGACGACCTTGTTACGGTTTTCTTATTATGAGAATCGCCTGATTGCTTTTCACAAACAAACTACTGTAAAATTTGAAACGAGCTGCAACACAATTATAATCATTGTTACTTTAAAATATTTGCTTGCCTCTATTCGACTCTATGTCCAATTAAAACGCTTTAAACATTCTCCACTAAATCTAATGAAATTGAAATAATACGCAGGTACTATAAATATTGTAAGATCAAATGCAGCTTTTACAGTTCTCAGAGCTGGCAAAAGCTGTCCGCCTACAATTCTCTAAAAGCGTAATTATTATCAACTTGTCAGTATCGGTTTGCACATTTGCGTCATTAATTTATTTCTGGAAGAGCAGATGCTTCATTGATCAAACTCACGACACGAGATCGACGTTTTGTATAGACATAGCATCACCTGATTAATCTTAATTGCCTTTAATATTTCATTGATAATTTCTTAGAGCGTGCCAAATTGTTAAAAATCAATCATGCCAATATTCTATTTTTCCTTTCAAAGAAGAAGTTTATATTATTTACTGTGTTTTAATTTTTAAATAATGGATGGATATATTATTAATTCCAAATTAATTTAAAAGCTGAGTAATTGTTTTTCGAATTTAAAATATTTAGTAGACACGACTTATTTTTCATATTTTCCATTAAATTCCATGAACGCTTATCTGTAAGAAAGTTTCATTCATCCTGTAAAATCACATGTAAGGTTAGTGTCAAATCAAACTTGACTTTAAAAATGATTCAGAGCGGATTAATATTACATTCAGGTCAAGAACGAAGGCCAATGATATTTGCCATATACACGACGGCCCATTTTAGAATATTCTCAATGTCAGCTAAGTTTCCTGAAATAGCGCACCTTAACGAAAGTTAGGTAAGATGTGAAAAATGCCCGATTGTGAAACGGCTACAAAAATATACGTAGGCGCGTCGATAGGTGGAGATTGCAAATTTGGCTTCGTGTGCGCGGCTATAAATAGACACCAAGCGCTCGGATCGGATTCACGGCATTCTGAAACACCACGGATTGACGTCGACACGCCTCGTCTATTGCTTAATACTAATCACACATGACTTATCTTCTAATTTATGCATATCATAAGAAAACAGATTTTAAAGAATGAAAATAAATAAATTTTGTATTTAAAACGAAAATAAAATTATATTGACGGTTTGCACTATTGAAAACAGAGATTATCATGTAGGCAAACGCATGAACAGTTAAAAAAACAATTGATTGTACCATTAATATTAAAAGCAAAAATTTTGTTATATAAACAGTAAAATAAAACAAATTATTTCTATAATCTTTAAAAAGAAATTAGCAAGTTATAATTGTAGTTTATTTTAATTTATCAATAATAACAGATTCAAAAAAATATTTACGTTAAGTAATTTGTATTTTACACTGTTATGTCACCAATTAACTTACGTGCCACCAAACAATAATACCCTAACCAACTGATAACGCGAAAAAGGAGAGTCGTACGATTGCCCTACAGTAAAGAGACACTTGAGGATCACAGTTGAATATATGACAGTTGAATATACACTTGCACTCTAGGGATCACTAGGTATCTTACCGATTTAAATAATGATCGTTATAGCGGGTGTCTTGTATGACGAGCCGACGTCGAGTGTCGGACCTGGGCGGGCGCGCACTGGCGCGTCGGCGGCGCCCTGCTCCCAGCCCGCCCCCACGGCCGAGCTGTAAACATTTCAGTTCCTTCATACTTCGCTGTACTCGCTTCTGGAAAAATTTTATGAATTTCATTTTTAATGTCATCCTGAAGACAGTATGTTTTGTTTTGCCGTGAAAACAGTCAACATAATATTATGTAGAGCCAAATTAATTTTTGTTCAATTTTATTACCTTTTGATGGTATAATCCTTTTGACATATACTCAACAAATTATTAAAATAGATTTATGCGGGTAGGTGGCAAATATTAACCCACATGATGTAAAACTACTCAGTATTTGCGTCTGAATAGTTTCCACCTGAGTAATTTATAGTTCAATGATTCATATTTGACTTCATCGCAGAGTTATTAAGTATTTTCGTTTTATAGCTCCAGTAACTGGACAAAGTGTTTGTTATTGCTACTACCAGAAATCATTTCTAATTTAAATTGAGACATGTTTATCATGGCGTTTATAACATCATACTATGGAAGTAGCTTCAAATTAGAACACACAATGTTTAATATCTCAATACAAGTCATACTTAGTCAGTTTCATAGATTTTTACGAAATAAACTGAACTATCTCTTGATAGTAATATAATTATTTATTTTATACATTGGCTGAGAAGAATAGATGATATCCGATTCCATATAGCCGGATGTTGTAGTTGTTTACGTGATTAACGACGTTTTGAATATGTTTTCGTCATTTAATATGTGATTTGTAACATTCAGAGTACAGTATTCAGTTGGATCGATGTATACTGTCTATTGTAGTAATTATGCATGTATTGTAGAAGATCAATTAGAATTAGGAATTCGAATTTCACTATATTGTTTTGTTATTAAAATAATTCAACATTAGCTGTAACCTTTAAAGCATTAATTTGTTAAAATGTACTGCTACCTAAATATAAGGAAATATTTAAGAAAACATAACATTTACTGAAGTAACAATAAATTCGCACACATAAAAATACTTTGCGGCCATCTGTATCATTGTATCTATTTAAAACAACAAAATAATAGATAAAATGATAGTGGAAAAAAACATAAGTGTTAATACACTTTTGCGTCAGTGAAGTTTAGTAATTAACTACATAATTAGTGGACTATTCAAAATTAATATCTTGTTAGTGGTGGTGGTTTGATATTTAAATTCAAATTTTCAATATTTGAGTAAGGTCTCTTAATTCTATTATAGAGAGAAGAAATGATAGACATCATGTTAAATTTCTATCTTGTCTTTGGTACAAACTATTTTTGTAATATTGCTTAATCATGAGCTGTATATTATCTCTTTTGTATAAATCGAGATCTGTGTAATTTTCACAGAGACGCTATGTTTTATTGAAATCTGGCTCGTTATCAACGGTTAAATTTAGCTTTGCACGCTCAAGATCAGACATATACACCCTAACGAGTTTCTGTTATTATATATACAGTGTCTGTGTTCTTACTAATTACTTATTGAAAATACACATACATTGTATTTACGTACTTTAAAAGATTTTTTTAAATCTGTGGTTTGTGTTGTTTTAAGTTACTTAAAACCACTACAACTTGAAATATTGAAAAATTGTGTGTTGTGTGAAATTAGATAAATCCAAGTGTCCAGAAGTATTTTTTATACATTTTTAGAATAATCACCACTTGTCAAATAACATAACAATCGCGAGTGAGATCCACACTACGAGAAGTATTTTATTTTAAAATATTAAATATAGTGAATATTAACATACAAATATTAGCAAATTAAAACAACAACAATTCTTTATGTTCTCTGCCATTTATGATCATATTTAACACTTAAATATGTAAGTGCTACGAGATGTTCTACGAAAAAGACGCTACGACCGGACCTTTGTTGCGTTGCTTCTTAGAAGAAGAAATTGAGAGTTACCATAAATACCTAATTGTATTTTTAATACTCGTGCTAATCTTCATTATCTAATATAATAGCAACTTGTTATTTTATAAAACAATTATTATTATCGCATCACTTGCCAACTTGACGACATTAACAAATGGCTTAATTAATAGCTACACGGGTTATTTTATAGCTTATTTGCTATGTGTTAATTTTAATTTATCATTCTATTACGCGTTCAATAATTTTGTATTAAATACTAGCTAGGTTCCCGCAGTTTCACTCGCATAAAATAGTTTATCTTTGACAGAAAATCGGTTTAAAAGTAGCCTAAGTTACTATGCTTATCGTATCAGCTATCTGTGGTTGAAAGTGCCATCAAAATTAAATTTTGGTATATGCCATGTATAAGTATAGTTTTAGTAAAAATAATATTACAAACGGACAATACCATTCCATTACTAGTATGAATAAACCTAAAGGATAAACTAACTCAATAGTTCTATAAAAGCTCTAGTTGTGAGTACGATACAAGAAATTATGCTTTTAAAATCAAGAATCTATTACTTTCACATGGACGTAATATATTCTTGGCCTTCATAGAATTACAATAAACTTTATAGCTGCACAAGGGTGTGCAAACTACGTATTTGTAATGCGGATATCGTCTGCAGTATCGGAGCTCATATAAAACAATCACAGCGAATAAAATCACGTTTATATGACAACAATTACATTGTAATGGCATTTTACCAAGCTTTTTTAATTAGAATCTAATTTAATCCATCAATCCCTAGAATCTCAGACACAATAGAAATCTATTGTTGTCGTGCCCCGATCGGGGCGCTCGGTGGTCAATGGGTTAAATGTCGCTATTGCCCTTCAAAACGTCTATAAATAATTAGTTGCTTCACGTGACTAACACAGTGAAAATAAATCTTATAAATTATTTTTAGAATTCTGTTTTGCATCAAATTATATTGTGTAAACAAAATGAGATTCGTTTACATCAGATTATTCGTTTCTTTTTTTGATATTAGTTTATAATAAAATTATATCTCCTAATTTTATCCTCTGAAATTAGGTATTAACTAATTGTAATTAGTATGCTCAGCTTTGAGTCTTCTATAAAATGTTATGCGATCACAGGTACTTCATGTTCTGAATCAAATATAATTTGAAGTTATCATTCTTGAACCGTAACTCCAACATACACTCGACCCTTTTTAATGTTTTATTTGTGTAACCTACTTCACGAGATCGCGATATTGTAAACTAGAATTACTACAGTCTACAGTATTTGTTTTCAGTATTGTAACATAGGGATTCCTTCTTTGTTCTCACAAAGTAAACACGGAAATTTTATGTCTGTGTTGTAACATTGTATGTATTTAAAAAAAATAAGATTTTGATAATATATCAAAATGCAGACGACTGGATGAAAAGAAGAAGAATCTTCATATCGTGACGTTATCATGTACGTTTACAAAAAATAGTGTGACAATAAATTGATAATTGAAAATAGGTATACAGATATGGTTCGTGTAATTCTTAAACCGATATTATAATTGCTTATTGTACTGCTGCTTCATTGTACACTATACAGGGTTACTTGTAAAACACCAGCAACCACGCAGTACAAGATAGCTAACATCATAAGTAACAACATTTGTTCTACGACTTTTGATAATTTGTTAGATTTTATTTTCATACAAAAATAAATATTAATTTAATTTTCCGCCTGAATATTATAAACTCTACGCGCATCCCAAAAATTACGTAAACAAGAAGCAAAGGAGAGGGGGAAGGGGGCGTCGCGTCGTCCTTTCGATAATGAATAGAACATAGACTTACAAATGTTAGGAGAGTACAATTATAAGGCTTAAAAAATCATTTAAAAATAATTTATTGCGTTATGCCAAAAGTCTTAGAACAAATGTTGTTACTTATGATGTTAGCTATCTTGTACTGCGAGGTTGCTGGTGTTTTACAAGTAACCCTGTATAAGTAGTTTTTGGCGAAATCATGTACTCAAATCTATATTAGTCTGTTTTTGTTTATATTTCAAATGCGCACGAAATCTAAGACGCCATAGAGAGACGCACGAGAGTCACACGTCACCATGTTGTGAGATCACCATGAATGAAAAAAGTACACATAAATCTTGTCTAGAGGAAAATTACTAATGATCACAAAATATTATTCTTTTTTAAAATAGATTTTCGTTACATAGTGTTGCGGAGAAAAATAAAAGGATTAGGCAGTAATAAAACATTTCATTAAGAACTTTATTTCAAATACATGATAAGGTTTCCTGAATTATTTCTGAATTTCTGTGAATGTGAACGTGAACTAGTATTAGTACCAAAGTTTAGTGGTAACAAGTACAGCAAAGCTAAAGTAGTGCATTGTAGTACATATTTACAAACAAATATATAGTACATTCTGTAAAAAACATCTACTTTGGAAGCACGTGAATATATAATTATTAAGTAACAGCGTAAACGTGTAAAATCTAAAAACAGACATAATGACATAATTGTGTTTTGCGCACTCCCATCACAAGGCACATTAAATAAAACAGGATGCAAACCATCCCACATTTAATGTATTCGTACATTAAATTTGACAGATTTCACATCATCAATTGGCTATCACTTTATTTATAAAACAAATAAATGTCTTGTTCACGTAGAAGTAATGGTTCAAAATTACAGGCGTTTATGTTTTTATATCTTCTCAGTCGATTCGTTCCGAAAGTAGAAAAATACCATCATCATTATTGTCTAGATATTATAACAATAAGCATCGATATAATTTAATAGTAGCATTTGGATCTAATTTTGTTTACAATAAATGTGCTGTTTTCTAGCAGTAATTGTATCGAAAGACTTAAGTAGTAGTAGCTTATAGTAGCTGTTTAAAAGTATTTTATGAAAGTAATCCTTCAGATAAAAAATTTTTTTAACAACAATTATTTAATGTAACGTAAGGTGACTTACAATCTGGCCGGGAATGACGTAATAATATGTCAATATGCGTAGGAAGACAATACACGACGTAGGCGATCTTGAAAGTCGACCAAATCTCGTAGACCTCTACACCATTAGAAACGTTACATATCTTGAAAATATTTTCAACGGAATTCAGAGAGTTCATGTTATAATTGTTATAGAAAATTTGTAATACTATATCTCAACCTTGCTACGAATAGTGCCCGCCTACGCACGGGCTTCGAAAGTGATGCGCTATTTCAAATATACACTTGGTTAAATCTTTTGAACTGAACGCATAAAGGTTTGTTATGTAGCTTTATGGTGCATTAAATACTGAGCTTATGATTTAAGACATTTGTTGTATTTATTCATTAGCATATTAAACACTGGCAGCTATAAAATATATGTGATTGTAAGGTATTAAAGTAAAATTAACCTACCTAATTTTTACTTATACATACCTACGTCTATTTTCAGTCTAGAAACTAATATAGACGAATATATTAACCTAAAATTATTTTAACAATGTACGTTACAAAAAGCTATTAAAATATTTTAGTTAAAATCATTATAAAATTACTCCTTAATACATAAAAAATACATTACAGTTTATAACGTTTCATCTTTAGTGGGCCATGAAGCAAATTGTGTCAAAAATTTGCAATATTATTTTTATTTCTTAGTAAATATGTATTTGAAATTAAACGAAGTATTAAATAAAATAACGTTGACATTCGAGCTTGTATTCGTAGATGTCCAAAGAATAAGATTTTTTAAAACCAATAAATCTCTTCAAGAATTGAATGAATAAAAAGACCCTCAAGGAAACTCCAAGGCATCCGTTCACGAGTTGACAGCTCAAGACTTTTTGAAGACGAGCCGGAAGCACGTCAGTGTAACGGACAGTTGTAGATGGCGCCACAATAGCAAACTTGCACGATTCCCTCCGTACGATGTAAGTTTGGCGCTTCCGGATGGGAATTTTGCGCATAGAAATGGCAACATTACATATTGTTACACAAAACTTTGCCAGTAATGCTCTTCTCTACATGCGTGCTTCATTCGGTAATTCTCAGGACACTTCCTTTTGGACAAGTTGGTCAATAAATAGTATGTTGTTATTAACTTCTCAATTTTCTATTTAAGATTTTCCTCAACATTTTATGTAGGTATGTGGTTCTAACAGGAAAATATTCAAGAAAAATGCATTTTTGCATTCTTATTGGAATTATTAATTTATTAGTATCGCTTAAATTATATTCTAATTGTATTAAATTGGAGTGTTTTGATTTTAAAACCAGTTATATTTTGTATTGCAGCTCTGAATATTACTTGTAGAGTTGTAGGGAGTAGATCCTTTATTTCTTTAGATAAATATAACTGTGTGACTTTACGGTTATTACATTTAATTATGTTAGTAAAATGATAATAACAGTTTTTCACTCAGAAATTAAATACTGACACGCCGTTAACAGGCAAATAAAGTTCAATCAAGTACACACAGGGCGCGGCATAGTAAATGTTTGCACAAACATGACATACACCGCCTCTGAACAAACCGACACACTGTTCTCACATCTATTTATATTTGATCTATTTGTTACGTTAATGACCGATTTAATTGTTAGTCGTAAGGTCAAATGATGTTTGCTATTGACGCGTGTATTTCAATAAATTTAATGTCTAACTAGAATTGGATAATCAAAGTTTCCATGTATATAAACTCCAATATGTTACATATTGAACCAGCATAGAAATAGCTTTTATTATGATTATTTACTGAACGAATATTTTGAGTACCTACTATAGGTACCTATAGAGTTTTTTTTTTTAATATTTTAATTCATTGCCTTATAAAATAAACCTACAATTTTATTCAGCACTTCAATCAGATTATCGAAAAAAAAATGCGACAACAACGTTAATAATTATTCTGAGTAAGAATCAAATAAGATTTTGTCTTAAGCATTTACTTACAGTTAACTTATGTGATTTTTTAACATCACGATGAAGGTCAGAATAATACTATAATTTCCGTCTTCATAGGATTCAAATAAAATAGAATAAATACACACATCACATACGTCACATGCATTCTGTAAACGACATCTAGAATTATACTTTTGATAATTGCCAAACAACATTAAGCGATAACATTACAAAAGAACATCCCTCTCTCGTAGTTAAATAAATTTCAGTCTTATTCGCAACGTATACGATTGAAAATTATGGGAAGTTATTTGTTGTTTTAGCTAGCAACACTGCGTGATTGTTGTAGGGTGTAGTTCAAAGATGGCGCGGCACGCGTCGCGCTCGTGTCGGAAGCGACGTCCGGTAGCGCCCGAACACCCTCGCTCGAAACAATACTATCCTGTAAATTGAAATAAATTGATGCACTCACATTGTTTTCATAACAATTATTTCACCCGATAATTCTTCACGGTGCTTTTGATGTAATTATGATGCATAATTGACTTTTTAAAGCAATGTAAGGTGTATATTAAGCTAATAACAATAGATTGTATAGAAAACTAGCGGTCCGCCTCGGCTTCGCCCGTGGTACATGTTTACGTTTTCTCTACATAAGAACCATCCTCGTACTTCAAGGAATATAATAAAAAAAGAATTGACGAAATCGGTTCAGCCGTTCTCAAGTTATGCGCTTACCAACACATTTTGGGATTCATTTTTATATTATAGATTTTAAGATGACTGCTGCAATAAACATATAGTTATACCAAATTTAATTTTTTACCAATTTGTAATCATGATTCAGAAAAAATAGAAATATGTTTACATTTTTCACGAATTATTATCTACAGATACCTAATATAGAGATCTGAGATAGGTCTGTTCATAGATAATAATTAATAGATGAAAAATATGGATATGTGGATTTTAGACACTAGAATAATTTTTATAATAGTAAAGTATAGCCTAAAATAATATTTTGTTGACTTCACAAACGGAATTGACTGCGTTAAAAAGTAAACATTAGCAATTAATATCCCACGGGTGTTTAAAAACAAAACGTGCGAGGGTGACCGTTTCCCGCGCCCTCGGTGACACGCCGCGCTAATTGTGCAATCAGTTCTCACAATTAGAACGCCGTGCTTTTATTACCTGTGACTATCTTTTTTTAATCTCGAATGAGATTCTATTGAAGGACAGTTATATTAGCAATTTATTTATGACTAAGTCAACTTAAGTGATCAATCGAAAAAGATATTAAATAGTGGAATAATGTGAATAAGATTATTAAAGAATTCCTTAAGTTTGATTTTTAAAACTTGCTGCGTCATTAGATAGGATTTAAATTACTGAGAAGGGTGCCGCCCTTGGATTTATTCAAATTTCACAAGTATTTCACTAATAATAACCTAAAATATAACTTACTCATTCCGTCATTTACGTTAAATTCTAAATTATTTAAATTTTCCTAGCAAGGCACAAAATTAAATTATGAATGCGTCGTACGAGGTTATTTTTATAAATTCATAACATTGAAAACAGCCTATAAAACTTTGTTTCATCTAATTAACATAATATGTGGGTGGTGGTATTTTTCTAAGCCCGGATCTTTAACTTATAGGTAAACGAATATAATACTTCTGAGTGTAGATTACCGGTAAAAGAAAATTTCTTACTTAATTCTATGGATCACTTACATTGGGAAATGACAAATACGCACCGGAAGCGATCCATTTTGGCGGGAAACGGTACGCAGGAAGTCGATTCGCCGACCGCGAATATTGTCGGCGCCAAGGTCGGCGCCAACGTCAGTGATTGTTGTCATGTTCAAAGTCACATTTATTTCATTTTTATAAAAAAGTAAGATTGAAATTAAATTTAATTTTTTAATTTAAAGTAATTGAAGAGAAGAGAAAGAAAAATTGTATACAATTTCATCAACGCTATTTTTCCCAGTAGAGCTTTGATGTTGGCATTAATTAGGTATTTAAAATTAAAGGAGAACTTAATAATTCCTTTAAATATAATATTTTTGCAAAGAATCATCCTTTGTTTGTTGTTATTAGTACCAAAAGATTCCACTTAATTAGCGATTAAGAAAGCATACAATTTTCAGTGAAGCAACAAAACATTATGATAATATACAACCACAAGGGGAGTCAAACATCTGCTATTCGTTCAACCCGCCTCCCGACGCATCTGCACATGTTTAAAGAACTACTTAAATAAAGTTTGAAGATCACATAATATAAATTAAACAATCATATTGACAAAAGTCGGTGGCGTTGCGAATTCCTACAAAGAAATAGGATGGAACGGTGTCGGGGTCGCGTGGAGGCCAGGTGTAAAGTCATTCCTGGTTTTGTGATGACAAATTATCATGGTGTTTTTTTACAGGTATGACAGAATAGCGGATAAATCTTGATAGTAATTTAAGTCTTACCTTTGAATTAAATGATTGATTGTAAAATGCCTCTACATTTTCCGTTACTTACTGAAGTACTGGCTCTATAGGTATATTTATAAAATTAGTTGAGAATCACTTACTTATTACATCACTGTATCATTTAGAGCGTTAGGTACCTACGTATATTTTATGAGTATGAATTAACTTTTGTGGCCCAAAAGCGAAGAATGATGAAAATTATAATAAAAAACATGTATTTTGAAACGCATTTTACAATCAACTTTTTATAATCTTACTAAAATATCATAATCTATAAAGGACTATATATCCCTCAATAATGTATAGGTAAGAAGATAGATTAGGCTTTTACTTTTCTTAAAATGGTACCGATTTAGACCCCATTTTTTTGCATTTTATGCGATTATTGTGCTGGGAAAATCGTATTTCAGCGACAATTTTGTATGACGTCGTACAATTTTTATAAGATGAACGTAGAGCTGAATATATTATCTTTAAATTAAGATATTACTATGTTCTCACGTGTAATTGCTTTAAGTTAAAATGGTACCGAAAGACAGTGTGTTTTTGTAAAAATCCGTAATAGCACCCTTAACTCTAATTGAAATAACCAATAATGTTTCCGTTTTTTTACGTTTTCTTTCACGGCTTCCTCTGAATGCTCATTTTGTTTGTTCTCTGGATATGTAACATTGACTTGGAATGACGGCGGTCTAGTTAGCGAGTTACTTACAAGCTATTAAATCCCGCATTCGTTGCACTAGGGATTCCTTTGCATAGATAATATTTGAGAAATCAATCAAGCATATTCTTTATTGAATTAAACTAATAAATATTATACAACAGGCTTTTATTCATATTTTTATTACTTACAAGATTTCCAGTTACTACGTTTACAGTTACTACGTCTCTCGTAAAGTTCTCGTTTAACAAATATTCATTCGGTAAATTAGTTATAAAATAAAATAATCTCAAAGCTTTATGAAAAACGCTTTTTAATAGTACCTATTACATACCATCAAAAAATTACCCTTACATTAACCGAAAAATCAATTTTATTGCAACGTATTGTATATATGCTTTTGTCTGTCGACTCATCATGCAATAGGGGGAAGTGGTCGTGAAGTTATTAAAACACATGAGTATACATTGTTGGTTTTGTAGGCACCACATAAGTAGCATGAACATGTAGCTATACAACACTGGTGATGTAATGAAAGCGTTACGATAAACACGCGTCGAGGGAACCGGGGTAAAATTGACACCGCATTTATAAGTCAGTTTACCATTGCTGGCTAATTACACGGTGCGCGGCGATGGGCGATGTTACGATATGCGATAACAGTAAAACTGCCGTAATGGCGGCTTCGACGCCAAATGTGTCAACAGCGACGCCCTGCCCTAATGGTGCCGTGGATTCATTACTTTACCTATCATTTGTTTTTATTGGCATGGCAATTACTTTAAACATTGAAAACTACATTCACTATAGGAAATTTGTTATCGTGAACACATGGTCTATTATGTGTTTATTATACTTCTAATTATATTGACGTAATACAATCGAATGTATGGGCACCATCCCAACTTGCAAATCTTTCATCAGCAATTCTCTCCTAGGTCACATATCTGGGACCTAGGTTATTGACAGCTGAGTCATAAGTAGGCCACAATAACACTTGGCGATGTAGAGCTTTTTTACAATTAGTTTGCAATTGTTTCAGATCAAGAAGGATGTTAAAAATTATGGAAAACTTGATACTAAAAACTTAAATAATTATTTTACAATTGAAAATGAACAACATTTGATTTATGCTATAGCAAAAAAGCGTATTGTTGAACACCTGAGTATACAAGAAACACATTAACATCGGGATCAATGCTTTAACAGATTCAATACTACAAGTGGTTAAAGGTTCCGAAAGTTCGTGAAGTCATTTCCGATTGTCGGTAATGAGCGATGAGCCAACGTTGAATTGTGGGTGGAAACATCCCTTCGCAACAAACGACCAATACATTCTTTGTATTGTAGTTATTGCGTAAAAAATCACCGCATTGCGTTTGTCGGCGGCGAGTCGGCGCGAATCGCATCCGCTCTTCCGACTTTTGTCACAGCGACGTCCTATTGTAATGTCCGATATTTTTGATAAAATTACGTCACACAATGGAAAGAATTCTCAATGGCTTGTTGTTCGATTGTTGTTGCCTTATTGAGCAATTGATGAATGTACGGGGCCTTTGCGCGCTGTTCCTTCCGATCTTGTTTGATTTGCTAATATTATTGCACAACGCTTTGAATCCAATATAATGCCAAAGACTATTAAGATTCCCTTGCAATAAAGTGTAAGCTTTTATAAAAATATAATGGCTACTATAAATGTTATCTTATCGGGTTTCTACCTCGATATTTTTTACATTTAAATATCATTTTTACTGTCGGTAACTCTACTTATCATTTTTAAGGTCAGACAATTAATGTTAAGATGAGTATGTATTTTAAATAATGAGTTTAAAGAAACGTATGTAATATGCACAATAACAAAAAAACATCCAATTTTCTTGAGGTAAGATATATTTCTCTACTCCGCGCCTAAATGTGCACTAACCCAAAATTATAAATAATACCAAATGTCACAACATATTAATCAGAACCCTTTCAACAAATACCAGCGCTTTGTCAGAATTAATAACCCGAAAAGAGTTGTTCTACTTTCCTGATTTTGGGATTGTTTTACGCGCTATTAAACTCGCAATTCAATTATGGAAAAACGTTGAGGAGTTTATGTTTTGAATAATAAATTATTCCTTTTTGTGGATGAAGTACTAATATAAAATTTATTTTAAGTAAAAAAGCTAAGGGATATAATAACAAGAGCAACCAAGCTCGAATTAGGCTGCCATCTGTAATTTACGTCTTTATAGTTCAGCTCCCGAAAATGAATTTGGTTCTGAATTCATAACGTATTTTTTAATTTATTCATTCAGTAAACAAATCTTTCAATAAGATCATTTACATAGTCTTTATACCATATCAAAATCATAACTCAAAAAACAAAAGAATTTCCAACATAAATCAATACCAACAACATCCAAGAGATGTTGACTAACAACACAAACAAATAAAGCAGCATTAAATCGGCTCCGCTTAAGGTTTTAACTAGAATCAATGACGCCGGTACACAGCACGATGAATATAAAACAACTGGCTGTTAGTAGGGTGTGAAGGCAGGGATGATTAGGCAATATCCTGCCCTCCTGGCCCTCCGACCCCTGCTGTTACATCTCACTTAATGCACCCGAACTAACCTGATCGGACATCTGATTTTGGATACATTTTTATTACAGATTTTGTACTATTTTACAATATCTTCTTAATATATATAAATCTCGTGTCACAATGTTTGTCCTCAATGGACTCCTAAACCACTCAACCGATTATAATAAAATTCGCACACCATGTGCAGTTCGATCCAACTTGAGAGATAGGATAGTTTAAACATGTAGGTACCACGGGCGAAGCCGGGGCGGACCACTAGTACATTAATATAATTAAAGAAATGTTCATAATATAATTTCATTCATACTTTCATTGTAATATGAGGATCACAACAGAAACAAATACAAATTTGTTATTTCTTACAAATAGTCCTGAATTTGTTATAACTTATAATTTATTAAGTATATCATATAAGCTTACGAATTTATTAAATCACATAAGAGGACAATAATAATAAAATCAGTTATCAAAATAGCCTTGTATTTCTATAAAGACTTATTTTTGTCCCCGCTAATCTTTAAAACGTCTATAGACCGATTTTACCAGATTTTGATTAGATTTCGACATCACTTAAATAACATTACCTACCTAATATACCTAAACTTCGTTACTACCTCATAACTTTCAACAGATATTGTATAAAACAAAACGCCAATAGATTTATTTCTTTTCTCCTCCATCAGAATGGGTTTTAAATTTAAATTTCAAACAAGGGGCTTGGTCTAAATTGGACGTATCTACTATATTAAACGGATCCATCACAGCAGATTTGCGGTGTCACCCTTTATTCGCTTAATTACGTCGTCATTGTCGCTACGTGCTACGTTTTAATTTTAGTGTTTAAACTTTCAATTAGGCTATTTTTGTGACATCTGTCATGTGATGCTACATTGTTTACAAAAATAGATACAAGAAATGATAATATTGTAAATTTGTGTATCATCGCGACGAATCATCTTAAAGTCTGTGTTACTAACAGGACTTTTATCTATACAGATAACCATGGTGATGGTTTTTTCTTATTATCCCTAACCGACTGAACAAGTACTGTAAAGTCATTTCCATGCATATTCAGATCAACAATAAAACAATTCAATGTGTGATGCAGATTTTGGCTCGTAGAGCACCATCGCGTGAATTTCAAGAGACACTTTACAATTGTTTCATTTTTAAATGTCATTCCATTTAATAGGTTATTAACATCAGACAAAAATTAATTTTAAATTTTTTAAATTATATTGTTAGGATATGTAGTGTTTTTCATGGTAAATGTTACCAAACTCACTAAGCGAGTTAATATTTTCATTTCATCTTTCAGGTTATCTGTATAGATATTAGTGTCCTGTTAGTAACACAGACTTTAAGATGATTCGTCGCGATGATACACAAATTTACAATATTATCATCGCATCGGTGTAAAAATAACTTAACGGGTTCAGTTTTTATAAAATGAACATATACAATTGTAAAGTTTATATAATATTGATTGAACATACTACAAAAGTAATCCCTTTTCTGGAAAGTTCCCTTAACAGTGGCGGGAAATTTTAATAAAGTTAACACTGAATATAGAACTCAATATAAACGAGCCGTAGAGTCATAGACAGAGGTTAGGATTAACTGCAAATCCGTGCATGTGTACGCATTCTCTGAGGGTACTGGCTGATCTTTTTGTGCTTTAAAAGGTAAGTGTTAGCGATTTTGTTACTAGAATTAACATCGTCAAATAAACATCCAGAAAAAAATATTTGACATCTATATTTAGCGAAAACATGCGCTATCTACGTCCACTGATAATTAATTATTTTGCTCTAGCAACTTTCGAAAATACACTATTCTTTAAGTTCAGTGTAAGCAATCAATTCTGGATGTTTAAAAAAAATATTTGCCTAAAACGAAAGTTCTGTGTGAGATATGTAATTTTTATATTATGTGTAAGTATATAGTTGAACTCATGAAGTACCTACTACGAGAATACTGACTATGATTACCTTATGATATATATATATAAGTTTATCGCTTGTACCGTACTCTATAAAAGCAGGGGTGGCTTCGACACGACAATCAAAATGTAATGGTGGTTTTAATATTGTCGTCGATTTATAAAGATAAGTCAGTGAGAGTAAATATTAAATTTGTTAACGATACTTTGAGATTAAGTGGGAGGGCTGGTAATCGCGTTACAAGTTTTAGGGTACATAATGTTTTTCAATATTTATTTGTTATAATATGATTACAATTTTTAGTTCTCTAATCGTGATAAATATTGTTTATAAAGCTTATATTATACATAACAATAATAGTATTCCTATATATTATAGATATATACTATTATTGTTATAACAATAAACAATATGATCCCTGAAAGACTTTTGAATATACCTACTTATATTATGAACTTAATTTGCACGGTTTGCATTTAGCAAGTAAGAGTGTAAGAGTGTAAGAGCTGGCATAGAAGCTGTTGGGTAGCTTGGGTAGCTTGATGGGAAGATTATAGTATCAAATAGGTAATGTAAATTCCTAATCAAACAAAATATGAACTTGTTTTTTTTTTTTTTTTTTTTTTTTATTCAAAACTTAATATATTTTATAGCAGCATGTACTTTGGACTTGGACGGATTTAAATTTCTGGTTTGTTATAACTGCAGGTTTCTGAATATTTATACATGTTAATACAATTCTAGCATCAAAACCCGGGCAATATACACGTTAGGAAGCATTATCGAACCACACCATAAAAGAGTAGGCAAGCCGTGAAGGATTACTTTGTGATTTTCACCATCATCAATTTTCATAAGCGCGACAGCGCTTGTAATCTTTATAAATTCATATTTTCTGTAAATATTTTTAAACTAATGAATATAATAATATGAAATAGGTCATATTAAATAGTTATTTAAACCGAAATAACAGCATTAACAAGGGAGCAATAACACACAAAAATCTAACCAATGAATACAAGTTGCTCAAGCCTCCGTCTTATATTCCCCGTACATACAGAAATACATAAATCTTCACATATTGCGCTCCGAAGCTCCAAGAGAAACGCTAACCCTTGGCTGCCTCGTTATTGAGCTCTCACTCCCATTGTTTTTGTCTTCCTCTCACCGATACATAAGACGCTTTTCAGCTAATCATGCCGTCCCTTTCCAATTTCAATTTACTCGAAATGGATTTTCAGGGCTTTGTGAGATCAGCAAAGTCGACGCGAAAAACAACGTTAACTTTCCGTTCAATCAGTTCAAAAGTAATAGTTACGCTTTTGTTTTAATTTCGTTATTTATGTATCTTTATGTTATGTATGTTTCATATGGTATTAAGTAGAGAATATTTGCAAAGGTGACGCATAGTTACCTACACAAGAGTAGAGTTATGGCCAAGTCATTGTGTAATTCGGTCTTTCCACATAGAATTTCTCAGTATCAGCCAAAGCTTGAATTTGCGTTTCGGATTATGGTAATAGACTCGCTTCTTTTTTTCTTTCTATTAAAATCTTTAGAAATATCTCTGTAAAAAATCTATTTTCCTGACTGTTAAATATAGGTCTGGTTCTATGATAAACATATAACCTAAATCTGTATTTTACTGATTAATCTAAATTCTAATATCTAGACATAAAGTCTTCGTGAAATTACATGGATAGGATTTTTTCAATAAAAGAATGATTTATGTTGCGAACGAGAAATGACTTTTTTCATTTCTTATGAACTAAGTACGTAGTTCGTTAAATTAGTTTTCTTTGCTAGTAGAGAAAACTTAGTTCATGTCGTTTAGAAAGTTGGACGATTAACCGACATGTAGTTTATAAGACAAGAAACAGATTTTTGGTAAGCAGAATGAAAATGAATTACAGCATTTAATCTTGCCATAATGATTTATTTTGTTGTGAAGGTGAAAAAAACACATTTGTAATGCTTCGTTATTTTAATATTTTGAATACTAGATATTTTATTATATGTTGGTGAGAATGTACCCGAAATTTAAAATTAGGCGTTGAAGTATAAAAAAAGCTCACACGCAAACAACTTACATTAATAACTAATAAGTGTAAATACTAAATACTAATACAATACTAATATAAGGGACTGCATTGTTTTTCTTCTGTTCTATTTTATTTCATTTCATTGAATTTATTGTTTGTACGATTTCATTAAAAAACTGCATTACGATTTAAAAAAATCTTTACCGTTAGAAACCATCATCTAACATCTTTATCGAGTATCATAGGCCTTATTTTATTATCCCAGTGCAACCCGGGCGAAACCGGGACAGCAAGCAGTATCTAATAAAACGTTTAAAAATTTTGATACACAAAAAAGTACAAGTTCGTGTTAATTTATTGATTTAAATTTGATCAACTTGTTACGTATCCATCATTTCTAGCGCATGACTAGGTATAGGTATTGTAACGTATGCTTAAAACATAAACTGAATATTGCATAGTTATCAGTTGTTGTAAGTCAACAATTTTTCATTGATTTTGCAATTATATCCCTCATCTACGTGCCTTTATTAATCATGTGCCAACAATGCGGTTTTTCTGTAAAGCTCAATAAAATACAGCACGTGATGGGCGGAGAACCATCAGTCAGAAGTGGGTGTGATGATCTTTATTGCTGACCACAATTGTCAATGAAAAAACCTATTTTTCGAATATAGCAGACAGCGAGGGGGCCACGTTTAAAATTACTGAGCTTTTATTGTGAAGAAAACAATACTGATATTATTTTAGTTTTTGAGAATATACTTACATAGAACATATTTTTATCAAACATTCTGTATATTCCTATAGAAATAAATCATTTATTTATGAGAATTTAAGCCGTGTGAAACCTGAATTTAAACAATAATAAGAAAATATTTACTGCGCATTGTTCCGTAAATTTAAAAATACTTTTTTTTTGTAGCATTAAAATTTTCCTTTTGAGATATAATATGTGAATCATAAAATAACTTATGTAGGTAATAATTATATTTTTTTAACACGTTTTAATAAGCAGATAAAAAAACTGAAATAAGTATAGATAATCATAGTTTCTGCAAAAACATAAGCAGTCCTTCAAAAAGTCGTCGTATATTTTTACAACAGTCATTGCAATAATTCATCAGTATACTTAAAACTGCAATGCGTACGCAGAGTGTGCGGTCGCCATTCACGGAACATCTCTCATTGTGCCTTTGTCCATCTGTCAGTGGCATCCCAAACATGTATTCTCTCTGGGCATTTGAAAAAATCAATGTTTACCTTTATACTCGAGCACATATTTTTATACAAAGTGTGGGTTTATAATGAGAAGCGTTTACAGAATAACGCCTGTTCACAATACCCTAACGTGGGCTCGAATTAAAAGTATGACAAATGGACTTAACTAGCATTCTTACTGTGTTTGTATAGCTGTACGAAAGTAACGAAAAATTATTGCAAACTTTACTTACACATTTTTAAAAGTTGAAATTATTTTTGTAATCACTAGGTTTACGTGCGTAAAAATTTTTAAGTCTTTGTTTTCGGCACGTCTGGTATGCAAATTGATTGTAAAAACTTATAAATAATTTGACCGTCGGAAAACGAGAACAGCGTATTAAGGCGAAGGCCGAAGAAATTTTGGCACGCTTTGTATCGTTCGCTATTGAGCAAACTGTTAGATAATTATAATGGTGTTATTCAATAATTTAACAGTTTTCCCTTTTTATTATTGGGAAAATAATTTTACGTTGGCCAAATGGTAGTAAACTTAATTTAAAATTAAAATAAATTTAACGAAAATTTATAATAATTATACATTTATTCATTATTTTATTAATAAATTGATAATAATTAATAACCTACGTATAGATAGCATATCGTCGCAAGAAATATAAATATTTAAAATTTTCAATATTTTTGTGTCGTTTTACGTTGTGGCTACTTTCTTGTTGCCATACATTTTCTACTCAGAGCTACTCGTTACGTCGCTTTGGGTGGTCATCCATTGTAGCCACACCGGCTATACTCAATCACTTCCGTACGGATATAGGAAATACAACAATAACAAGTACCTACAAATCGTTAATCAGTTATTTTGTAATTACGTGCTCTACTTACTATAGGTATATTAAATATAATAAAGAAAAACAATTTAAAAAAGGCTTATTAACTATGCATTGGATATTAATAGATATATTTTGAATTAAAACATTTAAAAATATATACGTTTTGCACGTCCTATGGTAAAATATGAGTCCACGTGGTCTCTACATTTATGAAATTGAAATGAATAAGTATCTATTTGTATTCAGATTGATTAAATTAATTTTATGGTTAACTCTCCGTTTTCTGTGATTAGTTATATACACTTACCTCTTACATCGTGGTATTAGTCAATTGAAGATACCTTATTAAGTAATTGCACTAAATGAAATATAAATTAAAATAATTACAAGAGTTCGAACGGAGTCACAAATCTGTAGCGTCTGAAAGTATTCTAGTGGACTGCAATAAATATAAATATGTAGATATATAGGTAATGGATATGCCTGAAAGTCGTTATATTTATAAGTAAATATACCTAGTTTAATTTTTATTTGTAACCTTGGTTTCAACGATATAGTAAATAAAACAATAAACATTCAAAGACCTAGCTCTTCTAAAATAATTAACATTTCTTTGTCGCAAAAGTATAAACTATTTCAAATTACCTCTAACCATGTGGCGCTTTGTCTAACGAGCGGTCCTTTCCACAAACAATGAAAATGGACAAGTGTTGAAATCGTCACTTCATAAAACATAATAACTGTCCGTAGTCCATCGTGGGAACTGAGCTAGCATCACATTCGCATCCGGATCCTACCTGACTTAGTATTTTTTTCCGTTGTAAAACACTCGTAGTACTAAACACTCAATGTAGTGTTTAAAGTGACTCTTTGATTCGCTTGAATGGGACTTTTGAGGAATCATTCATCTCGACTCTCAATGAGTCATTGAATCGGAGACAATAGGATGATTGATGAATTTGAATACTCACATTTGCTTAATGTTTCTTTATATATTTTTGATTAAAAGCTAAATCTAACTAATTACTAGCCGGTCGACAAGAGCAATGCAAACAAAATGTGAAAATAATAATTTTCCCAGTCATTATGTATTATGAAATAAAGAATTTACAAACACTTTAATTTAGCACCAGAATTTATAAAAGTCAAGAAAACATGCGTTTACTTGGCAAATTCTGTCGGCTTCGTTAACCTTAGTTAACAGGCATCAATCATTTTCTTAACTAGATTATTCTTCTGATTTTTTGGTGTTGGGTCATCGATATGTGATATTTTTATTCTTCTTCGTGTAAATTTGATCCATTACGCTAAATATAAAACTTATTGTAATAAGGATCTGGGATCAGCATTCTTTATCTTTATGCTTGACATAGATCTTATAATTTTTATAATGCCTACCATACCTTTATCTATTGCGTTGATATTATTGCAACACTTCCTTAGACAATAATTGAATTATTTTTTTCAGTCAATCATAAATGGTACAACATGAATGAATGCGTAAAATATGAAATGGTCATCGTAAACAAAAAATCTACCTGCGCGATCCTTACTACGACCTAAGTTGTAAGATTTTATGAATGAATTTCGTGAATGAAGGATTGGGCAGAAACTTCCGTTTGCACGAATACCGTGGGCCCAATCAATTTCACGCTTTTACACCGTTGCATAAAACGGACTTGAAATAGCTAAAGAAATAGAAAAGATATCTATAAAACGTTGCAATTTTGTACCCAATAACAAATCACATGATCGAACGCCTTTAGTGAATGAATTCAAACCAAAATGTGCCTCCAGTCGGTGAGTCTATTGAAGTGAATGTTAGATACTGTCGCGTGAGATTAGGCACAAATATTATTTTATTGTTATTGCACCGTAAACATGTAATACGGCCATTTAAATTCAATGGAATCCCTATGTTGAAGTATACTTAATTCATTGTATGTCTATTTCGAATTTAAATCCAACCTTCTAAGCTTTAATGTAGGACAATTTAATAGATAATAATAATAATTATTGCCTTGGAAAACGGAAAATATTGTCATACGTAATCAAGGTGGCGTCAAATAATCGGACTGCAGTCTTTACCTAATCAGTGCGATTGCCAATTAGATATACTAATCATAGCAATACTTAATGTTATCAAACAATACAAATAGATAGACTTTATATCATTACTATCAATATTGTTTATTATCTATAAATATTGTAAAAGTACTTCAAAGTGTAGATAAAATCAGTGTTTCTTATCAAAATTATATCAACGTCCCCTTACGAAGGCTTTAAACGTGTAACTACTAAATAACCTAACTATCCTACCTCTACTCCACATACGCAAAGATTTCATGACTACGCACTTTTTAATTCCGATAATAATACCTATCTAGTAATATTTCGGTCGGTAAAAAATGTTTATAATTGCGAAGATCCCGCGGTGTTTTTTTGGCAATATTTCGGCGACAAACTGTCTGGCTGCGACCAAAGTTGGACACATAAATATCCAGCTATTTCACAATTCCAAATCCTTTAAAAGGCGCGATACATTGACGTGGGTCTCCTTTCCGGTGGCCTCGGATATAAAGGAACCAATTATGAACAGTGCCTACACGGAGCTATCTAAAAGGCTCTTCAATTCGGCTTCCGAATTTCAAAGAAATAGACAAACGGTGAAGGGATTAACGTAATTTAGTTTATTTTTATAATAATCAAGAAACGTTTTGTTGAGATATATGAATGCACCATGAATTAAGAAAGAAATGATGGTTCTTGCGTGTTATTCCATTTTTTTTATATTTTCTGTATTTTAAGTTTAATCTGCTTTAAATATGAATTAACGCAACATAAAATACCTTTATAAGTTTATAGGTATGTCCTTTTTTTACTTATAAATAATTCAAAATGTACCTATGGTAAAAACATCATATGAGTGGGTATAGTTGTATACCTATAGATACTTAGGCTTCACACAAACAAAAAAGTTAATCCAAATCTTTTAATATGTTACAAAATAAAAGTGAGAGGCGAATAAATTGCTTTTGTGAGCAGACTTGACCCCCTGTGGTCATCGAATTTGCCCGTTCCTTGCAATTCTTACCGGTCATCTATCCCTTTTGATAAACTAGTAACAAAAAAATGTGGTCCGATTTAGGATATTTTTCTATAAACGATGATAAATTCGAACTAGGTACATATACAATAATTTATAATTTGGCATAAGGCTTTGTTCTAAGGTTGATATCTGGTAAATGTTGTTAATAGAAGGCAATCGTTTCTACTGTTATTATTTTAAATTAGTGTGTAGGTTTGACATAATAGTATTAAATATATAATATTAATTATACAATTGACGTAGGTATATAGGGTAAACGCAGGTATTAACGACCCCTCTAAGGCAATTTCAAAATCAACCATATTTTTTAAGTATACTGGTTCTTCTAAAGATTTATAATTTCATTTTATATGCTAGTGTTATGTATAAAAAATGTATTTATTGAAGCAAATACATTCTAATAAAGGATTATCTTGTAAAAAATAATTTACAATGTGACTTAGTCGATTGTTGCTATTACCGACCCATAAAAACGGCTGTGAAGCTATTAACGATTTTTATGCAGCTATTCCCGATCGTATGTGAGAGGAAGCCTTTTTCCAGCAATGGAATGTATAGAAGCTAGTGATGATGATGATTACCGATCTTAATAAAATGAAATAAAAATGCAAATATATTCGTATTTTTTTATTGTAGTTATTTTTAATAAAACAAATGAGTACTTTTTAGTAATGAACTAAATAATTACAAACTTTTAAATTAATCAACATAATACTATTAATATATGTACATATTATATTAAATTAAGGATTTCAAACTCTAGGATATTTCGTTATGCTATTTGATTGATTGCTTCGGCGAGTTGTGTTTTACTGAATACTTTTCGCCGCTTTCGTGGCTCCATATTTCTGGAAAAAATATACCTAATTATATGTTTTATGTTAATTGAACCTAAAAAAAATATAATTTTTAATAGGCACCTATTATGTCATAAAAGTAATAAAAATATATTTGCACGCTCAATTACGAGCGGAATGTTTAAGGATCAATATTATCTGTATATACAAACATCTTTATTCTACATTCTGCAAATAAAGCAATTTGAATTTGAATTTGTAGATGAGAAACTAAACAATCTATATTCGATCGGTAATAGCTTCCTATAGTTGCTATTGCCGACCCACATGGGTCGGTATTAAAGTATGTAAGTATAAACCTAAATTGTATTACCGACCCATAAAAAAATGGTTATTTTAATTCATTTGACCATCAGACTATAAAATAGATTATAATTGATTAATGTCATACAAAATATGAACAAATGCATATTGTTTAAACAAAAAAAAACAATGATTTACTAATGTAACTATTCGATAGGGATCCTCGAAAATATCATAACTTTGTATAAATTGACAACGCTAAAAGACACAACACTAGACAAAAAAGTTTAGTCGCTAATAGATTTTTATGAAGACTCATAGCTTAGATTTAAACTGGTCCATAAGACCACTTGTGTTAGTGTGATATAATAACATAAAAGAAAATAAAACAAAAAGTTACGTTGCTGCCATTGCCGACTTACGGGTCGTTGATACCTGCCACGACTTAAACTGGTGAAGCTAACACCGTCCCATTTTAATTTTAAGTTTTATCGTTTCAAATTACTTTTTATTAATAAAATGTTGTAAGAAATGAAAAGTTGACACTTAAATGCATTGACATTTAGTAATATAAATTAAAGTATAGATGTCATTTGTTTGTAAATGTCTTAAAAAGATACTCACAGTACTTACCCGAAGGAACAACGGAACAGTACGACACGTCCTGCTTCCACGCTACCCCGCAGCAACTTACGCATTTTAACTCTTTTTTGCTCAGTTACTCACTCTAACGTTAAAGTATACGATGCTCAATTAATACATTCGTGTATAACTTTGCCTACCTATAGCTAGAATAGTTCTGGAAACGTTTAAATTTCGAATTACTTTTATAGGTCGGTAATACCTTCAGATTTTCGATGGGTCGTTGATAGCTGCGTTTACCTTAGAGAAAATATCTGTGCTGTTTTATCTAATAGGTACTAAACATGATAGAGCAAGTATTTTGTACCAGAATATCTACGTAAAATATAAATTTTACAAAGTATTAAGTAACTTTAAACTTTCTAAATTCATCGTGCCATATCCACCATAACTTAATTCCGTAATCACAACATCAGCTCTCATCATTGAGCCATCAGCCGAATCGGTTTGGGCGCGCATTGATAAGGATAATTAATCATGTCCCAACAAACTAAATGACCATTAGCCGCCTGCTGAATCACCTTCCCGACACGGTGGTCGAACAAAATCACGTAGGTACTTCTTTAGAGTACATACTTCGAGTCAACTCGTGCCATAGATTGAAAAAGCTTTAAATCTCTTCACTACATAATATAATTGTTCACTTAATTTAAAGGTACAATTAAATATCCAGATGTTAACCATAAATACTCTATGGTCGTAGGTGGTCATCGTGATATTTTATCTGTGACCCATTAATTGACGTTTGACAGTTCTTCCACAACAATCAGCGGGGCGCAGTTATTACCACAACCGGAAACGCGTGGATATTGATGTCTCAATTCCAATCTTCCTGAGTTGCGGGAAGTCGACAATAACCACACGACCACGGAGTCATTATTTTCAAAAATATATTATAATTTATAGCTGAACAATTAAAAATTCGATCATCCAGGTGCGACATAAGCTCATTCATTCCGTTCCATAATTTTGACTATTTTGCTAGACTACCTAGTGGATACTTAAACACAGCCTTGGGATTGTTCTCCTAAAAGCTCATGTGTCATGTTTTAATTTATTTTATTGTTAAAAAGTATAGGAATAGTGTCTTAAATTTATAAGTTATAACAGTATAAATTGAATTTTATTTCATATATTATTTTCGGAGACATTATCCCCAGTCTCTTACGTTATTCTTAATGCCGGATACATCGCATTTATACTTCTATTTTATCTTGTTTATACCTCGTGGATAAGGAAACTTTTTAATGGAACAGACAACCGACAAGCTCGCAAGTAATAACGTCGCGTTCACTGATATCGATTTTCTGATTTAGCTGCCCCTGCAGATAACGAAATAGGAAAGGTAACGTACCACCTTCCTCCCCATGTTCTGGTAAAAACTTTATAACAAACCACTTTTGATTATTTGTTTACCTTACCTTGGAGATTGTTTTCTTTTCATGTTTCTAAATAGTTACTATAATTACATAGGTACTTAAACTAAGATTATTTTTAAGAAGAAAGCGATTTACAAACTTTATTTTTCAAAATTGAATACTAAATATTATTATCTATACATATAATAAATCTGTAGAAGGGTCAATTCTGTACATTGAAAATATTGAAAAAATAAATAGCAGGGGGTGCTACTGGATCGATACCAAGCCCAAATATGTGATTAAAAAATTTTTTGTCTGTCTATCTATATGTTCAGGCATCACGTGAAAACTAACGGTTCGATTTCGATGAAACTTGGTATAATTATACCTTATTATCCTGGACATAAAATAGGATACTTTTATCCCGGAAAAATACGTATAAAAAAAATCTTAATTTTTCTTAACTTTTCCGCGCGGACGGAGTCGCGGGCGGAAGCTAGTCATCAATATAATATAATTTGACATTGTAGTTATTGAAATATTGTACGGACTACTTTTTAACACCTTTGATTTATGTGCAAAAAAGATAATCCGCCATCGTATTTTGTTAAAAATCTTTTGCTTTCAACATACTAGAGTGGCATAAGAAAGACCGTAAAGAAACTAATAAATTATTGCTATAAATACCAGACAATTAGACAAAACGATGATAATGCAGCCGATAAAAAAGTCCAATAAAATAAAGTACGGCATTAATAGAGATATACGGTGGCGTACGATGAGTTTCCATTGATTGGACGGCGATTTATTGTGCGGAAATGCCGTTACTCGCTAATATTTCCGCCCCGCACTATTCATTTTCCTTTTTTTACCGAAAAAAGGGCGCGAGATAACTTAATCAGAATATGCGTTCACACAGCCTTGACAATGGAAGATTTATTCCTTACTACGTTGAACTAAAACTTACTTTTGATTAATTCGATATTTTCGTAGACAGTATAATTTAGTGGATGTAGAGCTTTTTAGGTAATAATAGTTCTTTATTTTAGGACTGATATTTCAATCAGCAGTCTTTGTTTTATCTCTGTTTTTTTATTGAAATGATAGGTAATTTGTCTTTTGATAATATTTTACACAGCTTAGTAAAACATCTCAAATTTATCTATGAATAAAGATAGACTTAACAAAACCTTATTTTTGTTGTATTCAATTGTATGAAGTAAGTAAAATATGTAAATGCAAGTTGAGAATTTTCCATGTCAACACGCAATAATATCGGTGTTTCAATATTCCCAAACATAACCTTGTTATCCAGCGCAAAGACAAATGATCGCATCACCCTACGGAACCCGCGCGTAACCCCAAAATGTTCATATCCGCCAACGATGATCTATGCGAGGGTATTTCCTGACACCGGCCAGTTGCTACTTGATTTAGCGGAAAGTCAGATAAAACCTAATGCGAACAACAAAAAAATACATCACAATACCGGCGCCATAAATATGACGGCCTGTCGTAAACCTTTATGTCTGTGCGTCGTAGCTACCGCGTGAAAAATGGCCGTGCGATACAAATAGAAAAACTAAAATATTTTCCTTCGTATCGGGTCTGGTAACGCGTTCCTGAGATATTAGCGTTCGCTTCATAAACTCTAGCCTTCGCGCCAAGGTGACACAATGTGACCTGAAATTTATCAAACTGTAAAATATTGTTCAGGGAAATAAATTCGGGAAAAAATATTATTATTGTTTTATTGCGATTGTTTCTTCTTACAGTTTAAATTTAACCTGTTTAATGTTCTTTAAAATGTATTTAAATATTTGTTACTTACCAGCCTATTAGATGCCTACATTATTTTATTGGTTACCTAATAGTTACAGTTACATAAATGAAAAAATTGGGCTGGCTTTATATTCCAGAGATGGCTTAGGTAGCATCTATCGTAGCAGTTCCTTAAACCTAAACTTCAACATTATTATCAATATGCCCTTGCACTTCTAAAAATATTAAGCAATTGCATTTAAATGCTATTAAAAATGTTAGCAATATATTATAAATATCAATATATCATAACAAAATAAAATCAGCCGACTAAAATTCGGTGCTTATTTCATAGCAGTCGATTTCCATTAAATCCAAGCAATATTAAGCGATCCACATTGTAAACGTGTTTATTAGTAGAAGCAATAAATGGCGGGTGGTAACTGCTAGGTTAGCCGCTAAATCGTTCTAGCGCGTGCTGCTAAGCCCCTACCACGCTCTTCAACGCCGTACCGCGAGTTTGATTTACTTAATGGATTATACATAGCGAATATACAGGTTGTAAATGTTAGGCATACACGTGTTTTGACTTTAACGAGACGTGTGAATTAGTTAATTAAGTTGTATGTTCGGTTTTGCATTTTTAGAACGTTAAGTCAACTTTAATGATGGCATACAATAACAATGCTACAGCATTACTTTTTTTCGTGTTTAATTGTGATTATGTACAATTTTAATCTTATTTGAACTGTAAAACTTAAATATTTTTTGTAAACTGTAACTGTAACTCTACTTGACTCTACTAGTGACAGTTTTAAAATAGTCTTGAATAGTGATATAATTCATTGAATTAAATTATTCCTAAGCGTTTAATATTATTACAAGCTACTTCCGGGATGATAAATCTATTCTAAGAACTAGCCCTAAGGCATGATCTTATAATCGATGCACAGCTCAGAAGATAAGAAGGCATAACAACGAATGCGCGAGGTCTCGTTATCATGTTTCAACTCTATTGCACACTGACCATACACGCGCTCGTCCATCATAACGATATTGCCTCACCAACAATATTGTTTCATTTACCACCTCGTGTTCACACAAAAATATACCATATGTGTAAACGATAAGACTGATAATCTTTATGGATGTTTTAAGAATCGATACAACCCTCGACCACTACCAACAATGTGTAACGCTCGGACAGCTATTGAAAATGTAACTTTATGTGTCGGTGTGAAGGTTCTTTATTAGTTTATTTGCAGTGAAATTTGTATTCGATGTTTCTTCTAACACAAAGTTATGGCTATAATATGCTTTGTCATAAATGCTCGGTATAAAACGGATGGTCTAAAGTGATTAGAACCATGGACGAATATAATCTAGAACTAAACTTTTGTTTAAGCTTTATAATTTCGATTTTTTGAATGATCTTGATGCTCTTGATGTTTGATGCTACTTCAATAGGACTCTATCAACGTTAAAATGGTAGCTCAATTTATGTGTGAATAAAGAAGAGTCTGTAGAGTAGATTATAAGAGTTCTGTTATTGCGGAAAAGTTAAAAGTTATAGGAAGTATCCTATAATAAGGACTGATATTAATGCAATAGAATAGATTTGTAAAAACAACTACCATATACCACAGTGATACATTGTTTATTTCTATTTTTGTTAATTGGTGCGTATTAACAGAAGCCCAATATTTATTTATCACACACATTCACGTGTGTCTGCGAGCTGCCGAAAGGCTGTATTTGTTGTGTATCGAGCTAATCGGCTTACCGTCGGCTAACACTCGCCCTTTTCAACCGACTCTTTTGCAACTGAATCGAAGGCGTTTTCTTCATTCATTGAAATTAATTCTCAGTTTGTTTGCCTATTGTCAAACTACCGACGTCTACGCCTTTGTATCGTCTAGTTATTTATTTAATAACGGCGACATCGCTTTGTTGAATGGCCCTCAATCAAACGCGGAGGCGTTTGTCCTTTGTTAAAGTAGGTATTTATCGAAATTGTACACGCCTTTATAAAGCCAGTAAGTAGGTAGCAAGATCACTTATTCCGTGAATTAGAAATAACAAATAGAACCTGAAGATTATTAGGTACTAAAGTATCAACAAGTCTTGAAATATTTACATTTTGTAGTTATTGTGATGGATTGATATGAAAATTTTTAATAGAGCCTACTACATAGGATGTAGAGAAAACCTACGTATCGACGTGCCTACGTATTATATGTAAAAGAAATAAGTTAGCATTATATCTATGTCATTTTCATGATTGTGGTGCTTATGATAGGTAGGTATGCATTAAATACATACTTAAAAAATAGATATGCCAAGCTGCCTACGCTTCTTTATTCTTAACTAGCTGCGCTACGCGGTTTCACCCACGTGCAGGCTCCGCTCCTGTTGGTCTTAACGTGATGATATATATATCCTATAGCCTTCCTCGATGAATGGGCTATCTAACACCAAAACAATTTTTCAAATCAGAAGTTACTGAGATTAGCGCTGTCAAACAAACAAACAAACTCTTCAGCTTTATAATATTAGTATAGATTATCATTATAATTTTTTCCATGCAGATTCAATGTATGCGTTTTTTTAAGGTTTTTTCTTTTCATATAGCTAGATAGACATAAACTTCCTACCAACTGAGATTCCCTTCAATTGCTGAAAAAACCTTTGAAGCTAAAAAAAAAATTTTGGCTTCTACATTAGAAACCATAATAAGTAGTATCTAATTAAGTAAGTCATTATTTATGTTGCACGATAGATTATATGTTTAAATTAATAATAGCTTTAGAATAAAGTAGGTATATTTACCTTATTATTGTCACTTTACAGTTAATAATAATTCCTAACAAGTTATTGACGGCGCCATGGTAAAATCACAGTTGGTAAAATGTATCTTATAGATATAATTATGTAGTTCATTAACTATTTATAAATATAGACTTTAGTGACAAAGTATGATCTTTCCTTCTCATTCTTTACCTATTTCTTTTAAATTATTTGAGGGTTTTTTTCTTTTCATATAGCTAGATAGACATAAACTTCCTACCAACTGAGATTCCCTTCAATTGCTGAAAAAACCTTTGAAGCTAAAAAAAAATTTTTGGCTTCTACATTAGAAACCATAATAGTATCTAATTAAGTAAGTCATTATTTATGTTGCACGATAGATTATATGTTTAAATTAATAATAGCTTTAGAATAAAGTAGGTATATTTACCTTATTATTGTCACTTTACAGTTAATAATAATTCCTAACAAGTTATTGACGGCGCCATGGTAAAATCACAGTTGGTAAAATGTATCTTATAGATATAATTATGTAGTTCATTAACTATTTATAAATATAGACTTTAGTGACAAAGTATGATCTTTCCTTCTCATTCTTTGCCTATTTCTTTTAAATTATTTGAGGGTATGTCCAAAGTATGTCAAACTACGATGAAATAAAACAATATAGCCAATAAATCTGTAGCTCTTTCGTAGCACAATAAAGTGCATACCTATGTTCCCATTCAAACCATTTATTCACGTAAATACATCTCTACATCTATGGGATATGCATCTTTCTATAAGGTATATTCACAGGCAAATACAGGTATAAAGAAAACAAGTTAGGTATCGAACAAGTGTGTCAGTAATCGGGTCGCGGCTATCTCATCGGCAGCCCGCGATTAGATTGTATACCGGCAAATATTTAACCGGTAAACAATGGTCAACTACACCTCGCTCCAATTTGTTGTGAGCATTTGAGCAACATTTATATGATTAATGATATATATTAAGATCTATAAGCAAACGTTTGCGAAATAGTGTGAAATATAAAGAGTATGATGGTTTTGCTTACGAGTTACCTTCGAGTTACTCTAAACTTAGGGTACCTACGCAAAATACTGGAAATTTCGATTTAGGTGCGCAGTGAGAAATAATTGCTGTTTTGCTGATATTTGATATTATCAAAACTTTAAATAATCTACCTTATTATTTTCTACTATTTAAAATTCTCATCTGTAATAATTATTAGTCGGATCTGGCTAATTCATAACCATAACGGCGAAATATAGGGATCTAAACATGGCAAAACTTTAAGCTAACTTCAAATAAGTAAAATCAGGATATGGACAGGAATAAAAGCACTCTTATTTATGTCAATCACTTTAATACTCAATAGTAATAATTTATATTTAACACTTTTTACAAAGACATGTGTGGGTATATAACTTCAATAATCAGCACGAGAATTATTAACGTTATTTTAAAGAATCCCACGATAAAATTATGTACACAATATACAACTTTTACTACACTTTCTACTGACTACAGTTTACATTTTCATAAATATACTTCTCTTTGGAATATACATAAATAGCTACTCTAGGCATAAAAATCAACTATAATAATACTGCACCTTATATCTAAATATTGCAATCTGATAAAATCTGGTCATTTCGTTAATAACCTTTACACCTAAATTTACAAAATACTGTAATGGAATGTATAACTTAAAGTAATTTTAAGATTAAATACAAATATGTTATGTACGTAAAGAGATAATCGTATGTACGTAAAAGGTGTTGAAAGGTAAGATAAGGAAACAGACGCAAACGTGTTACAAAATTTCACGAGATAGAGAAGAGTACCATAACTCTAAATAAAATAATAGGAACTCATAATACCATATAGACCCGTTTCCCAATATATTATGTTGAGAAATTTAACACTACAATCGATTGCCGCAAACCAGAAATGGTTTGACAACTTTAAAATTGTTGTTAAAAGTTTCAGGTGGTAACAATAAAACCGTAACCGTATATAGTTACGTGATTGAAGGATACATTGTGATACTGGGTCATATCCCAAATAATAACTTAATTAAAAATTATCTAAATACTTTTGTATACATTTTTTAGTATTCGAGATATAATGCCTAATACGATTTTATTCTTTTAATATTTTGGAATGTTAGTGAAGATTCAGTTGATAGCAAAGTATATCATATTCAATGCCATTCGTTTCTCTGTTAACTTTTAACTTATCAGTTGTCATATGAACCAATTGCGTGAGTCAAATAGATAAGCGCAATATTGGCACGTATACATTTCCACGTAGGTACTCTATATACGAAGAATACTAATATTCGATGCGATCGCTTCGTGGATATAACTGAATGCACTATTATTAACGACTAGTTTCCACAGGAATGACATTAGTTTGTTTCACCACCAGCATCCGTTAGGTTGCGGCGCATGGCCCGTCACCGGCGGCTGGTGATGCATGGGTTGGTACGGCGGGAGCGACATCCCGAGCGGCGGCAACCCATCTGGCTTACCGAGGCACGGCCTTCCATCTTTAACTAAGACGGGAACCGCGACACGTCGCGGTGAGTTCAGGCCACCGACGTTTAAGTCATGTGCCCCCTTTTCTTGTACGGCCCTCTTTGTCTTGTACCTGTGGTTTTGGAACCATATTTTTACTTGCGTCGGCGTCAATCTTATCAAACTCGCTAGGTGCTCTCGTTCTGGCGCCGATAAGTATCTCTGTTGTCTGAATCGTCTCTCCAGCTCGTAGGTTTGTGCCTTAGAAAATAAAACACGCCGCTTGCGTTTCTTGTGCACTAAGCTAGGATCACCGTTGTTGTTTTGAGGTTGATCGTGGTCGTTGTCATCGTCGTGATCAATGATATCGTGATCGTTGTCGTGGTCGTGATCATGGTCGTGGTCGTGTCGCCCGGTTGACGGGGAAGTAGCTGATGGTCCAACGTATGAGAGTTCCGAAGCTCGTGAAGTGCTGTCTGGGCTGGCTTGTTGTCCAAGTACTCCTACGACAAACGGAAATACTTATTAGCAAAAAATATAGAATAACATTTATATGTTGTATAGAGATAATAATTACGAAAAATATACGAGCTAACTTATTCAAGCTAAATATAAAATTATAATCGTGGGATAATCACAATCATGTACCAAACGTTTATCCCACTACACAAAATTGTAGTACATGTAGTTCTAAACACTCACAAGTAAATCTCCTCTTAATCTGTAAGGGTCGGCCTATTTAACTGTAACTAGAGGTCGTTCGGGAACAAATAATGGAATATACTTAGAAAAAAAACTCAGCAAATATAACATTGTTCGTATCCCCCTCAGTTATTGAAAGCTTTTTCACACGGATATGTTAATGCGAGGCGGGAGTGAGGTTGGGCGTGTCGGGGAAGCTAAGTGGGGAAGAGGGGGGAGAGGGGAGCCACACCCAACTCCAGCAGCTGTCTCTATTGTTCGACGATCTTTACTTAAACAATCGCTTGCGACCTATCTTGTTACGAAGCTTTTCTTTGATATCTACAAGATGGCAACTCATCAAAAACATTACGTTAAACATTTACGTTTGACTTTAGAAATCACAAAATTTATGAAAGAAAATACCCACATTAAATTTAATACAATACTTAATTAATTATCATTAAGTTTTAATTTATTATACGCTTAGCTCTACCTATTTATCTAACCGTAAATTGTCAACATTAATAATTTTCTTGAAACAAATAAGTATTTCAAGCTTTCACACTTTCCCCCAAACTGAAAAATCGATCAATTTCTGATAATGCGAAAATAGTCATCCAGGGAGATACCGAATCAATACTAGACAATGGAAAGCAATAAAATGTTTAAACGCCATCAAATAATGAACGAATGGGGCCCCTAACAGCCGCAAACAATGTAATTGATAGCCGACAGCTGCTTACGGGGCATCAGCCATTGGTGACAAATTTGTTCCACGTCGCACCCCACGGCTGAGGTTAAACAATCGTCTGGTAGCCCCGGGAGAAATAAGGGCGTGATCTCACCCCGTTTAGCGTATTTGGACTCATTTATATCGCGTATTGCAAGTTACGAATCTTTGAACATAAATAAGATGGTTTACAGAACCAAAAGGAGGTATTTAAAAATGAATTTTCTAAGTTGTGGAAACAAATATTATAATTATGAGAAACCTCAGCTTCTATTTAAAGCTCTACATTAGCTTCTACACCTTTAAATCAACAAAAATTCGATTTAAAATATGAACTGTTGTTGATTTTTTCTACCTACTGTTAATCCTTGTTTAAAAGATTTATGTAAGTATCAAATAGATACACAAATATTGATTCATAAATGATTATAATTAGAAATAAATCAACATAATTCAGGACTCTACACATAAATGCACAGTAGGTAGGTACTCACAATCAATCACGAATACACGGATTAAAGAATTGTACAAGCTATCAAGTGTACACCGAGTGCCGAAATATTAGATAAGCGATAAAAATAATTAATGACAACTACAGATTAGCGGCTGAAGGCACTCCATTGGAGGAGTATTTGAAAAATTAATCTCGGCCTCTCGAACACGGCTACCGAAGTACCGAATAGCTATTAGTTTGGAGTGGGTCAATATATTTTTGTATGATAATTCGTCTAGTTGGATATCTACATGTGAGAGATAATATTGAAGATATGCGTAACCGATAACTTGAACAATATTGCTAATTTTGGATTTGCTTCATCGGTTTGATTTTATAACAAATGTGACTAATAACTGCTGGAATTGGATGCATTTGTTATTCGCGTCTCTACTAAAGAGTTTATCGATTTTAAATATAAGTACGTGGATATCCATCTTTTTATTATCTAGCACATAGGTATCTTAGATGCACATAATTTTTATCAGCATTTTAATAAGCAATTTTCATCGCATTTCAATACTTTAGGTGAAGTATTTTTATAAGTGTGAATCCAAATCTTGTTCGATGTCACATCTTATCTTATTCATGTCAATGGATAATAAATGTCATTTCGTAATACTTGTTTTATCGGCTTCTCTTTGTAGTAAAACGTGATATGAGCGAATTTTATCAAATTCAGTTTGAGACCATCGTGGTGGTTTGAAAACAGGAATAATAATACCGTAACAAACCACTGATAGCGTCGTTCAATAAAAGATTTCTACTATATGAGAAAATTTGAGAATTTTTTTTGTTATAAATTTATAAATAATGCCTTAAAAACCAAAAAATATAAATTTTTTTTGTTTTTAACGTGTTTGTTAATTTTTAATACCTACGTGTATAATTCTATTGAAGACTAGCTTCCGCCCGCGACTCCGTCCGCGCGGATGTCGGTCTTTGCGTGGATGGTTTATTTCTCCATTTTGAGTAACTCGGACAATGACATCTTATAAATATCTATTGGACCCAAATACGGCTAGGTCTTAGATAATAATACGCATAACGCAACGTGTGTTCGCGGTACCTACTACAGAACAACGTCTATGGATAACTGAAAAATTGAGATTAATTTTTTTTCTACGTATTTTTCCAGGATAAAAAGTATCCTATTTTACGCCCAGGATAATAAGGTATAATTATACCAAGTTTCATCGAAATCGAACCGGTAGTTTTCACGTGATGTCTTCACATACAGACAGACAGACAGACAGACAAAAATTTTTTTAATCACATATTTGGGTTTGGTATCGATCCAGTAACACCCCCTGCTAGTTATTTTTTCAATATTTTCAATGTACAGAATTGACCCTTCTACAGATTTATTATATGTATAGATTATCTAAAAAATCAGTATAACTCTACATAATTATAGCTATGTAGTCTACTTCCTTTTTCTTTTCATTTTCTTATTAATACAAAAGCACCTAACCACCTCCTTTTAAATCATTAACCCTATAACTGATAAATTGTACAGGCTACTGCAGCTAAGTGCAATAAATCCTAAAGGCTTAACACTTAGTTATTTAAGAAATAAACAACTAGAGTTTTTACCTGCACTATCGTGTTGATCCAAAGACAACCAGGGCTGATGATGCCTGAGTAGTTCGTGTGAGTAGCTGTGCTGTGGAGGTGGATAGGCCGGCAAGTCCAGGGAACACCCAATCGAGCTCTGAGCGGGGGTGTCCAGACCTTTCGCTTCGTTCAAACCCAGAATATCTGATATTTGAAAGCCTGGCCGCTGACCCGGCATTTTCATACTGTCTAGCAATCTGTAACAAGAGAAAGAGCTTGAGTATATGTTTGTCAATAACTTTCACTGTAAATATGTTCAAATTTCATATTTTAATTAATTGTAGATAATTTTAATTAATTTTAAGAGAATAGCACAGTTCAACAACAGAATCGCTTTGTTTTTATAATATAAAGCGCATTTGTATTGTATAAAGTAGACCATATTATATAAAATGTTAAATGATATTTCCAAGACTCTACATTCAATATGGAACATCCGTTGTATATTTTTAGTTGATTAGGTAGGCGCGTAAACTAGATCAAACTGTATTGTTATAAATTTAAAACTAAGTAGGTATGTAATATACTTATCTGAAATAATATATTTTTTTACAACTATTAAAAAAGTTAGCATACATTATATCCAAAAAAGTAGTAAGTATTAATGCGTTATAATATCTGTTAATTTTTTGTTATCATAATTACCTATCTACTATTAGCAATTTATTTCAGTAAATATCACCTTCTATTAAGTTATTTACCTTTTAATTTGATGTATTGGTTTGATTAGGTATATAAATAAGCATTGTAGGGATAATTTACACGTAAGTAATTAAGTAGGAATTTCATATGTTGGACGTTATATTATTATTAATTATAATAATTCCGTATAATCAAAGATATATACTATTTACTTTTAAGCTTAACAGAGTCACAAGTGTGAATGCAGAATCACAAAAAGTTATATCAATTCGACCGCATATTGTTAACTGAGCACCTCTCCAGAAAACGTGACCTACATAATAGAGTCGCCTTTACAATTATTGTAAGAGCTCAAACAGTCGGATGTCTATTAAAATATCAAAATTACATGTACGCGTGAAAAGTTCCCGCGGTCCCGAACGTGACGGTATGAAAAGGCGGCACCAGCCTTTGGCAGGTTGTAAACATGATGATTAACAAGCTCTCACTGGGAGTACCTTCAAACTGTCGTCTGTCACGATTTGGGATTAGCACTGTTTGAGGTATCAATCTCTTTCAATATTGTGTAAACAGGTGGAAATAGATTTTTAGCTATTTACACAATTAACAACAATATATTCTACAAATATAGAGTTTAATTATTTTATGACCACATTTATAGAGCTTCAATTTCCTATTGTCAAGTAGAGTGAATACAAATTTTGCCCTAAAACAAGTTTCCACTTGCAGCTTCTAGTAAAAATTGCAAATAACTATGTCCTACCTACGCATATTTTACGAATATAAAGTGTAAAGCATACCTACTTTAAATATTTATTTACCATATTTTTATACCTCGATTAAAAAGAATATATATTCACTACAACTTCAATCACAAATTCTTTAAAGTGCGTAACATTTTATCTCGAAATTGCAGCTCACCCGGGAAAAGCGGACCGGAAAGCCGCCGGGTAGAGCGCCGGCAAGAAGGCCGGTCCCCATGGCGGCAGCAGGATGGGGCTCCAGGCCAGCAGCGACGCCGGCGGCAGCAGCGGCGGCGGCGACCGCTCGCTCTCACCCTCCTCGCACTTCATCTCCCGACCGGGAGAACTCGCTTTCGGAATAATTTTGGAGACTGATAGAACACACTCGCGTGAACACGTGCTACGCCTCGCGACGTCGCACCCGCACTAAACAACCCTCGAGTGGTCCTCGGGGTGAAGACCCCGCGCCGCCCTCGTGCCTCGACAGCCTACTCAGCTAAGTTTGAGGGTGCTCGATCCGCGCCGGCCAATCGCGCGGCGGAACGCGCTGGGCGGTATCCTGCCCGGCCAATCGCCGCATAGCAAAAGCCTTACTAGCTAAAAAAACTGGAGTATACACTTTGAATAGAGAAGCTTTCGAGGTAGAACGTTACGTTATGTCGCTTTTGTAATGAGTGCGCGCGTTAAGCCCATTGTTGAGGCCGGGTTCGTTATGGACGCCGCTCTAAATGCCTCGGATAATGATTTTCATTTAGAGTGCTTTAATAAGCCTGTGTAAGCTTGCGTTTTTTTATATCAACAGCGTTAACAGTGATCATTTTTTTATTCATTTGGTTATATTTTCATATTGTTACTTTGAAATAAATTATATATCTGAAAAATATACGTTTTTTCATTATGATATAGTTAACTACATAATTAAATTTTTTGTGAAATATTTTTTTATTATTAATTTTTTTCTGAGCTTCTACTTTAACACGTACTAGATATATTTTATTTCTCTTTGTAATGTTAAAAGGTGTAGGTAATGAAAAAGGTAATTAAAAATATTTTATATCAGTGAAAATTAATACCTATCAGTTTAAAAGCGTTAACTAAGAAAATTTGAGTAGGTAGGTATATGAGCTGCGACCCAATTATAAAAAGCAGAATATAAACAACTTCTAAAACCTTGTATAAAATATGAACCGTATAATTTTTTAACTAAAATTCAATATCTATGCAATTATATTCAGAAGCTAGCTTCCGCCCGCGACTCCGTCCGCGCGGATGTCGGTCTTCGCGTGTATGGTTTATTTCTCCATTTTGAGTAACTCTTTACAATCAACAATGACATCTTATAAATATCTATTGGACCCAAATACGGCTAGGCCTATAGTGATACGCAACGTGTGTTCGCGGTTCTACAGAACAACGTCTATGGTCTGCTCATATACTTTTCCAGGATAAAAAGTATCCTATTTAACGCCCAGGATAATAAGGTATAATTATACAAAGTTTCATCGAAATCGAACCGTTAGTTTTCACGTGATGTCTTCACATACAGCAATTTTTTAATCACATATTTGGGTTTGGTATCGATCCAGCAACCCCCCCCCCCCCCTGATATTTATTTTTTCAATATTTTCAATGTACAGAATTGACCCTTCTACAGATTTAATAAATGTATAGATTTAAAACACAATGAAACACATGTATAACTTATATAAAATTTTAGGAAAAAATAAAATCAAAAATCCTTTGCAGGTGTTCAAACAGTTTGAATAATTTAAATAGCAACCAAAACATGTGTAAGTGCTTAGCGTATTGTCACTTAACAAAGACAATAGCTTGTACCTGAACGCTAAGTTCAAGTTATCAGTTTATGACTTGCACGTGTGCGCTTGACCATTGTTTTTCTTTCGCACTTAGTTAAGCTTATTATGCTCATTATAAGCATTGAATAACCGCTCTTATTCAAGTCTATATTCTACTTTATTGTTATAAACATTTGAAAAATTGCTTGATTTGAAAGCAAAATTTATATTAATGTTAATAATTACCTACTTGTCTAAACAGTTTCTGACAAGCGTATTCAAAACAGATATTTTATTAGATCAGTAAATAATGTTCTTGTTTTCATTGAAATTATACATTTTTAATAAAATTGAAAGTAACATACTTACCTACTAGTTACGATTTGCAAACACGCATATATTTCACAAAATATTTGACCGATCCGTATAAGCTTTTGAGATGACTATTAGAATAAAGACGAAATTATGCACTTGTTGTATGGATGATAATTTTCATAAAGTAGAACATAAACATATATCTTACTAACAATAATTTAAATTATGCAATTATTAGGTATACTATAAAGATTTTATACGGCTGTCTCTTTTGGACTCTACAAAACCGGATAGTACTTATTTTTACAATTCATACCACCTATGTCATTTACTTATGTACTGCTATATGAACGAGATTATGTTATGTACCTTACCTGTTATATTAGTGTCCAAACGATTTTTATTATGCAATTTAGTGATCTTCAGGATATAAGAATTTGAAACTTAATAAGGGGCCAAATGTTAAAAACAATGATTTGATGAATTATGGTTTAAACAATGCGAAGCGGGAACTCGCTTAATAAATAAAGAGACAATTATTTTCTATTTAATATTTTTTATTTTATATTTCATGTTAAAATTTAAAGGTATCTAAAAAATTTCATAAATATATTGTTTTATCTCATTATCAAATTGATGATAAAAGAGAAATGATATGAATGTAATTCTAATACTTATTCCCACAGAAATAAGAGATTCTGAAGTTATTCTTAAGACGTTGCAGGTGTCCATTAATCCTTTGCATGTGTATCTAATATTACTAGTTGAAAAAAAGCTTTATGAATTATCCAGAATTTTGATGATACATTTTCATATAAAACACTTTACCTACCTATTGTTTAAAATCTTATATTAGTTATAGCCATACCCATTATGATAGTACATACCTACCTACTATTAAAGCAATGGATAATAAGGAAAAATATAAAAAAAGTCACCTTTATACCACTATATGCAATAAATGCTTCTGGACATGATATAAAAATAACACGCCTATCAACTTATAAATACGCTTATCAACTACCTATTGGATAACTCTAGCAAATCCTAACTATCGGTTATTACTACACCGTTAGTAAAATATTAACTAAAATGTACTAAATTATATTCTAGAAAATAATCTGTTTTATTATGAATAAAAATATTTCCAGTAACCGATTAGGTAGTTACCTTACTTTTCTCTCTGTTGCTGTCATGAGGCAGAATATCGGATGTAGCACAGTGTGTAAAGAAAATATACAATAGTTATTTAAATATCTTAGCGAGGAATACCTACTCGACAAAACGTTAAAATTAAAATCACAAACTATTGAGCGATTTTGAAATTTTTTCGCCATAGATATTCAGATTTATGTTTTCTACACGGGCGAAACCGGAACAGCAAGCAGCTAGACTTAGGTAGGTATATATTTTCATTAAATTACTTATGCCAATATATAGATGTAATATAGTACCTAGTACCTGCATAATGGTATCTATACCTATTCGTATTGCGCATGTTAACTTGCATGGTAAACTGATTATTGTAAGCACGCATTCGTTTAAAATGAATTCCCTCAACAAAGGGCAATTACGTTTATTGGGAACGATCCCCTAAGTGGCGTGCAATGCACCAACATCAAATGTTTAATTGACTTATTGAGAAATACCTTTTTTAAAATATCTATTTGAAACATCGCGATCGACGATATACTGTAGGTAAATGCGTGTTTAGCAGATAATACAATCGATATGACCCATTGTTTATAAATATCATCTATAAGTATAACCTATAGTACCTACCCAAGCCGATATTGCCTGGGAAAAATAATTGCTACCCAAAAATTGTCTCTCGGATGCGAGACAGCTAAAATATCCCCGTAGCTCAGTAGGAAAAGAAAACTGTTTGTTGTCCAATAAGAACTTGCTTTTTATTGCTTTCCAGTGATGATATGATTTCTTTTTTATTCTATAAAGTATAAACCTTCTTATTTTCATTTTTTCATACATTTTATCATTGATTTGTTTTTTAGCTTTTTTTTCATAAAATTGTCTTTAGGCAAACCACTTGGCATTAATTTTATATTCATATTAGTTTTATAATTCATAGCAATATATCTATATGAACCCAAAAAAAAGTTCAATCCTGATGTATCTGCCAATCCAACATATACTATAGAGAGGTAACTGAGGGCCAGATTTGTGAGGGTACCGCGGCAGGTGCTAGCGCCCTCTCTTCACGGCTCATCGCAACCGTGGGTGCGCTCGATTTAACATTACGCTGCCTGCTATTGTTCACACGTAGGTACATCTTTCGTGTTTTAATCTTGATTGAGATGTATGAGATCACTTTTAGCAGAAATAAATTATCATGGGATACATTTTTAGACTAATGTAATGTGTAAAGTTTTTCTGTTAGATATCATTATATTATCGTTTACTGCTAACTATAGAAATTATATTACGTTTAATCTCTCTTAATTATTTTTTTAAGAACTGTTTTTAAAAGTTTTTAAAATGCATGTACAATGTACATGTCTATAAATATGTGAATTTGTTGTGATGTTGGCAAATTTAGTGGTAGAGCGTTTCTTTCCTCATACTCACGCTCATACATTGCTCGAATAAAATTTATAAAGGTTCATTTATCTTTTTATTATACTGTAGATAGTGATATATTTTTGTGTGATGTAATATTAAACTAAGTAGGTATCATAAATAACAAGGGTCTTCGCTTTTTCTACAAAACATCTGCCTAAAGGCCCGTGGGTTCAATCAAATTTTATTAATCAGTGCGATTGCAGCCAGATGTACAATTTAACTTTTTAAAACTCAGTTCGTGATTGTGTATATTGTTTAGCGATATGTAAGAACTATTTTTTTTTCTCTAATATTCACTTGTTAAAAATCATTAGGTTATATCAGAAAATAAGATCCTATTATTACTTACCTAATTAATAGGTATCTACTTAATACTACTAAAACTACATAGGATTAAGAGATATTATAAATTCTTTTATTTCAATTATCTTTTTAAACAAAAAAATAGGTCTATCGTAAACAATTCATAATAACTTCAAAGTATACAAAACTACTATAAGTATCATTAGGCGCGTTCATAAAGATGATAAGTTTTGTATTTGCAATGCTTAATGGTAAAATAATGGGGGCTGATAAACGGCACGATAGGAAAGTAATTTGTGTAAAAGTTGTATATTATATTGTATTACCGCGCCATCCGTACCAACCGCCGGCGACCGACGGAAAAAAAGACTACCCCATCACCAAATTACGAAGCTCTATTAGCCTTCTGCAACAAACAAACCCATGAAAATTCATAGCAAAAGAACTTTTTGCATAATTTACCATTTAGTTACCCTACATCAGAAAAACCAAGGTTATTCCGACGACGAAGCTAGTCCTAATGAACCGTAGCATTCGTGACGAAAAACAAACTAAACTCCCTGAATATTCACGTCAGTCGACACTTGATGCTCAAAGAAAATTTACGACGAATAAACTTTACCAATTCAAATGTTTTCGCAAAAGCAAACGTAGAGAGTAAAAGTCGATGGGTTTTCAGAACGTTTCGTTACGGCAATCTGGTTAGGCGCAGTGGGTTTAAATGGATAGAAGCACGCCAGGCCACGAAGAGGGCTTCCGAACCAATTAAGGACTTCACGAAGGCATGGGAGAGAGAGCAGCTGACGGATTATGGCTCGATGGTACTCAGCGCGACGACTCACCGCCGACGGAACTCTATAGGTGTAGAGCACGCAATGGAGCCGATCAACCTGACTAGTGACGCTACGCGAAAATTGATCAATTTATGCTCAAATGTTGAGAACGTTTTAGTTTTTTATTACTTGGTTATATTAAAAAAATAAAGGGAAAATTCAGCAAATAAACTTTTACAAAAAGCTCACAATCGTTGAATCAGAATGTTTAGGTAGTATATAAATATTTGTATAAAATTCTTTAATGCCCATTTGTAAAATGCGATGATTCATGTCTGACTCACGTACACTCATAACAAGTGTATGTTAAAAGTAAAACTTATCTGAAGATTTCAGTAGTTGCTCAGACACTAGTAGGTAAGTATGCACTAACGATACACTTAATACTTAACTTGTCTACTTATAATTGATTCAACAAAACATGAGAACACATTTAACTTATACCTAGAAGTATCTCGTTGAAAATGAATTTATTGAAATGACGTAAATAGTATCGACGCTAAGTTGCACGTTGAAAAGTGTGATAGCGTGATTTATTTTGAATATTGGTAATTTTTGTTAGGTGGTGTAAATTTTCCATTATTCTTAGAGCAATTGGTAAAAAGAAAAATTAGAAATAAAATACTGTTTTTAATAAGAAGAATAATTCGAACAAGATCAATTTTCTATTCTTTTTCTTCTTCTATTTTCTGATATGAATTCATATCTGAATGAGAATATATTTTTAAAAAGTGGAAAAGTTACATTACGAACCTATTGAACATACCTACAGTACTTAGTACATAGACTTAGTATCAAAATTTGTGGATGACTAGACATTAGAATAAATTTGATTAGAAAACAATAACAAAAATACCCACGCATAGGTATTGTATCGATAGTCCTCTTCGATTTGGGGCTGTCGGTACTGGCAGGCCGGCTCTACGTTGTACTCCTGCGGCATCACGGACCAGCCGCCGTCGTAGTTGTAGTAGTCGCCGTAACCCATCTCGTTGTCACCCATCATTTTCATGATACACTCACTTCACACACTAGTGATGTCCAAACTATCGACTACAGTTCATAATCCGCGATAGACAAATCCTTAAAATCGCGTAATAATTTCAATCAATAACCGTATTAGTCAGCCCGGACACCGGATCGACTCGCAAGTATCGACTGATCGATGCTTCACTGTGTTATCAATAAAATTATAACTCTTATCATATCTAACAGCTTTCCCCGCGATATGGAACTTTTATAAACGCAAAGGTGTCAATAAGGTAATAGTTTTATCGATGCGAATATATCGAGTATTTGTATGTGTCATGAGTTCTAGAAAGGCAGGTTGTTACCTGTTTCATAGAGTGCGGGTAAAGAAAATGATAATTCTTAAATTCTAAGTATTATCTATCAATAAATCTATTGTGCGTAGGTAACTACGCCCACAGTAGTGATAATTTACACGATTCTAGTTGATAGAAAATCAAAACAATTCATCTACGTATTACCGATAGCCAAGATAGAGATTAAAAACATATTTCGCCTACTTTAGCTTTACAATTAACCACACGTTTATTTTGGAATTCTGATTTTAGGTTTATAAGGAGTATAAGGACTATATTTTGTAAGAACTATACTAAAAAAATATAATTGAGACAATATACTTAGTAGGTATGTAATCCGACACAAAACTCTATCAATTCGTAAATCTTTAGTGGAGTTGCACACGAAGAGGAACTTATTTTTAGATATAATTAAACGAAATTTTATATAGGTTGTGTCGGGAATAAATATGTACATATTTACCATTTTCATCGAAGTTAGTTACTTTTAGTGGTAGGTACCTATTATCTATTTATGAAATATTAGGTAGTAAATACCTTCACATGTGATATCTCATAGAAAAGCAATAAGAAATCAAAGAATAAATTAACTCTATTAACTCTATTTTCCAAATTAAATAAATTTAAAGATAATCCTTTACCCGTTTACCCTCCCCTCCGTTAATAGGTACGCAAATTATGTAGATAATAATATTTCCAATAAAATATACTTGCATATTTGTAATTCAACATGAGGAAGGTGGTACTTACCTACTTAAAAAATTGTTGCTGAAAATAAAATGAATCAATCAATGTTTTTTTTTTTTGTTTTTTGTGTATTGCCTAAATAAAGCTGGGGTTGTAAAAAATGTAATTTTAATTAATTGCGCGCCTCTAACATATGCTCGTTATAACGCATGTTAGAGTTGTATTGTATGAATATGAATCTATTATTTAAAACTAAAAAACACTATTAATAAGAAATTATTAAACAAAGTCCTAACCAATCCCGTACAAATTAATAATATCGATTTTCGTTAAATAATAAAAATAGTTAATAAAAAGATACACCAAATTACCTCTGGTGGGACTCGAACCCACAATCCTCGGCTTAGGAGGCCGATGCCTTATCCATTGGGCCACAGAGGCGTGCGGCAGAAAGGCGCGTAAGCCGCACCACTTCGGCGCCGACGACGGTCCGTCTCTACGTCACGGTTGCGTCATTTAACACGAATAATTATTGCTCCTACTGATAAAAATCTGTATCGGAATGTGATTATAACATACTAACACGTTGAATGGATTCGATTGGAAAACAGATTATCTGCTGTTTCGTTTTTAAAGAGTTCGCGTGAAAAGCTTTTATTGCGAGTGCCATAAAAGCTTTGCGAGAGCTTCAGTTTAAAATAGCTTTTAGAATAGTTTTGTTTTTAAACTATACATACTTACCACCATATACAACTTTGCTCTTAAAAAAATATTTCAAGATACGGGTGGGTAGTAAGTAACTAACAACCCTTAGGATCCATCTTTCCTAAAGCCAATAAGCGAAAATCTTTCGAAACCTTAAAGTTTTTATTTTTAAATAGCTTAACAATACAGTCATTCATATTTAACAGTTGGCATACACCTTTACATTTTAAATAACAAGGAAAACAAGAACCAGTTTGGCAATCACACCTCAGCTCCGCAATGATTTAATAAGCGGTGATCCGTGATTTTAACATTTATTCCGAATCACGATTGACCATAAACAGCCTGTGACAAAATTGAGAGTACTGAAAAATAGTACTCACTTCGGAGCGCTGTAAAACCTTAGCTATTTAAAAAAAATTGTGTATAAAAGTTGTTCCTCGAAAAAAAATCTACAAAAATGGTCTGACATCATTTCTTCGTAAAATTATAAAAAAAAGTTTTATTGAAAAACATAAATATCTCTTATTTCTGAACATTTTCGCTTATAACTTTTTTATTTATAGCTCTACGACAAAAAGTTACTCGACCAAAGTTGTAGAGAATTTCGTTGAGACCCCACAAACTTGGTGATATAACTTCAATGAATTGAAATTGTTGTAATTTTTTTTAGGTACCTACCCGATCAAATACGGTTCCAAGGAACGATCTAAGAAAATTTATAAAAGCTTGACTGGGCGAATGAGAAATGCAAACCCTTTTATGTGTTGCGTTCCTAATCTATTATTTTTGCGAATTAAAAAACCTTGCCTTTACCTGCGAATAAAAAAAATAATGCATAGGCCTTTAATTAGGTACTCTAATTTCACGGCTCTTTGGTAGAGATCGCTTACAGGACTTATAGCCTTTCACCCGAAAACAAATTAATTATTAGTTGGTAAATACTTAAAACCTTTTTATGAGTTTTATAAATAATAAATTAGGAATATTATTATCGTTTATTTTACCTTTCTAAACAAATGGTGTTATTTTAAAATTCATTAAAATTTTAAAGCAATGTAAAAAGACCAAATCTAAAGCTTTGCTCGTTTAGTTAGTTTATTTTAAACTCATAAAATAAAAGACGTATACTTAGGCAAATTAAAGCTATAGGACTGAAGTGAAAATATACCTAAAGTATATGGTATTGAAATTAAATAAAAATATAAATTATGCATGGATAAATGCTAATTATACATTCTATCATGAAAGGGAAAGGTATATAAAACAACAATATTGTTTACAAAACTTTCTTCTCATATATTAGGTTTTATTAAATCGATAATCATTTTAACATAGGTACAATAACTTTAACGTGAATATGAAAATAAGCGATATACATATTTAAAACATTAAATAAGCAAATATGCACTGTACATTAGTTCTTAATATTAACTACACATGAGCACGATGTTTTATATAGATAAAAAAATGCAAAAGGTTAGAGCCAGCGCGCACGAGCAACTTTGTCCCCGCAACTATTTTGTCTCCGCAACTATTTTGTCTCTCCCACCCATGGGCTAGTATGAAAGTGCGCGCACGTAGCGACGCTACTCCCCATACAATTGATGGGAGAGACAAAATAGTTGCGGAGACAAAGTTGCTCGTGCGCGCTGGCTCTTATTGTCACCGTAAGTTTATAAACAACTAGGGATGTCACGATACCGATACCGATATATCGACCGATCACCGATATAATCGGTAAGCCGATATATCGGTATCGCCGATTATAAAACAACCAATATCGAAATCAAACAATTCAAAAAACCGCGCGCAATGAACGATGCGGAAGGTCACCCGCGCGCCGGCACTTTGTTTTCTGAAAAAACTATACCAATAGTAAACTTTGATTACTGATTGTACGTGTATTAGGTACTTAAAGTTTAACTGACTTTGTAAAATAATAAGTAAAAAAATTTTCTTGTTATTTGATATGGCATTTTTATTTAAAAGAATACGATTTACAGTTGAGTCTCTGTTAAATGTTGGTAACTATTATGCATAATTCACTATTTATTTGTCTACCAAGCCATCGATATCGGTATCGCCGATTTTTTACTACAATTATCGGTATCGGTATCGTATCGGCAAAATCATGTATCGTTACATCCCTATAAACAACGTTTACAATATAATTCGCGATATTATAAACTGTTGTAAAAAATACCAAATCCTTTTTACAATATAAAGCATTATTATTTGTGTCTGTTTTTGATAATAATACCCGAAAAATTGTGAATCGTCCTTGATCGGTCAATTTATCAATACATACCACGTGAAATTAGACCAATCGCTAGATGCGTTCTGTCGCAGTTCACAATTTTTCGACAGTTTATATACCTTTCGAGTTATATAATAAATAAATAAATATTGTAAACTAACGTTGTTTTCGTTTATAATCTTACGATGACACTGTTACGATCGAGGAAGTACAATTGTTAATTTGTATCTGTATAAAAAATGAATCCGATAATAGCTACCATTCTATGGGATATGTAATTAAAAAAAATGTGTTCCATAATTCATATCTCATTAAAAATTATTTATTACGTATTTGAATCAATTGCAATTTTCACAATCGTAATAATGTGAAAAGACCATACCACACTCATATCTCATATGTATTAGTATAATAATAAATAATAAAATAAACACTTTGTAAAAATTTCACTTCTTCTTGTCTCTTTCGTGTCAATTATTGATTCTGGCTTTGATAAAAAAACCACTTGCTCATAATATGTGTTATAAAAAGGTATCTAAGAGATTTCTCTAAGAGAAACCGATAAACAGTATATTTTCAAATTCTAGCGCACTAAATTCTCTATGATTAATAGAAAATACTAAGGCAGAATATACACAGGCTTTTCTCCTTAATAAAGAAAACTTATTATTAATTGTTACCTCATAATGCCAATATAATCTAATTTTTATCGAAACAATAATGTACCAAGTGTGGTTTTTAGGATTACTAAAAAATTTGCATAGGAATTTTTCTAATTTGGTTGGATTTGGGAAACAAAGATTTACTACTATAGTAGATAACGCATACTCAGCCTTCCCCTTCTTTATCAGTACTTAATAACGTAATGGTTTCTAATAAGGTTGAATTTTATAAATAAGGATTGATGATTCAAAAGAAGTATAATTGAATAATTAAATGATTGAGATTGAAAATGTATTGTCAATTACTAATTTTGAAGCCCTTTATCGACCATAGTAGTAAACGAATGCCTGCAGTCGATAATATTTTTCCTAATAATATAAATCCTATAAATAAATATAAAATTCGTGCTAAAATATTATTTATCAAGTCTACAGGAATAGTGCACAATATCGCCATTGGGATAGCGCACGAACGCGCTTTGGTTGCCGAACCGTTTCTTACAAACGGGGCATACGTTGTAGTCGTTGATTACTATGCTTTTCGACTCGTGGTATTGTTTCATTTCTTGTACCTGAAAGAAATTATAATTTAATTTTATCATTCATTTGAAAGACATATTGCATTTAGATAAAAAGCTAAAGTTCATATAATTTGGGTTCTAATGTAACCAATTTATCATATTATTATTATTTATTATGTATATGTCGCCGTAACATTGTAAAAACCGTTACATCATAATTTGACTAACAAGTTTGTAAACTATTAAAAATTTTGATCCGAAACATTATTGTTTTTGCTTACCTACATACTATTTTACATTATTTTTCTTTATTATTCGAAGTAAAACAATGAACAAAATGTGCAATAAACATAAATAATATTTAATTAGTCTGAATTATTTCAATCTTTGGTTAGAAGATAAAACTCTTAAAATATGAGGAAAATAAATAAATATTCAACAAGGGATGCGTCTTAATACTAACCTGTGTGTGTTCAGCGTACAACAATCCTTTGAGTACTTGTGTCCTACGTTTTAACGTTAGTTGACTGTCTAAAGCACTTTCTAAGAAACTCTTTAGTCTGCCCAAAGGCACTCCATCGGGTAATACTGATAATGCCTGGAAAAATTAAAATCTCATGTAAAGAAGTATTTCTTTACGTATTTAATTGTTTTAACAACACAGAATTATCTAAGACGTTGTTAATGGCAATTTGTATTAAAATTATATAATATATTAGGCTTGATTTAACTTTCTTGACTTATTGTAGATTTTGGAATAAATATCCCATATGGAAACATTTTGTAATAGCCGCTACAAATACATATTTATATAAACTTAAAAAAAATACGACGAACGGAGCTATTCTTAACTTATCATCACAAATGTATAAAACCAACGCTCTATTTACATTTACGCTTATTTACAATAAATACAACTGACCTTAATCGGTGATATTTTATCAGCATGTTTCTCCAATATACCCAGAGCTGTCTCCAAGTCGGGTACGGACGCATTCGGGTGTCTAGTTACATTGGCCAGCGGTCCGGTTAGCGGCGTAGTTTGTTCGGGGTTCATTAATATCCTCATTAGTATAACATATACGTCTAAATTCTTATCGTTCGATCTCTCCCATACATTATCACAGTAGCGTATTGCACGTTCGACGTCACCTGAAATAGAATGTATGTTATTTGATGTTAATATTATTTGGTAAAATATAACGAATTAATAATAACACATAATGCGTTAATAGTTCCAAATGCGATCCAGTAAATACTAAGATGATTTATTTTTGTATTTATTTAAGGATACTTGATCTTCATTGATCTTTTTCGGTTTTCGTTTATAACTTGTTTAAATTACGCAAATATTTAAAAACATTCAAATTTAATATTATTTTTATATTAAAAAATTATCTACAAACCAAGTATTTGCACATAAATGGCTAACGCCTGTTCGTGCCTCCCGAGCTTTCCCAGAATAATAGCTCTCTCTTCGAACAGTGTATCATTAGGAAAGTGTAATATAACTCTTTCTGGCGTATAATTGAATGATTTCTCCAAAAACGCAACCAATTTCGCCTTTATATGCTGCAATTCCTCTTCAGTCGAATTAGCTTTTTTATCCGTGATTTTCTCTCTATACATGCCAATTAAGGCGTCATGGAATATTGCATTTGTGTCATTCCACGTATGTATGACATGTTCTAGATAAGGTATGACTAGTTGTTCGTGTTCTCGAAGCAAAAAGTCTAGAACTCTCGGACGGGGCAAGTTCTCCACTTCGACAATGTCTTCCGTGAATATTTTGAGACCCTCTTCGGGATGCTCTTTCAATATCCAGTCGGAGAATTTGAATATTAGATTTATGTGCTCTGCGCCTGATTAGGAAAAATATTTAATATTTAATTTACATAGCAGAAGGGAGAATAAATTGACTGCATTGAAGAAACGATTTTTCAATTGCTTTTCAATACAAACACAAATCCTTATCTATAATATAAAAATGAATCGCAAAATGTGTTGGTAAGCGCATAACTCGAGAACGGCTGAACCGATGTCGTTAATTCTTTTTTTTATAGTATTCCTTGAAGTACGAGGATGGTTCTTATGGAGAGAAAACGTAAACATGTACCACGGGCGAAGCCGGGGTGAACCGCTAGTTAATAATAATTTAAGAATTTATTTTGTATGAGTTGCAATTATTATTAATTAATATATAAAAATAATAAATAAGTAAAAATAAGTAAAAAAGATAAAATAAGTACTTAAGTATCTCACCTAAATGTTGTAAATAATTCTTCGTCCTATGATATCCTTTTAAACTAGAATCTGGTTGTTTAGCCTGTTCACGTAATAATTGCAATGCTTTTGTATGCTGTCCTTTAGTCTGGTACAATATAATGAGTTCACTATGTTTTCCATGCTGGAGCAATGTCTTTTCTGCTTCTTCTAATCGACAATTATTTAAACGCAATAAAGGCGCAACGAACGCGTCATTAGTCTGAAAAAATAATTTGAAACCCAATAATTAAAAAATTCAAATTCAATAACTATTAATATATATTTTTTTTCAATATTTATAAGCCAAAGTCATCATAACTTTCGAAAAAGTACAAATAGCATGTACAACCTGTAAATAGCATTTCAAAAGCGTAGTATCGATAAGCTCCAACTGCTGTGCGACATTCCGTTGACTAGAAGTTTCATCTTTACTCCCGCTAGCGTCCGAATTCTTCCCTATCTTCGACCTTAACTCCACTAAATATTCTATCAACGCGTTTAAAGCGTTTTCGAGATCTTTCCCCTTTAGTTTCTTCTCTTTGGTTTCCGATCCAGATTTATTATCTAACTCTGGGAATAGTTTTATCACATCTGCTGGATCTGTGTTTAATTTAATAAATTCTTTCATTGATTGCGAGTATTCTTTATTGTCGAATAGCTCCAAGGCGAATAGCATTTGTATGGAATGTATGGTTTGCTTCTTTTCTTCTGGTGAACATTCTGATAAATTCTAAAAAAAAATGTTTGTTGCAGTAAAGTAATAGTAAATCCAGAAACAACATCATATCTGTTCCAAATCAATCACAAATATATAAAACAGTCAATGGAATGTATGAGAAATACAATGACTCAGAATAGTAAGTAGGTACATAAATTTAAAAAAAAGGTAACTTATTACCAAAATAATTAAAAACATAATTACAATCTAATTAACCCAACCTAAAAAATGCCAAAAAAGATAGAATATCAATTCACCTACGTTTAGTAAAGTAATTATTTTTGCTTGCCGTTTTTTTACTTTAAAATGAAACATTTTTATAAAAAAGGGAATTAAATTAAAAAATAACGACCAACTTTATCGCTACACTGATCAAAACTGTTCTCTAATTTATATAAATTACTACAGGAAAGTGGACATATATCCACTTTCCTGTAGTATTGATATTACACCATGATTGGTGGTACAAGGTACAGACAAGGTTACATATAATATTTTGGTAATTATTGTAAATATAAAATCACACTAATTAATATTTTGTAACAATGACGTCTTTAGATAAATTGTGATTAACAGTAATTAAGAAACTATAATAAATAGCTTTCATTATTTTACTGAATAAAATGTAAATGTAATAAAAAAATAATGAAACTGCAAAAATTAACTTAATTTTATAGACAAAATCACCAGATATTTATTTTATTTATTAAAAAGGTTCATCACCAGTAGATAGTAAATAAGATAATATTTTATGTTGAGTATGATTCATACTCATACTCATGAAGGCACGTAAATATATGCATACATAATTACCGTTAAATCGATAGCTATCTGAAAGTGTTTATCCTTGAGCAGTTGTTGTCTCTGAATGGTTACATCCACGGCGCTCAAACACCACACTTGTCCCACTGAAGACACGAATATTAAACCTCGCTTATATCTAAAAAAAGCAAATACATAGAACAAATGTTTCAAATTATTATTTGAACAAAACACACTTCAACATTTGTAAGAAATCATTGCTTCTAAGTTCTATCACAGTCTTGCTAACTTAGTTCGATAGTCACTTCTCAATTCTCATGAAATGTAACATTTATATTAATTTTAAATAAATTGACGACATTATATTATATTATATAATACAGATATATTACATTTCCAACAATATAAATTAAATTTATTCAAGCATCGAGGCCAATTTAGCATGTCTAATATAAATAGGAATACTTACCTATACATCAGTCTTGCCTTGTTCAAATCAGGTAATGTTTGAATGAATAATGGTGGCTCAACAGTCTGAACAACCACATTATCTTGTAACAAGCCCAAGATAAAGGGTTCATCCCACACTGAAATAATGAAATCAAATGTGAATTAATTAAATCTATTCATAAAGTAATATTTTGACAAAAATAATGAGGCTGTTTATAGGTTTATTTCGTTTAAACAAATTAAGTCTTATAAAATTTTTACAACTACATAGTTTGATAATAAATCTTCAATAGAGCTTGAATTTATATTTTTATAGCTAGAGCATTATTCTGTTGACTCTCTTGTTATTTAGAATATAAAAAATACTGATTAACAATGAATTTAACATGGTCTCAATAAAATTATATAAAAGCATAGACATATGTATTAAAATAAGTAGAACTACTATTCTATTCTCCTTACCAACACCAATAGGGGCATCAGTCCACTTTATAGTTTTCTTTATTTCTATAGCTTCCTCTTTTGCTTCTTCTACAAGAACAGAAGTATTGTCTCTGCCCAGAAGGAATGATGTCTCTGTATATTTGGCAATGGTAGGCTCTAAGGATTTTGAACTACTTGTTGGAAAAAGTTCTTTTGGATTGTGTGATGATAGCTGAAACATTTTTTTAAATATAATAATAATTTTCTCAATTGCAATCTTCTCAATATATTATTGATAGCCAAAAACAAAACCAAAGACAAGACTTTATATTATGATATAATATTACTTACAATAATAACATACACAGTTTAATAAATTACAACATTTAAAATTTATACACCTTGAATATTATGAATTTCTATCCATTTTTCTCTGAGCTATTTAATTCATATTACTAAAATCAAAAATCTATCAAGTCTATACATTAACATGAAGAAAGTATACATTTACATTTAAGACTTACATCAAAAAATGTGTATTCGCCTTTAAATCCAACGCACAAATACTGCTGGCCCCAGGCCATCACCTTAGGTACATCTGGTATGGTAAAGTCAAACAGATGTTTCTTGAATTCACCATTTTTTCCATAGTAAAGTTGCAATTTTCTTCTCACAGCCACACACAAGTGAACAACTGAATTAGATTCACCAGTCAAAGATGTTGCCGACTGAAAATATTTTAATTATAACTATATTTATCCCTCCTTTAGCAAATGTTTGTTTGACAGAAATTATTAAAAACAAGATATTTTGTCAATTACTTACCTTGTTATCAAGTGCAAATAAAGAAGCTCCTTTAGTGTCCGAAAATGTCTTCACTAAAGGAAAATTGACACCATTTATATCATAAGATGAAAGCAAATTATCTGTTAGACACAGTAATAATTTGTCCTCTGAAAAAATAATGTAATGAACATTTTAACAAAATAAAAAAGGATATCATACTAATGTTATGATAGAATACAATATTGAACTTACCTGGTATAATTTCAATTTGTTGTATTGGTTTCTTACTAAAATTTTTACAGTATCGGAGCATTTTAAGTTCATATTTTTTACTATCATTATTAACTGATAATGAGTACATCAAAAGATGCCCTTGTCGTGTACCCAAGAAGAGATTTCCATCTAAAACAGCAAAATTATGGCAAGTCACACCCACATTTATAGTTCTATAATTAAAAAGAGGGATAAATTTATTACTTACCATATGCAGCTATAGTTTCTATTTGAACAGATGCATTAAGCAGGTGAGTTACCTCATACGCCTCGTGCATGTTTGTTCAATTTTGTTATGATGACAAAATAAATAATATCTTCCAAGTTGTATAAAATGTATATCTGATAATACTTAAGTTATGCTTGTACCATACCAATTTAAAATATCTAAACAGCACTATACGCTAATATCCCATTGAAAAAAAGAGATAAGATCGTATGACTATATTTTATTCAAATCATTCATATATTTTAGTAGGTATTTTGATAATTTAAAATTTTACTGTAAAAAGCAAAACAGAACAATTGTCATTACAAATTGACATTACACAAGTGACAAGTGGAAGTGACAATAACTGTCCTAAATGTCAAGAAAATCATGGTTCTGTAGTCTATTCGTGCCATAGAACTAATAGACTAAAACTGTGGACTAAAGTGACTAAAACGTAGATGGTGCGTAGATGTGCGTAGATGTATGGCATATAGTAGAACACGAATAAAGCATGTGGTACCTACATAACGATTTTATTTTAAACTAGCGGTCCGCCCCGGCTTCGCCCGTGGTATTTCTCTACATAAGAACCATCCTCGTACTTCAAGCTAAGACTTCAAGGAATATAATAAAAAAAGAATTAAAGAAATCGGTTCAGCTGTTCTATAGTTATGCGCACGTTATGCGCTTACCAACACATTTTGGGATTCATTTTTATATTATAGATGATAACCACACCCAAGAGGGGTGAAGAATTAACATTATAATTCTTTATATCAACATCAAGCTTCGAGACGTTGTGTGTACCTCTGTGGCACATGCTGTTTCAAATTCAGTATATATGTAATTAGTAATCAGTCGTTGACTGAATCTATATTAATTTATTTATTTAGTATTTTAATTTATTTTATAAATTATTTTACCTGATTAGTTTTTGTTTCTACCTGATCTTAAGTTGCATGCACTAAGGGTAATAGGAATACTTTTATAATAGGTATTTGCATTGGTTCTTCACTCCTTTTCATGTCATCCTAGATAAAAGGAGAAAAGAACACTTTGAATTCGAAGCAGTAGTTTCTGATACTTATTATATACCTCTTCAGGTGGCAAAGTCCATTTTATACGTCAACGTATCTAAATTGTTTTTTTTTATGAATCTCCGAGAAACGATGTTAAATGCTCATCATGGGTTTTGTAATATTTTTGAATATAATTCAATTTCTTGCTGATCATACAAAAAAAATCATAAACAATAATCATTGTAAAAATAAGGGCAAAATAGGAATGTGTGAAATAAAAAACCATGGTACTATTCATTTAATATTTACTTTTATAATTATGTTATTTTCATTCATAACTAACAACGATATGGAGTTACAATGTATTCAAATTCAGTAAAACAAATTAAAACAAAATACAAATTTCACTCACTATTAAATTTAATATTACAGTACTAGTAATAAGAAAACTCTTTTACTTTAAATAATTTATATAAGTCAACCCCATTTCGAAGTATGTATTACTGAAAATTCTCGAGTAGTAAAAGTGCACGTAAATCGTGAAAGTGAGAATTTAAACGGGTTAAAGATGTCGCAATAACATCACTTCAAACATCAGGTCACTAGTGTGTCTAACTTTTTACACAGAGGGTCTTCAGAAGCAACGTCGATTACAAAATTCATAATAGGTAGACTTAATAAAATATGCATATCTAAAGTATCGTACCGCTCGCTGCATGGCGCATGGCGCATGGCGCATGGCGCGGCGCTGCCTGCCGGCCGCCGGCCGCGCCCAGCGAGCGCGAGCGCACACCGCCCTCTACCGATTAACTTTACTCAAGAGTCATACCATAAAGATAATAATTATAATAATAATATATTTACACGAATTATAAAGGTGTGTCAGCAAATCAATAGCCTTAGGGACGACAACTAAGCTCCACTATGTGTGATTTGAATTCTCGCGCCGAGCGCGTTACGTTCTTAACAAACTATAAATTTATACGTAATTATTACATACATAATAGTAATACAAGTGTGTATTATATACGCGGCCGAAGCCTGTAGGTTTCATTGATGGGTATTCTGAATAATTACAGCATGCAAAATAGATGCGCCGCGGTTCAATCAAATGAATATTGTATTTCTATTATAATAAATATAAAATAAAATAAACTCTGGTCAATGAAGACACGTAGACGTTATTGTGACTCTAGTAGGTCAGAGCTGACCTGTGTTCTCAAATTCGTAATGCTTCTCAGCAACAGAATTTGTACAAATATTATTTACTAATTAAAAAAATTGGTGCAAAATCACACCCAAGGTTATGAATTAAAGCTACATCTAAACCATGAATAAAAGAGTTCATTACTTTATATTAAAAAGGCTTTAATACCTCAGCTAATTTGTAACTGTACGCCAACTTTTAAGTGCAAAATGAAATTGCCAAAATACTTAAGACTATGACAATGAATTTATTTTTAATATTACTTTATAAATGACTACTTATATCGTGTTCTCAATGATAAATTTTACATAGCAGAAATATGATTTATCGATTATTTTATAGAATACAATATTATCGAAAAACTATGACATTACAATAGGACACAGACAGTGCAAACAAATACGTTATACATTTATCCAGCGCTGGATAAGAAAAGATACGCCGCAATAAAAAAAAAAGTCTAATATAGAAGTTGCCAGAAATAACAAATATCTATAATGTAGTTAATCTAAAATTTATATCTTTGAATTGTTTATACAAATACATAATATTCTGAGATATCATTTAATTAAAATTATCCTGAGAGATCAGTTTATGCTAGTTATAAAAATTTACAAGTATGCTTTGTATGTATGCGATAAAATATACCGTCTGCTCCGGAGCTACAGCACTAGGCATACTTCGCGCAAGTCACGTCAGTGATACGTTCCGACAATAAATATTCTAATTCTACTCAAATCCTCTACGGGTTACACGGCACAAGCGGAATTACGACTCCCTAAATATATCCCTCTATAGAACAGGTGTAATGAGTGAAGCGAGCTCGTGATGCCATTAGAATAAGAAGGCGCTGCGTGATGATGTTAACGTTTTCAATATCAACAAATGAATAGATTTTTACAAATCAAATCGAGTAAATTTATCCAGACGATAGTTATCTGTCGTTTACCAAAACCGACGTTAAAAATTCAGTATAATAGGTATGTACACAAAGGAGTTTGAGCTTACAAAAGTACAAAGTAATCACATCGCGACGGTTTAGAATCTACTGTGGATTTACCCTTCTTACCGACTACGACAGCTCAAGCTTTATCGACAATTACACTACAGTATCACACGATTACTCGCCGAAAACACCTATTATGCATAAAATTTTTCCCGATGACCAACACAAAAAATACTATCACTAATTAGCGTACAAACGACTCCAATCTACGTTCCGAGCGAATCGCGAAGCCCGCGGGAGACGCCCGGCCGGCTGCGATCGAACGTTAACATTAGTGAACTGGAAACACGGCCACAGCTATGTTCAGCGTCTTCGATGCGCTGAGCCGACCGCACTTCACCGCGGAACAGTCGCGGGCGCTCCTAGCATTCTCGATAACCTACAGATCGCCCCGGACGTCGGCGCCGACGTCGAAAGCTTCGCGTCGATACGGGCGCTCGTATCGGACTAAAGCGTGTTCGCGAACGCGGTGGCGGTTCGCGGGCCCGACTGCGCGTCCGCGTCGTCGATATCGGAAGATCCTAGATCGGTACGGTGGTTCGTATGGTTGTGGGCGTGAGTGGAGCGGGAGCGGGGCATCTAGGACGTTCGATAGGGATGCACGAGTCGCGAGCCGTCAGACACGTGGGCCGGGAAGCGTGGGGCGCGGGGCGGGCCGGCGGCGCTGGCGCTGGGCAGCCCGCTCGGCTCTACGACGCGCTCGGCGAGCCCCCGCTCGTGCCGCTCGCCGCTGCGTTCTCGCCTGCGGACAACACACGACATTAGCATCTACATTCGTATCACACGCGCGCACTAACGTACATAATGTGCCTTTGTAATGTAAACATGTTTGAATAAATTAACATTTGTTTGTGTAGGAATGTGCATGTAGTATATACAATAAGATAAAGCTAAGCTAAAAATTTGATAGATGCAAAATATTATATCTGTAATTAGGCAAAAAGAGACATGATGATGGCGTAATTAATGTTCATTGTTATTATGTAACATTAAGATAAAATTTACAATTTAATAATGATGGTAAAAAAATGTGTTAAAACAAAATGTCACTTTTCATACATAAATGAACAGTGCGTAGTGCGTACCTTGCGGGTCGTGGTCGTGGTGCGCGGAGGCGCCGGGCTCGGGCGCGGCGGCGCGCGGCTTGAGGAAGTCGTTGAGCGAGGGCTGTATGGCCAGCTCGTACTCCGTGAAGTTGAAGAGCGGCGGCAGCGGGCGGCCGTTGGGCAGGCGCGCGGCCGGCTCGCGCAGCTCGTCGAAGAAGCCGTGCGCGCACGCCTGCAGCGGGGACAGCCGCGCGCCCGGCGTGTACTCCAGCAGCCGCGACACCAGCGAGATGGCGTCCGGCGGCGTGCACGCGCGGAACACCTGCACCGCCATATGCGCGACATATATTTATTTGCACGCATGTTGACGAAACTTATATAACGAAGAGGTAGATTATTTAAGTGAAACTTTTATTACATCGTCTCAAACTTTTTGGTCTGTGTAGCGCTTGTCGCGTGACGCACGATACGTACGATAATTATCGTACAAATACGATAATTTTTAGTTAAATGTCTATAGTGTGAAAAAAAGTTTCACTTTTACTATGGTTTCATAAAACCACACAACATTTTTTATTTATTTTGTAACACTTAACAAAAATAAACGAAACAAATAATTATTATCCATGTTGTTACTTGAATCATTCAAATCACAATAGCCAAATCATATGATCAATGAATTTTCTAATTCCAATCTTTTATTTCATAAAAAGTTTGGTGCTCATCTTCAATCAAAAAGTAAATTGTCTTGGTTTTGTATAATATACTAGCTTTCCATCTGCGGCTTTGCCACTAATGATATTAAAAATAAAATCCCAACAAAATTTGCTGAGTAATTTTAAACATACATACACAAAGACGGCGGTATGGGACTTTGTTATATACTATGTACTGATGTCTATAATTGATCAATTCATTTATAGAGTAAACACTATAATGTGAGGAAATATGTACTATGAAACACTTTTTTCAAATTTCAGCGTGTGTCCTTTCCTACTTTCAATAGTAGTTAATTTAATAATAATATGAAAAGTAATATATTAAGTTGTTAAATATTGGAAAATTTAGTTTTTGTTAAGTATTTCTTATGTCATTTAAATATGATATAAATAAATATTATAACATTAAATGTATTGTAAATTATAACATTTAATGAAATGTATTTATAAGCTGAAAGAGTAAGTATATAAATACTATTCATTATCATACTTAAGAAAAAGTAAATCTGCCTAAATTATTAAATTATAGCAAAGTATATTTGGCTCTTAATTAAATATACATACATACAAGTAAAATAAGGGTCAAATCGATTAATGATAAAATTAAAACAATTAGTCTTAATTAAATAACAGATTAAGGCGAAGTCATGTAAGTATATTTAAAGAATGATTTTAAACGCATCAAATTATTATTCAAACTGAATCCCATTATGCAACGTAGTAGGATTTTTATAATTAAATTACAGTAATAATGGGCTTAAACACTTTGTATAATAGAAATGTTAGCAAATGAATATTATATAAGTGGTGTGGGGGCGATATGTACATTGTTAATCTCTTGTTACAACATGAGGTAATGTTATTATAAGAATAATTACATTTAGAATAAACTTTTCATAGAACAGATGTAGATTGCCAGTGATGTATGAAATCTACAATTGTTTCAAAGAGTATAGTAAACTGAATTACTGAATGAAAATTCAATATTTTGCACGCCTGAATAATGAATTACATATATCCAAAAATATATAAAACATTACTCGGCTAGTAAACTATAGTCTACTACACTATTATAGGATATAGTTTAAACTTCAACGTGTGTTAAATGATTTTTAAAACACCTTTATATCGGTATATGTCAGTTGGCCATACAAAATGAAACATTTTTATATACGTAAATATATTTTAATCAAGAACACTGCACTCGATGTACGCACACTGAACACCAACAAAAATCAGCAGTGGAAGACATCGTCAACCAATCGGTAATTAGTCGTCACGCCTTACTCATGCCTAGGCGTTGTCTCAAGTCTTAACCATGGTACAATTTAGCATTTTGTCAGTTACTTATTATTATTACAACTTATTATTCACAAGAAAACTACTTTATTTATACTCTTTGTAGAAATAAATGGTTCTTTATTTTTCATGAATTTGGGAAACATATCACTACAATAGCTAAAAGCTGACAAAATGCAAATTACGATTGAATGCCCACATTTTATTGAACTACGAATACTTCCGAAACTTAACATGTACTTATTCACAATGGAATTTCTTCATTATTTTACATATAGAAGGTGTAAAATAATGAAATCATTGTATATTTTTGATAGATATATTAAATATGGGCATTCTGTCTAGGTTAGCGGTGTCTTACTCTGATGCGCTGGTGGTCAGTGGTTGACTTGGGCATCGTCATTCGCTCCAACAAATACTGCAAGTACGCGTTATAGTCATCAAAATGTTAACTATAAAAATTTCGATTCGCAAATCGCGTGATTCTGTCTTGTGATAGAGACAAGATAAAAGTACTCATGATTTTGATTCTAATATATAGATCATAGTTTATTTAATATGTCGAGATAGCGTCTAGAATCTTACGTAATAATCTGTAAATAAATAAAATTTGTAAACTGTATTTATATAATTTTGAGGAAATGCTGCAATGTTATTATTTTAGATTGAGAAACATGTTTGCCTATATCAATTATAACGCCTGATGCGCCATGTTAGTTATCCAAATAATTAATTGCAAGGCGCCGCGCAAAATAATTAAATATATATTAATTTAAAACTTGTATCATTAAAGCTATATATAAATAAATAAAATGCAATAAGATATATAAAATGTCACTATCTCTATGTTATTTTTGAATATTTCATTGAATGAAAATTGTAAGTAAATAATATGGCAACTAAAATTTACCTTCGCCCAAGGATGACTCTTGATTTGTGGAAACTTGAATTCCGTGTAATTGGGATTCATTTCGCGAATCTGTTCCCTCGTCGGTGTTCCAAGAACCTGCGTTAGAAATTAACATTACATATTAACATATTATTTAACATTATTTTTCGTCTATGAATACAGGCAATACATAACAATTAAATATAGCCAGGTGTAATCTACTGGTAGCGAAAAAAAGCCTTTATAATAGTGTATTAAGGCTGCCCAAAGGCATTTTCTAATTAATCTAATTATATCTAAACCCAACCTGTCTTTGGCTCCGCTAGAATAAAATTGGTAAGTACCTTCTACAAGTGAATAGTGTGTGTTGATTTGATGATTATTGATATATTTACCAACAACCAAAAAATGAATCCTTATTGTAGCTAATGAAAATGTTTAAAATATGATATTTTCAGTACCCTCATAAAACTTAGCATAGATCTGTGCTAAACACAGCAATAATTTAAACACTCAAAATTCTAGATTCGTAGCGAAAATGTTTATGCTTGTAGTGTGCAAATTGATAATGATGTAATCTTTTTTTACAGTAAGTTGGATTATTACATGTAAATTATGATTATGTTCGTCAGCTCATACGAATTTTAGACTTTCTACCCACATATTTACGTGTACTTAATTGTAATATAATGTAACTTTGAATAAACGGAGATTACATTCATAAAAAAGAAAGTTTTAAAATTAAATATAAAAAATACAATTATATAATTATAAAGCAAATACCTTGATAATCTCGACTAGTTGGTCGACGCCCGAGTCTCCGGGGAATATCGGCTGGCCCAGCAACAACTCAGCCACTACGCAACCCGCGCTCCATACATCTATACGATAAATAATAAGTTTATATAATATATTAAATAATAGTACATCTAGAGAATTGAAATAAAAATAGAAAAATGCAAATGTTAAGGTTTTGTTAAAAATAAAGACTGTTGGAATATTAACTATGTATTATTAAAATGAATATGATATAGTCCGCCGTAAGTTTGATGAGGATGTTTATACATTACCAATTAAATATAACATTCCATCCATATATCTAGGGAACTAGGTACATGTGAATAAATTATTATTAGTACAACAGTGTCCTACAATGAAATTAGGTCACACGCTATTTGCAGAGTCCTTGTACATATTTATAACTTATATATCTTACTAAGTATATTTCTTTTTACATCGATCTTATTTTACATCACCTAAGTGAGTGCTATACCAATTTAAGTTGATAGTCTAACACAATTCTTTCTTTACAAACCAATACACATACACACTACTTATTTTTTTTACACAGTTTTTTTTTTTCAAACTTTCTCATATAAACTCACCAATCTTAGTAGTATAGTCGATCGCGCCAAAAATGAGTTCAGGCGCGCGATAGTACCGCGAACATATATACGAGACATTAGGCTCTCCGCGCACGAGGTGTTTCGCGGAACCAAAGTCGCACAGCTTGAGCACGCCCGTCTTCGGGTCGAGCAGCAGGTTCTGCGGCTTTATGTCCCGGTGGCAGATACCGAGCGAGTGGATGTACGCGAGGCTTCTGAACAACTGGTACATGTATAGCTGGAAGTGGGCGACGTTCAATTAGTATAGTGTTGTGTGTGTTACACCAATTGTGTCTATAATTGTATAGTATTGAAATGGAAAGATATAGTATAGCTAGAAGTAGGCGTCAGTTTATTAGTATACACTATACACTTATACAGTGTTGTTAGTGTTAAACCATCCAGCCTTTCATAAATACACATACGCTCTTTTCTTGAAGGCCACAATGTCGTAGTTGTTCGGGAACATCGCAGGTGGTAAATCTTTCCAGAGCTTACGTATAGTATGGAATGTATAAAGGGGACCGAGGGACTTTTAGTTGTCATTGCGAAAAGTAGGACATTAGTGTTTGTGGATGGAAAATGTAAGGTTACACGAATTATATAGTATGTACTATAATTTGATGGAATGTATGAGACTAAAACATGATAATTAGTGAATGTACACGTGAGTATTATACTTTTGTAAATTTATGTGTTCACGGGCGGACTTATTGCTATAATTTAATAGTCTACAAATTTTAAATATGTAAACAGTGTAGTACACGTGTAAACCAAACACATATAAAATAATACGACTTGGACTGTTGAAATTTTAGGTTTATGTTACTTTTATGAACGTCACTGCATTCAGCAATAGTTCACAAAGAAACATAAATCCTTACCTTTATAAAACTAATGGGTATGGTTTGTTCATCTTTGGAGTAGTGACGGGCAACTTTATACACCGTCTCCGGTATATACTCCAGCACCAAATTCAGGTACACTTCGTCTTTCTGTAAACAAAAACCAGTTTGAAACTGTTCAAACCGATTATAATTACTGTATGCTTCCTTTTTCGAATAAAATATGTGTTAAAGGTAAGTATATCCATAAAATACATATTATAATAAACCTAAATACAATAAGGAAAGGACAAACAGACACAAAGTTATACCAAATCTATAGCAGCTTTCACCCGTTCCAATAAAAAACACTCAATACCTGTATCATTAACGAAAAGAAACACATTAGTCAATATTGTCGTCCCTTGCAAAATCAACAAATACAGCTCTCAAAACAAGTTATATAACCATTTCCATGATTTCTAGTAACAATAATATAATAGACCACCAACCATAAACATCAAAATATCGTCAAGGCATCAGATTCAATCCCACCCAGCCATCTTTCTTGGGGTATTATGTAACAATTTAATCGAACTTATTAAAGAATTTAAGCTTAATCGCAAATTAAATTTTATTGGACGCTAACGAATTAAGGAGAAAATATAATGATCGCATGTTGAGTAAAAATAATATTTAAAATTTTATTTACAGTTCTATGCACAATTCATTGTAAATAAATATGTAATAGCTTTTTAACACTAACTCTCACCAAAATTCACTTCTAGTCTATCCTTATCAGGAAGCCTTGTTATTAGTATTAAAATATGTATATTACATTCGATTGAATCATTCAACGCGTAGCCTGTAATGTTACCCACGTGTGACACAAATGCATATTGAGATAAAATCATGTACCTACTATATTCACTATTAAATATTATAGTGATAAACCACTGTCGTATCTTTTAAATATATATTTAAAATAATACGTGATGATTTTCATAACGGATAAACGGTTCAATTTTACAGCCATTTTTTACTTCTAGAGAAATTCAGTTTGTTGTGTAGACAATGTATTTGTAAAGTCACAAATTTTATTGATAAACTGACACAAAAATTACCTTTACATCAATTTGAAGTATTAAAATACAATTTCTATGTAGATGAGTTAAGAAATAGCAAGCAAATATCCATCAGAATAACGCGGAATGAAATAGTGCATAACTGCTAAAACAAAAGCTCAAACGAAAAAGAACACAAAACAACAAGCAGCATTTGTGTTTCTAAGAAAAAAAGACAAAATAACATGATCTGAACGAATGAATTATTCGAAAGGATGACGATGAAAATGATAAACGAGCTCGAAACAGCTCCGATGTAAAGCTCATAGCTGATATGATGGAGTCGCTAACGCCAATTCATTTAACACACAATTAAAAGGGACTATTAGGTCACCGACTGACGGTCTATAGTCTATACAGTGTGTATGAAAATGTATGTAGTGGACGACACAAATATTCTTTCTTTGAATATATAAATCGGTAACCCTTGCCAAAAATCAGATAGACCTAATGTGCGTTAGCACGCTAGCGTAAAATTTGATTGAATCATTAGACATACTGTGACTTCTAGGGACTGCATTGCGTTTAGCAGTGAGCTAACGGCCTCGGGTACTGCCACCTTCCCCCAAATAAAAAAATCAAATTCATTATAACCTAATCGAATTTCAAACAGAAGTAAATAAAAATAAAATACACACAGTTAAATGTAAATAACTTGTTAATATATTCACCTTTTCTCCGCTGGAGTAAAAGAAGTATTTCAATTTGACAATATTACAATGCTCCAGTCGTCGCATTATTTGAAGCTCTCGGTTCTGTAAAACAATAAGACGACATTTATGAGGACAATGCCTTACATACAATTAATTTTCATTCGAAGTTATATAATGTTTAGATATCCTAAATTATAATAATTGATAAAATAAATACGTAACTCATTGTGTGCTTATAACATTTCATAGGCACAGCATTATATGTATTATGTACGCACAAACAGGGTCGGTTTGAATAAAAACAACCAGATATCCAAGAAAGCGTTTGTAATATAAAATTGGAAGATTTACTTCCTTTTATGAGATTAGATTTTTATTTTGCTTCATTACTTCGAGAAGTTCTATACGTTTTTCCTGTATCATACTGTTACGCATTTTCCTATACTCGATACGTAAAATTGTACCTATGCCTTATTATGTGGCCGAGCGTACTACGGCAAGAACTCACCTTAAACCTTTTGTCCTGGAGCACCTTTTTGATGGCAATGAGCTCGCCGGTGTCACATAGCTTCGCTTGGTAGACGACGCCGAAGCTGCCGTTGCCTATGAGCTTCATGTCCGCATAGCTCACCTCCTGCGGCCGGTCGGGGCCCTGCCCCGGCGTCGCTACCACGGTCGTCACCTTAGAGCCGTCCTTGCCTGTAACGTGTTCAATATACGATTCAATACATGCACGCGATTAGCGACATTCTATTTTAGGCCGATAGCTTTCAATAACCGTTCGCATTATCAACACGTAACTTATAATGAAAAAGCGATTCATGTGAAACATTGTAGGTTATCGAAAAGTTCAATACTAGCTTAATTGTCTTAAATAAGATGTTGTATAAGATGTATAATGAATTATAATCAATAGTGACTATTGTTATTTGCACTTGGGTACACCGTAGGTACAAGATAACAAAATTTAAAATTATATTTTTTTCATTTAATTAGGCTACTTCATAAGGTTCGTGGAACATAAAACATATTTTATATTCGCCGAAATATAAAATATGATCATGGGTTTTGTAATGAAATTCCTTTTCCACTGTAGAGTGTAGATTGCCGATATCCACAATATTTTCTTGTGTTTTGCTAATATTATTATTATTTTATTATTAAGGTTAATCTTTACACGAATATGTATTAACTTTTTATCTATATACTTATAGGTACGTCACTATTATAATGACTAAACAACAGCGCAAACTTGTAATAAACAATAAACTTTTAAGATATTATTTTTTATTGTTGGTACTTTAAATAATTACCTCTTTGGTATACACAAAGCTGATAATCAGGCCATTATTTAGCAAAGACGAGTTAAACAAATATTTTCAATAGGACTATCATAAATAATTATAGGTACTAATGTTTTGAAAAAGATATTGTATAATTTTTTATTATCACATAAGACACTATTCTCGAAAAACAATGCATAAAGATAAGCCTCAGTGCAAAACAGTAAGAAAGTTAAGTTAAAAACTAGTTCAAAAAAATAGGTTATATAATTATAAGTATAACAACGCTAACGCAAAATTTGAATGGAAAATAAAAAACTAAATATTTTCGCATAAGCTGTAGATATTCGTGTAGATTTCGATTCTATATTTATTCTTATTAATTTACACCTGCCAAACATTGGCTGTTTACTCATAAGCACTCGAAAGAGTCCTTTTGACCGTGAACCTTCGAAATATTGAAAAAGCACGTCCGACTTGTCACTTGTCTTGTCCATAAAATTTCTACTTTTGTTAAATCTTTTATGGTAATTACTAATTACCTACTAATTATATTGATTTTTGCCATAATTTTACAATTACAATTACAATTAAAAAAAATTACATTTAATTCCAAGTGCGAATAGAATGTTTAATTTGCCAATAAATAAATTTGTCCATAATTTTAAGCAATTAAAAAAAAATACATTTAATTCCAAGTGCGAATAGAATGTTTAATTTGCCAATAAATAAATTTGTAAGTTTAGAGGAATGTCCTCACATTAAGTAATTCATAACTGAATAAAAATCACGTATTATTCTGCGGAAGTTAAGTTTTTTAAAAGCGTGCACTCGTCATCGTAAAAATCCTAAAATTTAATCGATATGTGGATCAAGACTTTTCTCTTATCTCAAATGTATTTTGTTAATACCAAGGTTCTCATAAAACTGTCTCGAATTGCAAAATAAATAGAAACAAGTGGAAGAGTCCCTGACCAAATAACATTTCGGGGCGAGTTTGAATATAATAATCTTTCCTGCGAATGTACGCGTGCGGCCGTGAAAATAAACCTTACGTTTATAATAAAATTTATATAATATTGCAAATACATTACATAGACAATTACAATGGCCTTCCTTTTAGAAAATCCGGTGTCGCCTGAACGCACAGTAATTAGATTGCGACGCGTCCTTAGTATTTGCTATAACATACAAACACGCCTATTACGTGTGATTTTTCTAATTGAATAAACGAAAGACGAAAAGGCGACGCAGGCAAAAATAGTTACGGGGACCGCAGTTACCATTAAGTGATGGTTTGTCGAGGCTATTGCTATAAACGAAATGAAGTATATTAGATAAACAGGCTGATAAACAAGGGTGTAGTGTTGGGACTTGCGTCAGTAAGAGTTGCTATGGGTGTGGTTAAAGACGCCATTTCATTTGCTATTGGTATACACCATGAACAAAAGTATGGATAATAGTACTAAAGAAAGCCGGTGAAAAAAAGCGCAGTCATGAAAATAAAAGAACTAACTTTAAATAATTGTACTCTTGTAAATAGGAGAGCCTGACTAGATTCAATTGTTTAATCATATCATGTTCGTCGGAGCTATTTCGGTTGACGTTTTTATTGCTTTTGTCATCTTTTAACTGTACTTGTGGGAGCTCTATATATCAGCTCTATTATGTCCATTAGCGAGTAGGTATAATAAATTAATAATTATAACTTATTATGAAAAAAATTTAAAGAGAATATGTAAAAAATGCTATGGTATCAGTAAGTTAATACATAAATGAAACTTGATACTATCACAATAACAACATAACTAACAGTACCATCTATTGTGTCACCCCTAAAATACATGTATTATAGACGTGTCAATTTGAAGCCACTCAGATCCCTCCATTGACCTAGAAAGCCACCGAAACTGCCTCCGTATTTGAGGAAGTATATAAGTAATAAATAGGTATATTGTTAGCATTCGAGCCGCCGTAATAATCAGGGTAACATTTAAAAGACAAAAAAATCGATCATGTTTTCGACTACACAAAGGATTAAAAATTTTCAATGTGGAATATCTTACGCAGAATATCACATTAAGTATGTATTAAGAATCGATGTAGCGTCATTTTATTTTTCAACATTTCAATAAAATAGTAATATGAAAGTTACATTATAAATTGTTGCCAACTTGCCAACTATCGAAGTTAATTACAGTTAAGTGATAACAGTTTTAATTATGTATGAGAAAGACAAAATGTGATAGCCGCAAATTACAAGGTAGATAGATTTAATGTATAACACTCAATTTAAAAGTGAAGTTTTCATGTATGAAACCCGACCAAAAACAATTGAATATGAATTAAGTTGTATCACATATAAAGTTCATCGTAAATTCAGGGGCCTTAGACAAAGTAACAATTACAAAACGATAACGAAGTTAGAAATCGCAAAAATGTATGGGATTGACATTAGATAGACCACGTGATCTAACGCGGCGTATGTCAATCCCATACATTTTTGCCTTTTCTAACTTCGTTATCGTTTTGTAATTGTTACTTTGTCTACGGCCCCTGGTGTATTTTAAATATTTTCATATTTCAATATGGCTACATATTATATATAAAAACTAGTTACAAATAAACGAACTAAGAGTTAGTAAATAATTAGAGAACAAACAACAAAATACACACCCAGTGAAACCAAAATCTTTAAAAAGCGGACAGCATTTTGTGCGACTATCCCGTTACAACATTTGTAAAGGATATAATATAACATTATTATATTAAATCCAAGTAACATATAAAAATTCTGTCGTCGCTATGTTGTTAGAGGATTGTCGTTACATGATTACATGGAATTGTGACACAACACGAGAACATGAACAACTAATGTACTACAACCGAGCTAATGCTGTGCGCCACATCTAGCACTTACGATGGGAAGCGGCGCTTTTCTTATCCGAAGCCAGCTCGGTCTTTTTAGGAGTATCCACGTCGCCTGCGAGTCGCAGCAAAACACAAAAGCAACATTAGAACATTGAACTGCACATAGATGTAAGACGGAAATTTATTACAATGTGTGAGGTGATCCCGGGCAAATTAACAGTCAAGAAATTATGGAAATGAATGCAAAACTCACTAATACTGCGCCGAAGTTTCTTACAAAAAGAAGATATTCGGTCACATGCGCGACTTAATTGGCCATTCTTATCCGCATCAAGTATTCGCAGAAGAGATGGTTCTGAACGTGCGCCCACATCTCCTGCGGGCCGAAGGGCCACATTCGTTGGCCCATCGGAAACTCGTAAATTGTCTAAGCATACTGGGCCTGCGGGATACTCCAGCTTGGCAGTGTATCGCACGCGACCGCGCTTCGGAATAAACTGCCGGCAAAATGTGCCGCGCACCCGCCCGCCACGTACAAACCGCTCGCTAAACTAACATGAGAAGTGGCTAATACAAACTTCAACACTGTTGACTATGTAATGAGACTAACATGGGGCAGTTTTAACATGGCGATTAAGGCAAAAGCACACACATAAATATTGAGGCAACGGAAAATAAATTGTAAGAAATGTTTATAAAATTTAGGACACAATATTATTAGCAATTTCTCAAAATATACCGACATATTATAGACAACTAATTAAGAAATAAACTGATTAGAACTTTCTTTCTTCTTAGACTATCGTGATCTAAAGCATGAAAGTTGATTTTTATCTGTAAACATCTTTATGTATCAACGTCACTGCAATGATCAGTATCATGCCACATGAACGCCGTGTCTACCTTTTTATACAAGTAATGATAATTTTGTGTTGTGACGTCATCCATACATGTATATATAGTAAATCATTTGTACGTTAAACATTATGTACACAAATTTTGACAATAACATTATATGTAGTGCAACTCACGAAATTAGATCTGAACATGTTTATGAGAAAAAAGTTTTTTCTTGGTAAACATGTTTGATGTGACACACACATTGTGAAGTTTATTGGAAGGAGATAAAAAACATGATAATGGCTAGATCAAATTAATAAGCCTGTATTTTTATTTTTAGTAAGCTGGGTTGAAGAACTAAGCAGTAGTTATTTCTTAAATATAAGGGAACTAGTATCCGAATCTCTGCAATTGTTGTGGCCCAAGACACATTCAATTATAATATCTAGATCTTAAAAGACCAATCCTAAAAGATATGAACATATACCTAGTATACAATTAAATTGCCGCCAGATCCTACTTATTGATAAATTCTGTCACAAAATACATATTGGCAACCGTAATTAGGTCTCAAAATGTGGTTTGTCTTTAAAGGAATCGATTTACTTTACGATTTATTTAAAAATGGGTATCATTTAAGCTATCACCAATTTAATTAGTTTTGTGTTCCTTAAATAATAGGGTTTGTCCTCAAAATAGTAGATCTGTCACCAAAACAATGCAAAATCTGTTCCACAATAAATCACCTAAAATCCTGAGATATAAGGTCTAGTACCAAATAAATGTTTTTGTATGTATTATAATAGGTGTGTCCTAATAAGTATTTAAGCAAACTAATTTAAAGAGATCACCAATAAATCATATTATGTTACTAAAAGTTAAAATAATCAATATTTATTCTTAAAAATAATAACCACTGAATAATCAGCTCTGGTTTAATAGCTGGCTAATGGTTAGCATAATTGATGATAAAACACTTAATTAAAGTTAAAATAACCAATATTTATTGTTAAAAAACAATAATCACTGAATAATCAGCGCTGGTTTGGATTTCGAAGGGCGCCCCCTTTTTCTTTTCTGGCCGATAAGCACATTTTTTGCTTCTGGTGGGGGGTTAGCCAGCTTTAAGCGTATGGCTAATCCGATAATATGTTTGCACATGTCAATTTTTAAAGCGCGCCAATTTGTCTCCGCCCATTTGATCATTTTTTCATTAAAATTATAAATTGATGTAAATTGATAACGAATACTATTAATTTATTATCTGAACGAAATAAAATGTTACTACTGTATTGGTGACAAAATATCAAATAAAAAGGAGTCGCAGTCAGGGATCAATAATCGATTTATTTGGTGACAGATCTACCATTCTGAGCAAAGAGATATTATTTAAGTAACAAAACTGTTATTATAAGAACGAAGTTTATATTCATGTAATGCAATATAATTTTGTTGGTTATCGATCTCTTATTTTACACATATATTAACATTAATTTGATAATTCATACCTGGGAACAATTTTTGTTTATCTGAGAACGAAAATATTTCGAAGTGATAGATCTATTTATTAGGTGATACAACTTGATGACAAATATAAATTTTGGTGATAGAAAATATAGTTCCCTTTAAAAATCAACCTAATAGTATGTACCTATGGTATGTTAACTTGAAAATACTCCGTATTGGAATTCAAAGAGTCATTTCAAAAAACGAAAAGAAAATATGCGTGCGTGACTTGTTACCATAAAAAAATGCCCACAACTTTAATAAATGGTAACCCAAAAATAAATTGTTATAATCATTGAACTTATTCTGTACAGTACCTACACTACTAAAAAAATGTTTGTTAAAAATATTTACTTTCTATGTAACAAAACTAGTTATTGTGTTAAGTAATATGTAAGTAGATAATTATATTACATAATATTATTTCCACTTAACATTTTTATGTATTGAGAATTTGCCGCAAGATCGTAAACACGTGAAAAAAATATGTCATTAGCATTACGGTAGATCAAAGAACATTAGTTACATTAAAATAATAAATATTTTATTTCTCAGCGAATATAATCGAAGTCCCGTATTAACAAAAAAATAATTCGAAAGAAAACTTACAAAAACGTAAACACAATAGGTACCTACAACGAGTTTTTAGCATACCTGAATAAGTTTAAAATTAATTTTGTAGGAGGTGGTTTACCTCCATAATGACACGACAGCCAAAACGCCCACGAGTTTAACTTTTGAAAGATTGACTTTACTGTTTTAAAACGCATATTTTTCGATATATTTTTACCATTATTCAAAACTCAACTAATTTTTATTTATGTGATAGATTCTATAAAAAAAACTATAGATAATTACTTCAAATATAGATATAGTATATCGCCTTGTAAGATAAAGGAAGATAGATATATGTAATTTATAATTTAAAAACAGTCTGATAAAATATTTTCTAAAACTATCCTTATCCAAACCTCTAAACCAAAATAGTCTAGACTAAATTATCAAAATAATAACTTTAGAAATGCTTAGAGTGGTTGGTTATGCTTAGAATGGTTCAGTTCTCATAATTTGAAGACGGAATAGTTTTGTGTTAAAAAAAACTAATTATTTATTTAATTTATCGTTTAATTATTTATTATTTAAGTAGTTACATATATTATTTATTTACATTTTATAAAAAGTAAGTTCTGGTTTATTTTCCTAAAATAAACATTAACACGCATATGATAATATAATGTGGTTTGAAATTATCTATAATACTAAGACACCACATTTCCTCGTCACAGCTGGTGGCAGATGTATTGTTTTTGCAAGACGACACCACGTGATCTAATTCCCTTTGTATACAACTTCAAAATGTGACCGATGCAGTCTTTGACAGAGAATATAAAGGAACCGGTCACTATACCTCTGACGTATGTACCGTGAACTTGCGCTTGTACGCGTTTCAACGCAGTTCTTATAAATCGTACTGTAGTATTTATTATACGTCTTTTTCGTGTTGATAGAAACATCATAAAAATCACTACGTTTCTATAATATGCAGTTAACCAAAAAAAAAAATAGGCAGGTGGGTACACGCTCTATGTCGCATATCTACAGACTACACATCGTATTCTGCAAATCTTTGGATTACTATAAATAAGTACATGTAATTATGTATACAGGGTGTCCCAAAAAGTAGTGATGAACGGAAGCTGGGAGGTAGAGGACCTAAAGGGCTATCCGAATCATCCCCATTTATGTTATGAGATTTTTCGTATTTTCGGAGTTATGACGTTTTTTTCAATTTTTCACCTATCGCCGAGTACGATGATATTTTCACTCATGGTGACGTCAATTATTGCGCTAGATGCTTGATTTTTTTTTGTGTGCTAAGCTGAAAGATAGGCCAATTCAGTATGGTAACATTTACTATCGTCAGACCTTTGAATGGAATAAAAAAAAGAATTAAATGCCAAGAAAGATAAAATTACCCAGTATGTTCACCACTTCAAGGGCCCGTAAAAAAATAAAATCACATAAAAAAAGTTTTCCGTTTTGCTTTTAAAAACTTGCTCTATCTATCAGGTAACTACCCTGAAAATTTCAATTTAATATTCAGAAGGCTTCAATCGAAAAATTGAAATCTAAATGTGGTAAGTGCAAAAATTGAATTAACATGATGATTAATAAAAACAAATTAAAACCAATAACAAGGTGTTTAATTACCAGATTTTTTTAAATTGACCCCGCTGTTGCTTAATGTAAGTCCGACATCACCGTAAAAAGTTGTCTTTTAAATGTCTGAATGCCCTTTTATCATTTTTAATAGTTTCTTTTGCTACTATGAATTTTCGGGTTATTTCGTCCAAATTGTGGCAGTCTCTCGTCTTTGCAGTATCCCCGCGAAAAAAAAAATGAGGTTTATGTCCGGGAACCGTGGAGGCCAGGCTAAGGGGCAAAGATACCCTGAATGATGGATTGGTCGTTGCAGCCTGCGCATGCGCCGGTGACGCCTACCTAAAAGCCTGGCCTCCACAGTCCCTCGACCTAAATCCCATTGATTTATTTCAATGGGGATACTAAAAAGACCTCGGCTACTTGAGAGAATGCCACAATTTGGACGAAATAACCCGGAAATTCATAGTAGCAGAAGAAACCATTAAAAATGATAAAAGGGCATTCAGACATTTAAAAGACAACTTTTTACGGTGATGTCACACTTACATTGAGCAACAGCGGGGTCATTTTAAAAATTTCTGCTAATTAAACACCTATTTATTGGTTTTAATTTGGTTATAATGATCATCATGTTGATAAAATTTTTTCACTTACCACATTTAGATTTCAATTTTTCGATAGAAGCCTTTTGAATAATTAAATGAAATTTTTAGGGTAGCTACCTGATAGACAGAGCAAGTTTTTAAAAGCCAAATGGAAAACTCTTTTTATGTGATTTTATTTTTTTATGGGCCCTTGAAGTTGTGAACATACTGGGTAATTTTATCTTTCTTGGCATTTAATTCTTTTTTTTATTCCATTCGAAGATCTAACGATAGAAAATGTTACCATACTGAATTGGCTTATCTTTCAGCTTAGCACACAAAAAAAATTAAGCATCTAGCGCAATAATTGACGTCACCATGAGTGAAAATATCATCGTACTCGGCGATAGGTGGAAAATTGAAAAAAACGTCATAACTCCGAAAATACGAAAAATCGTATAACATACATGGGGGTGATTCGGATAGCCCTCTAGGTCCTCTACCTCCCAGCTTCCGTTCATCACTACTTTTTGGGACACCCTGTATAATCAGACTTAAGAATGATGATGTTTTTGATATAGGTATTTGAAGTGAAAATTTAGAATGGGAAAATGGTTAGACGTTTATTATACTGCTTGTTACCGCCGCGCGCCGCGTCTCCTATACACATAATATTTGGATCGTTCTGCTTTCACTATATTTGGGAAGGTATTCAATATTTTGTTATGTAAAATTTAAATTGGTTGGATGGCCAATCAAGACAAGGTTTCAGTATTCATCATCTAGAATATGATTATACATTACATTTGAAAACCACGCAATTTTTGCTCTGAGGTTAAAAATATCAATACCTATGTGCCTACATACAATATCTAGACGTGATAATGTTACCGATACTGTCAAAGAAAATCAGACTTGTGACTAAGATCGTCGTTGTAAGATAATGCATACAATATTGTGAATTGTGATGGTGTTCACGGGAAGAACATTTACCGTCCATCTCGGATTTCAATCCCTTTACGTTCTCTGATTATTAAATTATTCGATTATAAAATCAGTTTTTATAGTACATTTTAAACAAATGGAAGGTAATTAAAAATATTTGTGAAACAAGTGTTTAAAAAAATAAACCAAATTAAGCGCCAATCTAATATAAATTAAAGAAAAGGAGTTTATAAAGAAGAATTAAAAAAAAAGATTTTAAGAAAGAATATATATATAATTGTAAATTGCGGATAGTTTCTAATGTAAATATTTTACATTCATGAAAAATACGCATTATTTATTTACTTGTATTAGATACTATCCAAAATGCGAAAGCAATAAGTCAATTATGCAATATCAATTTCCATCGGTATTGTTGAAAGACTCATAAAATGTTGTGCTCTATTAAGTCTGGATAAAACAAAATTGAATTTGCACGGCTAGTTGTTAAATCCATGACTGTGCGAAAGACAGGTAATGGACACATCAATCATAATTGCTATAGAAGAAAATCAATACTGTGATAGGAAATAGTGGGATATCCCCAACAATGAACGAACTATAAACACCGCATATTATTTTACGCTATCATTTATTGCGCACTATCGCTACTACTATATTACTATTTTTATTTATAAGTATTCCAAAGGAATAAAAAAATAACGCATTTATAACAGACTGACCTTCGGACGCTTGTTTACGCGTACATGTTTCAGAAAACATCACTACGAATGTTAGAGAATTTTGAACTTCAATTGCTGTTGTAAACTTCGCATTAGTCACGTATTCGTCTGATTGAAATAAGTTGAACGTTTAATATTAAAATGTAGAGCAGACAGCAATCTATACATAATATGTAAATTATTAAAAAAATAACATTCGTTTTGATTACATATCGAAAACGCTTTAAGAAAGACATTTAATAAAAATTAGTCTTCATTTAACTTTCGCCTTTTAGTAACCACTTTATTTCTGTGGTTTGGAGAGCAGTTAAAGCAAGTGGTTCTCCGGTGCGATTGATTGCTTCTTGAACTTGTGGCGGAAATATGGGCCAATCTGATAAATTCCCCTTATTTTGTTTCTTTCAATCGACGTTCACTTCTAGCATTTTAAAAAGATTTACATAAATGTATAAAACTGCGTTGAATGCATTATTCTCTCGAGTATTTTCGAGTTCAGTCTTTTAAAGTGAAACTTTTATTACATCGCCTCAAACTTTTTGGTCTGTGTAGCGCATGTCGCGTGTATCGCGGCAACCGAGTAGGTATTACCTACTCGGCACGCGACATGCGCTACACAAAGCAGTGTTCCGAACCGTTCGAACAATTTCATTTTACCGGGGTTTCATAAAACCACACCCTTGGATATGTCGCCATGACCTCACCTTCACCGAGTAGGCCGAGTAGGTAGACCATACCTATTACCGAGTAGACCAAGTAGACTGCACCTTCGAGTAGACCAAACCTATTACCGAGTAGACCAAGTAGACCGCACTTTCACCGATTAGTCCAAGTAGACCAATCCTATTATCGAATAGACCAAGTAGACCACATCAATTTCCGAGTAGACCAAGTAGACCGCACCTTCACCGAGTAGACCAAGTATACCACACCAATAGACCACATCAATTTCCGAGTAGACCAAGTAGACCGCACCTTCACCGAGTAGACCAAGTATACCACACCAAATTCCGAGTAGACCAAGTATACCACACCAAATTCCGAGTAGAACAAGTAGACCGCACCTTCACAGAGAAGACCAAGTAGACCACACCAATTTCCGAGTAGTCTACATCAATTTCCGAGTAGACCAAGTAGACCGCACATTCGAGTAGACCAAACCTATTACCGAGTAGACCAAGTAGACCGTACATTCGAGGAGACCAAACCTATTACCGAGTAGACCAATTAGACGATGATAATGACATGGTCTGTGTAGCGCATGTCGCGTGACGTACGATAATTATTATCGTACAAATACGATGATAATGAGATGATATGATAATTTCTATCATGCAAAATTCGTGAATTTATATTATTTACTGAGTAGACCAATAAGACCGCTCCTTCGAGTAGACCATACCTATTACCGAGTAGACCAAGTAGACCGCTCCTTCGAGTAGACCATACCTATTACCGAGTAGACCATACCTATTACCGAGTAGACCATACCTATTACCGAGTAGACCAAGTAGACCGCTCCTTCGAGTAGACCAAAATGCATCGGTCGAACCGGACGATAATTATCGTACAAATACGATAATTTTGTGCCTAAGTTTCACTTTTACCGTGGTTTCATAAAACCACACAACATTTTTTTTTTAATTGGAGAATCTTTTCTCATCATCCTTTCTCATATTATGTATATCTTTATCTCTGTTTCAGTTTAACATTCACCAGCTATCAGATCTTATCAGGTTATTGTTACACATATATCATACAGCCATAAAATCGATGACGATCGTACAATAGGAATATAATATGGCGTTAATAAAAATTATTTCCATTTCAAAATCTTACGTGTCGATGCACCAATATCTCCAAAGAGCCAAAGACAGTGCTAATTTATTTACTAAACGTTCTGAATGATTCACTTGGTTGGTTATCTCTAAAAATGCCATTACACTTTTTCATTTTATGTGCACAATTGGCACTACTCACTGACAGTCTCATGAGTCGTCACATTCTTATTATTAAATCAATAATTGGACATATATTACCTTTTTTGGATAACACGTAATTAGGATCTGATGATTTCGATCGGCTGTGGCGAATTTCAGCATCAGCGTTCACCGTGTAAGTTCCTCTACGACGTAACATTTTTACAATACACTTGTTTTACACTCATTTGAAAAACGCACCATCACAGACACGTACATGATTATTCACATAGCGGATATAACTTAAGCAGGAAAATTAATTTACGTAACACCACTCGACAAAGCGAATATGCCTTCGCAACAGTAATCTACGTCGGAGAAGGCATCTCGAGTGAGACATATAGCAAATGCCACTGCGAATTAGATCAGCTGAATGAATCGATGTCTTTGACAAGCGATTGCAAACGCAGCTGACGACGTCGTAGCGAGACTCGTGAGTGGTCAAGTGAGCGAAAGGCAATTCGAAAACCGAGAGTACGTTGGCACGGTTACACCACGAATGGCAGGATGGAGTGCTCTTGCCTCGACCGCATATGATAGCGAGATCGCCGACACTCGCTGAAGTCACTGATAACATTTACGATAACGTGGACAAGTGACTATGTCAAATAATACAAGAAACAGATGTCACCATTTGCATATAATATATTATTATATTGATTATTGTGTTTCTCCGCAAGATATTGCTGATAACTTTACTAAACTTAGTTTCCAAAAAATATTGAGCCTGAAGTTTTTATCATTAAAGTAACTACATCTGCATCATAATCATATCATATCATCTGCAAGTTGCAACATACTTTTTCCAATAATATTTCCAATAATCAATAATTTAAAAATTGGAAACTCAATATTTTGTCTAAATCTACAAGAATTGGTACTTTTTTGTTTTATTATAAGTATTTTCGTTATTCTTATTATTAAAAATATTCGAAATACATGGTTATATTATTATTGCTATGTAAAAAATAAAGATGAGAGATTTAGCCTTTTGCCCTGAAGCCTATTACAAAAACGCGACAAGGCCAAGAGCGTTTAATACCGGTGAATACTTAGTTGAAACAAGTTATATTAAACTCGTAATGAAACAATATCAGTTATAGATAAACTGTTGAAATTCCAACCTTTAAATTAATGCAAATGGATTAGGATTATGTTGTTTACAAATTATGCACGCTTTTATATCTAAATAAGGTAGGTGTGTGTAAGATCTAAAAAGTTTAAAACATTTTAAACCTACTTTTATAAATACATAGTTTATTTTTGCATTCAAGTCAGGCCAAGTGCGAGTCGGACTCGCGCACGAACGGTTCCGTACTATCATATTCTACAATAGAAAATTATTCATTCTATGGGGACCCCTTAATATACAGGGTGTCCCAAAAAGTAGTGATGAACGGAAGTTGGGAGGTAGAGGACCTAGAGGGCTATCCGAATCACCCCCATGTATGTTATGCGATTTTTCGTATTTTCGGAGCTATGACATTTTTTTCAATTTTTCATCTATCGCTGAGTACGATGATATTTTCACTCATGGTGACGACAATTATTGCGCTAGATGCTTGATTTTTTTTTTGTGTGCTAAGCTGAAAGATAGGCCAATTTAGTATGGTAACATTTACTATCTATAGATCTCTGAATGGAATAAAAAAAAGAATTAAATGCCAAGAAAGATAAAATGACTCAGTATGTTCGCCACTTCAAGGGCCCGTAAAAAAATAAAATCACAAAAAAAAAGTTTTCCGTTTGGCTTTTAAAAACTTGCTCCATCTATCAGGTAGCTACCCTGAAAATTTTATTTTATTATTCAGAAGACTTCAATCGAAAAATTGAAATCTAAATGTGGTAAGTGCAAAAATTGAAGAAACATGATGATAAATAAAAACAAATTAAAACCAATAAAAAGGTGTTTAATTACCAGAAATTTTTAAAATAACCCCGCTGTTGCTCAGTGCAAGTGCGACATCACCGTAAAAAGTTGTCTTTAAAATGTCTGAATGCCCTTTTTTCATTTTTAAAGGTTTCTTTTGCAACTATGTATTTCCAGGTTATGTCGTCCAAATTGTGGCAGTCTCTCATCTTTGTAGTATCCCCACGGAAAAAAATCAATAGGGTTTATGTCCGGGGACCGTGGACGCCAGGCTAAAGGGCAAACATACCCTGAAAGATGGAGTGGTCGTTGCAGCCTGCGCATGCGCCGGTGACGCTTGCCTTAAAGCCTGACCTCCACGGTCCCACGACCTAAGCCCCATTGATTTGTTTCAATGGGGATACTAAAAAGACCTTGGTTACTTGAGAGAATGCCACAATTTGGACGAAATAACCCGGAAATTCATAGTAGCAGAAGAAACCATTAAAAATGATAAAAGGGCATTCAGACATTTAAAAGACAACTTTTTACGGTGATGTCGCACTAACATTGAGCAACAGAGGGGTTATTTTAAAAATTCCTGGTAATTAAACACCTTGTTATTGGTTTTAATTTGTTTTTATTAATCATCATGTTAATTCAATTTTTGCACTTACCACATTTAGATTTCAATTTTTCGATTGAAGCCTTCTGAATAATAAAATGAAATTTTTAGGGTAGCTACCTGATAGATAGAGCAAGTTTTTAAAAGCCAAATGGAAAACTTTTTTTATGTGATTTTATTTTTTTATATGGGCCCTTGAAGTTGTGAACATACTGGGTAATCTTTCTTGGCATTTAACTCTTTTTTTTATTCCATTCGAAGATCTAACGATAGTAAATGTTACCATACTGAATCGGCCTATCTTTCAGCTTAGCACCCCAAAAAAAATCAAGCATCTAGCGCAATAACTGACGTCACCATGAGTGAAAATATCATCGTACTCAGCGATAGATGAAAAATTTAAAAAAATGTCATAACTCCGAAAATACGAAAAATCGCATAACATACATGGGGGTGATTCGGATAGCCCTCTAGGTCCTCTACCTCCCAGCTTCCGTTCATCACTACTTTTTGGGACACCCTGTATATATAGTTGTGGTCATATAATTAAGAACGATTCGAAGTACTAGAAATTTTTATTTAATTAATCTCATACACAGAGATGTGCACCTTCTGAGAAGCAACTAGTTATGTCATAAAATAGCCACATTAATAGAGCAACTAAGTTTAAGAATAAATAATAAAATCGCCAACAATTTTTTTTGAAAAATAATTTATTTCACCAAAGCAACACATTCAAATAATAGTGAAGCTGGACAAATAATTAAGAACGATTAATTTATATGCTCGGGAATTGTTTTGTATGACACTGTCATTAAAAAAATTACAATAATACGTTGCGCGAAAAACTTATAAAGCATGTTAATACATTTTTAACTAAAATTAATATTTAATAGCATGTCCACGGCTTTTAATTACTGCTTTACACCGGCGAGGCATTGACTCTATTAATTTTTGACATTTTTCTAGAGAAATAGAGTTCCATTCTTCTAAGAAAACGTCGTACAGCTCCCTTAAATTTCGACACTGTGTATTTGAAACCTTTTTCTTTACTTCGAACCACAGATTCTCTATTGGGTTTAGGTCAGGGCTGTTAGCTGGCCAGTCCAAAACAGAAACTGACTGCGCTGTTAGAAATTCCTTTACAGTGTGTGCAGTGTGCTTTGGATCATTGTCATGCTGGAATGTCCAAATAACCGGTAGAACTTCTTCAGCATAAGATAACATTGTTTCTTCCAGTATATTTTTGTATTGGAATTGATCCATGTTACCTTCTATCAACTTTACAGGACCAACACCATGTCCAGAAAAGCACCCCCAAATTTTCACATTTCCACCACCGTGTTTTAATGTAACTTTCGTGTACTTAGGGTCGAAATCTGTATTCGGAGGACGTCGAACATAACGTTTTCCATCGGAACATACTCTGTTTATTTTCGTTTCGTCAGAGAAAAGTACATTTTTCCACTGTCGCACAGTCCAGTTTTCATATTTTCTTGCAAACCTAAGACGGGCTTGCCTGTGGCAAAGTTTCAACATGGGTACTTTTCTTGCTATCCGACCATGCAATTTTTCTTCTACCAAACGTCTTCGAATAGTGCGTGCTGAGATTGCTGAAGGGTTATTTTCCCCGAAATATTCTTTTCTCAGCTCATTGGACCCTTTAAAAGGATTTTGTTTCGCCATACGGACGATGTTTCGGTCATCCCGAGGAGTTGTTTTTCTATGTCTTGGCATACGTGGGACATCCGAAGTTGTTTGATACGTATCAAAATGCCTTATGGCGTGGAAAACCATAGTTTTTGAACATTGCAGATGGTCGGCTATCTTTTTATAAGACCAATTCTTCCCGCGAAGTTTTATTGTAACTTCCCTAGTAGATTTATCACAACTTTTATTTTTTCCCATTTTTTTTAATAATAAGTAATCACTTTTAATATTTTGCAACTCTTAATGGCGCCAAAGTACACCTACAACAACAAATCAAGTCGAGTGTTCTCTATTCAAATCTGAATAAAAGTATAAACTATTTAGCGTTCTTAATTATGTGACCAGCCAGTAAATAGGAGAACTATGTTTAGAAGTAGTTTAAAAAGTTTGTCTATTATTTTTTAGGCTAATCACGTGTATTAATGAAGACAGTGATTTGTTGGAAAAGTATTTCTATATCGAGAAAAATAAAAATAATTACATGAAATTAGTTATGCATCTTAGTCTGAAAAAATCTTCCCTTTGTATCAGCGTTCTTAATTATATGACCACCACTGTATATATTTTTAAATTTTAGTGCATATTTGTTGTTACAGTTATTACACCAGGGTAGATCCCTTTAAAAATAATAAAAAGTGAAAAAAAATCGCAGTAGGTTGAAACCCATTAGAAAATGATTATTATTCCCATTATTAAAGGAATATTTATCGACATCATTATTAACCGACTTCAAAAAAAAGGAGGAGGTTATCAATTTTCGGCCGGTATGTTTTTTTTTTATGTATGTACACCGATTACTCCGAGGTTTCTGAACCGATTTACGTGATTCTTTTTTTGTTCGATGCGGGATTCGGTGGTTCGGGCGGTTCGGTGTCGAATTGGTCCCATAAAAATTTTATTCGGATAGGCCCAGTAGTTTTTATTTTATGAGCATTTTTGTCTGTAGGTATTTGTGAATTTTGCAAGTGCAAGTTTGAAGTCGGTTGTTTTTAACGCAGTTATTACTTGTTTTGCTTTTAAATATGCTGTAAAATATTAGTTGTACTTACAACGGATGATTTTTTATCTTTTGAAATATTACCGATACAAGAGAAAATCTATATATAAAAGAAAGTCTGTATGTTCCAACACTAATAACTCGAGATCTGCTGAACCAATTTTCATGGTTTTGGATTTGTCACCGCCCAGAATAGCAGAATAAATCATAAAAACAATCTAATGGGTTTCATCCTACTGCGATTTTTTTGTTTTCAAAAATTATCTACTCTGGTAGCGGCAAAATAACCTTTGTGAAAATTTCACCTTCTAGCGATAGCTTTATGAGATACAGCCTGGAGACAGACAGACAACGGAGGCTAGGATCCCGATTTACCCTTTGAAATAAAGGAACCCTAAAAACGGGAAGCAGAAGAAAAAACGACGTAGGTATTTGTAACGAGAAAAACTACGTAAACAAAAAATTCTAGCTCATATTATTTTTTGAAGAGCTGATGGGGCCGAATGCCATCACCGTCCAAGATCATTTGCGGAGGCGTAATATCGTTTGCAGACTACGCTTCCAACAGAAAAGTTATTCAGATGTTCAAAGGTAACAATTTTTTTTGGATTTGATGAATGGAAAAGCTAGTATAATATCTATACTATAATATTATAAAAGCTGAAGAGTTTGTTTGTTTTTTTGAACGCGCTAATCTCGGGAACTACTGGTCCGATTTGAAAAATTCTTTCGGTGTTAGATAGCTCATTTATGGAGGAAGGCTAAAGGATATATTATATCATTACGCTACGACCAACCGGAGAGGAGCCACGGGGGTGAAACCGCTCGCAGCAGCTAGTATACTTGTTAAAATTAAAGAATAGAAGATTTTTATTCTTTAAAAGTAAATTGTATCAACGATTTGGCGAATCCAGATAACTATAATAAATGCAACAATAGGCAATAATGTAAAATTATTAAACTGTCAATCATTTTCAATCGAATGCGAAATCGAATTCGTATAAAAATCGAAGAATAGTCGGATCGTTAAACGTACACAAAAATAAATTAAGTAATATCGCTTCAATTTAGTTTAGAATATACTTAATTCTTAACTTTCATTTTCACACTAAAAGCGGCGAAACATTTTTACATAACTTTGTAATATAACGGGGAACCGACTGGTAACGTTATGAATTGTTTAACCAAGGTTGCAATGCATCTTTATCAAAAATGCACGCCTCGTTTTACAGTAGGTGTTTAGTCGCAAAGGCCTAGTGAATATTTTAGTCCTTAAATGTTTAACTTTATTAAACTGTGTTTTTATCCTAAGATATTACTCGTCGTCGAGTAGGTTGTTAGTATTAAGAAAAGGATAATTACTGATATGTAATAAATATTGCATAATGAAGGTGAGGAAGAATGGTGAATCATTGACTTTCTGGGGTCATTTATAACTCGGATAATCCATGGGAGATTATGTGAATTATTTCTGCAAGCTTTAACATGCAAATGACAGAGCTGTCTTACATAGTTCTATGGATATCACCATGGTCGGAATTATTAATGATTTATAAACAAGCAAGGAGAACTTACAATAAAAACTAAATGAGATCTTACATTGAATGAGCTTATTGTTATTAAAGCTTAGCTTAGAACTTAAATGTATTTGTATAATATTAACCCTAATATGCATAATGTATATTATAGACAGTTATTATGATATTTAGTATTTCTGTATTCCAATAGTATGAATTATATTTTAAAATGAAATAATTTGAATTTCTACTTTACATTCTGCCGTTTCTTGGTATGAATTACCAGTGCACACATATGAGCCTACCCACTAAGAATGTTATCCTACTACCTTTTAATATTTAATGAAAAATAAAGAATTAACTGTAAAGATATGATATTGATATTTCAACCATACCATTAATATTACGAGGATCTTCAGGAGGAATCATAACTTGTGACAATTTTAAATGCAAAAGTGGAAAATTATTGAAATTTTTGGATAAAAGAAATAGTTGTAATATTGTGAAGATTTTCATGATTATGTTTTTCATATTCTGAATAATATGATGATACGGCATATGTTAATTGTGAATTGCCAAATTTATCCTTTATCTAATCTGAGTATTTATTTATTTATTTATTTTGGTAGGTAATCCAACAGCTTTACATTTTATAAGATTTTACTATTTTGTTGATTAATTGAACAAATTGCCAATAAGGATTACAACATATTATTCTTAAGAATAGACCATAAACTAGAAAGGTATACAATAATATTAATAAAAAACATAAAAATAACTACAATACAAACTTAGTTACTTAATGTGTGTGAGCGCATGTATGTGTGTGTGTGTCTGTGTGTGTGTGTGACAGTTAGGGTTGTTGAGGAAGTGCTTATGAGGAAGAGGAGGAGGAAGAGGAATTTTCACACGCAAATTTAGGGGATGCGGATGAGGATGAGGATATTTTTTTGGGGAAGAGGATGCGGATGAGGAAGCGGAAGAGGAAGTGGATGAAGACGAGGATGATAGAAAATTATAATCAGAATTAAAAACCTTTAAATTTAAATTAAAACAAGACACGAAAACACTCTCCTGTCTGTACATATTGATATTTTTACTACGTGAAATATGCCAATATTGCCCCCAAAAAATCTTCATACTATGGCATAATATGGCTTTACACTTAGTAATTATTATTTGGTGTAAAATAGGTAATATGTCTGACAACATTGCCTTTTGTGTGTGTCGCTTAGTTAAATCGGCAACTTGTTGTATCTGGTCGAATATCATGATTTGTGATTTGTGTGATTTCGCGGGCAAAAAATGGTGAAAATTTAAGTGATGGTGAAGACTCTACTCGACTAGGTTTTGATCGTATGTACCTAATGTTTGAATAAAAAAATATAAAAAAAAAATATCTCGACAAAAGATAATCCATTTAGGACACTTCTTTACTGGTTTTGTTGAGTAATATGTATAAACAAAAGCTCATCTATTAGAGTCCGACTCACGACTCAAATAGTATACATATAATACCGTGAAAAATGCCAACATTGTCCACAACATGATTTTTAAATTTCGAAGAAAATTTTTAAATTTCAAAATACCTTCATACTTTGGCAACATTAATAGATAGTATTTGGTGTAAAACAGGTTATATGTCTGACAACACTGCCTAATGTTTGTGTCGCTAACTTAAATTAGCAACTTGCTGTAACTCGTCGAATAGGTATCATGTGTGATTTCGCGGGCAAAAAATGGTGAAAATTCAAGTGATAGTTTGTGCATGATGGCTAAAACACAGGATATTATGTTTACTCATAATATGTTATAAAATAACTTTTGAAGGGTATTTTAATTAAAGCTATTATTACCACGGGAGGTTGTTTTAAACGAAAATTAGAATGGTGGGCAAAATTACCCAATACTGTAGCGATCTCTATTTCACAACATAGCCCACCATCAAAAAAAGCTTAGGGTTTGCTTCAAAAATATATGCACACGATCTAAGAAAAACATTTACTTAGATAATATATATATGTTTCCATAGAATATTTTTGCGAAAATTGAAATTATTCTAAAAAAGTGGGCAATGTTGGCATATTTCACGGTATAGGCTTTGTAAATTCGCCGCCCGATCGGATCGGCCCCATCGCGCTGCAGCGAGTGCGTTGCCGTAGATCCTCATAAATTTCCTCTAAATTTTGAGGAAGCGATAGCGGAAGAGGAATTTTTTCTTTTAATTTTTGAGGATGCGGTAACGGTTGAGGAACCCAAAATATTGCGGAACTTCCGCATTATGAGGAAGCGGAAGAGGAATCCTCAACAACCCTTGCGTGTGTGTGTGCGTGTAGGTGTTGCGTGTGTGCTAGTGCTTGTTTAAATAACCATTTATTTTAGATATTTCATTAGCAAAGCGTTGTTTAGAGAGTAGAAAAATGTCAGCACTTGCGTACTCTGCGTTGTATACACGCATAATGCGGTTTAACACACCGTTTCGTGTATAATTAGTATTAACTTTAGGGATGGAAAATAAGTTAGTCTGACACGTACGAAAACCGGGTACATTCAATTGCATCGATTCAAGCAATTCTGAGCTGTCAATGTGGTTATTCCATAGTGCGTGGACGTGGATGTGCGTGTGTATTATTTCAAAAGATGTTATAAACTATGTTATATACACATAGTTACCCGTTAAACATATTTGACTCAATTTATATTCAAAGGAATTTGAAGAAAGCCTAAGTATAAACCTAAGTATAATTAAATTTTCACATGCACATTAAATATTGTCACGTACACACAAGTAATCTAACAAACAGCTAAAGCAGAAAGATCTTAACATATTGAATAGACTTCAGCAGATTCCACTGAAAACTACTATATACTGCCATAAGACAGAAAAGTCTATTGATATGAATCAACTTTTATGTACATATACATTATACATACATAAATAATATGCCTTTTTAATTTAAAGATGTTAATGAAGATTAAAAATAATAAAAAAAATGCTGCTATTATTTTTCTTCTATAACAATTAGTGCACTGCTAGTGTAACTAAATAATTGTTTTTTAAGACTAAGAGGTAATTTATTTGTTTTTAGTGTATGGCTTGTTGGTCAATGATATTTGTTCCTTAAAATAGCAGGTCAAGAAATTCTTCCCAGTCAGCTGGTTACATATAGGACTGCAAGTATTTATGTTGCCCATTTGGGCACACAGGTCACCAATCTCCAGGTTCATTACTTCTGATATTATTAAATTATCAATCGGATATTAACTAGAATATTTTTTTACTTTATAGTCATGATAATATATGAATTAATAATCTTAATCTCATCTTTATCAAAATTCAATTGAAATTCCTATTTATTAACTAATAAAATTTGTAATAAGATTATTTTTTAGACATATTTATAGCATTTTTTTCCTGGTGATCAAAACATATTTAACAGCTGTTCATACACAATGAGTTCTATTATGTAGATAACTATGAAGAAATAATCAAATTTTACTACCTGCTGTTAGTTATAAAAGCCAAATAATTAATTGGTATCTCTTTAATTCATGATAGTACGGTAGAAAATTACGTCATTAAATATGTAACCTCACGAAAATCTGTCTTAATTAAAAGATATAACATGCCTGGGAATCGATGTAAAATACGACGTACGTAAAAGATAAGCTAGCTTTTCCCTAAAATTTCACATTTTGACATTATGATATCTGTCAGGCATCGGACCAAGGCCTATGTGGCAAGTACGATCTATCCTATAGTCGTTACTGCTTCACACAAAATTAACCTTTCTGCCAATATCGATTTAATCTAAAAATGACTTAGGTTATATGAATTCTACGCAGATACGCTAATTCCTATCTTTACAAAAGTGTAGTATCAGGAAACGTCACAGCGTAGGAAATCACGATGGCCGACAAAGAATGGTTAAGTGGTACTCACTACTAATTTTTACTCCTCCTAGAGGTGGTTTAGGTGGTTGATTTTCAAATGTCTTTCGAACGGATTTGCTGCCCTCGGCGAATGACGTGGTCCTAGGGCGCCCGCTCATTATTAAAGGTATAAAATAATCGGCCCAATCCTGAACTTCATAGATACTACTTCACATTTCTCGTTACCACCCTTGCTTGCACTCGCACTGAACTTTCTCACTTTACTGATGAAATACAAAATTGTACATACGATAGTCAAAATATAGCACAAGAACAGTATTTAAAACAAAACAGGATAGTCTATGAAAAATTTACAATATCATTTTGTTAGTTTTTTCAAATTTACATCAATGTAATGAACGACAAATTTTTAGTTTCTTCGGACTAATCGGACTTCACACTTCACAGTACAGAATTGTTCGCTCATTCATTCGGTTGCTTTCGGCTTTCATTCGGATCTCGTTCGGGAATTCGATCAGTGACGTGATGCTTTTCAATATACGCACGCATCTTGCTTTTCCATTTTTGTTTTTCTCTTCATAACAGTATAAACTTGGAAAAAAAGTCTCAAATAGTAATAAATTTCTTATGTTAAACAAAATTTAACAGAATCTTTAACTCAACTGAATAAAAATATAAGTAAGTTTAGTTTTATTAATATTTTATTATATTAAATTTTTTTTGAATGTTTAAATTACAAATTCTGAAAATTTGGATACAAATATTTTTTTAAACATATATGTCTATATGTCATATATATACGTCTTCCTTTAACTCTTATTATTGAAAATTTGTAACTTTTAGGCTTTAAACGGAATGTAGCTCTACAACTAAATAACGTGACGTCATAAATCTAAAAACAGACGTTTTACGTTGAGGTATCTAGCGCCATCTGTTGTGAGAAATATTAAATTTATGTCGGTAAAGCAGTACGCGTACAAAATTATTTACAGATAATAAAATTATTAGTGATTAATCCCTTTCTTGTTACTCCCTTTCATTTTTTTGTTGGAGGAGTTATTTTTTTTTATAATTATTGTTAGGTATTAGGTACTCTTTTTATCATAATTATGTAGATTACAGACAAAATACAAATCAAGGGACTAGGCTACCTGCCCCGGCTAGGCCTCCGCGTCCGTTCCGCCCTGTTTTTGTAAATTTTTAATCACTAACTACATAGGTACCTACATGGTACCTACCTAGTATAAAACAAAGTTGCTTTCTCTGTCCCTTTGTATGCTTAAATCTTTAAAACTACGCAACGGATTTTGATGCGGTTATTTTTAATTTTAATGGATAGAGTAATTCAAGAGGGAGGTTAAATTGCTTGCTCAAAATTCACACCGCTCAAGTTACTAGAACAGTATCTTATCATCAGTCGCTCAATTTTTTAGTCGTTCGTTTTCTTGGTTTTCTATAATAATTCCCTTTAAGAAAGGAATTTATCACAGGTGCAACCAGTGGCAACCACTCAAAGTAATGTTCATTGTTCATGAAATTCTCAAAACAACTACTACCTAATTCCCTATATCAAAATATGAAAGGAATTTATCACACGTTACGAGACGCCCGTGCAACCAGTGGCAACCACTCAAAGTAATGTTCATGAAATTTTCAAAACAACTAACTAAGTAACTAAGTACCCAATAATATATTAAGACTTTAATGATAAGAAAAGAATAACAATTAATTAATGCCTTCCTAACAATAATGATTGGTGTAAACATCAATAACTTAGGTATCGCTTTATAACTATCATTTTTTTAAAGTAGGTAACTATTACAATGGAGTTAATTCTGGTGTAGGTATGTTTAATAATAATAATTGTTTATGTTATGATTGTTATCCATAGCATACCTACATATAACGATAGACATACAAACATAATATTATGCCACCACGGACTTTTCTGTACTTATACCTATCTATTAAGATACACTACCTACCTTTAATAGGTACCTGGGTACATTATTTTGTTATGCCTTTTGATCCACTATGTTATACCTATATGTATAAAAAAAGCTTTATAATCTACTAGCTGCGCCCTGCGGTTTCACCCGCATTGCTTTGCTCCTATTGGTCTTAGCGTGATGATAGGTATATTATAGCCTATAGCCTTCCTCGATAAATGGGCTAACACTATGGCTAACACCGAAAGAATTTTTAAAATCTGACCAGAAGTTCCATTAGAAGAATTAGTTTCAAAGATGTAAGCATCCATAAGGAGTAAGGACCTAGTAGGTACATGACAGAGAGAAGGACTGTTTTACTATGTACAGTCCACGGCTTAGATCATTAAGTAAAGTCCACGTATAGCCTTTGTTTTATACTATTTAGGTACCTATACATACTGAGAGGTAGTAGCTAGACTTCGCTGGCGAATTCAAGAAAAAGCCCAGTATCCACATACCTAGTTCCCGTTTCCGTAAGATTACCGTGATATACCTATCTTACGTCCTTTCTCGGGTCTCAAACTATTTTGGTAATAAATTTCATTCAAATCGGTTCAGTAGGTATGGCGTGAAGAAGAAACAGATAAAAGACGGTTCAAAAGATAAGGAAGGAACTGAAAGGGTCGGTGAAGGAGAAATAGAGGTAATATTATGATGAAGCGATTCTCAAGAAATATCATTCATCATCCATGTTTACCTAAAATTAAACAATGATTTTGCATTAATTTTAATAACACTAGGTATGTTCACAGAGCATTATCAAATGACATAAAACTTTTATCATTTGCATATGTTGGTAAACGTTTCGTAGATGTGTGTAATAAAATAAACTGGTAAACGTCTGACGAATAACGATGTCACATCAGTAGCGCGTGCGCCGCGGAAAAGGCAACCGGTTTGCCTGCGGCTTTCCGTTCCAAATATAATGCACACCAAAGAGTTTAATCTATAGATGTAGTTTATTGTCAAGACAGTACACAGTTGGAACAAAGATGGAATACTACACATCAGACAGTTGCGACAGTGATAGCAGAGAACAAAAAACTTTAGACCTCTCCCATAGGTTGTTGGACTGCGAATCAATATCATCGGAATTGGACAGCATTATCAATGAACACAATGGTGCCTATAATATCGAGACGATGCTTTTATACAATAATAGGATCAAGGCATTGCCGAGTGCTATCAACAAATTTAGTAATTTGAAATTTCTTGATATTAGCAACAACAGGCTAACTGTTCTTCCAGATGTACTCAAAAACTGTGCGCTAACATCACTTATTGCAAAACACAATTACCTCACAAATGAATCGCTACCAAAGTCATTCTATGAGGCCAAAAATACACTGAAAGAATTGAATTTGAGTGGGAATAAACTCAATTTCTTCCCAGAACAAGTACTTGAATTATCTTCGCTGCGCTACCTTTATCTTGGTGGAAATAATATAGTAAACATACCAAAAGATATTTGGAAATTGAACAGGTCAGTATAATATATAATTATACATAATATACATAGTTACTGATACCCAATATTTAACTGTTTATCTCAAAACAATTAGACGATTGCTGCAAGTTGCAACTGTATATCTATCTATCGCTAGCAATAAGGATACTGTTACTTAACTCAAATGTCATGCTGTGACACTGTGTGCTTGTTTAATGTAAACATCTTTGTTCTCTAAAGTAAACTATACGTAAGCACTATATTACATCCCGTCCGATTAGGGCCCTTCTGGCCTCCTCCACTCAAGCGACAGCTCAAGCCGAGGTTCGTGGTCCCCGTCAAGGGGGGACGCCCTTGTGCATGTCGCTACCAGGGTGAACCTTCAGTTCACCCCCGCGTCCGCGTTAAAATGTAGAAGCCCTTCTGGCTAACATTGAGAGACACCACACAAACAAAAACTATATTACATCCTTATAAAGATTTATAAGTATAATATATCTACATTAAAAATCATGCAGACGCGGTCCCAAATCGTACTCGATAAAAAAAATCTTATACTTACTGTACAAAATATTTAAAAAAATGGCCAAGAGCAAATTGGAGTCACTCGCACTGCGCACACCTAAATTTTCGTTTAAACTTGTTTTTATTCTCTTGCGAATGTCGAAATTTGCGAAAATTTTGAGCATAAACAAGAAGTTTGATTTTTAAAATTATTTTTTAAATAATCTAGTTAATTCGTTTTTCGCAATTATTCCTAACCATGGACGTATAAAAAAAGAGTCTAAAAAAGTATAAAAAAAGTCTTTTTTATACGTCCATGTTCCTAACTATATCTGTGTTTTAGGACGTGGCATTGTAACTCATGATTCTGTCTTTGTACACGGGAACTGCACTAGGTTTTGAAATCCTTGCGAATGTCGAAATTTGCCTATGGCCTATGGGGGTTTACTACATGTCCAGTCGCGGACCCCTCCCCCCTCCAAATGTCAGACTAGGATCCTGGACCGTGCCTGTAATTATGTTGGAACCTTAGATAATGATCTAACATAAGGTTGGAACATCCAATAAGTAGGTACCTACCTACGTAACTTGCATCAACTTTCCGTGCACGTATTAATTCCTGCGAAAAAATTGCCACAGGTGACACAAGCTCCACTAAAATTTACAGTATTAAGTTAAAACATACATACATAAAATTGTGTGTACCTTTAAATTATTTGATCTAATCAATTGATATTGATCTTAATTTAAATCATAGAACTGGCCGTGAAGGTTACTTGCACGTAAGTATAAATTCGGCGATAGAACGCAATAGCCTCATAGACTTTGAAGGTAAACTTTGTAATTATACAACTGGTTTAATCAGCTACGCAGCCGTTTCATGAAAAGCTCTCTATTTTATTTTAATAAACAACGGCTAGCGGAAATCCCTTGATATATTAAAATAAGGCTATCATCAAATTACCTACTAATATTTATCAACTGAACGATATAGGTTTTTAAATATCTTGTACCATCATCAAACGCGCTACCTGGTAAACTTCACATACAATTGGGGGGTATAGTACCTCGCCTTGCGGCGCTAAAGTGAAATGGTACAATTATTATTGTAGGTATCTATACTAGATATTATGTTCCCTTCAAAAACTACTTAATAGCATGCCTTTAAACTATGTATATATACTAGAAATACTAATCTGCCATTCTAGTATCTTTTTTGTTGTGTTTTAGTCTAAAACCTTAGATCATTAAGTATGATCTAAGTTTAAAACACAACAAAACGCACCGTCCACGTAAGTAGGTATCTTTGTCACATAGGTACCTAGGTACCTACTTTCATTACGTTAACGTTTTTTTACCGTATAGGATTTAGCAACTAAATTTAAAATTATGTCATCATCTCATGTTTCAATTAGTTTATCAATGTCTTAAGGGTTAATTTAATGGCTGAACTTATTCGTAATTATTAAAAGTAGGTTAAGTATCCGCAAAATGACCTTAGGAAATCTCCCCATTTTAAATACTTACTACTGTTTATAGAACCTTATAAAACCAAATAAAGTAAAAAATTTTACCGAGACTTCCGCAGTTATTTATTAAAATAACGCAATCGATATTCTTTTATCTCTTTGAGCGTACAGAATAGGTACTTAACGCGCCACTATTTTAAACTTAACGTAAACATACTGTTATCTTATCTTTGCTAGACATATTGAATACACGTACCTACATAAGAATTATTTAGATTATCAAAACGGTATCTTATAAATTTTGTTTGTCTCGTCTGTTTGTTACGACTAATCTCCGAAATGTTAAATGAAGGCATAGGTAGCACAGAGCGCGGAGTTTTGAGCGGGTCCCTGCGCGAGCTTGGATGAAAATATAAAAATTAAAAACCCATTTTACGAAATCTAACTACTTAGTTACTTATGATTGCCACTTGAATCTTGACACTTTTTTTAAATATTTTGTCGCGGAGACTTCTGTAGCAAGTGGTCGCCACCAGCTTCACGTTTGCGGTAGTCTATATAAAATTTGCATAGGAAAAAATTAGTCACCAGTGGTTGGTGGCCCGTTTGCGCCGACTTACAGGCCGAACGTGCTGCTGTTTTTGATTTATTTATATTTTTGCAGCAGTAAATTTCGGGTCCGACCGTACCCGCAGTCATGTTCGTTGCATATTCAATATCACATCAACAACAAAAAATTGTAGAGAGTTTGATGATATAAGCACTTAAGGTCTCAGCACACATATGGGATCGGAAAGGGATCGTAACCGTAACGCCTTTCGCCTCGCTGTCAACCAGGCGTCAACCTACCGTATGCACGTGACGAAAGCGTATCAGCAGCGCCTGTACGTCAACTCGGCTACGGCTAGGCGACACCGGCGTTACGCCTAAAAACGGTAAGTACGGCAAGTCGTAGCAGGCAGACACGTAAGCGCGTGGACGGAGAGACGTAAGCGCGGGGACGGAGAGACGTAAGCGCGGGGACGATGAGCCGTTAGCGCTGGAATTGCAAGTTCGGAGCCTGTTCCGAGGGGAGGCGATTACGTTACTATTCCGATTAGTGTGCGTTGCAGTAGGGAGTTTAATACAAACCATTCTGAACGGCTCGAGGCGATACGTTTACGATCCCTTTCCGATCCCATGTGTGTGCTGAGACCCTTAATATTAAAACAAAACACTATTCAATCAATGACAATGAGCAATCTCTTTCGTAAGTAAAATCTATAGGTATATTAGTTCAGGATACATCGCCCATTTTTGCAAGTGACTACTATCAAGCTGATTTTCTGTTTGTAGCTTTATTTTGATGAGACACCGAATAATTTCGTGTACGAAACTCTCGATTGTGGTATCTAACAGAGATAACAAGGATAAAATTTTTTGATTTGATAGTTCTCAAATATTTATTACGCAATTTGTAGGACAATATGTCTGTTGAATTATATAAACATTAACTAAGTGAAAACAAAAAAATCAGCTTGTTAGTAATCATTTATGATGACCTCGTTATCGATACACTTTGGAAAGGGGGACTCTTTGAACAAACCATAGATTTTGTAGGACAAATATTTTTTCGAATAATTTAGGTAATTATCTTGAGATTGAACAAAAAAAAATCAGACTTTAGTAATAAATATTTGAGAACCATCAAATCAAAATTTTTTATCCTTGTTATCTCTGTTAGCTACCACAATCAAGACATTCGTACACGAAATTATTGGGCGTCTCATCAAAATAAAGCTACAAACGGAAAATTAGCTTGATAATAGTCACTTGCAAAAATGGGCGATGTATCCTGAACTAAGTTGCCATATAGTTATATATAGTTGTAGTTAGTATATATGTAGTTGCCTACGTGTTCTGCCTACGCGTAGGTACGCTACCTGAAACGGACACGGTAACTATGTTGCATCTTCGCTTCGTCACAAGAATATTTTTTTGTTGTTGGGAAATAACCTTTTGATTATACTTTATTTTGCAGTTTACGAATTTTGTCTATCGGCGGTAATAATATCGCCGAAGTACCAGATTCCGTGGGTGCTCTCAAGGCTCTTCAAGCTTTAGTTTTGAGCGACAATCAAATAGAACAGTTACCAGCCAGCATCGCAAATTTAAACCAACTCCGTTCGTTGTTAATCCATAAGAATAAGTTGAAAACGCTTCCGACACAGATTATCAAATTGAAATGTTTAACTGAAGTAAGTGTATGATTCTATTTTCTAAGTAACCATTATCAACTTTCAAACCATCAATATTTTAAAACCTTTTTTATTTCAGTTGAGTCTACGTGACAATCCTTTAGTTGTGAGATTCGTACGTGATATGGCAATACAACCTGCTTCGCTTCTCGAGCTTGCAGGGCGAACAATAAAGCTACACGAAATTCCAGTCCGGGTTGGAGAAGTTCCTATTACTTTGATTAAATATCTGAAGTCGGCACAATGTTGTGTCAATCCAAAGTGCAGAGGTATGAATAATTAATCAAAATATCATCATAACTAACGGAAAAAGTGTACGGTTAAAAACTATAAATTCCGTATAACATTAGAAAAATAAAGCTTTTTTTCATTATCAATACATAAGTATTTGATAATTCAATTTTTAGTTTATACGCGCGCTGTTATAAAAACGCTATAATTCTATACTTAAAATGAAATACTACCCTCAAAACTTAAATAATAATTTATGTAGCCCATAAGGCTTCAAATGGAACTTCAAATCATCATTTTTTTTGAATGTCCGGAAATTGTGACGAAAACTACTGATTGGATAAATATAAAGAAGTTTCTAGGCAGACTCAGATGATTATAAAAATTATTTCAATACATAATCTAAGCATAGTGATAGATGTGGACGTAACATTAGACAACCATAAATGGAATGGGTCAGTTTGATGAATTTTATTTCATTGCGCGCAAGTTTTGACATTGCATATACCTATGAGGAATCCACAGGAGGAATCTATTACAATTTTATTTTATACTAGCGGTCCGCCCCGGCTTCGCCCGTGGTACATATTATATCTCTACATAAGAACCATCCTCGTACTTCAAGGAATATAATAAAAAAAGAATTATCGAAATCGGTTCAGCCGTTCTCGAGTTATGGAATTACAACGAAAAGTGGCATTGATTTTTATATATTAGATTATTTTGATTTCAGGTGTCTTTTTTGACAACCACGTTGAACACATAAAGTTCGTAGATTTCTGCGGTCGATATCGGATTCCACTACTACAATACTTGTGCAGTTCTAAATGCATTACAGGCAGTTGGGAGAACCGCGAAGCGGATAATAATCCGCCAAGTCATATGATGCGAAAAGTGCTTTTGGGATAAAAAGATTATTCAAGTAGAAATACACCTAGCAAGTTACAATCTTCATAAACATATCCTAAACATCCATTATACACATCATCCTCTTCTTGGTGTACAATAAAATACCTTGAAGGCCGATTAACATTAAGGGGTATTAATTATTATTATTTTTTTTTTTTACATTTGTATAACTTTGTAAAAGATGTAGTCCTAAATGAATAATTTTTTTTTTTCGTTCGCTATTAAAACGTATACAGTATATTTTATGTTATGCAATATTTATGTTACATATTATATAATTTTAATTTGAGTGACATTACATTCCTGTTTACAAAAACAATTGATTTAAATTTTAGAATCATTGTTATTAAAGTTATTTTGTGTTTATCATTAAATTTCATTTACATTAGTATCAAGACAGTTATTTACATATTTATTAGTGCATTAAAATCACATTTTACTTTGCAACCTACTACTAGAGAAAATAATAAGGAAGAATATATTTTTAGAACAAATATATTGTCACCTATTTTACCTTAGACTAATTTGTATGAACATAATCGGTATTGTATAATAAATAATAAACTATTGTATTGTTTCATTTTGATCATTCTCTTGCATAAATTTCATCCTTGCTTCTTTGCCCCTTTGAATGGCAGCTTTGAACATTTTGCAGTAGAATTCAATTGCAACAGGGGTGTCGTCATTTCCCGGTACAGGATAGGTTATTAAATTGGGGTTGCAATTTGTATCTACTATTCCAATAGTTGGTATAAGCATTTTAGCACTATCTCTCACAGCTGTATGCTGATTTAATATATTATTTTGTGTTTTCAGGAATATACATAAGTCAGGTAATCTTGTGATTGCACCAAACTGATGATTTGCATTTGTAAATATACCTCCTTTCCAAAACCTTGTATGAGCGTATTCCCCACACTCTAATGCAGTTTTTTCAACAATATGAGCATTCATAGCATTTCTGTTGAAGAAACATATAATTCCTCCCCTATATGCTATGTGTGCAGTGAAGTTAAGTGCCTTGCGCAAATGTTCAGCTGTAATGTCTAAATCAAATATGAGATGTCCCTGTCTTGAACCATAAACATAAGGTGCCATCAGTTCATTGAGAGAACCTTCTTTATGACCAAAGTGCACTCTTGCATCAAATAGATCTTTAACTGTAAATAAATTGTGTACTTGAAAGAAATCTGGGTGATCTAATGGATTTTGTTTATTGAAAACAGCACCTGAAATGAAAGGTTTACAAAATAAGATAATTATATATTGAACATTGAAGTAAAAGAAGCCTCAACAACAGTCTCACTTGTCTGTGCCTTGATTTGTGAAATTGTGTGTTAAACATTAGAACAAATTATTTTTTACCGATTTTTTTTTAAACTCTTGTTTGCCTAGATTTCTAATTCTATTATATTCTTCTAAGTTTGGTTGGCATATGAGCATTTGCAGCAGTACATATACTTGTGGAAAGTATGTGTGGCAGGATGATTTTTTTTTTAAATAAATGTCACAATGTATGGTAGAAATAAAATAATAGAATGTAAAATTGATAAGACTTGAATCTAAAAAAGAGTTAAAGAAATAATGTGACATCTTTAAATGAACAACCACATAGGCAACATTTTTTTCCATAGTATGTATTAATGATTATTACTAACTTACCTTCCGGTTTTTTATCAACATTTTCAACAGGTTGTGTTGCTGCAGAGTTACAACGATATAGAATTGTTCCATTTTTCAATGAATTTCCTGAAAAAACAACAATATGTATATTCAACTGACATCACATACCTACATATAGGAAATAAAATATGAATAAAGCATGACGTACTTATAATTCTGGGGTACATTGTATAGTTGACGAAGTTCAATTTTTACCAAATACCAATTACAAATTCTAATTTATAATTATATTCTAAAATAACCTATAACATTTCACATCCCAATTCCCAAATAAGAAATAATGCAGGGGGGGGACACCTAGAACAAACTGACATTTATTAAAGAAAGCGACGCTATCTATACTTTGGCGTGTACAAACGTATTAAATCAGTTTATATTAAATCCCCAAAAGATGGCATCGCACTTTCTAAAGTTATCGGAAATTGTATAAAGACATTTAAATAAATGGCAGTTATTCTTGAAACATTATTTTATTTTAATAGATCGAATGCGAAGCTTACATTTTTTTTTTAATTCCATTAAATAATTTTGCGATTTTAATCGTTTCATATTTTCATATGGTAACAAATTAATAAACTTGCAATAATTTCTGAAAGTTTCTCAGTGTTGTCTATAAGAAATCAATATAGTAAAATAAGACAAATGAAAACCTTTCTATATTCCCTATTTTCAAAGTTTAAATGAATTAGAACAATTATCTCAGATTTTTAATTCACTATCCTATAGAACTTTAATTCAGGAAAATATTATACATAAAAAATACTGCGTCTGATTTAATAATTATATTGAAAACATTTTATTAATTGACATGAAAAGTGTAAAATATGTTTTATTAATTGGTAACATTGACTAACAAAATATTTTGTTACATCGCAATTCGCAGATCACAAAATATTATTTTGTTCTGTCATAAAATGGCGGCTACTATACGTGAAGTTTATTAACTTATTATTTAGTTCATTTTCTTGATAATTGTTATGATAATCGTGTGAAGTTTCTAGTTCTCGTGAGTGTGGTGAAAGTGCGTTGAATCGAGCCCTACGTTCAGGCTTTCAAAAGTTTCTACTGAAAATTATGTGCACGGACAGTTTTGTTTTAGGTATATAAAATGTAATATTACAGTGAAAGCATTTAAAAAATAAAGTATTAATTTCTTTTAATGTCGTTTTCTTCATTATTCTTAGTAAGTACATACCTACTTCAATATGTTTTAAGAAATTTGACTGAATAATATTTGGCACTTCCAAATATCTTATTTTTATAGACTCCGTAGGTAATATTCATTTAGTGAAACTAATTTATATACAAATAATCTTGTAATTATTATTATAAGTGAAAAGTTTTTTTTAAATCACCTAAATCTTTAAAACACCATCCATTTCGTAATCATTGAGATCCTTAGTCTTATTTCTTAAATGTTGAAAATAAATGATATTTCAGTTAGCTCTCCTATTTCAATAACGACGCAAATATATTATGTGAGCAGGCAGTAGGCACATATTTTGAAGTTTGATTTCAATTTTCAAGTAGGTATCAACATAATATGCCTTACTTTACACAAACTTTACTTTTGTACAAACTATGCCTTTCTTTTGTATTTTAATGTTATTTTGTCCTAATTTTTGTTTGTGCAATAAAGTGTTATAAATAAATAAATTATCAAGTAAAAAAAAAATAGGTAGGTTACTTGTATAATTATATATAGTAATTATTAGTACTACGTATATGTATACGTAGGTATATAGAATTAGTTTTCACCCCAAAATCCAGAGGGCGCATTGTCGCATGTCAAAGTCAAATAGGTTTGCCTTCATATGCTTCAAGAGGGCTCTCTATGCCCTATATATACATTATACTCTTTGAAATAATGAGAAACATAGACTACAGAGATGAGAAATGTCTGATTTGACAATTATAAATGAGTGTTGCAGTAGCTACAGGGCCGGACCGTGAACTTGTGGGGCCCTGGGCTGAAACTACCCAGGGGCCTTTTTTTTGGAAATGTTTATATTTTCTTAATACTTACTTTCGCAATTTTGTTATTTTAACATATTCAAATTTGATTTTAAATCGTTTTATTAATTCAGGAGTCTATTGCGGACAAACAAAGTACCACACGTAATTTTTTTATACATATTTAGATAATAAAAAAATAATAAAATAATGTTATTCATCCATACTAATATTATAAATGCGAAAGTAACTCTGTCTGTCTGTCTGTTACTCAATCACGCCTAAACTACAGAACCAATTTGCATGAAATTTGGTATAGAGATATTTTGATACCCGAGAAAGGACAAAGGCTACCTTTTATTGCAAAATATGTACCACGGGCGAAGCCGGGGCAGACCACTAGTTTATTATAAATTAGTAAAAGAATCTGACAGTTATGTTATTTAAATAATAATTTAGAAAATGGAGAAAGGTTAATACCTTTCTCCATTTTTGTGCTGCAAATTCTTTTATTGGTCATCACATTGCAAGTCTTTTGTTAGATCACAATGTAAATAAATATGTAAATAGTAGTAAAACGTAAATAGTTATATATTGACACCCTAAAAGTTGTCTCAAAACCTACATATGGTATGGTCTAAGCAACTATTTAGTTTCAAGGTCAAATGAAAATTCAAAATGAAAATTCCCGGAAAATGTCTGGAAAATATCCGGAAAATGCCTGGGAAATATCCGGAAAATGCCTGGGAAATGCCCGGAAAATGCGTGAAAATGTCCGGGAAAAGTGTGGAAAACGCCTGGAAAATCCTCGGAAAATGCCTGGAAAATCCTCGGAAAATGCCAGGGAAAAGCCTGGAAAATATCCGGAAAATGCCTGGGAAATGCCCGGAAAATTCCCGGAAAATATCTGGAAAATGCGTGAAAATGTCCGGGAAAAGTGTGGAAAACGCCTGGAAAATCCTCGGAAAAGGCCTGGAAAATCCTCGGAAAATGCCAGGGAAAAGCCTGGAAAATATCCGGAAAATGCCTGGGAAATATCCGGAAAATGCCTGGGAAATGCCCGGAAAATTCCTGGGAAATATCCGGAAAATGCCTGGGAATTTCCCGGAAAATGCCTGGAAAATCCTCGGAAAATGCCAGGGAAAAGCCTGGAAAATAACCGGAAAATGCCTGGGAAATGCCCGGAAAATGCCCGGAAAATATCCGGAAAATGCGTGAAAAAGTGTGGAAAACGCCTGGAAAATCCTCGGAAAATGTCAGGGAAAGTAACCGGAAAATGCCTGGGAAATGCCCGGAAAATTCCTGGAAAATATCCGGAAAATGCCTGGGAAATATCCGGAAAATGCCTGGGAAATGCCCGGAAAATCCTTGGAAAAGGCCTGGAAAATCCTCGGAAAATGCCTGGAAATCCCCGGAATACAGGGGAGGTGTACTTATTACTTTACAGGTATTTCCCGGAAAATGAAAATTCCCGGAAAATGTCTGGAATATATCCGGAAAATGCCCGGAATATGCGTGAAAATGTCCGGGAAAAGTGAGGAAAACGCCTGGAAAATCCTCGGAAAAGGCCTGGAAAATATCCGGAAAATGCCAGGGAAAAGCCTGGAAAATAACCGGAAAATGCCTGGAAAATGCCTGGAAAATGCCCGGAAAATTCCCGGAAAATATCCGGAAAATGCCTGGGAAATATCCGGAAAATGCCTGGGAAATGCCCGGAAAATGCCCGGAAAATATCCGGAAAATGCGTGAAAATGTCCGGGAAAAGTGTGAAAACGCCTGGAAAATCCTCTGAAAATGTCAGGGAAAAGCCTGGAAAATAACCGGAAAATGCCTGGGAAATGCCCGGAAAATTCCCGGAAAATGCCTGGAAAATATCCGGAAAATGTCTGGGAAATATCCGGAAAATGCCTGGGAAATGCCTGGAAAATCCTTGGGAAAGGCCTGGAAAATCTTCGGAAAATGCCAGGGAAAAGCCTGGAAAATATCCGGAAAATGCCTGGGAAATGCGTGAAAATGTCCGGAAAATGCGTGAAAATGTCCGGGAAAAGTGTGGAAAACGCCTGGAAAATCCTCGGAAAATGCCTGGAAATCCCCGGAATACAGGGGAGGTGTACTTATTACTTTACAGGTATTTCCCGGAAAATGAAAATTCCCGGAAAATGTCTGGAATATCTCCGGAAAATGCCCGGAATATGCGTGAAAATGTCCGGGAAAAGTGTGGAAAACTTCTGGAAAATCCTCGGAATATGCCTGGAAAATCCTCGGAAAATGCAAGGGAAAAGCCTGGAAAATATCAGGAAAATGCCTGGGAAATATCCGGAAAATGCCTGGGAAATGCCCGGAAAATGCCCGGAAAATATCCGGAAAATGCGTGAAAATGTCCGGAAAAGGCCTGGAAAATCCTCGGAAAATGCCAGGGAAACGCCTGGAAAATATCCGGAAAATGCCTGGGAAATGCGTGAAAATGTCCGGAAAATGCGTGAAAATGTCCGGGAAATGCAAGGGAAAGGCCTGGAAAATATCCGGAAAATGCCTGGGAAATGCCCGGAAAATTCCTGGGAAATATCCGGATAATTCCTGGGAATTTCCCGGAAAATGCCTGGGAATTTCCCGGAAAATGCCTGGAAAATCCTCGGAAAATGCCGGGGAAAAGCCAGGCAGGCATTTTCTGGATATTTCCCAGGCATTTTTCGGATATTTTCCAGGCTTTTCCCTGGCATTTTTCGAGGATTTTCCAGGCATTTTCCGAGGATTTTCCAGGCGTTTTCCACACTTTTCCCGGACATTTTCACGCATTTTCCGGATATTTTCCGGGAATTTTCCGGGCATTTCCCAGGCATTTTCCGGGAAATTCCCAGGCATTTTCCGGGGTTTTTCCAGGTATGTTCCACTTTTTCCCCGGACATTTTCACGCAGGCATTTTCCGGGGACATCCGGAAAATGCCTGGCAATGCCTGGATAATTCCCGGAAAATGCCTGTAAAAGTCCCGGAAAATGCGTGAAAATGTCTGGAAAAAGCGTGGAAAATGCCACTTCAAATTTGCGAAGTAATTAAAGCAGAAAACCAAAAAAACTTTCATATTAAATGTATATGGGATATTCATATTTCATACTTAATGTATGGGAGGGTTTGAAGATAATTTTTTTGATATTTCTCGATTTATTTTTAAAAATTTATTACGGCCATTTTACTCATAAGGTTAAGTACTTTCGATATAAGTTTAAAGTTTTTTGTTATCTGTAATACTTACGGAAAAATCGCCTGTGCACACTTAACGATTACACCCTGTATAAGTATTTACAGATTTACAGCTGGGTATCTCGAATTCCGAGATTCTTACCTAATTTAACCTTACATGACTTGGCCATAACTCGTTCGGGCTCGTACATAAGAGTTAAAACGCATTCAATAACGCATTTCGTTAAAAAATGACAAATGTTTATAAGTATATAAATTTTTAATTGTACGTTGATAGTTATAAAAAAATTATTTCGGTGTTAGATAGCCCATTTATAGTGGAAGGCTATTACATCATCAGGCTAAGACCAACAGGATCTGAGCCACATGAGTGAAATCGCGGGGCGCAGCTAGTTTATATAGTTTATTATTATTATACTACCTATATAAAATAACCAAATAGTTTCAATGAGATTTATTTTCTATAAGTTGAAAATCAACATGCAAACATCCTTTTAGGTACATGTTAGCAAAAGTTATTGAAGTAGGTAGTTATGCGATTTTCATCAATTTTTTTTTCGAAAACCGACTACAGATTTTTTTTCAAATTATCGCCCATTGTTTTTATCGGGGTATGGGGGCCCTTTTAACCTCGGGGCCCTGGGCTGCAGCCCATAAAGCCCATGGGTAGATCCGGCCCTGAGTAGCTAAATTATTTCTTAGGCCGTGTATCCACTTGCAAGTTAACTTCGGCAAGAACTGTCCGACTGTGTCCGACAGTCTGTCTGACAGCACCTTGCAAGTGTAAACCATGTAGCAAGTTCTGTCGCGACAGTTTGTCAAGCGCTACTTGCTTATAAGCGTGTGTAAACATGACTGCATCTACTCGCGACAGATCTCGCTGCTTATCGGTCTAGTTCCGTATATCTCGCAGCAAGCTACAAGTATCGCCCGCACGGCTTTTGATTTTGTTTAAAATAATGAGTCGACGACAAAGTTATGAATGCTCTTGTCATCTTGTGGAGAAAATAAAGTCAATAGGATTTTTGAGATCTTAAGATGGAATAAAGTGACTATTTTTTGAAAATGAAATAAAATGAAAATTTAATTGTTTGAATTGAGTATTTGAATAAAAAAAAATTATTGATTTTTTTTATGTATTTTAAAACCTTATTATTAATAATATTGATATTTAATGCAAAAAACACCAAAAATTTTTTTTTTCAATTAAATAAAAGCAATTAAAAATTGATGAAATTTAAATTAAAATCACGTGACTATAAACGCGCCACGACTGGTCACCATAGATGTGACGTCAAAATGTTTTAGTTGTATACGTTTTTCTATCAACTGCAATGTGTGAAAACTAACATTATGACGTCACACGCGTCCGGGTGACGCTTCGGGAGTTGTCGGTGTGTTTTCGGTACTGGATTCAAAGACTAATTTTTATTTTGAAATAACTTTTGAATTATTGCAAAAAAAAAATTGAAAAAAATTGTTTTGTTATAAAACTAATATATAATCTTTCCATTTAGCACAAAAAAAAAATTTTATTCAAATACTCAATTGTGTTTACAAAGTTTTTATAATTAATTTCATGTCCGCATAATTCGCCAAAAATATTTACCTATATTATGCTTATTGAATTTTATAATATAACTAATTTTAGAAAGTTATTATTATACGATATAATATTTAAATTAGTTTATTAGACCATTTTACATCTAGGTATTTATTATATACATTATAAATTATAGTTTTTTTTTTTTTTTTTTTTTTTTTTTTTTTTGTCAGAGCAAGCAAAGGGGCAGGTGGGCCACCTGATGGTAAGTGGTTACCACCGCCCATAAACACTTGCAACACTAGAAGTGTTGCAGGTGCTTTGCCGGCCTTTTATGGACAAATAAGCTCTTTTCTTGAAGGCCCCAATGTCGTAGTTGTTCGGGAACACCGCAGGTGGCAAATCGTTCCACAGTTTCACCGTACGCGGAAGGAAGTTGCGGGTGAAGCGGACAGTGGTGGAGCGCCAACCATCCAGATGGTGCGGATGGAACTGGTTTTTACGGCGTGTGGTCCGGTGGTGGAACTGTGCGGCTGGTAGTAGGTGGAACAATTCCTCAGAGCACTCCCCATAGTAGATTCTGTACAGTATACAGAGAGACGCAACGTCTCTTCGCACTGACAGAGGATCGAGCCTATCGGAAAGCCTACGGTCATCGACAATTCGAGCTGCTCGACGTTGGATGCGGTCAAGAGGAAGGAGTTGATACTGTGGGGCTCCGGCCCAGAGATGAGAACAGTACTCCATATGCGGTCGCACCTGAGCCTTGTACAGCTGAAGTCGGTGGGCCGGCTTGAAGTACTGTCTCGATCTGCTGAGCACACCAAGCTTTTTCGAGGCTAATTTAGCCTTCGCTTCCAAATGACTGCGGAATTGAACGTCACTCGAGATTTCAACTCCGAGGATTCCGATTTTCGGCGATATACTAAGGGGAGTACTCTTAAACCGAGGTTCTACGACAAATGGGGTCTTTTTAGCGGTGAACGCGCAAACCTGTGTCTTTTGGGGATTGAACTCAACAAGATTAAGTTCGCCCCAATCCGAGACTTCTTGAAGGGAAGACTCGACTTCAGACACAAGTTTGTTTCGGCTCTCATTGAGGCTTTCCTTTGAGGTGTTCGCACGGCCGGGATAAAGAGCATCCCCCGTACTGTCGTCTGCATAGCAATGGATGTTACTGATTTGTAACAAATCATTGATATGCAGAAGAAACAGTGTAGGAGATAGCACGCAGCCTTGTGGGACACCAGCATTCACATAAAGAGGCTTAGAGCAGGAACCGTCGATAACGACCTTAATGCTCCTCTCTTCCAGGAAGCTGGCAACCCAATCGCATAACCTCGCAGGAAGTCCGAAAGATGGTAATTTCGCTAGAAGTGCCTTGTGCCAGACCCGATCGAAGGCTTTCGCTACATCCAAACTTACAGCCAATGCCTCCCCTTTACTCTCAACCGCCTCCGCCCATCTGTGGGTGAGGTACACCAAAAGATCACCAGTCGAGCGACCACTACGGAAACCGTATTGCCGGTCGCTTAACAGCTGGTTCTCCTCCAGGTACCTCATGAGCTGGCAGTTAATAATGGATTCCATTATTTTGGAGAGTAAAGAGGTGATGGCGATCGGTCTGTAGTTAGACGGATTTGAGCGATCGCCTTTTTTAGGGATTGGGTGGACAAGAGCAGTCTTCCACGAGTTCGGAACGATTCCTTTGGCGTAAGAGAGCCGAAAAAGACGCGTTACAACCGGTGCCAACTCAGGAGCACATGTCCTAAGCACAATAGGGGAGACTCCATCCGGCCCTGTCGACTTATGGATGTCAAGGGAAAAGAGAGCGTTTCGAACGGCACGTTGTGTGAAACGTATATCCGCCATTGAATGGTTGCACCGCGGGATGGTAGGCGGTGTCTTTCCCCTGTCATCAAGAGTCGAGTTCCTAGCAAAGAGAGCGCCCAGGAGTTCGGCTTTCTCTTTAGCGGAATGGGCCAGAGAGTCTTCGTCCTTGTGCAAAGGAGGAAAGGATGAACGACAGAAGTTACCTTGGATGGCTTTGGCGAGGGACCAAAACGCCCGTGTTCCCGAAGGAAGTCGCGCTAGTCTATCGCCAAGTGCACCAATATAACTGGATTTAGCCCTAGCGATTTCTCTCTTGTAGGATCTGGAGGCAGAGTTGTACTTCTTCCTGATGAGACCAACGCTTGGATCGCGACACGCCGTTGCTGCAACCCAGGCTTGAAAAAGTTCCTGTTTCTGACGAGACGCCATGTTACAGGAACGTCCAAACCAAGGCTTAGATCTACCACCAACGGGCACAACAGAGTATGGCACAAATAGTTCCATACCCTGCAGTACCACGTCAGTGATAGACTCAGCACAAGCGTTGGGATCCTCCGAGGAGAAGCAAACAGGCCCCCATGGGTAGGAAGCGAAAAAACCACGCATTCCGTCCCAGTCTGCCGACTTGTAGTGCCACACACGGCGTCGAGCTGCAGGTGTCTGCTGTTTCGAGCCCATAAGTGGCACCATACTCCGTATCAGGCAATGGTCTGATGACCCCAGTGGGGCCACGACGGAGACCTGATAATTCTCGGGATGTGTGGTCAGCAGAAGATCCAAAAGAGAGGGAGTATGGCCCTCCACATCCGGTATTCGCGTAGGCGATGAGACCAGCTGTGTTAGGCCATAGGCTAGAGCAAAATCGTGTACAGTTCGTCCCGCGTGGTCAGTTGTACGCGACCCGAGCCATTCAACGTGGTGGGCATTGAAATTGCCTAAAACCACGAGCTCTGCAGAAGGGAACTGTACAAGCAAGGTGTCGATCATCTCTTGGATGTGCTCAAATAATCGGTCGGTACCAGTATTCCCGCTGTGGGATCTGTACAGGCAAGCATAGACGCGAGGGTGGTCGCCGCAGTCAATATGCAGCCAGATAATAGACAGATCCTCACCTTCAAGGGTGCCAAGACGTCGACAACAGAGATCCTCCCTAACGTATGCGCATACCCCGGCACGCGGTGCAAAAGTATGCTCCAGCTTAAAACCAGGGTATGTGAGATAAGATACGTCGGCCGGAGTTGATATCTGAGTCTCAGTCAGGAAGAGCAAGGCCGGCTTAGCCGTCTCAAGATGGTAGTGGACGGCGTTTAAGTTAGTGTGCAGCCCCCGTATGTTACAAAAGTCCACCGTGAGAGTGGAGGGGGGTGATTTTTTTTGCTTGCTCTGCGAACCCCTTGGCACATGACCGAGCGGAATTATGCCCGCCCCAGAATACGACGGGCTGCCGCAGCGCAGGCGCTGCGGGAGGGATTCTCCTGCACCGCAGGTGCCGGTACCCTCCTGGGGTATTCTGCCTAATAATGCCGCGTTCATATTTGGGGGTTGTTGTTTTTGGGCTGTTGTTTTTATAGTATAGCAATATTACAATTTTATTTATTACAAGTTGATTATTTTTATTGACCATCTTCGACTTTTGACCAGCTTCATGTTTCCTAGAAATCCAGTCTCGAACCTTGCTCGAACCCAAATTGATTTTTGAAGTTATACTTCTTTTGGCGCGATAGAGAAAAATTATGAGAGTGAATTTTTACGATGCGCGCGCACACCGACACCTAAATTTAACAGCATGAAGTTAGTTCTAGGTGGTATGAAAATTGATAACTATGTTCAAGTTGTATATTCTTGTATTTTTTTTCCAAACGCCAAAGAAGTATAACTTCTAACGCGTGTACATAAGTTCACACACTCTTTTTTTTCTTTTTCGACAGTAACTGCTACACGTGCGCATCTTGACGACATTATTTTACAAAATAGAATAGAAAAATTGTGACAGTAACTAATTCACTTGCAAGATCAAACACCTCCGCGATAAGTTGCGGTCTTGGTTGCGATAGTATGATCCGCGAGCTTCTCGCATGACATTTATCGCATTCGCAGCAATAAATTGCAGGGCATGTAAACGACATTGCAAGTCATGCAAGATTTCCGCGAGTTTACTTGCAGGTGAAAACACGGCCTTAGAATCGACATTCATGATTCATCCGTCGGACACTGCTGTCAGACACGTATAATAAACATATACCTAAACATCGTATACTTCACGTAGGCACAGAATACATAATAGTAGCTAAACGTAGGTATACTTAAATCTGTGGTCGGACGTCGGTGATCTGTCAAAACGTTATTCTGAGGTCAAAACACTCAAAACTCATAACATCAACCAAATTGTACATTTATACAGTATTATCTATGAAATTGTACTTTTAATTTTGCACTAATTTTAATTTGTAAAGATATTAGATAACGTATGCGTGAATACTCATAAAATAATTTAATTTTGATAGCTGTAATATTTTGTGTTTTGAATATGGCTAAAAAAAATATTGAAGAGCTTGATTTATATACAATTCTTGATGTAAAGTTAACAGCTTCTGAATCTGAAGTGAGTAATATTTGTATTTATGTTATTAATTCATTAATGTGTTATAATATTATAATATAATTATTAATTAACAATCTATTTATTATTTCAGATCAAAAAGGCCTACCGTAAAAAAGCGCTTCTATGTCACCCAGACAAAAATCCTGACAACCCTAAAGCAGCTGAGACTTTTCATGAATTATCCCGTGCCCTTGAAATTTTAACTGATAAAGCGGCACGCGATGCATACGATAAAGTTATAAGAGCGAAAGAAGCCGCAAAGTTGAGGCATAGAGAGTTAGATAGCAAACGGCAGAAACTCAAAGAGGATTTGGAAAGACGTGAAAGAGAAGCCAATATTAGTAGTACCAAAGTTCTAACAGATGAACAGAAGCTAGCTGCTGAAATAGCAAGATTACAAAAAGAAGGCAGCAAATTGCTACAAGAAGAACAACAAAGAGTTAAGGAAGAGATCCAGAGAACTTTAGGTCGCCTTAGTCAACCAGTATGGGATTCAAATTTAAATAGAATTAAGATAAAATGGAATGTTGATAAAAATGATGCAAATAATGGTGGATATGATGAAAATAATTTAAGGAGATTTTTAAAGAAATATGGAGAAATTGTTGCTTTAATTGTGTCACCCAAAAAAAAGGGCAGTGCTCTTGTAGAATTTGCAACTAAAGAAGCCTCTGAAATGGCGGTTGAATTTGAAAAAGGTAACAGAATAAATTTATTATACTTAAAAAACAAGATTACTTAAGGATTTCCTCAAGTTTTCTGTGATAATTACTTTATAAATCATTTGCATTTCCCAATCTAAAACAGTTCTTTTTAGGGTCGATTCACACCAAAAGAGCGGCAAAGGGCAGCGAAGCGGAGCGCAGTTTCCGTGTCATATTATTATATAAAACTTATTATTACATTACTATAAAACTTATTATCGCCTGAGAAACTCGAGCGACTCCAGTTTGCTGAAACTGTGCTCCGCTTCGCTGCCCTTCGCCGCTCTTTTGGTGTGAGTTGACCCTTATATGGAGTATTGTATTAATCACCCTTTATTTATTCCAGGTTTACCAGATAATCCACTCACATTAAAGTGGGTTAATGACCGACCAATACTAACAACAAAGAAAAAAGTCACAGAAGCTAGCTTAATATCAGATAGAGATTATGAATCTGTAGTTCTAACAAAAATGAGACAAGCAGCAGAACGACAAAGACTAATAGAAGAAATGATGAAAGAGGAAGAAGGAAAATAAAACAATATAATTTGATAAAACAGGATTTTTATTTACATGCCATAGTAATTGGAACGTCTTACAAAAAGGACAATATTTTTTTCCCCACAAGACAAATACTTATGAGAATTATTTATGATTAAAATCTCAATTTTTAAGACTTTTCTCAAATGGCTTCCAATCATTAACAAATTCTATTACTTTCTTCCTTTGTACATCACCATATTCTCTTTGAGGGTTTCTCCATGAACTGTGATCTAAGTCTAACATGCCTGCAATTATTTCCTGAAAAAAGATAAGATATGTAATAACACAAATAATAAAGGATAAATTAATTAGTTTAAAACTGTTAAGAAATACATACTTCACCAAATGTTTTTGGAAATAATTGTTGGTCTTCAATGACATGAGCAAAGCCTGGATCCATGCCAAAATCCACCCAAAAGTAGGGCAAGCCCTTAGGTATGCCTTTTCTAATGTTTTTGCCTTTTAGGTCAACTACTTTTTTATTCATAGACCATTCCGCCTCACATTCCAGCAAAGCTTTTTTGAAATAAATGGATGCCATGTCACCAACATCCCTGGGCAGTGGCACACAATTTATAACAAAGTGTGGGTATCTATGGAGTCTCGTAGCTGTCTCATAAAATACAACATCTTGATTTTGCAAGTTGAAAAATTGTGTTACCATTTTCCTGTAATTCTAAAAATAAAAACCAATTATTACTTTATAAGGTACATTAAAATGAAAGTACAGTATTGACTATTGAAATTAAAGGTAAGTTATTCATTGATTTATGTAAAAAAATGGTTTTAAAATTATTTGTTTTTGGGGATTAATTATCTAAAGGATTTGTCTATTTGTATGATGTTTATTTGATATGTATGGGTCAATATTAAATGATAACTTTGAAATTTAACTACTGCTTTAAAAGTATTATATCGTAGTAGTATTAAACCAACAATGCTTTGGATATATTTCCATATTGTTATTTTGAAGTAACATTTTTAATAGCTTACCATTATTTCTTCCCATATATCTTCATCCAAGGCCGTTACACAGGTGTTATGTTGAATAGTTGTTAAAATGCAATGACCTTTTACCAAAGATTTTCTACCAGGGAGTGCCAAGTATACTTTATTACCGCAACTTATTACAAGATGTTTTATCATATTCTTCGAGTCAAAACAATGTTCACAACCATCTAATGATTTTTCTAATTTTTGACTTTGTTTTATGGCTTGTGCTTTTTCCCGTTCACTGTCTTTGGCCGCATTTCTATTCTTAGAAATTTCATCCACAAATATATCCTCCAGATCATCATTGGGATTTTTACTTTTACTTGCAATTTGGGCTAGTTCAGCATCAGCATCATAATTTGAACCATACTTTTCTTGTTGGAACTAAAAATATTTTATAGAATTAAATAAATAGGTACATAACAGAAAAAAATCAAAGTAACTAATTGAAAACAGCAAACAATCAAATAAGTCTACATATACTTTTAAAGCTTACCATATCTGCAAGGTTGTAGTTATCATCATTGCCAAAGTATTTAACTCTGCCAGTAGGATCATGCGTTTCTGCCTTCCGTTTACTACATCTACTTTTTGCATCACCATCATGAGAATTTTTCATTAAAGGACGACTATTACCACTACTACTTGTAGACATTAACAAAATACCATCTTCATCATTTGCTGCATCTGGATTATTCTTTCTGTATTCCCTTGCAGCCTCTAATTTAGCCTTTAACTTTGTTACTAGGGCATTATCACCCATTATTTCTGCTTTAACAATTTTTGCAGCCAATTTATTCATCTTTTCATCACTTAGATATGCTTCATCAGGTTTGTCTTTGACTGATAAATTTTGAGATTTAGACACCTTGTCTTTTTCAGGTGGTTTATATTTTGGCTCTGATATAATATCTAACGATTTGTTATCGTCATCATTATCCTTTCGCCATTTGTATGATTTTCTGTAGTTATTTCCTTGTTCTTCTCTTTTGCTACTACTTTCAGAATGTCTCGATCTATCATGAGAATTTGAAAACTTTCTTGAATAATAATCATCATCGTTTGAAGGTTTCATAAATGGTTTAGATTTTCGATATTGTTCAGCAGTTTGTGGTAATCCTGTCCCCCCATCTTTCCAATATGGGTTAAGTTCTCTACTACTTGTTGAAGGATTATAGGAATCGATGTGTTTCTTAGTATCCTCTCGTTTAGGTCTTATATCATCTTTTGTGTATGTTTTGATCATTCCACTCATTGACATCCATTCATCACGGTCTGCGTCTTTAATGGAAGTTTTTTCTACCCATTCTTCCGAACCTGATGTGCTCGAAGAGTCTGAATCCTGAAATTAATAAGAAATGGATACAACCGAAACATTATAATATGACAAATTTTACTACAAATGAATGTTTATTACATTATAGCGCCTTTTGCTTTTTTTGGGAGCTTTGCTATCTTTGTTTTTCTTGTGTTTTTTGTGTCGCTTTTCCTTCATTGTTAAAATAACTTTAATATTAAATATACAATAGCACTATCACTGCTTTAATTAAATGAGTTTATAGAACGTGTTCGCTAAGATTTTTGGTGGTTTTTTGTCTGTGTTTTTTGTAGCTTGTTGTCTGTTGACAATAATTTTATTGACAAATTTGAAATTGCATTCACTATAGTTAATCCAATTCAAGTAATCACTGTAATGTCAATACCTATGTCATATTATAAGACAGATCAAATATTAAAAAAAAACATTCATATTCAAATTCATGTCCAAACTACTTTATTCATAGATGTATATACGTAGGTATATATTATTTTATTATTATAAATTTACTTTAGATATACTTTCTAACACTGTGTTTATAACTACTATAATACTTGCTCTGTGTTTAAAAAAAAAAATTGGTTGCCTGTAAAGTCGGTATACGGGCGAAAGTTTTACGTGACAACGACTTTTTATGTCTGTCTCTCTCGCTCTTAGGCGGGCTAACCATGCCCGCGTGCCTCTTTCGGTGACTCATCGTAACGTTACCGAGCGTTAAAACGTCGTATTCACGGTCCATCTTGACGTACGTCCCGCCAAGGTCATACACGATGCACGACGCAAAACGACCGTGAATAGTCTTGACGTACGTCAATAATTATTATTATTACGTTGCTGGATGTGCACGACGAATTTTTCGTCCAGCGAGCATCCCCACCACCGCGAACGTCGTGCAAGCGCATCGTGCATCGTGCATGCTTGATCGTGAATAGGCTTGCTGTACAGCAGATCAGTGTTGCCAACAGAAATTAATGTAAATACTTGGAAACGTGGCATATTGATATGATTTTTTTGTGATAACTTAGTAGTTAGTTTAGTTTTGTGATAACGTAGTGAGTACATGAGCAAGCAAGAAACAGTTATTTTATATTTTTATTTTTTATGTACACAGGAAATACCCAATTATCATTACTTTTGGATCAACCTAGTACACATGGACAGTTTATATTCAGAAGTTATTATTTTAAATATTTTAAAAGAACTCCAAGGCGAATTGTTGAATAACAAAGATTTTATGCAAAAGTCCACTGCAGAAAAATGGCAATTTATTTTAAAAAAATGTCCTAACGAATTTGTTTGTTTAAAAAAAATGATTAGCTATATTATACTCTCTGTTCCCGCCACTTCAGCATTTACTGAAAGAGTCTTTTCGGTCATGAATGTGAAGTGGCGGGAAGAGAGAAACCGAGCTTCATTAAAAATTAATTAAAAATGAGCTCTTGAAATAAATTTAGATTTGGAATGTTTGGATTCATATAATTCATTTAAAAATAATGAAAAATTCTTAGGTACTGCAAAAAGTACAAAAAAACACATTTTTAAAAATATTTATTTACTCTTTATACATCCAGCACAGTGGATTTCTGGTGGTTTCAGAGGTCTCTTCTGGTGGGTAGCTTGATACTTCGGTGGCAACACTGGCAGCCTTGAGCTGACGTACAGCGGGGATGGACCGTGAATATGCGTCGTGCATCGTGTATGACCTTGGCGGGACGTACGTCAAGATGGACCGTGAATACGACGTTTAAACACTTTTTCATAAGTGACTCCCAGCCGCAACCTAATTTAAGACGTTGTCACGTCAAAAAGTGGAAGCGAACACGATTGTTATTGACATTCGTATTCGCTCACAGTATTCGCTATTCGTCGCGTGACTCGACGATGCACATATTATGCACATAGATAGGTACAGACCAAAAAGCTTATATCTAAGACACTGGAGATTGCACTATGAACGTTGACAAGTCACGGGAAAGTATGACCTTGAATGACGCCTGGTTGTTCCTTCATCCCTTTCACACCAACTTGCCAAGTTAGGTGTGAAAGGGACAAAAAGCAACCAGGCGTCATTCAAGGTCATACTTTCCCGTGACTTGTCAACGTTCATAGTGCAATCTCCAGTGTATTATAGACAAGAAGGTATTAGATACTCAGAGCAATAAACCTATAGAGTTCTTATATTGAGACAGAACCAAATACATATTTTCTAATCTACTTACTCTTAGTCAATAACAGCATAAGCCAGATTGAGATAGCGATAGAGTATCTGCACTGTCTTCAAACGTAGCGCGCCGGCAGTCAGTTTGTTTTCCAACCAGCTGGTGGGCTCAGTGCGTCAAGTGTTTTTAACGAAATATTTAGAAAATATAAAGTGTATAGTGTTTCTTTTTATTTGTCAGTGTGCTAAAATCACTATTGTATGTTTAGCTACCGGCTATAACTAGTCGAATGGGAGTTTTGAATGAAAACAATGAAAAAATATCTTTCCATCGGTAAGTGATTTTCAGCAAATTGATAAATATTTATGTTTTAACTCTATTTAAAGGTTTTATCAAGCGCTTTTTTATAATTCTATGTTGTAACTGTAACATTTACCCACTTTATGGGGTTGTGGAATACAAAAGAATTAAATAATTTTTAAAAAATGTCACAATATTATCACGTTTGGCATTTTGTTTACCACCGTAGTGTTGTAACACATCCAGCGTATATTATCGATTTATGACATAAAATCTATTTCATATTAACGTTGATTTATTTATTTTGTTTCTTATATCAGTTTTATAAGTAGTTGTTGTTGCAAATAATAGATGTAAATTTTCTACAGCAGGAAAATAAAAAATACCACGTGGTTGTTTTATTTGACTTATGTGTTTAGTTTGTTGTTGATTATTTTCTCTTTTAGATTATTAATAAATTCATTTTGTTTTAGATTTCCAGAGCTAAATAAAAAATGGGTATAAAACATGAGACGAGTAGATTGGACCGTGGACGCCGTCGAAATTTGCTACATTGTGTTCACTGCATTTCGAGCCTGTGTGTTATCAAGATGGATACTCTAAAAGAATAATTTTATTGTGCAATCTTACGCTTACGTTTTTTTGTTCCTGTACATAATAAACACATTTGATTAAAGAGAGTGAATTTTTATTTGGAATTTTTTTTACACATAAGTTACTTGTGTAGCTATGTGAAAATTAAACGATTGATTAAATGACAGTTCTCATAGATGAGAAACTACTATTGAATTATACATACTTGATATACATGCGTTTTCAAAGAAAAACCCGCATAGTTCCCATTCCTGTGGGATTTACGGGATCAAAAGTAATTTTTCCAAATTTCATTGTAATCGGTTTAGAAGTATTCGCGTGAAAGAGTAACAAACATCCATTATCACAAACTTTCGCTTTATTAGTAGGATGAAAGGAAAATGTTTTCTTTAAGACTGTCCTTTCTATCTTTTAAATTAGGTACATTTCAAGTTTTAAAATGTATTTTATAATATACTAGCTTTCCGCCCGCGTTTTTAAAGAAAATCCCGTACAGCAAAATCTATCCTATGTGTGTATGTACAAAATTTCATTGTAATCGGTTCAGCAGTGAAAGAGAAAGTTATCCATTCTCGCATAATTTCGCATTTATTATATTCGTAGGATTAAACAAATAATGTATTCACCTGAAATTAATTATTAATTTTGTTTTTCATACGACGTTTTCTTTAGATAGAGAGAAACAAATATATGTAAATTGTATACGCTCGATACAAGTACTCTATAGGTTTATTGCTCTGAGATTAGATATAAGCTTCTTAAGCGCCGTATTCACGGTCCATTTGGACGTACGTCCCGCCAAGGTCATACACGATGCACGACGCAAAACGACCGTGAATAGTATTGACGTACGTCAATAATAATTATTATTATAGCGTCTTTATTCACGGTCCGTTTGGACGTACGTCCCGCCAAGGTCATACACGATGCACGACGCAAAACGACCGTGAATAGTGTTGACGTACGTCAATAATTATTATTATTACGTTGCTGGATGTGCACGACCAATAATTTTTCGTCCAGCGAGCACCCCCACCACCGCGAACGTCGTGCAAGCGCATCGTGCATCGTGCATGCTTGATCGTGAATAGGCTTGCTGTACAGCAGAACAGTGTTACCAACTCGAATTTTTATAAATCCTTCCGTACCACAGATATATAAACATTACTTGAACATGACATACTTATATTTGTCCGTATTTATGCAAAATGGAACCACTCGACAAATTTGCTTTTTTCCGTTTCTTGAAGAATACTCATTTAAAAGTGGTCTAAATTCTTATACAAACAAGAACCACGTGATTTTTATCTTGGAAACAAGGTATACTAAAAGCAGAAAGGAACCACCAGCAACAACGAACAATACACATGAAGCAAAACCGAACCACAGCACCACGGGTCTGCTTTGTTCAAACAAATAAACGATATTACTATCATGTCTTTTTATACAAAACAGATCCGCACATACTTGGTACCATTATACATTACACACATTTCTATTAATAACAATTATTTTTAATACACAAAATGGAACCAGGTTTCTGTGGTATGGTTATGCGTAAAATAAATTCATAATTTAATTGTAATTTTTTATTGCAAAATAAAACCAGAAGCATTCGGTTCTATCATGCATAAATAAAAATTGTAAAACATTCTGAAACCCATCATCGCTTAAAGGTACCAAATGCCTTGACTTGTACAATGCTTCTCATCTTTAAACAACGTATTTCATTACTTAAATAGCTGAAAGTGCTTAAATAGCTTAAATAACTCCAATTTTTAAAGTAAAACGTCGAATATAGGTAACATTCAGCGAAGCAGTTCGAATACCTACGTGACGGCCGTTTTTTTTTCCGCGAAGTAAGTTCTATTGTTTTTGTTAATTACCTTTAAAATTAAATATGAAAATGCGCATCAGTAGGTACACGTACAGGTTGTTCGGAGCTGTCGCTGGTAAATCGTTTCGTATTAAAAGTCCCTGGAGAGTGTCAGTAGATAAATTATTGCGACGAGTCTCTCAACATTAGCACTACTGTGTGGAAGCACAAGTAGTTGTCTTACAAATTCACTTAGGAGAGGAAACATTTGAGAGTTATCTTCTTTTTTAATATTACAAATACGATGCCAAAAATCCTCAACCCTGTTAACCTCTCTATTTTTTCGATAAATTAAAAAAGTTGGTAGATTTTTCATCCAAGGTAGTAGATTTGTAAAAAAGTTTGAAAGAAGATAGATCTACCTAAAAGTTGGTAGAGTTGGTAACATTGCAGCAGAATCTGTTGATATTTTATAAAATATCGTATTTTCGATATATCGATATTTAAAAATATATCAATATCGGAGTTCGATATATCGGCTTTATTTAAAAAAAATCGTAAGTCAGCTCAAAAATGATTACACACTAATTTATAGTATAATAGATTTATTAAATAAATTAAATAATGAATGTATATATGTAGTTAGTAGGTTATAGTTCTTGGTAATTTCTTTTTAAATTTAAATGGCTTATGTTTAACTTACTACCAGATATAGTAACATATAGCAGACAAAAATAGTAAATGATCACCAAAATGAAACCCGCATATTAATGTAAAATTATAACCAGAGTTTTAACATCTTGCTATCCTATTTTAGCAAAATGACTCCAAATAAATCATTGTTAACCCGAAAGTAGTAAATGATCACCAAAATTAAAACAGCATTTTAATGTAAAATTATAACCAACGTTTTTACATCTTGCTATCCTTTTTAAGCAAACTGAGTCTAAAAAAAATCATTGTTCCCCCATAAATAGTTAACAAACACCAAATTATTAGGCCACATTTAAATTTAAAATGACATGCAAAAAATAACATCTCGTTATCCGATTAAAGTAAATTACCCTCGGGAAAAAATATTTGACAAACACAGTAAATAAATTCCGTTTTGTCTCAAAATCCACTACGAAAAAAATACTATACCTAGGATGCTATACCTAAGATAAAAAATAAAACTCCAATTTCAATAATCCTTTTTTTGACTTGTTGAAACAATCATAAAAATTAGTCCTTTTAAAACTAATAATAAACAGTATAAAGATCTTAAAACTAAAAGCATTTAAAAAATCTTAAGAAGAATCAGTCTTCTGTAATAATTTACTGCACAATTAATGCTTTCTTAGCTTTGGCTGGTCGTCCTCTTTTGCGCTTCATGCCAATAGGAATAGCTCTGGCTTCTGAAGGTGGCTGGACGTGCTTAAGCCGAATCGCCAATCCGACGAGATGCTTACAAATGTAATCTTTGAGAAACTTTGGGCAATTGCATGTGCCGTGTAACCAATTTTCCTTTACTCGGGGCATTATAACTTCCCACTCGCTAAAATGTTGCTCTTTGTATTCGTCAAAGGTCTCCCACGGCTTTTCATAATTTTTGCAAGCTAAATCCGACCCAGCTGGAATTCTGTATGAGCAAACTAGCTCAGTGCTATTCTTTAATGGCACCTGCTTCGACAGTTTTGCCCATTGGTAACTTTCTGTCCACGTCTTTAAAGATACTGTCGGCAATTCAGCGAACCGTCTCTCAGAATTAGTCATGTATTCATTAGACCAGTCCTTGACTATATCAGAAGCAATTACTAAGAACCGCGCCAAGGGATGACGCTCACGAAGCGTGCCACCATCTTTTATTGTTTTATTGAAAGATTCTAGAGCATTGTTTGTAGCAGGAGTCCCCGGTGATGCGCCCAAATACCAGCAACGATTTAGTATGAGCCATTCGTTTTCAAAGTATGTAACAAAATCATTTTCGGCTTTCCACTTGTTCAAAAATTTTTCGCTGGCTCGATCAAATATTTCCTGAGTTGAGGCACACTGTAAAGCATCAATATCTTGTAAAATCTCTTTTTGGGATTTCTTTTGCACACTTTGCTCTACTCTTGTTTGTATCTTCTTTTTCGCATGCGCCCAGCACATTCTTATGACTGTATCCGTTCCAAACGTGCACACAAAGGCAGTTTGTATAGCCTTCGCTGCATCACAGACCAAAACTTTACAAGTTAAAGTGTCTGAGAAGATTGAGGAAACTGCTTTTTTTAAAGCGGAAAATAAAAATATGAAATCTTCCGTTCGTTCTGCTGTTGTCACAGCTAATCCAAATGGGTGAAAATGTTTATCTCTGTCTGTAGTTCCAATCACAAGTACTGGAAACCCTTGCCAAATGAGCTTATATGTGGCATCCGCGTGAAGAACAGAACATTGGCGTGACAGACAGATTAAATATTTTGTCGTTAACATGAACCGGAAATTCTGATCTAAATCATCTTCAGAAATTTCATAGGCCAAAACAAAAACTTCGTGATCGTCATCAGGTACTTTTGAGTTTTCTTTTAACCATAATTCAAGCTGTCCCAAGCTTATTACCGACGGCCCGTATTTTTTCTTACGTATAATTTTAAGATAATTGTTTAACTGTAACTTAGTCGGCAGAACTAGTCCATCAATTTTACTTAAGTTCTTCATAATAGATTTAGGTTTCAAACGCAGTTCGAATAGTTTTTCTATTTCCTTTTTCGTTGCCTGATTTATTCCACTAGTCGACTGATAGTCACTATTTTCATGGTCGTGACATGTTTCAGTACGAAATAATAATATATCATCACACGATGCGTCAAATAAAAGATAAATCGCAGCAGAACACTGAATTTCAGCCCGAAGCTTTACTTTGTTACAACGATAATAACGTTTTACTCCTTCTTCAGTCATATGAATTTTATGTATTGACCAGGTCTTCTCATTTTTGATAAATTCCTCTGCGCTCCGCACAGTTATAAATTTTCTTTCAAAAACCCAAACTTTATTTTGCCTTCGACGTTTTTTCGTATGCTCTGTGATTTTATCTTCGTCTTTATCTGATTCCGATGACGAACTCAACAGCGGAGCACAAGAACTCGGTCCCGCTAAGTTTTCATTAGCCATTGCAAAGATACTAACCGATTGGGTCGGTTGCGCAACAGACAGAAAACAAAACACACCCAATGAACGCAAGTGCTTACACGTGACTAAATTGGAGATCGTGTTCGAGCGAGCGCGGCGCTTGCGATGCGGTGGGAGGGGGGATTGCAAGCCGGAGACATAACTTAATATGGCATCATAATACTTTATTTGGTAATAAGCCTACATTTTATGGCAACCATAGTGGTTTATTTAGACAGAAATATCGCATTAATTTGCTCGCTAGCATTTGGTGGTCATTTACTATATTTGGTGTTCGAATACAATTTGAAGAGCAGTCGTGACTAAAATAGGTAGTACTATTGTAATTTTAGACTTAATTTTTCTGGTGTTCAGTATATATTTTTGGTAAAAGAACTAAGGGTATCAAAGCATTTTGTGGTGGTCATTATATTTAACCCCAATTTAAATTAGACAATTATGTAGGTATACCAATATTTTTCTTAGAGTTTTTAAAAATACTCTTTGTTTTATATGTTCAGCTGTTTAGATTGATTGAAGAAGCAACTCGTTCAAATGATAAAAAATTGTCAAGCATTTGATAACTTTAAAATCATTAGGTCGATTGTTAACGATGATTTTGTAAGTTAAATAATTTACTGAAAAAAAAAATTATTAAAAAAAAATATTGACCGATATCGATATTTCAATATCGAACTATCGATACACACAGCAGCCTTGAGCTGACGTACAGCGGGGATGGACCGTGAATATGCGTCGTGCATCGTGTATGACCTTGGCGGGACGTACGTCCAAACGGACCGTGAATAAGACGCTTTAGTTCTTGGTACAGACCGTTCACAGTTATTTTACCTCTGACAGATGACATTTTATCATTTCTCTGTTGTTTTTTCTGCAATCATGCCGAAAAGGATTCAGAGTAGTGGAAGAAATATATTACTAGTTAATACTTAAGCCCGGCATTCACTACACGCACCGCGAGCCGAGCCCCGAGCCGTACCAATCCGCGGACAAATCCGTCATCGCCCACACACTACACGAGCGCCGAGTTGCAGTCCAGTCGACTGTGAACTTTGGTGAGCTTTGCACGTATCTATCCTACCACGAAAAAAAGCTCTCTGGCTCTAGTAGTCGGTGCAATGCTTTAAACGCAGAAAAAAAGCGCGTGTGGGCAAAGGAATAGCTGAAACAACGAAGAAAAAAAGAACAAACGAACTAGAACTGCACATTTGTTTAACATTTTTCAATTAAAATAATATATTTACAATAATAATGACCGATACGAGTAATTTTTATATTTGATTTTACTAATAAACCATTCTTAACATAATAGACATTTTCTGATTTAAAGAACTGAACCTTTTTTCTTTTTAAATACTCACTACTTAGGTACTAGAGACGTTACTCGAAATCTGTTATCTAGAATCCACCATAAATAAATAAATGCGTTGTGATTTATGAATTCTTTTAATCCATACTTACTTAATATTATAAATGCGAAAGTAACTATGTCTGTCTGTCTGTTACTCAATCACGCCTTAACTACTGAAGCAATTTGCATGAAATTTGGTATAGAGATATTTTGATACCCGAGAAAGGACATAGGCTACTTTTTATCCCTGGAAATAGGATAGGTTTTATCCCGGCAATCCCACAGGAACGGGAACTAAGCGGGTTTTTCTTTGACTGCGCGGGCGAAGCTGCGGGTGGAAAGCTAGTTATTTATAAAATTAATTATGTATATGGCGAATGACTGACAAGTTCACCGACAAATCCACGCGCGCACACACACGTACGGATTAGTCCGGCGCGGCTCGGGTGCGGCGCGGCGCTCGCGTCTCCAGACGGCGAGCCCGCGCCGAGCCGCGAGCCGCGCACAACTACACATACACACGCAGATTGGTCCGCGGACTCGTAGCCAGCTACAAATCCAGCGGATGGGTGCGCCTGTGAATGGTACCCATTAGAGTTAATATATAAAAAAACCAACTATGAACCAACATAATGACTAATCGTAACGACGCGTCACGTAAAAAGAACGCTGGATGAAAGTGATGGGGTGTGTCTGGGTGTGTTTGCACATGGATTAAGTTTTGCACGAAAGCTATGTGCCGATTATTTTATTTTTGAACTAGGCTCGCGAATCGTGGCTTCGCAACTACCTATTTGTTAATCTTATACCACCTCATAACACCAAATAGACCGATAAATCGCCAATGCGCAGCCATCCGTCAGCGATCTTTTTACTTGACGCGTGTTATACACATTAACGGACGATACATTTGAATTTGTGAGCGTCCGCGTCGACGCTAGCTACTGCTGTGGCTACTGCAGTACAACACACCACAGCTGCACACACATTGTCATTACTGAATATTGGGGTTCGCTTCAGTTTGAACCTCAGGTTTGAACGTAGCTTTACTGTTTACAACGTAGAATCGTATCACAGATTATACCACAATAGACGTTCTATACTCATTCACTCAGTAAAAACTAAAACTGTCATTCCATCACTAGTGCACCGTGCAAAACGTAGACAGAGTAATTAAGTTATTAGTTAGTTTATAGAGGAAGGATGTATAACTGAGTTAGTTTCTGTGTCTACGGTGCAAAACTCAGAGCAAGTGCAAAACGATTCAACTGTCGGTAATAACGGAAATAACTTGTTCTGTGTATCGGAACATCACAGAGCAAGTAATCGGAACATAACTTGCTGATTGCTCTGTGGTCGGAACTTCTGTGTCATATAAATCATAATTATTATAATTTTTAATAGTTTTGAACTTGGTTTTGAATGTTCCTTGTAATATCGACGAATATGTTTATCAAGTGATTGACGTAGTTTTTACGCGTTCAATGTATGTTTTCAATGTCTCTCAATGACTGATAATTGATAAACTTTCACTATTTGTGATGTGAATGCTATGTTGAATGTTGACTGTCAATTTAAACGCATACCTATTCAATTTTAAAGTACCTATCGAGTAGTGAGTAGGGCATGGCTACGACGAATTACATGGAAGTGAAATTAGATTAACATTAGCCCCTATTACATAAAGAGATTTCATTTAAAATTGGTATGTATTTAAGTTATCTGAATAGCTAGCTTAATATTATTTCTTGAAATTGCAGTCTCAAATTATCGTAACGAACGAAAATTTAATGTTGATTGTCGACATTTCGCTTTCTTTTTTATACATTGACTGTGTTTAGTGTTATTGTGTGTTTAATCGTATTAATTATATATCGTTAATTGAGTTTGAAGAAAATTTAACAAAAATTTGTGTTGCAGTGAATTTAATACATTATAATGTTTTCGAAGAAAAAGAAGAAGCCTTTGATTTCACCTCCCAGTAACTTCGAGCATAGAGTTCATACTGGGTTTGACAGAAGAGAGGGAAAATTTGTTGGCCTTCCATTACAATGGGCCTCACTAGTTGGAAACAATCAGGTATGTTTAAAATAAGTACCTAAATCCATACTGTTGACACTTTTGTTATTCAAATACTACAGTACACAAATTACATTGAGTTACTTTTAATAATTTGAATATATTTTACAGATATTGAAGTCTACAAATAGGCCACTACCCTTAGTGGATCCATCCGAAATAACACCTACTGAGATATTAGATTTAAAGACTGTAGTGAGGGGTGATCACAGAACAAGTTCAGTAGCTGCAATATCACGTCCCACATCTACCAATCCTACATCTCAGCCAATACAGAATGGTGTTGTTTTACCAAAAACATCAAATGTTGCCAGATCCAACTCTTTAAGGAGTTCTAGTCCACCAAGAATAAGACGTGACTTACGTAGTCAGGCTAACATCCCGCCAGTTGTACCTGAAGAATCCCCGCCAAATGTACCTGCCCCTGCTCAATATCCAAGCTTACGCCGTGAACAGAGCAACTACACTCTTAATCAACCGATTAGAGAATCCCCAGTTGAATGGTCACAGCATGCTCATGAAGCAACAATAAGATCAACAAATGATGTAAATGACAATCAGCAATCAAATATGACATATCAGAACATACAAAACGCGAATATACCTTATCAACATAATCATCCACCTCCACAGCCTGTGATGCATCAACAACCACTTGGTATGAATGGAAATAATATGAATTTAGGTATGTATAATTTAATTATTAAAGAATTCTTTTGCTTGAATTTGTAAAATTTGAGGAATTTTAAATTGATGAGGCCTCCTTTTCGTCAATATAAAATTGCAGTAAAGAAAAACAATAATCCATCACACAACTTGACAAATAAGGTCAAGATTCGTCGTAGCGCATGTGCCTTGAATAATAAGCTATAATAATATGTAAATTTTAGGTGATTCATATCCAAGTGGTGTGCGACACCCAGGGCCTCCGCCCCCCGCCACGCAGTTGCCCCTCGCCGCCTCTAAACATGAGTTACGGTTGACCCATGAACAGGTACATACTACACAAATAATATTATACAATATATGATATTAGTCAATTTATTCATTGATTCTTTATATTTTTTTGTCTCATATTTCTAGTGAATCCTACAATAATACATAATTTATCCTACATAATTTATTATGATTCGAAATCGCTGCAATACGCTATGTAGGGATGCACAACGTCAGTACTTTGCCAAATCTATTGACAACGGTGACCCGTCGAAAATGTGGAAATTCTTCCGATCCCTTGGACTTGGCAAATCTCCCCTTACTTCTGTTCCTAGTACAGTCCATGTCAATGACCTTATTACTCACTTTTCTAATCCCTCTTCTGATTTCCTTCCAACCTTAAAATCTAGTACCCTAAGCTATCTTAACACCTTACCTCTCTCCAGCTCTCCTTCTTTCGTATTCCGTCAGTTCACCGAGTGCAGTGTTAAGAAGAGCGTGTTGTCAATTACCTCGAAGGCTGTTGGTAGTGACTGTATTGGTCGAAGCATGATCATCCCAATCCTTCCTATCATTAATCCTGTCATTACCCATATCCTTAATTCTTCCATTTCTACAGGAAAGTTTCCTAGTGATTGGAAAAATGCCCATATTCTCCCTCTCCCTAAAAATCCGAATCCTTCGACCCCGTCTGATTTCCGCCCCATTGCTATCCTCCCTTTCCTATCTAAGGTTCTCGAGCGGCTGGTTCAAGAACAACTGAGCATTTTCCTAAATCATCACCAACTCCTAAATCCTTTCCAGTCTGGCTTTCGACCAGGGCACAGCACGACCACTGCCTTAATCAAAATTACTGACGACATCCGACGAGGTTTCGACAACAAAAAGCTCACCATACTCACGCTGATCGATTTCAGTAACGCGTTCAATAGCGTCGATCATGACGTACTGCTGGCAGTGCTGCGCTCTCTTAACTTATCCTCCTCGGCTACTGACTGGTTACAAAGCTACTTAGAGGGACGTCGGCAGCGTGTACTAATTGAGGAAGTTTCTTCAACATGGTGCAATGTTTCTGCTGGCGTTCCTCAAGGTGGTGTATTGTCTCCCCTCCTTTTTTCCATTTTTATAAACTCCATTTCCAAGGATATTGTGTCATCTTACCATATGTATGCGGACGATTTCCAATTATATAATCACGCGTCACTTCTTGAACTGCCTGAAGCGATTTTCCAAGTTAGCGCTGACCTCGCAGCAGTAGTCAGATGGAGCAAGAGTCATGGTTTAACAGTTAATCCAATTAAAACCAAGGTTATCATATTCGGAAGTAGGCAATTAGTCTCAAAAATTGACTGGACCAATTTACCGAACGTTGTCGTTGATGGTGTTCTCATCCCTTATAGTACTCAGGTAAAAAATCTTGGTCTAACTCTGGATCAAACTTTTTCCTGGGATGAACAAATAAAGCAGGTACAAAAACGGGTTTTTTCTTCTGCCTTTTCCTTACGGCGCTTGCGCAACTTTCTTCCAGTCCCATCCAAAATTACTTTAGCTCAATCCCTTCTCCTTCCTCTCCTTGATTTTTCCGACTCCTGTTATCCTGATATTCGCCAATATCAACTTGACACCCTTGAGAAGCTTCAAAATTTCTGTATCAGATTCATATTCGGTCTTCGTAAATTTGACCATGTTTCTGAATACAGGAAAAGGCTTAAGTGGCTTCCTATCCGTTATCGCCGGGATACCCATCTGCTGCATCTTCTATACTGTATTCTGTTTAGCCCTAAGACACCTTCTTACTTAAAGGATAACTTCGACTATTTAAGCTCTAGTAATACTCTCTCTCTTCGTTCTTCCAACTTGTTATTGCTTAGCACCCCTTTCCATCATTCTAAATTTTTTAACAATTCTTTCACAGTCCGGGCTATTCAACTATGGAATACTTTACCAGAAAGTATTAGACGTGCTCAAACGCTCAGCTCTTTTAAAGTGTTGCTAAAAGACCACTACTTTTCCTTGCTATAGATTTTATTATTATCATTCTTTTTTTTTTTTTCCTTACTTTTTGTTTTGCTTGCTGACGTCATCAAACATTGTTTTTTTTGTATAAATTTATTGTCTTTGTGCTATAATATATTTATGTTTATGTATTCTATTTATATAATAATATGTATGTATAGTTTATAACATTATCATATGTATGTATATATTATGTATTTTATTTATTTGTATTATAATTTATGCATTTATATAGTAGGTATCTTTGATACTTAAATAATTTTATTTATTTATTAGGTATAATTATTATCATTATTTTTTTTTCTCTTCTCTTTGCACTATCCCATTAACTTCATACATTTCCTTTCCCATCAGGTTGCCTGGTAGAGATTGCTGCTCAGCAATAAGGCCGCCTCTTGTACAAACTATGCCTTTTTTTTGTATTTTAATGTTATTTTGTCCTAATTTTTGTTTGTGCAATAAAGTGTTATAAATAAATAAATAAAAAATAATTATTTACAAAATGTATAGTATCTTCTTTTATTATGATAATAATATGAAGATAATGTTTACAATGAAGATAATTGACTACTCTCTCAACAAAAAATATCATAATAAATTCATAAGCAGTGGCGTGCCTAGGGTGTAAGGACTGGGCAAGCCCAAATTTTTCGAAGTGTTTGCTGGGTACCCTTTACTTGAATTAGGTATACACTAAGTTACTAAGTAGGTACCTATGTTCGTTATAAAACTTATAAAAAATGTGAACATACCGAATCAATTCTTCTTCACGCGCGCCCGCAAACAGTTGAGTCAAACGTTTACCATTACAATCGTATTAAAATCTATATCTATAAATTATATAAAACTGTATGACATTATTCAGTCATCAGTCTCGCGCGGCACGTCATTGTGTGCGAACGTTAGCAATGGCTGACGTGAACGGGTCAACGACCTCCAACATGTTAAAGTGCGCGAACTGTAATGTAGTTATAAACGAGGTTCTGGCCTTTATTCAGAACAAGTGTGATGTGATGGACGAAGATTCAATGATCAGACTGTGTATCACGGCGTTTAAACCGGAAGAAATTAGTGCAGCAAAAAATCTTTTGTTTACCTCTGTCAAGACAACGGGAAGAAACATCAACCGTAAAAGGGAGGGAAAAACTCAAAGAGAAATAGAAGACATAATCTCACTAATAAAACAGAAAGATCCTGAAGAATTGCCGATTTTTGTCGCCCGTGACCTACAAAAATTACCCCCGGTCACTTTTGATCACCTGGACGCGACACGGATATTGAAGGACCTTATTTTACTCAAACACGAGATTGAGACTATTAAGGAAACATATACACATGTTGACCAGTTTTCGAGATTACAAAATGAAGTCATTAATCTTCAGCAAGCATCCATGGTTAATTATTTTGAACGGGACAATTTTGTCAACAGAAAACGAGGTACCACGAATCGTATGTTAGACAGCTCAGAACTCAATTGCGAAAGTGGTCCCTCAGGAATTATTCATATAACACAGGAGCCGGTGATCGTTAATAATCATTCCACCGTTATTGATAAGGAGGTAAATCAACACAATCAAGCGCGGCGCTCACTGTCCCTGTCTCGCTCGCGCGCACCGCTGTCTGGTGACGATCTCTCTGTCGCACACAGCCCAAGTATTGCGCGTGCGGCGGTACTCACCGAGGAACAAACGCAGGGCACTTCGACTAGCGCGGTGACTAATACCTCTGAATGTATAGGTGCAACAAACAATCAGCTGATTCGAGCGCCCCAGACGCAGAACGCCTTATCTACGCAGAATAAAGACGACGAATGGCAAGTTGTACAAAGAAAAAGGTACCGGAATCGATTTATAGGTAAAAAAGGAACGTGCACCGAAAGAAGTGAAAGTTTTAAGGCCGCAAATGTCACTGTCCCTTTATTTATAAATAACGTTCATAAGGAAACTTGCGAGAATCACATAGTTGCGTACATAAAAAGCAAAACAAACATTGATATAACACTACAGAAGATCGAACCCAAGCGAGAGAAACAATACAACTCATATAAAATGTATGTTCCTAGGGAGAAACTGAGTTTGTTTTTGGACTGCAGTTTATGGCCTGACGGTATAACTTTTCGTCGTTTCGTGCATTTTAGCAGACGGGATCTAGACAGACGTAAGAAATCTGATATTAGTGCCAAAATAAATCTAAATGGGTAGTACAACCAACAAGGAAAGTTTAAGTTTTATCAGTTTCAATTGTAAGTCTTTTAAAAGATCCTCAGAGTGTGTTAGACAGCTATGCCTCACCGCTGATATTATTGCGCTTCAAGAAACTTGGCTCTTGCCACACGAGATACCTGAACTCGGTAATATAAACAAAGACTTTGGTTATTACGGCAAATCTGCGGTTGACCTATCAAGCGGTATACTGCGCGGGCGGCCATATGGCGGCGTAGCACTTTTATGGAGAAACAGTAAGTGTAATGATGTGTCTGTAATTCCGTGTGAAAGTGACCGAATAAGTGCAATTAAGGTGAGTGTGTCGGAACGGTTAATACTCGTTTTTTCCATCTATATGCCTACCGACTCTTCTGACAATCTTTTGGAATTTGTTCAATGTTTAAGCGAAATTACGTCAATAGTTGAGACTAGTAATATTGAAAATGTATTTATCATGGGGGACTTTAACGCTCATCCGGGGGAATTGTTTGGTAATGAACTTCAAAATTTTTGTAATGAACAAAATTGGACGTGTGTAGACCTAAAGATGTTGGGATCAATTTCAAATACCCATACTTTTGTGAGTGAAGCGCACGGCAGCCGCAGGTGGTTGGACCACTGTGTGGTTACTGATGCTGCTTTAAGGACAGTTTCTTCAGTAAGGGTATGCTACGACATTTTCTGGTCTGATCACTATCCAATTGAGATTCAGTGTAACTTAAAATCTGTTTGTAGAATAATTAAGCCACCGTTCACGAAAACAAATAAAGTTCTATGGGGAGATAGAGATTTGAGTCAAACAGATAAGTATACTACATGTTGTAACAATAAACTAAGAGAATTAGGCTTCCCTCATGAATTCCAACAATGTTGTGATAGCATCTGTAACGATAGTAGCAAGGATCACTTGGCAGCGATAGACGCACTTTATGGTGACATTGTAACAGCGTTACAGGGGGCGGCTGTTGACAGCTATGTGGGGCGCGGGGGTAGTGGTGGACGGCACCGCGCTCGTCATATTGTCGGCTGGAATAAGCATGTCCGTGACGCTCACAGGGTGGCTCGGCAGAAGTTTTTAAACTGGGTATCTCATGGACGACCTAGATCTGGTAACATTTATAATGAAATGTATGAAGCTAGAAAAAAATTCAAAACCAAATTACGTTATTGTCAGAATAACCAGGAACTTATAAAAATGAATATTTTAGCTACTAAACATAAAAATAAAGATTTTAAAGGATTTTGGCAACAGACAAAACAGTTAAACCCAAGACCTAGCGTCCCTGTGAGTATCAACGGCATCAGCAATACAAAAGATATTGCAAATTTGTTTAGACGTCACTTTCAAGTGGAGTCTCCGCTAAAAGGTGAACAGACCAGGGATGCGGGGGTCGTCGTGTCCGTGGTGCCTGAGCGGGTCACAGCTAAACAAGTTGCTCTTATAATAAAAGGCATGACTAGAGGGAAGTCGCCCGGACACGATGGCCTCAGCATCGAACATTTTCAGCATGCGGGGCCACACCTCCCGAGACTTTTAGGACTTTTATTTACGCTCTGTATAAGACATTCCTATCTGCCAAATGAGCTGATGAAGACGGTGGTAGTGCCTATAATTAAAAACAAGACTGGAGATAATTCCGACAAGTGCAACTACCGCCCGATATCATTAGCTACAGCCACAGCTAAGGTACTTGATGGACTGCTTGAGAGACAGCTTAAAGAACACCTAAATTTAAATGACGCTCAGTTCGGTTTTAGACCTAGACTTTCGACAGAATGTGCGGTGATGTCTCTCAAGCAGACTGTCAGGTATTACACAGATAGGAGCACGCCCGTGTATGCAGCCTTTCTCGATCTCTCCAAGGCTTTTGACCTGGTTAGGTACGATATTCTCTGGCGTAAATTGAAGGATACAGGTGTGCCAGGTGAGTTAGTCAATATCTTTAAATATTGGTATGACCACCAAACTAACCGGGTCAAATGGCTTGGTGAATTTTCTGACGAGTACGGCTTGGAGTGTGGGGTGAGACAAGGGGGATTAACATCCCCTTCTCTCTTCAACTTGTACGTGAACGGGCTGATTGTTGAGCTGAGCAGCATCGGAGTAGGATGCTCGATTGATGGTCACTGCATCAACAGTATTAGCTATGCAGATGACATGGTGTTGCTCAGCCCATCAAGAGCCGCGCTCAGAAAGCTGATAGGCGTGTGTGAGGAGTATGCGAGGGTACACGGTCTCAAATACAATGCTCAGAAAAGTGAGCTCCTGGTATTTAAAGCCAGGGGTCGTAAAACGGGGGAGGTGGCACCTGTCCTGCTTAACGGTGTCGCTCTTCGAAGAGTGACTGAGTTTAAATACCTCGGCCATGTGGTCACCGAGGATTTAAAAGACGATAAGGATATTGAAAGAGAAAGGAGGGCGATGGCGGTCCGCTGTAACATGTTGGCACGCAGATTTGCGAGGTGTAGCTTAGAGGTTAAGATCACCCTGTTTAAAGCATTCTGCCAAACGCTCTACACCTGCAATCTGTGGGTCAACTACACGCAGCGGGCCATCAACGCTCTCCGAGTACAATATAATAACGCGTTCAGGGTGCTGGTGGGGCTTCCGCGCCACTGTAGTGCATCTGCGATGTTTGCGCATGCGCACACAGACGGCTTTCACACAGTGATACGGCGCCGCATCGCTTCGCTGATGTTCCGTACTCGTGGGAGTCCCAACACCATCCTGAACGTGCTCAGTCACAAGTTGGACAGTCCCCTTCTGAGGCACTGGGTTCAAGCACAAGTGCGTGTGCCTGGGGCCCCAGAGGGTGGTAAATACCTAAATTAGTAAAATTATTTTTGATTGAAGTAGCTAATTACAATTATTTTATTTTAAAATTTTCAATTTCAAATTGTATCAAATTTTATTATTTTAATATTGGTCCAATTAATTTAATTTATTTTATTTTATCGATTTTAATGTTTTGTATGTAGAAATTTTGCAATTTAATTTTTATTTGATTTTCATTTATTACTTTATTTTATTTTGACTTATTGATTTTTTATTTGAAACTGAATGTTCTTGTATGGGAAATACTCCTGAAATAAATCTATTTTATTTTATTTATTTATTTATTTTTATTATTTTATTATAAAATATTGTACAGATCATTTATATTCTAATTCAAAACGCCGATCTTTCTGAAGGAAATATTTTATAACATCGGAATAGAAGTAGGTACCTACTTAGGTGATTGTTTTAATTCAATTAACAGCTCTTTCTCAATGACAGTCATTGTTAATTCAGAAAGGCGTTCTTGGCCTTGTGTATTTCTTAAATACGTACCTACCTACCTATGAATTCGATTTAACGCTGAGAAAGCACGCTCCGTGGAAGAACAACTACCTAGCAAGAATCGTAAATACCAAAATATGTGCAAGTTTCATCAGAAGGCTTCTTCTAACCAATTCTCATTCATGAAATCAATTAATTCGTAAACATTACAATTAAAATTTGGTTTATGTTATTTACTGCACAAATCGGGAGTTGGTTTTGATGAAGAAATTAATCGTTGTTTTACAGTAAAGTTTAATGATTTTACCTTCCCCGCTGAGCACAAAGCAAACCATCACAATTTACAATACAATCTGTGTCGCGACACTTATTTTATCACAAAATTCGAAAAACTTAACCTAAATTACACCGGTATAATCACGCGCTAAACCATACTAACAATAATATTCACGACGTTCGTTCGCGCGACGCGCAATCGTAACTATCTTCACACTGTTAAAGCCCGGCTTTGTTGGCCATATAAATTGCTATTGAATTCTATAGATAGGTATGTAGCTGTCGTGGTCATATCGTAGATTTGATCATTTCATGATATGAGTAGCCATTTCACGAAATGGTCGCATATCGTGAAATGGCCAACATAGTTTGATCAGATCGTTAAATCGTCAACGTTTCACGATTTGGTCATCCACATTTAGCCAGATCGTATAAAATATAAAGAGTCCATAAAATATTAAAAAAATTCAGAATAACTATATTCAAAAAACTTGTTTAATGTCATTTAAGTTAGTGCCGTGGCAGCGGCCGGCGAATGCCAGAAGCGAATCGTTTTTGCAATAGAAAACAATTAGGTTAGGTTAGGTTACACTTTGATAAACAACGCACGAGCCGAGCGAGCAAAGCGAGCGTGCCGCCGCAGCGGCCGGCGAGTGCCAGAAGCGGATCGCTTTTTAAAAAACGAACAATTATAATAATATAGTAGTAGTTTCTTAAATTATTTTATTTAAGTCGCATGTTTTCTTAAATACATATAAGATATCCACATTTTCCATAGCACTCGTACCTCTTCGTCGTAAATTCTTTGCTATGACTTTCTTCACAATATTGTTATTAAACGAATTATGATGTTTTTAACTGCGAATAATTTAATTTTCGCCAGCGGCCGCCATCTTATCACATAAACACAGAGCTTGCAGCGCCTCTACCAACGATTAATGTAACTATTTTACGATATGATCAAATAATTTTGATCATTTCATGAAAAAACCATGCGTTAATCGGCCATATCGTGAAACGATTTCTTATCATTGATCTGCCCAAACCACATCATGATGTGGCCAAACTAAATTGGCCATTTCACGATATGCGACCATTTCGTGAAATGGCCACTCATATCATGAAATGATCAAATCTACGATATGACCACGACATAGCTACTTCAACGAAATTTCATACGTTAGAAGAGATAAGCGCAAAGCCCGGTAAAAGCCCACGAGTGCAAGCGAGAGAACTATATGTCACTCAAGAAGGACTCCGCACTGTTTATACAAAGTACGACTTTATTTAGATAGCAAGAAGGATGAAATTAAAAAGTTTGACTCGAATTCGACATTGTTCGTTGGTGAGTTTTCATTGAATTTCGGAGCAAATTTTGAATTGCTCGTTGCGCGCGAATATTCAAAAGTGAATTTGGGTATTTTCCTGTCTCGTAGCGAATTCCTTAGGCAAGCCGGGCTTTTCGGCTTGTATGAACGTACCGCCACTGTTCATAAGTTGTTTTTTTTTATAAAAAGACATGTCAGTATTGTTTAAGACGATAAGAATGGATAAATAATATCTAGCTGATTATATTTTACTGAGTACATTTTACTGTGCATGCATGTTTTATCATGAATACGTAATGCAGTTTGTATTTACAGTAGACTTTTAAAAAGTCATTAAACCAATTACCAGGCAATGTAGCATGACTTATTAGAATTATGCTATTATTTAACATGTTTATCACATACTATGTAATCATGCAAGACTACCAGTTTTTATCAGCGAAATTTTAATAAATTAATTCGATTTATTACCTAGGTTTTGGCAAATATTGGTTCATATTCATCTATTTTTAACAATGATCGAAGACATCAATTAATGTAAATTTTATGTAGGTACATTAAGGGCTGATTTTTCAATCGTTGGTTAAAACTTATTCATCGAATAACGTATTAAACTACTATTTCAAAAATGTATTCTAATTGTCCGTATTTGACAGTTTACAGGTGACATTTTAAAATGTTCGTGTAATACTTTATTGGACAGATACATTTTAACCAGGGATTGAAAAATCGGCGCTAAATTATGTCTTAAATAATGACTGTATTAAATTTTTAATTCCAATTTATATGTTTAAATCACAATGCATTAATTAAGCTAACATTTTCTCGAAATATATGTCTAGAAAGCAAGACATTTTTGTTATTTTTTCATATTTTGTATAACTAATGCACTTTATTTATTTATTTATTTGACACTTCATTACACACATTGTTTTTATAAAATATAAAAGTATATACCTAATAAATCACAAAGTTACAGCTTTAATATGTGTAACGGGGCGGCCTTATCACTTCAGAGTGATCTCTACCAGGCGACCCCTTAGGCAAAGGCATAATGCACTTTAGTAAGGTAACAAGGAACAACTAGATAATTACTTAAATATGTATTGATAGTATTACTCCTATCAGATCCAAAAACTGGTCACACACCCATCTCAAAGGCTTTTTTTTATTTAATTGTCAACAATTATCATTAAATTTTAGTTCCGCGCCGCATTACGCCTGGTAGTGAGCGAGGGTGATCCCAGAGAAACGTTGACTGGATTCAGTAAGATTGGCAAAGGTAGTACGGGCGTGGTGTGCGTGGCTACGGACACGAGGACGCGACGCCGCGTTGCCGTCAAGATGATGAACTTGCTTAACCAGCAGAGACGGGAGCTCTTGTTTAATGAAGTGGTGAGTTGAATCATTTTTTTAAATTGAGTAATTGTTATAGTAGATATGAAGTTGGAAGAGTTGATACTTGTGGTAAAATGTAAAGTATGGAGTTGGTATTTCTTAAATTACACAATGATAGGTGATGACTATGTTTCTGAATAAATTTAAGAAAAATACGATTTTTTGTTAAATTTTTAATATAAATTTCTAATAGCCAATAACTATGTAGTCAGTTATTACCTATAATAATCGTTTTAACTAATACAATAATTGTTTCCAGGTGATAATGCGTGACTACCCTCACCCAAATATAGTTGAGATGTATGCTTCATACCTAGTTGGCAATGAATTGTGGGTTGTGATGGAGTACATGGCAGGAGCCTCTCTCACCCAAATAGTCACTAGAGCGAGAATGGACCCAGAACAAATTGCTACTGTTTGTAAACAGTGCTTGAAGGTATGCTTTAGTTTTATATTAAGTACTTAATAATATCAATGAAGAAACTGTTTTATAATTCTTTAAGTTTTTGTTTTCATTATAATAGTGGTAGTAGTAGTAATCAAATATTGTCAATATTAGACTGCGTGTTTATGGGAACTCAACAATGACCTATTATACTAGTAGACGCGGCATACGCCAACATCATTGCACTAAAAAACAGCGTAATTAATACATACCTACTTACTAACGCATTATCACCAATACAGTTGTTCTCTCTTTCACTCTCACGCACGAGACATAATACATGTCTCACTCATGTACTTCGTAATAACAACTGCCGATTAAAATACAAAAAGAACGTCCAGCCACGACGCTGAATGGTGCGTGACTAAGTGAAACTCGGGCACTTACCTGAGTTTTTTCTTGCCAAAATAGAGAGCGGGTAACGTATCTAGCTCTTTTATATATCATAGGAACTCAATGCTTACTTTCGATTATATTAAGAGTTAAAATTTAAATAAATGTTAATTCAGTAATCCAGTATGCTAAGGAATAACTTCATAGCATTATTACTAAATACAAATTTCAAAATACACAATAATTACATTATTTCCAAAATATCCTTGTTTATTTGAATTAAATTGACCACAAGACTGAAACAAAATTTTATACATATTCAAATCCAACCTTGTCAACAGGCTTTAGCATTCTTACATGGGCAAGGAGTAATCCATCGGGATATAAAATCGGACTCTATTCTTATGACTGCTGATGGACGCGTCAAACTATCTGACTTTGGTTTTTGTGCTCAAGTATCACAGGTAAAAATTTAACATAAATATGTTAGTAACTAATTTTTAATTAATTTACGTACTTATGAGAGAAAAATGTGTTATTTTTTATAGAGATTTACATTTTATTTTTGGTGAATAATTGAGTTTACCCTAATGTTATTTATTTGTTTCCTTATGAAATAAACTAAACCATAATAAGTAATGTTTTTTTCCATCTTCTTCTTTGTCGATTCACTCTTGGCAGAGTGGTCGTGGTCACGTTGAGACGTCCACATCGGTGGTAGGGGCGGACACAGCTTTCCGCACGATCTCCCGCCATCTCTTCCTGTTACTAGACTGTCTGGCGCAGTCTGATACGCGAATTCCTACAGCAGATTTCACTTGGTCGGTCCAGCGCATTGGTGACCTGCCGCGCGATCTGATTCCTTCCACCTTTCCTTGTACTACTAGCCGCTCAATGGAGTTGTTATCTCGCCTAGACACGTGTCCAAAGTATTGCAGTATGCGCGACTGTACTACGGTCGATAAACGCTGTTTGATGCCGAGCTCTTGGAGTATGGACTCGTTGGTGCGAAACTCTGTCCACGATATCCCTAGCATCTTCCTCCAGCACCACATTTCTAGAGCATTTATCTTCCCTTTTTCCAACTCGCGCACCGTCCACGTTTCTGCCGCGTAAAGAAAAATGGGGAATACGAGTGTTTGTACGAGCTTGACTTTTGTGGCTTTGGTGATATTACGATTCCTCCACACTTTTCTCAACTTCTCCATCGCAGTTCTGGTTATGGCCATACGTCTTTTTACTTCATCTACGCAGCCGCCGTTGTTTGAGATCAAAGCACCAAGGTATACATAGGTCGTAACCACGTTGCAGTTCGCAATCTGTGTCACTTCGGGCGAATTGTCGTTGGCGCGGTTGTTGTTGTTTTTCCATCTATATAACGTTAATTAAAATATTTTTTATAAACAGGAACTTCCAAAGCGAAAATCTCTCGTCGGCACGCCATATTGGATGTCGCCGGAAGTTGTGTCGCGTCTGCCATACGGGCCGGAAGTGGATGTGTGGTCGCTCGGTATCATGGTCATCGAGATGATCGACGGGGAACCGCCGTTCTTCAATGAACCACCGTTGCAGGTGAGCATGATGGACTTGTACACAAAAATATGTCAAATAAACTATCGTATTTTCATGAAATTTTGTATTTGTATAACATAACTAGCTGGTGCGTTGTGCGCGGGCTGCAAGCAGCCCGCGAGCCCCTTTTGCCCCTGGGTTGAAGCAATAGGGCAGTCATTAGAAAATGTGTTGGAATTCCCAGTCCATTTGTAATTTCCTGCTAACAGCGATTCCAGAGTCAATCGGAAGTGCTTATAAATTCCCAATTCAAATATTTTCTATTCTGGAATGCTGTCGACCTTCGAGGGTGCGTTGTGCGCGGGCTGCAAGCAGCCCGCGAGCCCCTTTTGCCCCTGGGTTGAAGCAATAGCGCAGTCATTAGAAAATGTGTTAGAATTCCCAGTCCATTTGTAATTTTCTGCTAACAGCGATTCCACAGTCAGTCGGTAATGCTTATAAATTCCCCATTCAAGTATTTTCCACTCCGGGAGGCTGTCCACCTTCGAGGGAGCGTAGTGCGCGGGCTGCAAGCAGCCCGCGAAGCATCCCAGGACAGAAATCTTCAGTCATTTGAAAATGCATTAAAATTCCCCGTCAATTTGCTATTATCTGCAAACAGTGATTCCACAGTCAATCGGAAGTGCTTATAAATTTCAAATTCAAATATTTTCTATTCCGGGGGGCGGTTCACCTTCGAGGGTGCATGGTGCGCGAGCTGCAAGCAGCTCGCGGCTCATCTCAGGGCAGAAATCTTCAGTCATTTGAAAATGCATTCAAATTTCCTATCCATTTGTTACATCTCCTAACAGCGATTCTACAGTCAGTCGGTAATGCTTATAAATTCCCCATTCAAAATTTTCTATTCCGGGGGGCTGTCCACCTTCGAGGGTGCGTGGTGCGCGAGCTGCAAGCAGCTCGCGGCTCATCCTAGGGCAGACATCTTCAGTCATTTGAAAATGCATTCGAATTTCCTTTCCATTTGTAACATCTGCTAACAGCGATTCTACAGTCAGTCGAAACTGCTTATAAATTACTTATTCAAATATTGTTAAATTTTTGAAACGTCTTATCGATAGCGGGCAGTGACTTTTCATAATAAACTGTTCAAGAGTTAACCTAACACGCTCGTCGCTTCGCTCCTCGCTACCTATTTGAATATTTAGGCCGGCCGCTGCCGCGACTCGCTCGCTTCGCTCGCTTGGCTCGTGCGATAGGTAGTTCAAAAGTTAACCTAACACGCTCGTCGCTTCGCTCCTCGCTACCTATTTGAATATTTAGGCCGACCGCTGCCGTGACTCGCTCGCTTCGCTCGCATGGCTCGTGTGGTAGTTCAAAAGATAACCTTACACGCTCGTCGCTTCGCTCCTCGCTACCTAAACTGCTTATAAATTACTTATTCAAATATTGGTAAATTTTTTAAACGTCTTATCGATAGCGGGCAGTGACTTTTCATAATAAACTGTTCAAGAGTTAACCTAACACGCTCGTCGCTTCGCTCCTCGCTACCTATTTGAATATTTAGGCCGGCCGCTGCCGCAACTCGCTCGCTTCGCTCGCTTGGCTCGTGCCGTAGGTAGTTCATAAGTTAACCTAACACGCTCGTCGCTTCGCTCCTCGCTACCCATTTGAATATTTAGGCCGGCCGTTGACGCGACTCGCTCGCTTCGCTCGCTTGGCTCGTGCGGTAAGTAGTTCAAAAGTTAACCTTACAAGCTCGTCGCTTCGCTCCTCGCTACCTATTTGAATATTTACGCTGGCCGCTGCCGTGACTCGCTCGCTTCGCTCGCTTGGCTCGTGGGGTAGTTCAAAAGTTAATAAATATTTTCTACTCCGGGAGGCTGTCAACCCTCGAAGTTGCGCGGTGCGCGGGCAGCAAGCAGCCCGCGGTGCCGTCTTTTGCCGATGCTATTCAATTACCCTTCCTACTATGGAAATTTCCATACAAAATTTTCGAAAAAAAAAATTTCGCTTTTTAGCAAAAATTTTTATGTACCTGGAAGCGGACCAAGTTTTTAAACATTTTTTACCTTGGTGACCCCAACCTAAGTGCCACCAGTTCAGAGAGCCGTTGAATTTCGTGATGTATGGAAAATGGAAACCGGGGGTCGGAGAGAAATTCTGAGTACGCAGTTTTGTAAATCTGACCAATCAGAGCACAGAAGTCAATTTTCAGACCGATCGTGACGGAACCGGCGCCACCATCTTGCTTTGAAAAATTGGCCATTTTTTGAAAAAAAATTGCGTCCAATTTGAAATTTCTCGATTGCCCTGGTAGCATCCCATCGTCCTGATCATTTTTTAGTTCTACACCCCCCACCTATCTCGCGCCGTTTCAGAGAGCCGTCGAATTTTGCGTTGTATGAAACTCGGAAACCAGCGATGGAAACTCGATTATGAGTATGCCAACTTAATATGCGACTCGATTAAAGCCCCTGTGCCAAGTTTCAGCGCAATCGGACCAGCGATGGCCGTTTTAGAATTTGTATGGCGGCGGCCATTTTTTCCGCCATTTTGAATTTTTTTCACTATCTGTGGTAATTGCTCGATGTCTACTACAAGTTTAGTTTGAGCACCCCAGATGCAGCTGCTACCGTTTGCGCGGGCCGTTGACCGTCTTCGCGAGATGTGGGAAAGTTTAAGATTTCGGATTTTTCTGGATATCTTGGGAGCTGGGCGAGTGCGAACATGGTGTGAGTGTATTTCCGCGACGCGCCACCTCGTCTAAATTTACGTTTTTATGTTTGCGCCAAAAATGGAAAAATTCCAATATCGAGCGACCCACTATGGCTCCCTGGTAGCGTCCCAGGGTGGTGATCATTTTTAGTTCCGGGACCCCCCACCCAACTCGCACCGTTTCCGCGGGCCGTTGGATTTTACGTTGTATGAAAGTTGGAAACTGGGGCCCGGAGCCACTCCAACGGGGCACCGATCGATTCGCCGGCTCGAACAGAGCACGTGTGCCAAATTTGAGACGTAAGGATTCATAAACGGCGATTTTGGCAAAGTACGGCGGCCATCTTGTTTTCGCGAAAATCCCCATTTTTCCATCTCCCTTGGTAATCGCCACCAGTTCCGAGCATTTTTTGTTCAGACACCCCCCCTCCAGGTGGCACCGTTTCTGCGCACCTCCAGGGGTCCACTCTCTTGTCCAGGGTGTTGGAGATGTCAATATTTTTCCGGTGGTCACTGGGAGCACCTCTACACGATCACGTCAAAATCCCCCCAACTTTCCCCGTAGTTTCCGAGAAACCCGATGTCAGTCAGTCAGTGAGTGAGTGGTAGTGTAGCTTTATATATATATGATAATTTTATTACTAAATTTTACACTTATTCGTATGTGCGTGCGTACAGAGTACCCATGTCGTAAATGAAACTTTTTTTCGCCTTTAGTCAGCATCTTTCAATTTGAAGTTTGAGGTTCCACTTCAACTAGCGTGATGATCCATTTGAAGAGTATATTTTATTACATCCTACTAATATTATAAATGCGAAAGTATGTGAGGATGGATGTGTATGTTTGTTACTCTTTCACGCAAACACTACTGAACCGATTACAATGAAATTTAGTACACATATAGAGGGTAACTAGGATTAACCCATAGGATAGGTTCTATCCCGAAATTCCATGGCAACGGGAACTATGTGGATTTTTCTTTGAAAATGCGGGCGAAGCCGCGGGTGAAAGTTAGTCACTAATACTATATACATTTATGCTGAGTCAGTAATCCCTTTCCCTGAGGTGATACAGATATAATATAATATTATTACGCCTACGTGTAATGTTATATACCTTTTTTTTAAGTTATAAGTGTTGTCTGTAATTTAATGTACTGTATCATTTTTTGGGAATAAATGTGTTTCTATTCTATTCTATTCTAATAAATCCATACTTAATATTATAAATGCGAAAGTAACTCTGTCTGTCTGTCTGTTACTCAATCACGCCTAAACTACTGAACCAATTTGCATGAAATTTGCTATGGAGATATTTTGATACACGAGAAAGGACATAGGCTACATTTTATTGCGAAAAATGTACCACGAAGTCGGTATTAGCTAGTTCAATAAAGAAACGAATCTTCAATGGCGGCGCTTATCATTCCCTCTCGCTTACACACGGCCGTACGGTATGCAAAAAATTGGGGAAAAATTAAATCACTAAAATGTATTTGATTTTCCCTATAATAGTTTTTATCATAAATTTACAATGACAATTATGCATTTGCGAAAGTAAATAATGTTTTATTGGAATTTGACAAAATATGTTCTTTGGGAAAAGTTGTTCAGTTTTATGGGCTTATTACAAGTATTATGGGGATTTTATTACATTCTGTATACGTAAATATGATAATTCATATAAATACACAAATACAATAACAAAAAAGTTTGTCAACAAACAATTTGAAATAATTAATAAAATAATTATCAATTTACGTTATTTTTATTTACTTTTTTGCTGATCCTACCATCTGTCAAAGTCAGCTTTGGCCGCCATTGAAGATTCGTTTCTTTATTGAACCAACTAATACCTCTAGTATGTCACGTGTGTGTGCAGGCGATGCGGCGCATCCGCGACATGCCGCCGCCCCGGCCGCGCGGGCTGGCGCGCTGCCCGGCGGACGCGGGCGCGTTCCTGGAGTGCGCGCTGGTGCGCGACCCGGCGCAGCGGCACTCGGCGGCGCGCCTGCTGCACCACCCGTTCCTGCGCCGCGCCGGCCCGCCCGCGCTGCTCGTGCCGCTGCAGCCGCCGCCCTCTTGAGCGCGCCGGTGTGTATAAATGTACAAGTCCAAGACGGGCCGCAGACCGCAAACTGCAACAGCAAACTGCAAGCGACACCACTTGTTTCTATGAACATCCATGAAATTGATTCTAAGCGCGGCGACACTGCTGCCTGCAGACGCAACGCGCAGCGATTCATAGATGTTCATAGAAACAAGTGTTGTCGCTTGCAGTTTGCTGTTGCAGTTTGCGGTCTGCGGCCCGTCTCGGACTTGTACCTTAATACGCGTCACGTAAAAAGAACGCTGCATGAAAGTGATGGGGTGTGTTTGCGCATGGATCGAGTTTTGCACGAAAGCTATGTGCCGATTATTTTATTTTTGAACTAGGCTCGCGAATCGTGGCTTCGCTACTACCTATTTGTTATTATTATACCACCTCATAACACCAAATAGACCGATAAATCGCCAATGCGCAGCTTAACCGTCAGCGTTCTTTTTACTTGACACGACCACAGAAAACCACTTGGCTAGGGGGGCTGCCCCCCTAGCCAAGTGGTTTTCTGTTAGCGTAGCGTTCAATAGAATAGACTACGAATGTATGAGATTGACGTAAGGTGTGGATAAACGTATCTACAGCTTACGTCAATCTCATACATTCGTAGTCTATTCTATTGAACGCTACGCTAACAGAAAGCCACTTGGCTAGAGGGGCTGTACCGCCCGTAAAAAATAATAGGAGGGAGAAAACAGATAGAATTTAACCATAGTAGCTTATGTGACCTGTCGAAAACTTCAGAAAGGACTTAAAAAACCTAGTTGTATTGCCCGGTTGTCTGCATCGCATCGGTATCCAGTCATTAAGCCCAAAAATAAAATACAAACATTTAAAGACAAAATGTCTTCATTTTTAACCCAGCCCCGAGCGGCCCGATCGACGACACAATAGATTTTCTATTGTGTCTGTGATTTCAGGGCCTGGGTTATTAAATAAATTTGCTTATTTTTAAAGAGCGAGCAATGCATTAACTGTAACCATCGATTCAGCAAATTTATAAAGGTTTTTTATTTACAGGATCACAAGTAGAGATGCACCGAATATTCGGTTCCTATCCGGTATCCGGCTTATCCGGCCCTTTTTTACTATCCGGCCGGATACCGGATGGTAATGTACTATCAGGCCGGATACCGGATAGTAAAATTGGTAGATTTTATAAATAGAATCGAAATAAAGACAGTTGTAATTGAAGCTTTTTATTATTTTTAACGAAATTTTTTTTCACTGACACGATAAAAGTGTCTCTACCAAGAACTGTGACCGCGCGAACATTCACTACGAAACAAGTCAAAACCTGCACAGCACAGGCGGCGTGCCGGTGCGCGACACGCACCTAAGAAACTCAAAATGCCGTCGGCCGAATATTCGGCGGCCGGATACCGAACATTCGGCTGGTGGTCAGGCCGAACATCCGGTATCCGGTAACCGGCCAAACAACTATTCGTTGCATCTCTAATCACAAGACATACAAGTTACGAAGTCGAACGCTCTCCGAGTGAACCAATGACGAAATCAGCTTTTGCTGAAAACAATTATCATGACATTGTTTCCACCTATCCTTAACAGCATTTAAAATTATGTACACGTTTTATGATGACAGCTTTATTGGCGACAAATATTTTTAAGTGTCATCACGTTTCAGAAATCCAGTGAATCATTCCACTATAATAATTATTATTAATATACTAAGTATTAACGACTCATTCCTTATGTTATGCATGCGTGTAGTATATAAATCAACTCTTCTATTTTTCTGCAAAGTTATTTATATTGTTGACGATATTATTGTTTTGCCATAGATTGTTGGTTATAATATACAATTTTCTTAGGTTATAACGATGCCTTAAATGTTAGTTAAGATTTTTTCGCCCCGTCCATTGGCCTTTTAATATTTCATTAGTTATATTATTGACAAAAAATCATGTTGAGGCCTTTGTTATTGTATAATTAGTAATATATTTGGTATAAAATTTATTTCTTACAAGTGGGTAAAGTGATTAGACATTAGTGCCAGGTTCAGTGCCTCAATTTAAAATTAATCAGTATTATTAAATCAATTTAATGACTATTGTAATTTTTATATGTATTTTGTATTGGTAGCTCATAAAAGGTTTTTGCGAATGAATTATAATTGGTCGAATATTTGATCTTTGGATTGAATATATTTTTATAGGTGTGGCCTGCCCCCCTAGCCAAGTGGCTTTCTGTTAGCGTAGCGTTCAATAGAATAGACTACGAATGTATGAGATTGACGTAAGCTGTAGATTATCTACAGGGCTAGGGGGGCTGATTTGTTATGGACAAATTTATATAATATCTCAATAATCAATTATTATAATGTTTGTGTCACTAATTTCTTTAACTATTTTTCTTCACATTCCAATAATAATCATGTTAATTTATTTACTAATGAACTGTGTTACAGAGATTTTGCACGTGAAGTGTTTACTTAAATGGTTGGACAATGCTAGCATATTAGAATATATTTAGACTGAACATTCTATCTTGTAGCAGCTAGTTTACTTAATTATTCAGTACTTACGAAAGGCATATTCATTATCATGTTTGTTCCGCCTTCCCTAAAATAGAATTTTGCTATTGACTATTTTCGATGTTGTGAAATTTAGACAGATTATAAATTTGTACTCAATATTTTTGAGTAGTATCAAATGACGTTTTGTCAATTACTAAAAATAATTAGTGCAATTGTCACTATTGTTTATACGGCTGTAAGCCGTCGGTTTATCACATAAGATTATTGCCAGTGCCTGCACATATTGTAGATGTTTGCTGCCTTATAGAGATTAAGTGCCTTAACGGTTTGCATTGTTTGATTTTGCACATCGCACTCGACTGTTTCATCACAAACTTTCACTCATCCTCAAGAAGCAATAGAAGTATAGATGTGTAATTTATTGTGACTCAATTTTTAAGGTATATGCCAAATATATTGTAATATTGTCACGTTGTTAAGAACTGTTATAATATATAGATTTTTGAAAGAAAACAAGTGTTTTATTTTGTAACCTACCTGATATTAGAAAAGTAAGCAAGGTGTACAATTTTGAGTAGCCACATAGTTTGAATGTTGTATTGTTGATATATATTATGGTCATCTACACTAATATTATAAAGAGGAAAACTTTGTTTGATTGTAATGTATAGGCTCATAAACTACTGGACCGATTTTAAAAATTCTTTCACCATTCGAAAGTTACATTATCCACGAGTAATATAGGATAGGTTTTATCCCGGAAATTCCACGGAAACGGGAACTGCGAGTTTTTCTATGAAACCGCGGGCGGAGCCGCCGGCGGAAAGCTAGTTTCATATAATTTCAATTTGTAGAAACACCGGTGTGTCCCGCGCAGCTAGCGCTCAGGAGTCTGTTCACACACCGGCTCGGAGAGCAGATTCTTAGCACGATGAAAACAGAATTTTTAGTATTTATAGTGAGGTTTATTTTTGCGTGTGCACTGCTTTTGACATAAAGAATGCTTGGACGCACTTGGTGTGAAATAATAAGAGGGCTCTGATCGCGTACTTTTTCTCGTGCGCAGCCGTTCGGCTTCGATTTCATGCGCATCCGCTTTCAGATAGGTCATTGCCGGATTAGCCACGTAGCAAGAGTAGCAAATGCTACGGGCCCCGCGACTCGGGGGGCCCCGCGGTCTAATCTGGTATTAGAATCTCTGACCGAAGAAATTCTGACCGTAAAAAAATATCAATTTATAATACACGTACCGTAAAAAAATACACGTACCTACCACGAGAAACGTTGGTATCAAAATCTACAACAATAATTTAAAATTTTACCACGTTTCTACAATTGAGCGCTGGCTACACCAAAAGTTGGTAGCACGGCAAAACTAACAGGGGAATCCCCTGATATTGTCATCGAACGAGCTAGTCGTAACAACCCGATCAAATAAAATAGGATTCTATCGACTATCAAACCTTAGATTACAAAATAAAAGGCAGATGGAGCATGACAATCATCCATCGCCCTTGTCAAAGAAAATACGAAATCAAAAACGAATACGAACCTCCGCCAGTGCTATAGCGATTATAGTGTCATGCAATACGTCAAAAAGGGTTTGCTTTTTTAGTAAAGAAATGCTGTCTTGTGATATTAAAAAGCTGTAAAATTTGTTCCCGAAAACAAACAAAAAGATAAAACATCGTTTTACAGGTTCTCTGTAGATTATTTGGCTTATTTAATTTGGTATACAAATAATAATTTAACATATACGAAGGAATACAAAACTTCAACTTATGTTGCCAGTATTTTGAAAATGAATTTGCCATTTTTATGGGTAAAACGGATCTTCGAGGTAGTGAATGTGATTATTTGTATAGTGCAATAAAGGTTCATGATCATTATAAGATAATTTTAATAAGCATAATACTTTTTTTTTGTTACTTTTATATAGCTTAAAAACGTCAGAGTCGTTTTCGCCCGCGATTTAATTCATTTGAACTCCGTGATGGATATGACAAAATTATTATTATTCAGGAATTATATTTATTTATTATCCAGTAAAGCAGCTGACAATGTGGATGTCGTAAGGTGTCACTGAAAATCAGTGTAAGGCTGATTGCAGAGCTTGACCGACCATCGGTGCGTATGTCAGTCGCGCTTGTCATATGTATGGAAATTCATAAAACCGTTCATAGTAGTAGGGGAGCCCAAGAGGGGATTTTGGGATTTACTCGAGCGCGTCAGATTACTATAAGGGACGGTACCTTAGCTATTCATTAGTACCTCTAGTCAATATGAGCAGTTATGGTTGGTGGGTGCGCTCAGGGGCCCAGCTGGAAAATTTGAATAATCCATAATTCCCTAAGGTTGAGCTCGAATCGTCAGATTAGCGAAATGGGGACTTCTTATATTGTAATTAACCCCCCCATATATTAATCTGACGCGCTCGAATAATATTACTTTAATTTTTTACCCTTTCTTCATAGCGATTAAATCGACGCCACTTAAATCGTCAGATTAACGTATACTATTTTTCAGTGACGTCCTGGAGCATGCAAAATATCAATATCTAACGCGCTTGAGTATTTCCAAGCCAATTTTTTTCTTTTTTAAATTAAAAAAAAAATCAAAAAACCCTTCCCCACCGCTAAAAGTGAAAACATTATAGGACCTTTTTTTCTCGCTATGGTCTAATCTACCAATTCTAATAGGTTCCCGTGACGCTCGAGTAAATCCACATTTAGCATCCTGGGCTCCCCTACTATAGCTAGACCGACCAGACCATACGCACGCGTATTGTCATGCGCATTAGTGTCATAGTCATACAATTGTTGATGCGTATCGTCAGGACCGACGGTACGCACTGACGGTCGGTCAAGCTCTGCAACCAGCCTTAAGGTATTGTGCCTCAGGTATTCTGAGTGGCTTCCTTTTTTAGCGCAAGCAACCATATATAAATTTATGTTTTCTATTACCTATTATTCATAATTTACAATGCTATTGTTGTGGGTTTGTGTGTATTGGAATAAATGGTTTCTTCCTTCTTTCTTTCTAAAAATAAAATGTCCCGTGTTCTAGACTAAAAACTACCGCTATCCGCATTCATATACTTTGAAAATAAAAAATAATATAGACAATCATTGTAATTTTGAAACATTTTTTTTATGTAATTTATTCAATTAAAAATTTATCGTTTATGTAACAAAAGAATTTTTACAATATTATAAAAAATGTCATATACAAATATTTATATTAAAACTAGCTTTCCGCCCGCGGCTTCGCCCGCGTTTTTAAATTAAAACCCGTTCCCGTAGGATTTCCGGGATAAAACCTATCCTATGTCCTTTCTCGGGTATCAAAATATCTCCATACCAAATTTGATGAAAATTGGTTCATTAGTTTAGGCGTAATTGAGTAACAGACAGACAGACAGAGTTACTTTCACATTTATAATATCTTGTATAATATTAAATTAAACCCTGACAGCTAATTTATGTAGAACGTCACTAACACCACTACCATAATAATTCAGATGATTACAATGTCACCTCATAAATAAAAATCGGTTCAGCGGTTTATACTGCAGGGCGGTCTTGAGAAACTATAGCAAACGAAGGGCCTCTTGACAGAATTTGCTACAGGCCCCGCGCTGGCTTAATCCGGCACTGAGATAGGTCTATGTGAAATATGTCTCCGACCAACTCCAAGCGTATACGATCCGGTCTGTGTGAAAAGAGAAATGTGCGCCGATGCTCTCTGAGCCGGTTTGTGTGAACGGACTCGCTAACTGGCGGCACATATCGAATGAATCATGCAAGATCTCTGAGAAACTTTAAATGACTTGAAAGCTTGAGTGTAATGTGACCAAATATCACAGTAAAGAGAAATTATAAAATAGAAATATAAAAAATCTTTATTGAAAAAGTTTTAAAATAATACAGTTAAAATTTGGGGAAATTAAAGCCTGTGTTACAGTACTTACTTGGAAAATTAAAACACAGTTTTGAACTAACAAAGTGAAACACACAAAATATAGAAGATAGTTATAGGGCCACAATATGAAGGGTAAAATGAAAGCTCCATTGATATTAATCATTTATTACTTCAATTACTTCAATACAATTACAAAGATGGATACAACTAAAATCTATTTGTAGAACTCATATTCACTCTCGTCCTTTTTGATGTTGTTCTTGTAGCCTTTCTCGAAATCTTTGGGCAGGACAATGTATCTGTAACAAAATAGTAGACATTAATAATAATACATTCTTACAGGCCTTATATTATACGTTACTAGCTGGGGACGGCGGCGTCAATCGCTTAAATAGTCGTTTGCCTGGTTTATAGACAGAACTCTTGTACATGTACTTACATATGTATGAACTTGTAGACACACAGACAGATATTTTTGACGGTATTGATTGTATTTTAAAACAATCACTCTTTACACGTTAATTTTAGAATAATTAGTTGCCATAGTTTTTAACATTCAACGCTGCAAAGCAAAGTACTTCGAACCATAATTAAATATATAAAAAAAATATTGTATATCTCACCGGTTCTCCCTAACCGCGTGCATGCCGGCCTCCTGGCAGATCGCGTTGATGTCCGCGCCAGACACGCGGTCGGGCCGCGCTACAAACTCTTCCAAATCGACCTCTTCAGAGAGATTCATCTTCGCCGTGATTGTGGAGAAGATTAGACGTTTTTGACGTCTGCAATTTTTTATGTTAAGTTATTATAAATTAATGTCATAATTTCATTTGTATGGCAGAAATTTTAATAAAATTTATTTATTTCAATGCATCTCCTGGCAAACTTTATAATTTTTGGAAGTTAATAGAAGAAGAATACAAATCAGCATAGTTATTATAGTCTAATAGTTGCCAAATGAGTAGAGACTGCAAATGTGTGTGTTAACGCTTTATGGTTGGCACATTTGTGACTAGCGTAAAAAAAAATTCGCGTTTTTCTGATGAAATACATCCATAAACAGCACAATATTATTTTTCTACGAAAAACTAAAATTACTTTAAGTCAATTTGATTAATGTTGTCAATCTTCGTTGCATAGTCCTTGCAGAAAAATGCGGGCCATTTATAGCGTGATCGTGCGGGGTGAGGTAAGTGTTTAATTTTGGCGGGAGGCAGAGAGTGTCCGTTCTGTACCTTTTAGCTACTATTATGTATTCTGTGGTTAAAGTCTATATTACCTGTCTGGCAGTGGGAATTCAATTTTTCTGTCAAGACGTCCAGGCCTCAGCAGAGCGGGATCCAGTGTGTCGGCACGATTTGTAGCCATAATTACCTAGAATATAATTTAGTAAATATTTTATGGTCAGTAATGAAAGAGTATGTCATTTTTTATTATTTCAATAATCATTTTTCTAAGGAATTACATTTGCTAATGTTGGTTAACATTCACATTATTAATTTTACATATATGTAACATTATACTTACTTTAACATTAGTTGTCTGGTCGAAACCATCCATTTGATTTAGAAGCTCCAGCAAGATTCTTTGTACCTCCCTATCTGCACCAGTTTGAGCATCAAATCTAAAAAAAAAAAAAAACAAAAAGTAATTATAACATACAAATCTACAGAGATAACATTTAATGATACTATTAGAATTAAAGTTTCTCATACATTATTCATCAATTTATAACAGTTAGTTTTGTTTTTTTTTGCATTTTGAAATATAATCTTGACAGGAATAAAGACTTAGTTTTAAACTACAACAACCACATGAATTTCAGGAATGAAAAAACCCTTAATAATATGTATCTACATATAAAATTGTAAACAATTGTTACCTCTTAGTAGCGATAGCGTCGATTTCATCAATAAATATGATAGCGGGGCTGTTCTCCTTGGCTAGACGGAACACGTCGCGCACCATACGTGGCCCTTCGCCGAGGTACTTCTGTACGAACTCCGAGCCCACGACGCGGATGAATGCAGCTATAAAAACAGAACTTGTTGTTAATTATGTTCTGAAAATATTTATTGTGTAAAATATTTATGTTTCATGGCCTTAACACTTAAAAAACTGATTGTATGGTTGATTGAAAAGTATGAGTGTTCAGTTCTTTTGTTAGAATACTAAACAAAATAATTGACTTACTAAAGTTTTGATATTGATTAGAAATCGATACTATAATAGCCGCTAACCTGTGGTATGATGTGCAACAGCCTTGGCCAGCATAGTTTTGCCGCACCCTGGAGGTCCGTACATCAGCACACCCCTTGGAGGCTCGATACCAATCTGTCGGTACAACTCCACATGAGTGAGCGGCAGTTCAACTGCCTCTCGTATTTCTTGCTTCTGCGTGTCCATACCACCAATATCAGAGTACTGGACATCAGGTTTTTCGTCTGAAAATGGATTCATGAATTATATTGTGACTCGAAATATATGAGCTTAAAAATGCAAAAGTTATTTAATAAAAATATTTTATTATTACATAGTATATTTTATTGTGGCAATTTCTGAAAAATATTTTTCAGGTATACAATGAATGTGAACATGTGTGTCAATTATTATGAGTCAGATTATTTTATCAGCAAGATCAATTTAACATTTATATAATATGTATATAAATATAATATATTATGTATATGTATAGAGCATCACCTGCTTGCAACATAGAAATAGAGCTATCTGCTTCCGGAGGCAGCACATCTACCAGTGCATTTGAATGCTTGTGTAAAGCAACAGACGCTGAAGGCTTCAACAGCTCTCTGTCAATCGTGGATAAAATGCGCACATAGTAGTTTGATCCTGTGGTGCTGCCAACTGGAAATAAATTATGTTTTAATTGCAGTAATAGTATATAGACTTCATATCATACTTGTATACCACATAATAATTTTGTGCATTTGGATTATTAATAGAATTGATTTTTTTTTGCAACTTCAGCATGACATTTTGTTAGTACCAATGTGTCCAATGTCTGAAGCATGTTTCACATAACATAATAACATTTTAAAATCTAAACTTATTTTATAGCAGTTTTGTCTTAATTTGCAAATGGATAAACAATGATTCAAGTATTTAGGCACAAAGCTTTTAGTAAAAATAGAATTAACATTACCTATTCCAGTGTTTTGATCAACAGCTTCAAGAAATTGACCAATAACCAATGGTACAGACTGTATTCTTTTCACTTCTTCCTGAGCATGAAGATATTCCTTCTTAAGATTTCTTTGTTCATCTTTAATGTATTCTTCTTGAACTTCCAGAAATTCTAACATACGCTGTAGTTTCTATTGGAATATAAAAAGAAAATGTTAGAAAACATTGCCATTATTTGGCGAATAAGGTATATTATGTTTAATTAAACTTATACATATTCGTAAGCATCTGTATTGTATTGTATCATATTAGTTCAATAAAATACCTTATATTTAGTGTATAAATCTTCAGATTCCAGTTCTTCAAACGATTGCGGTCCAGCAAAAGCGAGCCCCTTTGTATCGGTAACTTGGTCATCCTATAATAATTGAATATAATATTGAATAAACAGAATATGAAAAAAGTTTAAATTATACTTATAAATTATATAAATGTTACTTTTTCTGGTAATATAATTCCAATTTCTTCCATTTTATTTACTATCACAACACTAGAAATAACAAAATTACAATGCAATCGACGAGTGGATGAAACAAGATTTTGACCTGTCAAAATAATACTCCGTCATGCTGTCACTGTATTTAACACCACAGATAAATAATAAAAACCATAGATAAAAATTGCTTTGTATTTAATTTTATCGTCGAAACAAGAATGTTTTTATACGTTTTTTCCACATTATTTAGATTTAAAAAATCAAACTACGCACAAATCTTAAGAGCCTGTGGTACACTGTCCAAGATTCGTCGTACCGACTCAGAAACCTTCGTGGGCTAATATGCATGACACTTTGCTGCAAATCATCTCATGATCAAATGCATACTTTACGATTCTATAAAGCACATATTATTATTATACACAAAATTTTATTAGTAGCGTCGGTACGTGGTCGGTACACAGGCGTTCACGCACACATGCGTACGTTTTTGGTTTGGGAATAAGAATTTGCGATTTACACGAAATCTATTGATTGGACTAAAAAAATAACAGTATTTATCTTAGTATGTTGCTTGTAGAATTATTTGCCGAAAAAACAGAATGATTGCATGTAGTTTAGTATGGTTTTTAAGCATCAAAAGATTTTTTTAGAGGTACCTTTGTGATTTTTTTCTATCGAGTAAAATAAGTTGTATTGTGTTTTCAATACACTATCTAGCTAGTTTATCTCCTGAAGAATATCATATATTTATCTGAGATTTTTTACTGCAGTAAATCATATACTTTAAAGCATTATAATTAAGCAGCAAACTCGCGTTTTGCTCTACTAGGCACCTTAAGGCCCTTTCTTAAAACTGACTGATTTTTTGAAGTGAAACTTTGGGGTTGGAAAAAAATTTAGTGTAACATTTTTTCGTTACGCGTGACATTTTTCCGTTACGCGCCATCTTTTTGTTATCCCTACCACGCGTGGTTCAACGTATTTCTGTAAAGTCGCATATAGTAAATTATGTTTTGAAAAATAAGGTCATAAAGAAGTTTCACTTCTTACGAGTATACACTAGTACGCGCACACATTTTTTTATTTTGAGCCTCTAATTTACACAGTAAGTGTAGGAATATAATCTGTGCTATATGTATTACACACAGAATCTGATAAGATATCGTCCATCTATACGAATACAGATTATGAAGTTACGTTATTGAAGTGAAACTTCTTTATCGGTTGTGGTTGTTATGTGGTTGTTATGGTTGGACAAAAATTTAGTGTAACATTTTTGCGTTACGCTGTAGGCGTGACAATTTTGCGTTACGCCGTAGGCGTGACATTTTTGCGTTACGCGCCAACTTTTTCTTATCCCTAAGTTTCGAGATAAGCATAGTTTAAATTCCATGAAGATAAGCACAATTTTCTAAGTACCTAATGATTTCAAACTTATAAACCCTATTTACGACAATGTGAATATCTTAATAATTTTAAACAGATTGAACGTTCATAATATCACCGTCCCCGGAGAATAAAATGATAACAGCAAAAACACAACTTTTCAGGAGAAATAAAAAACCGATAATTGTCTATAACTCGCAAAGCAATAGACGTAGAGATATAAAAAAGGCTCAGTGGTAGCTAATTTTTTAACCTTTTATTATGTTTCAAAATATTTTTAATAACTTTAAGAGAACTGAAGATAATTAAAATTTAAAAAGTTAGTAGCATTTGACTGAAATATAAATTTACTAATACACACTTATCATTTTATTCTCGTTTATATTGGACATATGCATTAATGGATAATATCCAATGAACTTTTATTCTTTTTTATTTTAAAACAATACCTATTAGAGTAACAACTATTATTACATAAAAAATGAAGACAATAAAAAGTAATAAAAATCAGTCTTCCTGATCATCACCGTGATCATTATGTACATGTTCACAGGTCATACGAATGGCGCCAAAACATATTTTTACGAGAAAAAAATGATAATAGGCGTTCGTCATTATTTCACCGTTTCTTTTTTCCGAGAATATTATTGTAAAAGTTATTACCACTTAAAGAGTGAAGAAACTTTCTCGCTGTTCTATCTTTTTTTTCTAGTACGAATATGTTCTGGGAAAAAGCAGTGAATATTATTGTAATATCTTATAACTTTGTGGATTACAAGAGAAAAAATACAAAAAAAAAATTGTATAGATGTATTAGGCTACGTAGGCTTCAAATATCGAAAAACAATAAACTATGGTAATGGCGATTATCATTTTATTCTCCGGGGACGGCGATATTATGTTTCAGACTTTGCAAGGTAGGCGCAGATAGAAAATAAGCGCTAGAATTTAAGTAGGTAACTAAGCACATTAGTTATACCCACTCATCAGTAATTCAAAAACGAAAAAATAAAATAAGATATTAGGTAGGTATGTAATTAGGGTAATTAAGTAATATAGGTTCATAGGTGACATTTCATCACATAGGTAGTCGTAATTAAATTTATATTAAGAGCTTTAATTAAATTTCAAGTTCAATTTTCAACAAACCACAAGAGTAGATATCAACTACATAGTGCGATTTGTTGAAAATTCAAATAACTAAACTCGGTGAATCGATGAATAAATTAAATAGGGAACATAATATTATAAATGAACAGCAGAGTGAAGTTTAATGTTTATAATTTTAAAGCGAATAATATTTTACCGATAAATACATTTACATATATAAATTTAGAATATATAATAAAATTATAACGTGTTTTCACTAATGAAATCTAAATATGATGATACTCTTGTAAAGACCGCGGGAAGACCAAATTCGCACCCGATTGCAGATCCAAATGATGTTATTCCGATCTAAAAACAAAAAACAAATTAAGTAATTTATACAAATACACTAGATAATAATTTAAATACTTAGATATACCTAATTAGTTATGTGGTTATAACCATAGAAATCTAAGCCTTGTTATTTAGTTTGGGAACCCCTGGCAAAGATGTTAAAAATACCGGCATTCTTTACTGAATATTTTCAGGATTATGTTTTATCTCACCAAGATGCGTCCGTTGTTAGTATCAATGACGAGTGGCCCACCAGAGTCCCCCCTACACGTGCTATATCCTCCGAAGCTGTTGGTGCAAATATTGGAGTCTCTGATGAGGAACGGGTAGGCCAAAGAGCATATAAAATTTGTCATGATGTTCAGGCGCACGTGTTGGAGGGATTGATTTTCAGTGACGTTTTCACCTGAAACAAATATTTCAAGTTTATAGTAAAGTTGAGAAATACATTATCTTTCTGAACTATTATAACTTTAGTATATTTGTACCTACTACTACCACCTACCAAACTGTTTATTGAAGGATATTTGTATTCTGAATTCAAGAATAAAGGTAAATTTTTGGTCATACTCACGATCAAATGTTATTCCAAAGCCAGTTGCAATGGCTGATAATCCATCATAATCCTCAGAGTCTCCCTTAGTAGGTAAAGCAATTGGTGATATGGTATTATAATATATAAAGCTACACTACCACTCACTCACTGACTGACTGACATCGCTTTTCTCGGAAACTACGTGGAAAGTGGGGGGGATTTTGGCGTGATCGTGTAGAGGTGCGCCGAGTGACCAGAGGAAAAATATAGCGAACTCCAACACCCTGGACAAGAGGGTGGACCCCTGGAGGTGCGCAAAAACGGTGATACCTGGAGGGGGGGTGTCTGAACAAAAAATGCTCGGAACTGGTGGCGATTACCAGGGGAGGTGGAAAAATGGGGATTTTCGCGAAAACAAGATGGCCGCCGTACTTTGCCAAAATCGCCGTTTATGAATCCTTACGTCTCAAATTTGGCACACGTGCTCTGTTCGAGCCGGCGAATCGATCGGTGCCCCGTTCGAGTGGCTCCGGGCCCCAGTTTCCAACTTCCATACAACGTAAAATCCAACGGCCCGCGGAAACGGTGCGAGTTGGGTGGGGGGTCCCGGAACTAAAAATGATCAACACCCAGGGACGCTACCAGGGAGCCATAGTGGGACGCTCGATTTTGGAATTTTTCCATTTTTGGCGCAAACATAAAAACGTAAATTTAGCCGAGGTGGTGCAATGGAGAAATACACCAATGATGCATTCGTACTCGCCCAGCTCCCAGGATATCCAGAAAAATCCGAAATCTTAAACTTTCCCTCATCTCTCGAAGACGGTCAACGGCCCGCGCAAACGGTAGCAGCTACATCTGGGGTGCTCAAACTAAACTTGTAGTAGACCTCGAGCAATTACCACAGATAGTGAAAAAAATTCAAAATGGCGGAAAAAATGGCCGCCGCCATACAAATTCTAAAACGGCCATCGCTGGTGTGATCGCGCTGAAACTTGGCATAGGGGCTTTAATCGAGCCGCACATTGAGGTGGCATACTCATAATCGAGTTTCCATCGCTGGTTTCCGAGTTTCATACAACGCAAAATTCGACGGCTCTCTGAAACGGCGCGAGATAAGTGGGGGGTGTAGAACTAAAAAATGATCAGGAAGATGGGGTGCTACCAGGGCAATCGAGAAATTTCAAATTGGACGCAATTTTTTTTCAAAAAATGGCCAATTTTTCAAAGCAAGATGGTGGCGCCGGTTCCGTCACGATCGGTCTGAAAATTGACTTCTGTGCTTTAATCGGCCAGATTTACAAACCTGCATACTCAGAATTTCTCTCCGACCCCGGGTTTCCATTTTCCATACATCAGGAAATTCAACGGCTCTCTGAATTGGTGGCACTTAGGTTGGGGTCACCAAGGTAAAAAATGTTTAAAAACTTGGTCCGCTTCCAGGCACATAAAATTTTTTGCTAAAAAGCGAAATTTTTTTTTTCGAAAATTTTGTATGGAAATTTCCATAGTAGGAAGGGTAATTGAATAGCATCGGCAAAAGACGGCACCGCGGGCTGCTTGCTGCCCGCGCACCGCGCAACTTCGAGGGTTGACAGCCTCCCGGAGTAGAAAATATTTATTAACTTTTGAACTACCGCACGAGCCAAGCGAGCGAAGCGAGCGAGTCACGGCAGCGGCCAGCGTAAATATTCAAATAGGTAGCGAGGAGCGAAGCGACGAGCGTGTTAGGTTAACTTTTGAACTACTTACCGCACGAGCCAAGCGAGCGAAGCGAGCGAGCCGCGTCAACGGCCGGCCTAAATATTCAAATAGGTAGCGAGGAGCGAAGCGATGAGCGTGTTAGGTTAACTTTTGAACTACTTACCGAACGAGCCAAGCGAGCGAAGCGAGCGAGTCGCGTCAACGGCCGGCCTAAATATTCAAATGGGTAGCGAGGAGCGAAGCGACGAGCGTGTTAGGTTAACTTATGAACTACCTACCGCACGAGCCAAGCGAGCGAAGCGAGCGAGTTGCGGCAGCGGCCGGCCTAAATATTCAAATAGGTAGCGAGGAGCGAAGCGACGAGCGTGTTAGGTTAACTCTTGAACAGTTTATTATGAAAAGTCACTGCCCGCTATCGATAAGACGTTTAAAAAATTTACCAATATTTGAATAAGTAATTTATAAGCAGTTTAGTTAGCGAGGAGCGAAGCGACGAGCGTGTAAGGTTTACTTTTGAACTACCACACGAGCCATGCGAGCGAAGCGAGCGAGTCACGGCAGCGGCCGGCCTAAATATTCAAATAGGTAGCGAGGAGCGAAGCGACGAGCGTGTTATGTTAACTTTTGAACTACCTATCGCACGAGCCAAGCGAGCGAAGCGAGCGAGTCGCGGCAGCGGCCGGCCTAAATATTCAAATAGGTAGCGAGGAGCGAAGCGACGAGCGTGTTAGGTTAACTCTTGAACAGTTTATTATGAAAAGTCACTGCCCGCTATCGATAAGACGTTTCAAAAATTTAACAATATTTGAATAAGTAATTTATAAGCAGTTTCGACTGACTGTAGAATCGCTGTTAGCAGATGTTACAAATGGAAAGGAAATTCGAATGCATTTTCAAATGACTGAAGATTTCTGCCCTGGGATGAGCCGCGAGCTGCTTGGTGCGCGAACATGCACCCTCGAAGGTCAACCGCCCCCCGGAATAGAAAATATTTGAATTTGAAATTTATAAGCACTTCCGATTGACTGTGGAATCGCTGTTAATAGCATATTGACGGGGAATTTTAATGCATTTTCAAATGACTGAAGATTTCTGTCCTGGGATGCTTCGCGGGCTGCTTGCAGCCCGCGCACTACGCTCCCTCGAAGGTGGACAGCCTCCCGGAGTGGAAAATACTTGAATGGGGAATTTATAAGATTTACCGACTGACTGTGGAATCGCTGTTAGCAGATGTAACAAATGGACAGAAAATTCGAATTTATTTTCAAATGACTGCCCTATTGCTTCAACCCAGGGGCAAAAGGGGCTCGCGGGCTGCTTGCAGCCCGCGCACAACGCACCAGCTAGTCTGTTAATAAGAGTAAATAATTATTAAAAATACCTAAGTATTATGTTACATTTTTATTGCGAACTACGAATACTATCAAGGTGAGCTTTAAAATAAAATTTAATTATGCATTGCACGGACGCACATTCTGTGATTTTTAAATGAAGTAGAGAATCAGAATTCAGAAGTTCTAAAGGCAAAATTATTAATTTATACTAACCAGAAAATTTAAGAGCTTTTGGCAAGAAAATAACAGCGATATCGTTTCGAATCAAGTATGGTACCCACAAAGGATGTACTTGAACGGCACTACTTTTGATTCTAGTACCGTCTTTGAAAAGATAAGTGGAACCAAGAACGACAGTGAACCTCCATGCTTGTTGCTCTCCATCATTCCAGCAGTGTGCAGCTGTAAGCACTCTGTTTGCGCTGATAAGCGAACCACCACAAATTGCTTTGTCGGTAGTGTCAATTATTTCAGTTATTAGTCCAACCTGAAAAACGTTTAATATGCTTGTAAATTTTAAAGATTTTTATGAAGACTTTTATGTTAATTTTAATAATAAAGAATTATCTATCTATCTAAAAGATTTTCCATTTGTATTCTAAGTACTTATCTCAATAGTATGTTAATAACATGAATAACATGATTTATATGAATAAATCGAGTTTTCATGGATCATGTCGACATTGAAAATTGACATAGTTTGTAAATAAATATGCAAGTTAATTAATGATTAATATTAATAATGTTAATTAATGATGTGATGTCTTTTCATGATGTGTATATTAAAATATAAGCCCTTTTTTAACTGCGGTGATTAGCAATTCGCAGCCTTGATTAATTTTATGGTAACAGACATGGGCGTAGCTAGCCATGGGCTCAAGGTGGGGCAACAATAAAAAAATAATATGTAACTAGCAACTGTATGTACCCAAAGTACCATACCCAGGTCTTCGAACCTCAGATGCCGGTGGCACGGCCGGCGCGCGGCTGTGCCGCCGCCATTTGCGAAGGCATTTGCGAAGGCATTTGCGAAGGCATTTGCGAAGGCATTTGCGAAGGCATTTGCGAAGGCATTTGCGAAAGCATTTGCGAAGGCATTTGCGAAAGCATTTGCGAAGGCATTTGCGAAGGCATTTGCGAACGCATTTGCGAACGCGCTTGCGAACGCGCTTGCGAACGCGCTTGCGAACGCGCTTGCGAACGCGACGCGCTTGCGAACGCGCTTGCGAATGCGACGCGCTTGCGAACGCGCTTGCGAACGCGACGCGCTTGCGAACGCGCTTGCGAACGCGCTTGCGAACGCGACGCGCTTGCGAACGCGCTTGCGAACGCGCTTGCGAACGCGCTTGCGAACGCGCTTGCGAACGCGCTTGCGAACGCGCTTGCGAACGCGCTTGCGAACGCGCTTGCGAACGCGCTTGCGAACGCGCTTGCGAACGCGACGCGCTTGCGAACGCGCTTGCGAACGCGCTTGCGAACGCGCTTGCGAACGCGCTTGCGAACGCGCTTGCGAACGCGCTTGCGAACGCGCTTGCGAACGCGATTGCGAACGCGCTTGCGAACGCGCTTGCGAACGCGACGCGCTTGCGAACGCGACGCGCTTGAGAACGCGCTTGCGAACGCGCTTGCGAACGCGCTTGCGAACGCGACGCGCTTGCGAACGCGCTTGCGAACGCGCTTGCGAACGCGACGCGCTTGCGAACGCGCTTGCGAATGCGACGCGCTTGCGAACGCGCTTGCGAATGCGATGCGCTTGCGAACGCGCTTGCGAACGCGACGCGCTTGCGAACGCGCTTGCGAACGCGACGCGCTTACGAACGCGCTTGCGAACGCGCTTGCGAACGCGCTTGCGAACGCGCTTGCGAACGCGACGCGCTTGCGAACGCGACGCGCTTGCGAACGCGCTTGCGAACGCGCTTGCGAACGCGCTTGCGAACGCGCTTGCGAACGCGCTTGCGAACGCGCTTGCGAACGCGCTTGCGAACGCGCTTGCGAACGCGCTTGCGAACGCGCTTGCGAACGCGCTTGCTGACGCGCTTGCGAACGCGCTTGCGAACGCGCTTGCGAACGCGCTTGCTGACGCGCTTGCGAACGCGCTTGCGAACGCGCTTGCGAACGTGCTTGCGAACGCGCTTGCGAACGCGACGCGCTTGCGAACGCGCTTGCGAACGCGCTTGCGAACGCGACGCGCTTGCGAACGCGCTTGCGAACGCGCTTGCGAACGCGACGCGCTTGCGAACGCGACGCGCTTGCGAACGCGCTTGCGAACGCGCTTGCGAACGCGCTTGCGAACGCGCTTGCGAACGCGCTTGCGAACGCGCTTGCGAACGCGCTTGCGAACGCGCTTGCGAACGCGCTTGCGAACGCGCTTGCGAACGCGACGCGCTTGCGAACGCGACGCGCTTGCGAACGCGCTTGCGAATGCGACGCGCTTGCGAACGCGCTTGCGAACGCGACGCGCTTGCGAACGCGCTTGCGAACGCGCTTGCGAACGCGACGCGCTTGCGAACGCGCTTGCGAACGCGCTTGCGAACGCGCTTGCGAACGCGCTTGCGAACGCGCTTGCGAACGCGCTTGCGAACGCGACGCGCTTGCGAACGCGCTTGCGAATGCGACGCGCTTGCGAACGCGCTTGCGAACGCGACGCGCTTGCGAACGCGCTTGCGAACGCGCTTGCGAACGCGACGCGCTTGCGAACGCGCTTGCGAACGCGCTTGCGAACGCGCTTGCGAACGCGCTTGCGAACGCGCTTGCGAACGCGCTTGCGAACGCGCTTGCGAACGCGCTTGCGAACGCGCTTGCGAACGCTCTTGCGAACGCGCTTGCGAACGCGCTTGCGAACGCGCTTGCGAACGCGCTTGCGAACGCGCTTGCTGACGCGCTTGCGAACGCGCTTGCGAACGCGCTTGCGAACGCGCTTGCGAACGCGCTTGCGAACGCGCTTGCGAAACGTGCTTGCGAACGCGCTTGCGAACGCGCTTGCGAACGCGCTTGCGAACGCGCTTGCGAACGCACTTGCGAACGCATTTGCGATGGCATCTTCTTTACCTTGAAAACTTTTTTTTAACACTCACTTTATTCTGTGTAATATTTTCTGAAAGTTTTTTTTTCTAAGGCCCATATTTTTTTGAGTTGTAACTCACGTGACACGTTCTATAGAACGTGAAACGTAAAAAAAAAGTGAAATTGGATAAGATAGTGGGGTAACTAACTGTACTACACTCATTTTTCTTACAGTTCATGTAACATAGAAGCCTCAGCTATTTTCTTTTTTCGTGTGTAATTCGTTATTCGAATTATTCTTATTCAAAACACCTTATTGTTCACCTACCACATCACGAAATAGATCCAAAATGTGTCCCTATCTCCAGCCGTTTGGTCGCTGGGCGTATGACAATTATTTGTTAATAAGTCATTGTAGAGGTAAATAATACTAATGTTTTGGTCTCATTTTCTGTATCGACTGTCGACTTTCGAGAATCGAGTGTAAATTTTCTTACGGATATTAAGCTTAGTAGTTAGTACCTGGATAATTCAATTTTTAGATTTGGTAAGGTACCTTCCAGGTCAAAGCCTGGGTGGGGCAAGCGCCCCACCCTGCCCCACCGTGGCTACGCCCATGGTAACAGACCAACTTCTTTACAATTTTAATTTCAAAGTTTAGTAGAGTGTACTATAAAATAATGTGAATAATTTTTACACACCTGATAAGGGTATTGTCCAATAGCAGCAGGAACTCCTCCAGTGATTCTAGAGCTATTATTATTTACGATTGCATCTTCAGCTTTATGAATTCTTTCATATTCGGGGATCCCGAATCTTTTTAAGTAACCATATGCAGTATATGCCAAAGGGTTTATTTCGTGTGCATACGCGATGGAAATACAAACAGAAATAAATAATAAAACCTGCATTATTCTACCTGGTAATATTGTGCACTAGATAAATAGAGAATAGGTACAAAAGAGATAAGTGATAAGTAAATAATATAAATCACAATATTAGATTGATATAGGAGCAGTAAATATTTATTTAACAATTATTATTGATGATTAGATTTTCGAATATACACTGACAAAGTTTTATTGCACAAAATACACAACTAGTTAGAAAAAACTGAGTTTAAAATTATTTAACTCGCATATCTATATCATCAGTTATATATGATACCTATCGTATCATATATAACTGATAGTATGAAATGATAACTATTTTCGTAAAAAAAAACTGATAAATCTATTATGTCACCAAACAAACCGCAGACCGCAAACTGCAACAGTAAACTGCAAGCGACAACACTTGTTTCTATGAACATCTATGAATCGCTGTGCGTTGCGTCTGCAGGCAGCAGTGTCGCCGCGCTTAGAATAAATTTCATAGATGTTCATAGAAACAAGTGGTGTCGCTTGCAGTTTGCTGTTGCAGTTTGCGGTCTGCGGCCCGTCTCGGACTTGTACCTTTATCAACAGTCGGTATATCTATAAAATAAAAACGAATCACCAATTCACTAAATGTGTTGCTAAGCGTAAAACTGGAGAACGGCTCGACCAATTTGGCTAATTTGTATACTTGTTTTTAAGGAAGAAGGTTCTTATGGAAAGAAAACACGAAAAAGAGACCATAGGACAGAACAAAGTCTGCCAAGGCTGCTAGTTAGTAAACAGTTTATATATTTACTATGGTGTTTAGGTGTAGATATTGATATCTCATTTCATGATTTGAGCGCTATTCCTTGTTCTGCCATAAAAAAGGAACAGTTATCTAGAAAGACATGGGAACTGTAACACTTAGAAAGGTAAAAGTAAACGTCATCAAAAAATCACATGCATATTAAAAAAAGGGTTGGAAGAAAACTATGTTCTTATATCAAACATTTTTATTGACTATAAAATATAGACTTATAATTTTGTCCATTTACAAATTTTCATTGATGAAGTCCATGTAAGATGTGACTCTGACAAAAGCAGCAGGGAATCCGATCTGGCAGCCAAGAGCAATTCCAAATGATGTGACACCGACCTAGAAAATATGTAAATTTAGTTTAAAAATAAAATATTATGTTATTATGAGTACTTAGTTAATACTAGGTACACATAATATAGTAATCTATACTATGTGATACTATGAGAAATTTGGTTTAAGAGATGTCCTCCGACAGCACAGGAGATGGGCAAATGTTTGAAAGCAAAGTCGGGTTAGTGGCATTTATATAGTATGCTAAAATATTTATTTAAAAAAAATGCATTTGCAATTGAAGCTTTCGGGCTTTTGCTTTTCTATCGCGCTTTCGCTTATTTAACATCAAACACTGTATATACGCACCAGAACTGGTCTGTTGTTCCTCTCAACGACGAGTGGGCCACCAGAGTCTCCGCGGCAGGTGCTAGTTCCTCCAAGGCCGCTGGTGCAAATGTTGGAATCACTAAGAACCAGAGGGAACGCAAGCTGGCAGACCGAGTTTGAAATGATGTTGAGGCGCACATGGCTCAAGAATTGGTTGTTAGAGATACCGGTTCCTATAACAAAATAAAGTTAGGGTTTATAATAATTCATGATAAATTATGATAATTTATAACAATAACCAAAATCATACTTTTACATTCGAGTGTCCATGGGGTATTGTTCGTCAAAAAATAGATGTTAGAATACAGAAATTTTGGATAAATACGTGTGAAATAATGCACTTAACAACGTTGTTAAGCTTGCCATGTTTTTTTTTTAACTCAGTTTAATTTCATATTATAGTGGAAAAGGAATCAACTGTACAAAAAACAGTCTATTTACCGTCAGCAGTAATACCGAATCCAGAAGCGATAGCCTGATCACCAGCGAAGCTCTCTTGTAATTCAGCGTTACTTGGGAGGGAGACAGGAGCAATGTTAGCTGGAATAAATAATTTCTCGTTAATTCCCATACCAATCATAGCTTACTTCTTTGTTTTTTGAAAGAAATACATATTTTAAAACTTATCAATCAATTTCAAATTTGAAATAACATATTACTTTAATAACATTAAAAAACAACTTCTATGATAAACAAAATACGTCAATTTTACGAAAAATTTACCTGAGAACTGCACGGCTTGCGGCAAATAAATCACAGCAATGTCGTTGCGGACCAGCAGGGGGAACCAGGAAGGATGCACCTGAACACTGCTCGTTTGGACCCTGGTACCGCCGTGGAACAAGTACACGGAGCCGAGGACAACGGTGAACCTCCAGGCTTGGTTTTGTCCATCGAACCAGCAGTGAGCTGCAGTAAGTACTCTATTGGCTGATATCAGGGAGCCCCCGCAAACTCCATTCCCATTAATACCAATAATGTCGGAGATTAAGCCAGCCTATTGAAAATAACAATATTAGTTTTATTGTTGGACTAGTTTGTTGATTATCATATCATTAAAGCGAAAACACAAAATCAATCGTCGTCACGTACAAGATAAATAATAATACATTACGTTATATAAAAAAATCTGTAGATAAAATATAAGTAACCTACTATCGTATTTATGAATTAAATAATTATTTAAAAGATAAGAAAACAAAAACGCCCAAAATTATGTTTGGGGGCACAAAAATTATAAACTTCTACGAATAATGTATTAAACAATGGTCTAGTACATAGGTAAAAAATATTTTTATTTTGTTTATCACTATGGATTCAAGGCCTATGGGCGGAAAAAAAATGAAACCTCTACACATCTATTATTCTTAACATTTGAATATTGAAGCGTATCTGGTAGAATTTTATAATGAGAAGTTAACGACTTTTTTTGTTTGGGTTATGTAAATCTATAAATAATGAGAACACCTTACAAGTATATAAACTGCCAAAGGGATATAAAAATACTTTAACTTACTTGGTAAGGGTATTGTCCCGGGGCGGCAGGGACGCCACCGACGATTCTAGAAGCTAATGCAGCATCTTCAGCCTTGCGAATTCTCTCCGCCTCGGGGATACCGAACCTCGTCAAGTACCCATATGCAGTGTTTGAGAGAGGGTCTACGTCCGCGTAGGCGACGGATAAAAGACCGACCAATAGAACTGCTAGCACCTGCATATTGCTGTTTGTGTTTAATGAACTAGCTCGTAAATCCCGCTTTTATAGTAATCTAGGACTAACGTAAGAATAATCAATTAAAAAGATTAAACACGATAAACAAAGATAGACCAGCGAAAATAATAGAACGACACAATTATTGTAAGTAAATATACAAAAGATTTGTGCAATTATTGGCTAATTACTTTAGTATTGATTAGATATATATATAGGTGGGTAATCCCTATCGTAGGTTGATTCAGTATAAGATTATGAAATGATAATAGTAATAGTTATATAAAACAAAAACGTAGTTCTAGTTTTCTTTTAGAATCGGAACATTTACATGGTATAATGTTTTACAAAATTAAACGTAAACATGTATTTCTTAGCCATTCATCCTCCTAATGTAGAATTTTAAAAGTTTTGAACTTGTTAGACAGCGTTGGGTTAAAGATGTCATCTATAGATATATAATTGAAAATGAATTGCCAAACGTGTTGATAAATGTAAAACTCGAGAAAGATTCTTAGAGAGGGAAAAAAACGTAAAAGGGGCGATATGGCATAGTTATGCCACAGTATTACAATATTAATATGTGGTTATGTCGTCCAGTAGTGGACTTAGTTACGTCTTCCGGAGTAGCTAGTTCATAATATTATACTTGTGTTCCAATGATGTGGTTGGTATGAGGTGAAAAAAAAAAAAACACACGCTTACATATTTTCGAAGTATTGACGTGTAAATACAATACATACAATACAAATAAATCAATGTATTTATACGTCAAAAAGGATTTCCTATCAGATGCCTAACACACATAGATAATATTGATAAGGATGTAATATATCAGAGGTTAATTTGCGAAAAAAGTCCATGAAGATTGCTCTAATTCCTATTTATATTTAAAAATTAATGCTTTCTGGATTCATAATTTAGATTAGTATTAGAACTTATAATAATTAGTATTAGAAGTTAGAACTATTATTATTTTATTACTATTATTTGAAATCCAATCCATTCAATCAGTTTTCTTCATTTTATTTTTAGAATAATTATCGTCAAAACAATAATATACATTTATCGCTCTATGCAATAAAAATTTAAAAGATTGTCGAAGGACACTCTTATCAAATTGAACCCATATATCATCATTTAAAAATATTTTTTTATGTCTGTTGCACGAATCATAATGCGAATAGAAGCATTAAAGACTAGAGAATTGCAACTATTAAATAAATTACTCGATTTGTAATCCACGTAATTACTAAATCTGTACATCATTTTTTATAATACCAACGTACATGTCAGGCCGAAACTTAAAGAATTCTTAAAGAATTCAAAATTTTCAACGTACCTAGTATGATTTAACTTTCTATTCTATAGTTATATTTATATGGGATACTCTATAATTCAATTCTTAGATTCACGTTTTTCTTGAGAGAGTAAAACTCACGGGTTAGTATTAATTAATACGGCTACAAAATAAAAAAAAAAACGATTTCATTGATTTATTAAGTGTTTTATCTTAAAAACATAACATTTATAGACTTTGGTTGATGAAATTTAAAAATGATGTTACTCTTGAATACACAGCCGGCACACCGCTCGCGCATCCTGCCGTAGATCCGAATGATGTAACTCCAATCTGTAAAAAAAACGTTGATTTGAATAAAGCAATTATATTTCATTAATAATATTTTTATTTATTATTTATTTAATAATTTCAAAAATTTGCTTCTCGGGAAGCTAGTACATCCACTTTTAATGTTTGTTATGATGGTAGACAATCTGATAGAAGATTCCACACTTTAAAGACGTTTATGATCGTGTTCTGTATAAATTTCCAACCAACTTGTAAATATTTTTTCTTCATTTTTGTTGGGTTTGTTACATCAGAACGTTCGACTGGGATAGCCGATTATGATGATTCTTTTTTTTACTCGAAAGCTGGTTCCGGTTCGCCTAGTTCTGACACTTAGAAGGTGATTAAATATTTTGTTAATTAATTATGGACTTACCAAAACTCGTTGACCATTTCTTTCAATGACTAGAGGACCGCCAGAGTCACCACGACAGACGCTGTTACCTCCAATGCTGCTTGTACAAATATGAGTATCTTGGATAACGAAGGGATATCCAATGGAACACAATTGGTTAGTGATCACATTGAGTCGCACGTGATTCAAGGATTGGCTTTGAGTAATACTTCCACCTAATTAAAAAACAAACAAAATACATTCTATTTGATTATCAAGTACAAATGGTTGGTTTTTATCTTCAGACAGTCAATTTACGCTAATTAAGAGATATTATACATCCTGTCTTATCTCGAAACGAAGTGTTGTTATTTTATAGTGTTTTTTTGACATGATTTTGAAAGAAAAGTTGTTTGTAGGTACTTATTACTTTAGTCTTACTTGTAGTAATAATATTACTTATTGATTCTATGCATTAGATGTATGTTTACCATCAGACGTAAGTCCAAAGCCAGAAGCAATAGCAGATGATCCAGCGAATGAGTTCGCACCGTCAGCTGAAGTTGGTAATGCTACAGGGGCGATGTTTGCTGAAATATATAATTAAATTTGGTTAGATGGTCGGTGCTCGTGCTAGAATTTACTTTCTTAATAACGTAGTTACTACATGATGTATGTCTGAAAGCGTGGTTGCATATTAAATAGCCTAAGATAATAATTCACTTTATTAATGGCTAGTGCTTAATAAATCTCAACACCGAGTTAGAAAAATATAGGATTTCTTTGAATATTCGCTCAGTATTTATGCACGGGATTGATTGAATCATATTATTCTTTAGCAATATTACTTTATACATAGTTATTAACTTTGCTTAAAATTACCAACTCACCAGAAAATTGGACTGATTGCGGCAGATACAGAACGGCGACATCATTACGTGCTAATGCAGGGATCCATTGAGGATGCACCAAAATAACACTAGTTTGCAGCCTGGTACCACCACTGAACAAGAATACAGAGCCAAGGACGACCTCGACTCTCCATGCCTGGTTGGTGCCGTCGTTCCAGCAATGCGCAGCTGTCAAAACTCTATTAGCGTTTAAAAGGGTACCACCACATACTCCTCTTGCGTTCAAACCAATGATGTCAGAAATTAGTCCAGCCTGTAACGTCATAAAAATGCTTTGGTCAGGTCGAACTTTTTAATTAGATACCTACGAATATTATGTTCAAAATTTTAGAATTTTTCAGTTAAATATTAATTAAGTTATATGCTGCTTTGGTATTAAGATTATACAACAAAGTTTAGTCTGTCGTCGACTGAATAATGATAGGTTTCGTACAGACCTGGTAAGGATACTGTCCCAGTGCAGCGGGGACGCCTCCCACAATTTTAGAATCGGGGTCATTGAGGATTGCTTCTTCAGCTTTTCGAATCCTCTCGGCCTCTGGGATACCGAATCTAGTTATGTATCCATAGGCAGGATTATCGAAGGGAGTAATTTGTCTCGCAGAAGCGTAAGCAAGAACAGCAACCAACAACGCCACGTGTATATGCATTGTCTCTTTTAGTATAAAACAAGATTTGGTGCAAAATTATTCTTTTATTATTTTAGATAAGATGAGGCTATCAATTATGAAGATTATGATTATGAAATTTTCTAGATACGAACATATTGTGCATTATTATTTATTAATGTTGTACACACTCAAACATATTTAGCTTATTGAATGAATTTTTTTTTTACAAATGTCTATGATTTGATATTCAAAGTTTTGTTTTGTTAAACATAGCCAAAACATTTTTTAACAAAATCATAAAGAGAAAATAATTTTAGAAATTAAATCCTTAATATAAATTATAAAAGGGTAAGGGGCTATCAGTTTTTTTGCTCTATCGTTAACACTTATACTTACTTATTATCTATTGGACACTACACATGTATGCATGCATGGTTACATAAAAGAAATAGGGGAAAGAAAATAAGTTACGCCTTTTTGGGAACGTCGTTTCTAATTAATCCTTCTAATTCAAAATGCTGTGCGCCTGCTGCTTTTTTCGTTAATGCGGGAAGGAATTTTTTCTTCAAAAAATTCATTAAATGTAATTCAGCATATTAGGCTGTTATTGCTATGTTTTATTAGTCAAGTTTTTGAAATTGATATATTTGTAACTTGATTTTCATTAGTACCTATCAAATTTTATTTATTTGCTTTCCGGTAGAAAATATTGAGATAACTTTTGATAAAATATATCTCAATTATACACTTTTAGATTTTTACAAGCAAGTTTTGACGACTCTCGATAATTACTGACATAATTTCGAAAATAATTTCACCAGTGTTTTTTTTTTCAAACTAGTGTTATTTCACCTATTATTGTTGAGCTATTTAAGGTGTGTTTGATTGCGGATACCTAATTAATTATTAATTTGTTTTAATATATTGACGCCTAGAAGACAATCTATGAACTATAACCGGGTAAGCAATTACAATTCAAGCATGTTTTTGGACGTTGCAATAATTTTAACGTGTGTTAATTGCTTGTTTATTATACCATTTAAATATAAATATTATTTACTGTATTCCAGGAATAGTAAGCTAGAGAGTACACTTGTAAATTTAGCCAATTATGATACGAAATACTGACTTAATTTCTATATAAGTGTACCTACCATATCTATGTGTTTTACTTTTGTCATAGAAAAGTTCTACTGGAAAGATACAAACGAATGTGCTCCTAAAGCATTCAAATAGGTAACTAATCTGAGTTAAAAGTAATTACAATTGTGTGTTATTAAAAATTCTGCACTATAATATTATCTATTTAATTTAATAATCTCCTAGAGTTTATTAAATTAAAGGAAAATACTATTTCATAATTCAATAATATAATTTTTACAGATGACTTTAATTAGCATAAGTGGGTAGTAAAATGTCATATTATGAAGGACTTCAGCAGTATTTTGAACAATGTGTGAATAAAAAATATATTTCATCCAGTAGCATCAGATACGCCTGCCTAATTCTTCTTTTGTTTTGTACCCCATTTTCACTAATTAATTATATGTAGGTATTGATTACGAACAGATTAGTTTTCTGTTTCAAGTAAGTAACCAAATTCATAAAGCAAATAATTTAAATATTTAATAAAATAATCAATTTTTAAACGAACGCTAAACATTTATTAGAATTTGGCAAAAAGTATAATATAAGTTTATCGTTATACCTATAGTGGAGCAGGCAAATAAAATTCGTTGTAAAGTGTCTTATAATTTATTATCAGTTAAATAAATTAACAATAAATAAGCATAAACATTCGTATGATTTGATCCATAGATGCAATTTACAAGTTGGAGTTGATGAAGTCCATGAAAGACGTAACTCTGACGAAAGCAGCTGGGAATCCACGTGTGCAGCCCGAAGCTGAACCGAAGGAGGTGATACCGATCTGCAATAAAATATATAGTATAGCAAATTCGTAAAAAAAGAGAAATAAATCGAAAACTGATGTTATAAGAAAAAAAAATTCAAACTGATTCGAATGATAATAAGGGACTGTAATAATTAAAAGTTAAGAATAACCCTTTCAATATCAACGTAAGGGCTAAAGCTAACGATCACAGCCTTTGATCGATGAAATACTTATATTATGTTCGTAAGTTAAAAAAAACGCGGACATTTTGATGAATGCATTGTCCGTGCTGAAAACAACGTTACAAACAAGGCAGTGTGCTTTTCGGATAAGCATTAAAATGTTTCATAAAAACAATTACCAAGATCCTCCTGTTGTTCCTGGTAACAGCGAGAGGGCCACCGGAGTCTCCTCTACAGGTGCTGGTGCCACCGGAGCCGCTGGTGCAAATGTTGGAGTCCTGCAGGATGAAGGGGAAGGAGCGGCGGCACACGCTGTTCGTGATCACGCTCAGTCTCACGCCACTCAAGAATTGGTTGTTGGAGATGTTGACGTCTGAAATACGGATTACATTAAGTTACATTCAAAAATGGAAAAGTAAGTGTAAGGGGGCGTCTATAAATAACGCGGATTTTTTTTTTTTTTTTTGTACCCCCCGCTTAAAACATCTCGCGTAAATTATGGACGCTTCTAATTAAGTGTCATTCTATAAAAGACATTATAAATAAGATTAAGAGACTTTAGAGACTAATTTTTCATAATTTAGATGATAAAAAAATGTATCAACCTCAAGCTTTGTCAAAAATTTAATTGCAAACTATTTTCAAGTATTCAAATAAGATTGAAAAACTTCATAATACCAAAAAGTTACTTACTGTCACCGGTTAATCCATATCCAGAAGCAACAGCGGTTTCTCCCGCGAAGTTCTCATTCAGTTGTGATCCAGAGGGAAGAGCGATTGGGGAAATGACGTCTGTAAACATGATTAAAAGAAGTGTGATTAAAGGATTAAAAAAAATATTTCGAAGTTGTTAAGGTAATTTATGAAAAAATATCTGTTCCTCGCATCCAGTTCATAAAGGTGAACATTCAGTTTTCAGTTTTATAGCTTAAAAATGCATATAAGTATGTCAAAAAAGGTACGGCGGAAACGAGTCTTTGCATTCCGCGCCAATATAGAGTTTTTTTAAGTACTTTATAAAATTTTCATCGTTGATTTAATTATGTAACGTAGATTAAACTAGAATCATTTCATAAGTTTATGTCATGCAAAAAATGGAAAAATAACGTACTTGTAGAACCGACGTTGACTGGAAGACGGATCATGGCAATGTCGTTGCGGATGTTGTTTGGGTTCCATTGGGCGTGCATGACGACATTGTCAGCGAAGATCCTGGTGCCACCATGGAACAAAGTGATGGAGCCAAGGACGACTTCGAATCTCCAAGCGCGGTTTCTACCGTCGAACCAGCAGTGGGCAGCTGTTAGCACTCGGTTAGCGCTGAGGAGGGACCCACCGCACACACCACGTCCAGTTGTACCAGTAATGTCGGAGATCAGACCAGCCTGTAATAGAAAAACTTATTAGCTTAAATGAAAACAAAATGGTATGAGTGTTATGAGAGAGTACGCTGATCTTGGTGGTTCAGTTTGATTCAGTATCCACAAAATTACTGACAAGAAAAAAATAAAAAGTTATTTTCTAAACTTTTTATTCACATACCTGGTAGGGGTATTCTCCCAAGTTAGCAGGGGAACCTCCAGCAATTCTTGAGTTCTTGAGGAATTCCTCTTCAGCTTTACGAATTCTCTCTGCTTCGGGGATACCGAACCTTTCCATGTAGTTGTAAGCTGTGTTCTGCTCTTCAATATCTAATCCTACATATTTCGCTGAAGCGAGAGCAGCTAATGCTGCTAAAACAATGAGGACCTTCATTTTAGTTTTACAGTGTAGCGGCCACAGAGAATTGGCTCGTGCTCAGCACTCGCGCTTTTATATTTATTAATGCATAGATAAAATGGCAATTATCATATTTAATCACTTAAAAGCAGATTAAGGATACGTGAATTAAATACAATTAAATAATATACATTTTTTTGTTTAAATTTGAACAAATTATATCCTTATTTAAAACTATTTTTTGAAGACTTTATCCGTCAAAAAAGCCTTGGCTAATACGAAATATCTCGATTTAGTAAAAAATGTAAGGTAAGTACAAATAAGTATAAGTGTTTTTTATTAAACACTTTTAATTTCCCTTTTTTATGACTCAAGAATGTATCTTACAATGTTGGAGTCTGTGAAAGTATAACAACTAGAGCATTTATAATATCCCTCTGCATAACAAATTTTCTGTACCATTACATGGAAATCAGGGTTTGGAATGTTTTTTTATGATTAAAATTAGATAGAGCGCATTGCGGTGTTCTTTATGATTGTTACCAAGCGTTGGTAAATCTTTCAATAGCATATAATATACAAATAATAATTAAAGTAGCACTTTCTCGTGCGCATAAATAATAATTGCTGCAAAATTCTAAAGTAGTCAAGAGCTTTTATCCCGTCACTCGTTACCCAACGATTTTATAAATCCGTGCGACAATTATCTCGCTTATTAAATTTACGCCGTTATGACTAATTTACTGAATGAAAATTTTTCAATCCATTCCTAAAGGTAGACTCTCACTTTACATCCAAAAGGCTTTATCCAAATGGTCGGCTATGTAAATATACTGTCATTCATCATTTCAGTTATTAAGTTCTACAATGCTGAGACTGCAACTTTGCCGACCGACATCTATATTTCCAGAAAATTATTGCATGTTTAATTGTATAATTAGTTTCGATATATTGATTCATATTTTAAAAAGATTATTCAATATATCCATTATCTACACGAATTAATTAATTCTACATGAGATTTGTAGATTAGGATCCTTTTATTATTTAGCGTTTTAATTAATTGGTTTCGTCGAATTACGAAGCTTCATCATTAGCAGCCTATTCTTGATGGAATGCTAAGTGTAATTGGCGTTGGTATTGGGCGATAACCCGTACGTGACTTTCCAATACGTCATTAATTAGTGCTTAGTTCTCTTTATGAACCTCCCCTAGCTACCTCCATATAGGTATGTGTAGATTATTATTTTTCATTGGATGTGCCCTTATAAATTAAAGTCGTTGGAGAGATTGACGACTGAAAGTAATGAGTGATGATTGCTTGTTCTAAGTTAGCGTCGCGTTTGTCGAGTTTTATCACTTGCAGTTTTACTGAGATTTTTAATTTAGGGAATGAGGGCATATGATGAAGATATAGCTCCTACTTTGAGAATCTTATTGACGACGTTGGGTCTAAACTGATCATTAAATTAATAGTGTGCTATTTTTAAATTAGGCTAAGTAATCAATATTGTCATCGACAGATTTTATTTAGCGTGACAAGTACTTATTAAAAGATTAAAAATAACTGAAAATCACCGATAAAATTGGTGTCGTTTTGGACGTTAGGTAGCATTATAGAATTCTGCTGAATTTAAAAGAGGATTAAATTCTCATTTACTGATAATACAATTCATTTTTATCTTAATCCGACATTGTGATTACCAAATTACATATCGCTTTATACCTATAACCATATTAAATGTATGAAGTGTCTTTAATCCGTCTGTTAATCTATTGTCTTAGTGACGACTACTATAAATTCAGAAAAGCAATAGATAGTCGTTTTTTGTAAAATCCTTACTGAAAGAAATTTGGTAAGAGCAAAATAAATTTAAAAGTTACGAAAACTTAATGAATGTTTTAAAATATGTACTTATAATGCTGTAAATCGTTATAATAATAAAGCTATTAAAATGTTACAGCTTCAGAAAACGTATTTTTTCAAACAAAAGACATGCACATACCGACACTTGTCTTTCCCCGTAATCGTTTTCAATCTGCGATCATAGTCTGTTCGTGTATCCGAACATGATTCGAACAGTGGTGGCTCTCGAGCCTTAACACGCTGCAATCGAAGGATCTCAAGTTGCTATCAAACATCGAACAACCCAGTTACAAGTATCGGAATTCTGGGCAAATTCAAGCGTGCCCATAATGTGAACTAACGGCTCCGTCTACTGGAGACCGAATTCGATTAATGTTTGAAACCTCTCCGCCGTGCTACGAGTGACGTCTAATCGAATTACAATGCACGTTTTGCGCTACTGAAAAACTTGCGTCTTTAATGCTTTTATAAAATCAATTCATTTTGTATGCTGCTGTTTTCTCAGCCTGATGTGAATGGAGCCATACATACCTATTAAGACCAGTTAAGAGTATTTAAGTATTTGTACAAGTAAATATTTTTTGCATGTTAGTAAAAAGTCTTTAATAAATTCAAAGTATTAATTGGGAGAAGATATATTTTAACAAAAAAAATAAATAAATAAATGTGTTCGCTACAGCTATTCATATACAATCTTCATATTTTACGGAAGTCGTTTCTAGTGTTGAATGAAATTAGGGGAAGTGGGCCCAAAGGGGGCACCTTACCGGAAAATTAAAAAAAATGAAGTTTGAAAAGAAGTTAAACCATTTATTTTTTTGCAAAAAGTTCCATTACTAAATACTTTTGAATGCTAAGAGGTTAAATTTGTCAAAAGTTAAAGTATATAATAATTATTAACAGATTACTAAAAGCCTACGATTGCCTGCTTTGCCCGAAGGGGTGGCCTAAAGCGGGCTTTCGTTTAGGGCAAAACGGGCAGTAGTTGGGTAAAGCGGGCAGGCCTGGATTTAAACAGCAGATTTCAAAATATACAGCCACAAATAATATATATATAATAAATAGAGTAAAAGACAAAAATATTTTATAAGTTTATGTATTTCAAACAGTCACACAATTATTTTTAAATTTATATATGAAACAAAGGAACTTAAAAAAATAAAAGTCTCATATAGTCTCATTACAAAATTAAAAATAAATTTATAATTGTCATTAATGATGAAACAAATTATAAAGGTCGGCATAACATGTGAACGACAAGTATTTAAACAAAATAATTCCTAAAATAATGTACCTAATAGGTAAGTAGGTATACAAGTTCCATAAATTCTTGTTTAGACAGCCCGTAAAATAAAGAGTCCACGTATTCCAAAAGCTCCATATCTTGTTCCGTAGAAAAGACAGTAGTTAACCTACCAAGCTCATTACACGAACGATTTAAGATGTCTTTGCAATGTCGTTCTTGGAATCCCATATTTAGTTGCTACTTTTTTGACAGGTTTTCCTAACTCTTGCACTTCTCGCATTGCTTGCTGCATAGTTGAGCGTTGCCATGAGGCTTGTGAAGTTTTACGCTTATATTTACTAACCATATAAAAGGAAAAAGCAAATTAAGAAAAGAATGTATGTGTGTGTAATGAATGAAAGAAAGAATGTAAGTGAATTTTAGCGGACGGGGCAAAGCGGGCGCGTGCCCGCTTTACCCTGCCCGCTTTGCCTTTTTCGACATATGAAAGGTTCAGACGAAATTCTAACATCAAAATTTTTAGACACGTGGATTTTTATGCAACTAAAATACGGCCAGATAGCCACTTAATAACTTACAAAATTTGGTGAAAGGATTGTAAACACCAAAATAAAAAGAACACATATTACATACCTTGCAATATTTTTCAAAAATCATCGAAAAACATTTATTTGTTGCAGCTTGTAAATGCGTGCTCGCAAGCGAATCGAACGACTGCCGCGAGGTGGGCTAGGGGTTTGGGGATCGTGCTCACGCGTCGCGCGCGCGCCATTATTTAAAATTCCGATACTATACTGAGTGCCCGCTTTAGGCTCTGTGCCCACTTTAGGCCTCCTTCCCCTAATGTTCACACACATACAATATAGAAAAATTTAATAACATTTAAAATTTCATTACATTAACTGTCCTTAGACCTAAATATCTGTATAAATCTTCTTTATTTAATTTGTTGCTAGTGTAAATAATTACCTAATTCAAATAAATCTGATTTAAAGTATATTTCTTTTTTTTGTTACTGGTGACTAAAAATATGTAGTAATATTGTGTACTATATAAAGTAAGTATTGATGTAATCCGCAAACCCTCTTTGGATGATTTTTATTTCTCATATTTTAACAGACGTCTTAACAACGCTCTGAATATTAACTGACGTTTCTGACAATATTTGCTTCTGGCTGTTTACTGTATTGTTTGGAGGGTTGCATCTCCCGACACGCTTTGCGAATTCTGTTTTCGATTCGCGCAAGGGACTGTCACTCAAACGGATATTCCATTCTCCATGCAATTTGCCCTTTTAACCATGATCTCACCAATATACGATGTTTAATGTGAACTCTGCGGGAATTTAGTTGTATGAAATCCCAGAGAGGTCTAAGTAAATTGGCGTTTTCAGTTTCGACTAGACGCCAAACTCCAACTTTTGCGTTCAGCTGACGTATTCTAATTTAATTTTCAGTTCATAACTTAAGGTAAAATAAATTACGTTGCATCTCTTGATAATATCGGTCGATGGGTAATTAATGCTTGAATTATAATAATTGGAGATAAAGCGATTAGCTGTCGATAGCGGAGAACGGATGTTGAATAAGTACTTGTATTTAATGTGTATTATAAGAGGTTATATTTTAAAATGTACAAAGTTATAAATTGAGAAATTTTAACGGTATTAACGTGTTAAAAAGGGTGTCCATTAGGCACGTTAAATTCTCTCACCTCATCCATTACGGCCCCGTGAGACTGAGAGAGGCTGCACTTTGTACCAAAAGAGTTAATAGCATGTTCGTTCTTGTTAACGAATTTATATGTAATAAAATAAATGTGTTTTTACGTTTAAATATTGTCGTTGTTTGAATAAAAAAATACATTTAAGGTTGAAATCTATGATAGTGTGAAAAGTAATATAATGAGAGGATGTGTTTAACACAGGTGTGAGTGATGTGCCTGAAGTCAGAACATAACATAATAATATAAAAACTTAAGGTTACTTTTAGTTTAGTAGAGTCTAAATTATAGAAAAGTCAGTATGAAATAACTACATAATATATACGAATATAGCTCACTAAATATATATTTTGACTTTGAAATACAATAACACTTAATAGAAATCTTTTTTTAGAGAAGTATCGCTGACTGATAAAACTCATATGAGTTCATCGTTTCATTGATTACAAAATACCGCAATATCTCACAAAAGTTCGTACATAGCAAGCAATGTACAGTAAAGTTTAATGTATAGACGTAAGTATTTGATCGGTGTAGATCCCGTGCGTGCTGATGTTGTAGTTTCAAAGATTATCGTTCGATGCCTCGGCTTACTCATGGTTTACACTTTACATCGTAGATTTACAACAAATTAGATTCAGCGACAGCGCCTGTTTCAAGGCAAAAATAATAATATTAACTCAAGAGTTGTGTACCTACAGTGACTTTGTTGTTTGTAGATAGGTATATACACCTATGATAACACAGGACACATGAATACCATTTAAATGTATTGTATGTATTAAATTAAAAAATAACTGAAAGATTAAAACTTTAAAAGATGGAATTGGTCTACCAAAGCAAAATTAACCACTACAAGCTAAAATGTAGAGTCATATTATTAGATATAAAGTTACATTTCAGTATCTACTGTTTATTTATTGTATGTAGTGATATTATAGTCTACATTTGAAAATATCACCATCGTAGTTAATTAACGTATTTAAATTTCAGTTCGCGAAATAAAGTCACTCCAACAAATTTAAATTAAATTAAAAAACTTTAGCTACCTACAACCGAGAGCTTATTTTCTCATTAAAATAATTCTCCCGTGAAACAAGGCGATTGAAAAATAATTATAATTAAATGTGGAGTGCGGCGAGTCGGCGGGGACGTTAACACCATCGGACTAAATAACGTTAGAGCACCCTTGTTACTGCAATTACGAGTCGCTGGCTATGTCCAGCCGCTTGCTGTAAGAGCTGCATGTATTAAAATATCATAAATATGCGATTTTAGTGCTTTAACGATTATAATGACGAATATATTATATCAGGAATCTATACGTGTTAGAACTATGATTCTACGCTGTCTATTGTTAAGTCTAAATAAATGATGCCTGCCTATTGTCATCAATTCCTATAGTAAGCAAATAGTTCGCGAACAATTGATGTTTGTAGACAGAGCTTGTTCTCGCCCTTGTTCCCAATATATTTCCTAATTGCCGTTTGCTATAGAAATAATATAGAACGGCTTTTTATATCCATAAAATTAGGTAAATCTCTTAGGCTAGGTTTAAGCTTTTCACATGAATTTAGTGGCATCACGCGACAGTTTAAAACATCAATCAGGACCGCTCTTCGACGCTGTGGATCGCGTCTGGTTGCTTTTTACATACATGAAAATGTTAATTAATTTATAAAACATTTTTCAATAAAACGTTTCCGTAATCTGGTATTTTTATTATGAGGAAATATTTTTATTGGAGAGTGTTTATTTGTGTAAACTAACCAATAATAATAATATACAATAAGAATATTACTCCGTAAATATAACAGCAAAGTTGGATGTAGTAAATAAAATAATAAATAAGGCTAACGCGGAAGCATAAATTTTAAATAATAAATCTAATAGGTATTTTATAACTCGCTATAAAAATATATGTGCATTCTGCATGAGGGTATTTAATATACCTTTGAAGTTGTTCGTACGTCCAACACATAAGTGTTTACTTCACAAGAACTTTGCACTTTCTGAACGGTAAGTAAATTAAATAGTTATCTCTTCAAACTGGGTTGTCACAAACAATTTTCTCGTGTGGATGAGGGTTAATTTCATATCTGTAAGGGTAAAAATGTTTAAAGAGCTCAAGTTAACACTTGAGGTAATTAAGGAAAGTGGTTTTGAAATGTTACAGTCTACGTAGCTAGCCGCACCTTGCCTAGACGGAGTGCTTACAGTTTGTTAATTGTATTTCATTATTTTAGTTTTTGTTTTGCGACTGTGGTATTACGAAGAATACGATTTCTGAGAAATCTTTGAATATTGTTTATGAACGTTATTTTTATTTTAGTTTTGTAGTGTAACGGTAAAGTTCAAATTCTTGATTTCATCCTTTGGTGACTCAAATTTTTTGTAAGAGCAATTTAATATAAATTTATAATATTTCTTCGACTTTTTTAACTGTGTGTTAAAAAAGTCGAGTGATTCCTGAAGCCAGTATTTATTGAATAAATATTGAAGTATGTTATTCAGACTTATTAAAATACTAATTATATTTTAATAAGTCTGAATTTATGAAATAACCTCTATCCTCATAATACAGTTATCATGAATAGCACCCCTTGCCGTGATATACACTTCACTTTATAAAGTATACGTCTAAGGTAGTTATTCTTTGGTAAGAACCCTTCTCCCAGAGGAATTCTGCTTTTGGTTGATCCATAATGGCAGCAAGAGCTATTAGTGAAGTTTAACTTACGGCTTACCGAGTTACCAACTCATTGTATGAATCATTTATTATGTAGAATTTTGTATTGATTACGTTGTAACATTATGTTTTGTCAGATTCGTTTTCCAAAATAGAAACAGTATGAATACTATATCTAACATAGTAATATACTATTTATTATTTTGTATATTTTCCTATTTTTAGGATAATTTTGAATCTATTAAAATATTTTTAAATAGTTTTAAATATTGAATGGAAAATTATATTTTATCCGTAGTTAACTAACTTTGTAACACATATTAGCAAGTAACAAGAGGAATCGGTATTTAATAATTAATCGATAGCAGTTAGTCGATGGGGTTAACGACACGTCTTCCAAGTTAAACCCTTTCTAAGCCTGCTCTCACGAGACCAACTGATCTATCGAGGGTCCTAATGAATGATGATAAATGGCCTAACTGTTTATGATACATTTTGAACAGGTGGTTGGGCAATTATAGAGCGCTATCTGTATTTATACGCGTAATTATTTTCATTATTATTTGTTATCGAAAATCTAATACGTATTCGAACGTATTGTCAGCTACGATTAACTTTTCTAATCATTTAATGATTGAAAGTTGTGTGATTGTTTATATTGTTATATACATCTAGGTACACAAAATAATCAAACACTATTTAAGATAATAAACCTGATACCTTTTATCTAATAATGTGGACTATGCGCCATATTGGTCACTCGCCCTCTATCATAATCCTTTTGCAAGTAAACTTATCCATATTATATTTTCTGTATTAAGCCCCTAGATAGTAATACTTCGGAAACTAGTGAGTAATGCAGATGAAAACCTATCTACTACATAGTAACTATAGTGCACAGTTATCTAAAGTATAAAACGATTTTGACGTTTTTATTTATATATACATTTTGCGTACATACAGGGAGCACGCATCACTGGATACTACGTGAAATGCCACTTAGGGCAGGATAATTTTCAATGAGTAATGGTCACCCTAAGATCTATCAGTAAAAATTGAAGGTGGTATCGTCGGATTTGTGCGTATATATATTCCATATGTGTGTTTGTATCATTTATTTTATTTAATGCAATGCTCACCGCACTTACATTGTGATAAATTGTATATCAAAACGATTCGGTCCAAAATAGTGTTTACAGCGGTCGATTGGTACCAGTAAAGAGATTTTTACATCATTAAAACATAGTAAAATCCAAATAGATATTATTAAGGGATGTTCCTAATAAATTTTGATGTGAATGACTGCAACATTTAGATTATGAATTTTATTTGCGTATATACATGACCTCTTTTTTAAACTTGAAATTTCTGACTTTAAAGGCTCATCAGTGAAGTTACGTCGTGGAATGACAACCAAATAAATAGCTGGTTCCGTACATGATTTTATCTTCACGATCGATGGTACTTCCGATATGAGGGTGGCAGCAATCACGGTTATCTCGCATTGTAAACAGCGACGGATGACCAGACATAGGGGATGATTTGCCGACGCCTCAGTGATCGTGACAGCGCTTTTCTGCTGGTAAAGGAAATTCTATTCGTGACGTCATTGATAAAATGTGCTTCTATTTTTTCAATTTCAGTATTATGTTCTCTCACTCATAAGGCTTATTCTGTGTAATAGGCAGGAAGAGATTAGGCAAGTTACAACAAAACAATAAAATTTCTAAATAAATACATATCCAGAAGAATATTTGAATCTTCATTTATAATAAAATGAACTATATCATATTTTTTATATGTGTTTATTATTATCTTATATTACTCCAAACTCAGAATTACCTAAACAATTTTAAATCTTCTTGAAGGTAATTCGGAGTGTAACACTCCTCCAAACCGAGGGCACTTAAACTAAAATTTAGCATGCACTAAGGTTCTTAGTTTCTAACGCACTACCCGTACATTACCCGTACAAACGGCAATTCACTAAAAGAATATGTAATAAAATAAAACATTCGTGTCTTTAAACGCAGGTGTATAGAGGAAGTTAATAATGGACAAAGCTGTAGTGGAAAGCCCGGCTCATGTTTGTATAGCTAGTAGTCTCTTCTCTCTAATCTCTATTGTACAATTGTTTCGGTCCAAAGAATAACATTTTTGTACGCTAATAATACGTAATTGCGGCTTATCGTCGGATTTATTGTAAATACTATCTACAATAATATTTTGTTTGGAAGAAAACATAAGCGTTCGTTTTCACTGCCTCATAATGACGTAAGAAAATGTACATATTATTACTACAATTTATAGTTATCATTTAGAGTTTACGTAATTAGTAGGTACGTATAATTTACATTCATGTATGTATACCACAACGTTAATAGATAAAGTATCGAATTATCTATAGCAATAATAATTAATTATGCTTAATCTGAGTCCAGATTACAGTAATATGGTATTACGTTCATAAATTGTAATCATTTCTTGATTTTGTTTCCAAGGAAAATAAAAAGATATATTACCTAGACTCGTATAAAAAGACTAGTGGCTTATCTCGATTTCACCCTGGTTGACCATGAATATAAAAATAAATATGAAATAAAGCTATGTTACTGGGAACAGGAGCATTCTAATGGTAGTTTGTTATCGATCTGGTAATAATAATGATGACTACGATAATATATTACACGATTATTTTAAAGTATTATTTTAAACTATATACTGTCTGCTTATTTGAGTAGCATTTTGCCAAATCTTTCACATTTACAATATGAGTTTAGAAAACGCTAAAAGTACGATTCTTGTGGCACGATATAGCGGTAATGCACAACACATAGCACTCACACCGCGATTGTTCTTTTCTGTCGGAGAATTAGCAAACATTTCCAAATGCTTTTTAATACCCCGCTCAAAATGTAGCCTATGCACAAGCTTTTAGTGCAGATCAAATTTTATTTCCTTTTTCCGAGCACCTATCATATTGTATTCATATTTTATTTATTTCTGCTAGTGGCTTTACGCGTTTATTGTTTTGTTAACTAAATTTATATGAGGTCAGGAGTTGTTTGGGTGTAAATCTATGTGTCATTTGTAAGGACGTTTCTACATTATCAACATTATTTTCGCTTGATAAAGATCTCAATTTAATGCGTATTAAAATGTAAGTAGGTATGCACTTTTAAGAATTTTTTTAATAATTTTCAGTTGATAAGATAATTAGTAAATTATACAAATAGGTACAGTTACTTTCGATCCGGCACGTTCCATCTAATCGTGTTATATCAAAATATTATTAATAATTTATCGTTAGGTGTATAAGCGCATTAATTGTATGTGTAACAATATAATATGTGTTGTTATTTAACTGATCGCATGAGGGCCACCAACTGGCATTGATTCAGAATAGGTTACAATAGCTAGAAGTTCAAAGAATTTAAAATTTTACATTATGCGATACGATAATTCTACACGATTGTTTAAATATTTTTAAATATTTGTATGTTGCGCTTTACGCAAAAATTATGATACAGGTAATAAAGGCGTTCTTATAGAGATTCATATATCTTATGCAAACAGACACTGAAAATGAAACACCGAACACAGTGTTATGACATAACATCGCGTTATAGTCCTCTATTATATAGTATGCTGACAATTATAAGAAGTCCTATGATCAACAGTGAAATAGCCTACGACACGATAAAATATCGCGCTAGGAAAATAGGATTTTGAAGACACGTTAGTGCGGTTTGTGACCGACCATCGCTCAGTGACCGCAATCGTAACCAAACACCTGTCTGGATGCATCTCTTGCAAGCCATGCATGCCGTGTGATATTAGCGGTTTCATTGTGTTTTCTATACTTATAAAAATTGCAACTGAATATGTACGGTCTCTGAAACTTGTAAGTAACAATTTTAAACCAATATATATATATTTTCTTACAGTTTAAAAGACTAGACGTGACAGTAAGACTAAGAGATGTAACGTAAGTCATTAATAGTGGTATCACTTTTGAGGTTATATTCTTTGCGAATGGCATTTTTCCACAACTTCTAATGCTTGACTTTCCAATAGTTGTTAATATTCTACATTCCACATGTACTCAATACAAAATCACGCGCATTATTCTGCCGTTTCATTAGTTCATTTAAATATACAATCAGTGGATTGATCATAAATTGTCCTTCGGTGTATAACTGGTAGCGAATTGTGACCGCAGGCGCGTATGGCACATTAGGCGCAATTCAACTGTGGCGATAATATGGGCTTACGATTGTATGCGGGTAAAGGATTGAATCCAGATATTAGATTATACACGGTTACATAGAAATATTCGATGTGTAAACGCGTAATCTATAAGAGGTTCAGTTGCTCTATCACTGCTAATTTTTGACACATTTTCTCCAGTATATCCTTTTTTATAATTGAGAACGCAATTCTGTTGAGTCTACAACTACTACTAATATCTCAATCGTTCGAAATTTAAAGGAAATAGAATTGCTTGAAATTGCAGAATTATTTTATTACAAATAGGACTTTATAAATAAACGAAATTCATACACATCATAACTGAAAATCGATAAGAAAACATTTCATGTATACCTTCCCTTAGTTTGATTATAACTGTTAATTTTACTAGTTGATTAACACATAACTAATTTATAGCATACTGTTTCAATACCATAAACAAAACAAAAGCTCAAAACAACGCTCACAAACAGTACACATTTGGCAGACGCTTCAAATGTGTTACCATGGTCTGCTACAGGAATTCAGTCAATTATATATCGTATAATAATATATACGGGCTAATCAAGTTCCCTCAGACACGGTCCGTGCCCACCGCGTTGTAAATCGGTGTGAACGTACCGTCGGAATAAAATTGAACCCTCTCGTTTCGCTGGGCTGATTAACAAATTCCATAGCACAATGTAAAATAATTGAATTACCGTATTCGGTTCTATTTGCATGCGTCTGTTTATGTTTGTGGATGATATTTTTGTTTAGTGTTTGTTAGTAGCTATCGCTAAATGTGCTTATTCATATTCTGATCATTATATTTTCTGTAATATGAGACGCAAGGAAGGAGTACAAGACATTTTTTTAGATTTATTAAGGCCTAGATAATACAAATATAAAATAACTCATAACTTAATGAGATTATGAATGAATTACATTAATTCATTAATATTGCTACATCCATCTGATGCAAAATCATAACTTGAATTACTATTTTTTTTATTAAGTAAAAATTTATAAAATATGCTTCACGAACCACAAGCAGCATGTAAAGGGGGCAAACATTTCCTTTAATAAGATTAAATTTATTTATAAGATCACGGTCTGTACGAAAGAAAACAGCCAAAAATATCCTAGAAACGACACACACGCACTACGCTGAATAAATCCAAACCTGAAAGAAAACATTACTAAAATCAGGTTTTAGATTGTTTAGTTCAACAGTAATTCAGTATTTTAAATAACAAATAAGCTTCCCATTTTATAGCATATCAAACTTTTAATAATTTTCAATCAAGGAAAAAATAATTGACCACGACTAAAATTAAAAAAGATTTGCCACTTAAAAGGAAAAATATCAAAAATATCCACTGATTACATTTTCCATTAAAAGTTTTCTTGGAATTTCTTCAATACGCATGCTGATATTATATTCATGAATTTTATTTTATGATTTAACGTAAGCTAAATAAGGGATTTCATTTGAATAATCTATAAAACACAAAAGAAAGATTGAAATGAAACATAAAATTAATTCTTTATGTATTTACGTATTCACTTATAGGACGTATGAGCCGTTACAGCTATCGAGTATGGTAATTGAAACCTCAGTATACAGGTCGAAGGATATTTTTAAGCTTAAAAAAGTTCAATACATTAGAAAGTCGTTAGGAATTGTGCTAAAATAGCGTTATTTTCATCGAGTAAGCGATCCGCTGTGATTAGCGGTCCGCCGCGATGCGTGACTGTTTATGGTCCGTGACTCGTTCACCCCTTCACCCTAAACGCAGACACGTGTATGGATTAATAGTGATTTTTTCCCCATTAATCCTCAGCACGCCAAATGTCCAATTTTCTATGTAACCCCTTTAATTACCATCTCTAAGACGTGAGCAAAAGTTTTGCTATTGCAAATTTAATGAGATTCACATAAATCGCAATTTAATTATCATAGTCGTATTTGAGATATATAAGCAACTTATTATTATTCTCTATTATATTTTTTATGAATTTTTGTCCCTAGAATATTAATCATCATTCACAGTTGCGCTTTCTTTTGTTTAATTTAAATTTTCCTCTGTGTACCCCAAAAGAGGTTAAAATTTTTGTAATTAGGTACAAAACGTTATAACTGTTGGAATTCATTGGCTAATAAATTTCGTTATTATCTTGTTTAATGACTTCAGAATGTAGTAAAGTTTTAAGTATTTCACCTAATTCACAACTCGTGCTCAAAATTAAATTTGTCCTAAAACAAAGCAAAATAAATACACGCATGCACTCACGCGCCGTGTTTTTAGGTTTTATGGAGCTTTCGAAGCGTATAATGACCATACAGGTATAAAACTGTTGTTCAGCCTGTAATTCATAATTACGCAGAACGACGAAATTCACTCTCAGAGGGATGTACATTGCCCGAGATATTTTGACGATCTCGCATTCTTCATTATGCCGGCGCCGAGTTAACACGCTTTATAGCCAACAATACATGTTTATAAAATTTGCATACGTTCATTCGCACTCTTCCGCGACCATTACCTTTCCATTTGGTAAATAATTTAGGAGGCCTCTAGGACGCCGGCCAGATATTAAAAGTGATGGGTCCCCAAGGTTTAATATTAGACTCCCCTCGTATTAAATTCTCTGTCACGCGAAATTCCCAAATGCATACGCGAGATATTTTTTGCACATGTTCATATTTTCACTTTTGTTGTCTCATTCGATACAGAATGTCACGTGATTGTACCGAATTATTTGGAATTTTCAATCGTTGAATTGTACTTAATTTTTATTGGGGAATTTAATTGAGACGCACCATTTGATGCAGCTTGGATAATGGAGAAACACGCTGGCAATGCGCTGCAAAAATTAGAAATTTCGATATTCGATTCCTGTTTCCAAATTACTCTACGTTTTATATCTGTAGCATTGTAAACGAACTCGGAAATTGCCTTTTGTTCTAGTATTTTATTTATTTTAATTATGTATTGCATTTGTACTGTTATGTATAATTATGTCACATTATAGATTATGTTCATTATTCTTTATTATTCAGTGCATTCGTACTTAATTATAAACTGTAGGTAGGTACATGGTGTCATGGCATAAAATATTAATGCAACTTCATTTCAAATTCATATTACAATACTAAGCAAGTTGCGCAGGGCGTTGAATAATCGAGTTCATTTTATATGCATCAAATTCACAGAACAAAACTAATCCAGAGCCCGGGGGCAATAAAAATGTCCTACTTCCCGCCGCTACGTTAAAAATAGATGAGCACAAGGTGTAATCTCGGCGATTCTTATTATAAAATTTTGCATCTCAAATATTTTACATTTTTCACCATTTGCCTCGACATCACCCCACTGAAAAGAGAATACATCAATTACTTTAAGCTAAGTGGCTTCACTACAACTTTACAACGCATTTAATATTCATTTATTTCAGCAATTCTTCAATGTTTTAAGAAGCTTTCCCCAATTTTATTCAAGTAACGAATTTAAAATTATCGGGAAATAATAATTTAACTATAAAATATTCACTTCTTTAGAACTCAAAGGCCTCGCAGCAAATGAAATAAATCTCTATAACAATACAGTTGATTTATCAAAATTAAATCTCTTTGTCGAAATGAATAATCAAATTTATCAGTCACTCGAATCTTCTATTTGAAAGGGCTTGAAAGGTTCTCTGTTTACACTATTTTTGCAATTATGATGATTAAAATTGTTATTTTAAGTGAGTACCTAATCCTTTGCGCTCGTTATTTATTTACTACTTAGAATGTATGAGCAGTATCGTGGACCCTTAGCTGAATTTATTTTTGTAAAGGTGTTATCAAGGGCTCTCCCTAAGATGTAGGCAGACAAATACATCCCGACATCCCCCGTCTTATGATAGAAGCCCGTTGTTTGTTCTATTTTATAAAGCCTTGCAATAAAACGTTTGTATTTTACATTTTTTTGGGGCCATAAATAAAAGACCTCTTGTAAAATTGCATTTTAAGCATTTCTCGATGCGATAGCGTCACCTTTGGTTGGGACACTGTTGGGGTATGCGTAATAAGGGACGTTAAAGTTTTCGAATTATTTACGTTATTTGATATTTCAGATTTACGACATCGTCGGTCCGTATTGATGTTTTTGTTATTTCGGACCTTACTACTTTCTATTATATTATATTCAAAATTTATTTAACATATTACAAAACAAGTCTCTACTTTTATAATAATCTACATTGAATGGATTCGTAATCAAATTACCTACGTACATATATATAATTTTTTTTTATTTTGAAAACTAAATTAAATTGGGTGTGCAAATAAAAAAACTTTCTTTTTTAATATTTGCACACCCAATCAATGGGTAGAATGTATTAGCCACATAACATTGTAATAAAAACATCTAGAATCTGTAACTACATTCTTGCAAATAAATATAATTTGAATTTGAATTTAAATATAACGGACGTATGTGCACGTTGTCGCAAAAGGATGTTATTTATAGAACTTAGCAAAGATATTATGACGGTTCGTGGAAATCTAATTGTAATTCTCAGAATCCTCTGTTAATTTTATTTAATATTTCATTCCGGATGTTAACAGATAATAAATTAATAACTACATCATGTCCAGTGCCTCGAGGAAGGTTCGCATGGAGTCGTAGGGGTTCAAGTGAAATTAAATTACGAGTTGACAAAATGAGTTACGCCCTTTTCTGTAGATTAACAAACAAAAACTGATGGAATGGGGGTCACGGAGGCATTAATGTTGTTAGAGGCAAATGAGTCTATTCTTCGCGGACGTGTCGCCAATCGCACACAATGCTACAATTTAAGCTGGTCATTGTTCTTGTTCATTCGTCTCTCGATTTAGTTTTGAGCTTTTATCGCTGCCCATTTGAATGGTGGGCGCGACGCCGCCTGCTCGCTTCGATGATTTTTCCACGGTTATACATTTATGTACGTATTCGTTTTCCATATATTCCATTTTATTTTATTTGTAAACGGACTCGTTTAATGAATAGGAAAATTGTATGATGCGGCAGATTGTACGGTGCATTAACTGACAATAAAAATATATAATTATATGAGTTGATACCACAGAACAGTAAAAATCACGTTGAGAGGTACATATTATTTAAAGAGCAGTATTAATCCCAATAATGGAAAACATTAACGCTTTTCTCAATGTTAACTTTTACATTATTAATAACACAAAGAATCGAACAAATTTTATAAGCATACAAAATTATATCCATAATTTCAATTACTTGCTTGACTTAAAATCGACTTACGCAACGCGTGGCATAACTGACCACAAAGGGGAGGACAATTTTGTACGCTTCGAGATCCAATTAATTTAAAAAAATCACCATAACCCAACGCCGATATTTGAAAGGGCTTATTGTTATGTAAATTTGTGCAAACTTGCTAGCTAGTCGTAGGCATGGCTAATTGTTAATTCGTATAATACGCTTACAGGGACGCGGCTCGACCGTACCGATGACGATGGAAAGATTATACGCACCGCATACCACACTCCTACCACATTCGTCCAATATTGCGGGACAAAGCTTTTAAGTCATTGTGTCAAATTATAAAATGTGCCTTATATATATTACATATTGTATATTATATTTATCTCTTAAGAATATGTTTTGAGCAATCAAGATGTTAGTCATACATTTCTTTAAGTGGGGCTTCAAGTCTTAAAAGAAGTGTTCAAAAATAATTTCCAAAACTTAGGATTAGTTATGAGGTCATTTTATTATTACTTAAATAATTGAAAAACTGTGTAGTTCTGGAAAAAAAAATCTATTATATCATATTTCTTAATAATCAATCAATCAATAAATACTAATACATTAATGGTAGTAACTGGGAAATTGTACAAAACGATCTAAAAATGGAAAGAAATTAGTTATTAGATTTGTTATTACCTCATTGCTCTCCAACTATAAAAATAAACATCCAAATAATATAGCCCTTGGAAATTTAGTAAAAGTTGAAATTCAATTATGATAGAGTATGTTCAATGTAGTAGAAAACCAGATCAATTGGTATTTGCCCTTAATATTTTTATGGTAAATGAAGACGAAGCTTCACGCTTGGATAAGCTACGAAATGATTCTACGGCTATAACTCACACTAGTGTGCAATCATAAACATCTTAATTATGTAAGTAGAAATTTGTATTTTGTTTTATAACACAACTATAGTATTCATATAATTTATTATTGCTTCGTAACATACATAATATCTGAGAAATTCTACTTTTCAATCGGCCGGTTGGCAGTGTATGAATGACAAAAGGCACGTAGCCTTTTGTCATTTCATTTTATTAAGTATCACAAATATATAAACAAAAAAACATTATAATAAATGAATTACCGTTTGAACGACGCAGGAGAAAATTATAACATTAACATTATGATTGCATTAATATCTCCTATACACGAGGTTGTACATATTCTTAACAAAGTTGCATCATAAATCTTTTGTATGATACATAGTTCTTACCGTAAGCGATACAATTTAACACATGATACACGCTGTCTTCCAACTAGGACAGTGTTTTGTTACCGGGTTGTGATTCTCTTAAGTTTTGCGACATTATGTAGATTGTTAGCAAAATGTATGTTAGTTGGGAACTAGGTAACGTGTGACAAATTTCGCAACTCGGTGCACTGGAATATCACGCGATCTAAAGTCTTATGCGGTTCACTATTTTGTTACATATTATGTACAAGTGGAAAATCACGAAGCATATGTAATTAGAGAATATTACCTACTAGAGATACTCAATTAAGTCGGAGCCATACAATCAAATTAAATGCAACTGTTTTAGAAATTATATTTTATTTATCTGTTAAAACGTTAAGATACTTTCAGATGATAATAATAGCTCTATCTCTATTTGCATTATATTTTGTATGAAATATATAATCCTATAATTTATATTAAAACTACTGTTATTAAAACTGTTATCCGATACCCTTACACACGCAACGAAATGAAGGTCAAAATGAAAGTCAGCAGCAGTCTGCGCAGGACTAGACCAATTTTCGAACGTTGCCATTAGCAATTCATAGCAAATAACACGTAACAACGGTAATCAGTCTATAATAGAAAAATCGTATTTCGCTAGCAGGCAAGGCGGTGCCAAGCACAGATTTCGTCGGCAATGTATCGTGAAATTAGTTTAGTGGCACTATATAATTACGCGCCCTTACTTTTTATAGCCCTAGTCGCCGTAGGGTGCGTCCCTTGGTTGTTATGACGAAAATGTCAACCCGGCCTGCGACTTGATGAATTGACACTATTTTAAACATCTTTTTCCTCCTTACCCTTCCACGAGATTCGTATACATGACAACTGATAGGCAACCAATTGATTTTACACACCTGTCATGTGTAAGGTCAATGTACTTAAGAGAGGAATTGTTTTGTAGCATATTTCTCACTACTATACTACATAATAATCTTGTACCCTTTACTCTCTTTTCTCTAACTTGTTTATGTGATTTTTAATGACCATATTAATTTATTAATACCAATAATGTAATAATTGTAGCCCCTCGGACTGTTCTTTAGAGTTTAGAGGGTCGACAAGGAAAATGTAATATTATCTACATTTGAACAAATTCGTTTACATCGGTCCAGTCAGTATTGATTGATTAAAAATAATTTAATAATATCAACTTAAAAATATAATTAAACCGTTAAATGGTGGTATGTATGCCCCAGATCAAGGATATTCTGCTATATATCTGTGTTTTTTTATATTTTTATCTTAAACTAGCTTACCGCCTGTGGCTTCGCCCGCTTTCTCTAAAACGATTTGAGATTTAAACTATCCTATCTCTCAAGTTGGATCGAACTGCACATGGTGTGCGAATTTTATTATCATCGGTTAAGTGGTTTAGGAGTCCATTGAGGACAAACATTGTGACACGAGATTTATAATTATGTACTAGCTTACCGCCCGCGGCTTCGCCCGCTTTCTCTAAAACGATTTGAGATTTAAACTATCCTATCTCTCAAGTTGGATCGAACTGTACATGGTGTGCGAATTTTATTATAATCGGTTAAATGGTTTAGGAGTCCATTGAGGACAAACATTGTGACACGAGATTTATATATATTAAGATATATTAAGATAAGATAGCAGTAGGGGACATAAATATTATGTAGGTATGAATAATTATTCGTTGTTGCTTCTTTTAAGGTTTTATTTGTCGTTACTTTTGGACTTAGCTGTACAAGAGGTTTTAAATAAAACTCAAACTGCAAGATACATTTCATAGATTTATTATATAAAATCTTAAACTACCTTTGAATTTTATCTTAATACAGTATAGTAACATGTGAAATTTACAGAACTATTCGATTAGTACAGATAGTAAGTATTTAGCTATAATTATTGCGCAAGATTATCCCTTTCGGAACATCTTTAGTTTTAAAATCACTAAAATACTTAAGTACCGAACCTTAAGTGATACATAATTTAAAAAGCTCAGATTTATTTCTATTATTATATCTATTTCGATCAATGTATGTACATTATGATATGAAAGATTTGAAAATATTATATAATGTATTTGCTAAAATAAAATAATATATTTTGAAGCACCTAATCACCTAACCTTAACGTCAATAATAATAGTTTCGGTACGAGAAACTAATTACTTTAATGAAAACGAGTACTGAATATTAAAATACATTTCAAAATGGCCGGTTTCAATGTTTGAGTTTTAAGAAAATGAGCTGTGAAGAGATGAAGGAAATGAGAGTAGATTTAGAAAGAACAATATTCATCTATGGCGTTCGTAATAAATCTCTAGAAAAAATATTTTTACAATTTTATAAAACGTTTTTGTCTTTCAAATTCAATAGCTATTTATAAATAGTAATGGTGTAAGTACAATAGTATAATACAAGCTCTTAATTAGTACTTTATGATATGGAATCGAAGTATCGAAAAGGTACCAGTGAGGATGATATTGTTATATTAATTACGAATCATCTAGGTCGACTTTAAGATCAAATTTCTTTGTACAAAAATATGCAGAATTATTCTCTAAAACACCGTCTACGTTCATATACTAACGTTTTATACATAAGTAAATATTTAGTAAAATTCTATACCGGGACATGCGTAGTTAAGGCGTAATTACCGGCTAAACAATCACAAAGAAGCGTTCACAATAGTGAAAATGTCACTAATCACGCTTTATATATTTTGAAGAAAGCTGGGCGCTAAATAATATTGTAATGAATAGCTACGCGTGACCCGGTATACTATGTATCTATTCAGTGAGCAAGCCTTTATATTTAGTTACAATTTATTGCTGATGTGTTCATTTTGTTAGAACATGTTTGTTTAATGCAGAATTATACATTTTAACATAACATTCACTCAATTATTTAAGAATGAAAAATGTAGAATGTTAAATTTTATAGGTTTTATTTAATCACAATAAAGCAATGAAATACCTGAACAATATGTGGCAGTGAATGTTTTGAATTTAATGATTTGTATTAAGTTTATTATTTAATAATATATAATTTCAATTTCTTATACGATACATATCTCCAAAACTTGACATAGACTATGCAATAGCTCGCCAGAGTCATAAAAATTTAAAATATTAATGTTTTAAAATTTTAAACAAATCAATACATGGAAGATTCTCCCGTTCCGTACAGAAACATGGCATTTCGTTAATTGCATAGTCTAAACAAGTTATTTGCCATTATTGCATTCCAATAAACACTTAAATTTATACGATTTCTTATGTATCACAGGCTTAAAATATATTATTATAGGGACGTGCATTCTATACGTACACTTATAAGTAGATAGAGAAATTAGGTAACTATTTACACGAATAAGGGGAAAAATAATGAGGCAGACCCTCCCACAACCCTCGGAGATTTCAAATTACAGAACAGCTATACGTATTCATTCATTAGTAAAAAGGCAACGAGTTTTGATCATTTTAACAAACTTAATTTTTTTTTTTTTTTTTTTTTTATGTCAGAGCAAGCAAAGGGGCAGGTGGGCCACCTGATGGTAAGTGGTCACCACCGCCCATAAACACTTGCAACACTAGAAGTGTTGCAGGTGCTTTGCCGGCCTTTTATGGACAAATAAGCTCTTTTCTTGAAGGCCCCAATGTCGTAGTTGTTCGGGAACACCGCAGGTGGCAAATCGTTCCACAGTTTCACCGTACGCGGAAGGAAGTTGCGGGTGAAGCGGACAGTGGTGGAGCGCCAACCATCCAGATGGTGCGGATGGAACTGGTTTTTACGGCGTGTGGTCCGGTGGTGGAACTGTGCGGCTGGTAGTAGGTGGAACAATTCCTCAGAGCACTCCCCATAGTAGATTCTGTACAGTATACAGAGAGACGCAACGTCTCTTCGCACTGACAGAGGATCGAGCCTATCGGAAAGCCTACGGTCATCGACAATTCGAGCTGCTCGACGTTGGATGCGGTCAAGAGGAAGGAGTTGATACTGTGGGGCTCCGGCCCAGAGATGAGAACAGTACTCCATATGCGGTCGCACCTGAGCCTTGTACAGCTGAAGTCGGTGGGCCGGCTTGAAGTACTGTCTCGATCTGCTGAGCACACCAAGCTTTTTCGAGGCTAATTTAGCCTTCGCTTCCAAATGACTGCGGAATTGAACGTCACTCGAGATTTCAACTCCGAGGATTCCGATTTTCGGCGATATACTAAGGGGAGTACTCTTAAACCGAGGTTCTACGACAAATGGGGTCTTTTTAGCGGTGAACGCGCAAACCTGTGTCTTTTGGGGATTGAACTCAACAAGATTAAGTTCGCCCCAATCCGAGACTTCTTGAAGGGAAGACTCGACTTCAGACACAAGTTTGTTTCGGCTCTCATTGAGGCTTTCCTTTGAGGTGTTCGCACGGCCGGGATAAAGAGCATCCCCCGTACTGTCGTCTGCATAACAATGGATGTTACTGATTTGTAACAAATCATTGATATGCAGAAGAAACAGTGTAGGAGATAGCACGCAGCCTTGTGGGACACCAGCATTCACATAAAGAGGCTTAGAGCAGGAACCGTCGATAACGACCTTAATGCTCCTCTCTTCCAGGAAGCTGGCAACCCAATCGCATAACCTCGCAGGAAGTCCGAAAGATGGTAATTTCGCTAGAAGTGCCTTGTGCCAGACCCGATCGAAGGCTTTCGCTACATCCAAACTTACAGCCAATGCCTCCCCTTTACTCTCAACCGCCTCCGCCCATCTGTGGGTGAGGTACACCAAAAGATCACCAGTCGAGCGACCACTACGGAAACCGTATTGCCGGTCGCTTAACAGCTGGTTCTCCTCCAGGTACCTCATGAGCTGGCAGTTAATAATGGATTCCATTATTTGGAGAGTAAAGAGGTGATGGCGATCGGTCTGTAGTTAGACGGATTTGAGCGATCGCCTTTTTTAGGGATTGGGTGGACAAGAGCAGTCTTCCACGAGTTCGGAACGATTCCTTTGGCGTAAGAGAGCCGAAAAAGACGCGTTACAACCGGTGCCAACTCAGGAGCACATGTCCTAAGCACAATAGGGGAGACTCCATCCGGCCCTGTCGACTTATGGATGTCAAGGGAAAAGAGAGCGTTTCGAACGGCACGTTGTGTGAAACGTATATCCGCCATTGAATGGTTGCACCGCGGGATGGTAGGCGGTGTCTTTCCCCTGTCATTAAGAGTCGAGTTCCTAGCAAAGAGAGCGCCCAGGAGTTCGGCTTTCTCTTTAGCGGAATGGGCCAGAGAGTCTTCGTCCTTGTGCAAAGGAGGAAAGGATGAACGACAGAAGTTACCTTGGATGGCTTTGGCGAGGGACCAAAACGCCCGTGTTCCCGAAGGAAGTCGCGCTAGTCTATCGCCAAGTGCACCAATATAACTGGATTTAGCCCTAGCGATTTCTCTCTTGTAGGATCTGGAGGCAGAGTTGTACTTCTTCCTGATGAGACCAACGCTTGGATCGCGACACGCCGTTGCTGCAACCCAGGCTTGAAAAAGTTCCTGTTTCTGACGAGACGCCATGTTACAGGAACGTCCAAACCAAGGCTTAGATCTACCACCAACGGGCACAACAGAGTATGGCACAAATAGTTCCATACCCTGCAGTACCACGTCAGTGATAGACTCAGCACAAGCGTTGGGATCCTCCGAGGAGAAGCAAACAGGCCCCCATGGGTAGGAAGCGAAAAAACCACGCATTCCGTCCCAGTCTGCCGACTTGTAGTGCCACACACGGCGTCGAGCTGCAGGTGTCTGCTGTTTCGAGCCCATAAGTGGCACCATACTCCGTATCAGGCAATGGTCTGATGACCCCAGTGGGGCCACGACGGAGACCTGATAGTTCTCGGGATGTGTGCTCAGCAGAAGATCCAAAAGAGAGGGAGTATGGCCCTCCACATCCGGTATTCGCGTAGGCGATGAGACCAGCTGTGTTAGGCCATAGGCTAGAGCAAAATCGTGTACAGTTCGTCCCGCGTGGTCAGTTGTACGCGACCCGAGCCATTCAACGTGGTGGGCATTGAAATCGCCTAAAACCACGAGCTCTGCAGAAGGGAACTGTACAAGCAAGGTGTCGATCATCTCTTGGATGTGCTCAAATAATCGGTCGGTACCAGTATTCCCGCTGTGGGATCTGTACAGGCAAGCATAGACGCGAGGGTGGTCGCCGCAGTCAATATGCAGCCAGATAATAGACAGATCCTCACCTTCAAGGGTGCCAAGACGTCGACAACAGATATCCTCCCTAACGTATGCGCATACCCCGGCACGCGGTGCAAAAGTATGCTCCAGCTTAAAACCAGGGTATGTGAGATAAGATACGTCGGCCGGAGTTGATATCTGAGTCTCAGTCAGGAAGAGCAAGGCCGGCTTAGCCGTCTCAAGATGGTAGTGGACGGCGTTTAAGTTAGTGTGCAGCCCCCGTATGTTACAAAAGTCCACCGTGAGAGTGGAGGGGGGTGATTTTTTTTGCTTGCTCTGCGAACCCCTTGGCACATGACCGAGCGGAATTATGCCCGCCCCAGAATACGACGGGCTGCCGCAGCGCAGGCGCTGCGGGAGGGATTCTCCTGCACCGCAGGTGCCGGTACCCTCCTGGGGTATTCTGCCTAATAATGCCGCGTTCATATTTGGGGGTTGTTGTTTTTGGGCCTCCGGACCCCTCACTCACCGTACGAAACGCGGTGGCATACTGTTAATATGCCACCACTTCACGCCGGTTTCCTGTGAGGGTGTGGTAACTTCCCCGGTGCGAGCTTGACCCATTTCGTGCCGAAGCAGTGCTCGACTCCCACTTAAGGGAGGATCTTACAAATAGGATCAAAATTCACCCGTCGCGTTGCCGAGTCTTCGTTAACGTGCTGTTCTGATGATACAATAATAATTATTTTCAGCCTAAATATTTAGCAAATATCCCTATACTTGCAATTTTTCACCGATATTTTTCTAGTATTTAAAAATAAACATTTGTACTGAAAATACAGCACATTAACTAAAATAATAAATGTAACAAAGGACAAAATATAAATAACTTAAAGTAATAGGATCGTTTAACTACCACGTACACACATTAGGCAGTTTAAACGCGGCACCGGGCGCGTCGACCGCACGAGTACGAAAATTTCAAAATACTAACAATTTTACTACTCTCTTAACAAAGCGTACTTACAACATGAAATTTATGTTTAAACTTTACACGCCATCACCAACAAGCATCCTAGAACTCTTTGTTCTATTTTAAAATTGTCCGTAAAATTTTGAATTTTTATCACCTTCTCATGTTCGATGATGAAATGTTGCACGTTTTCCATGCGGGGTACGAAAACACTTTTTGTCTTGATGTTACACGGTAACGGCATTATAACAATCGTTATTAAGAAAATATATTCCGGTACAGTCGTGTACACTTTGAGCATCACAATATTTATAAGTTTGCGCTGTCCGTATTCTGTTGTCGATGGAATTAAACTGTTTTATGAGAACACATTTAAATATTTGAGAGCGGCAGACACGTAAGGTACGGGGATTGCCCCGTAGTGAGTGACGGACTGAAACATGAGATAGGCGATGTTTAGAAGCTATCACACAATCTCGTTCGGATGCGTGTTTTGATTGGAGTCGTTTTGTCGCGCGCATTGCTGAAACAGATAAAAATGATTAGAAGTTGTATACGTATAAAATTACAAAAGGCAGAAGAACAGATATCACTTAAAAATATTATTATACAATAATAAAAGGTAAAAATATCAATTTAGAACACTAAGTACGCTACAGATACAGATTTGTAGAGAAAAGCAGCTTACATTAAAAACTACGTTTATCTAAGTACTTTTGACTTACCTCTTGTTTTCTTTCCCACGTTTTCATTGCGCTTTTATATTTTTCAAACTCGTGACACCAGTTTGAATAAATCTTCTGATACTCGTTACTTTTCTCAGGTGGTGAACATCTGCAATAAATATTCATTAAGCGTGCTTAACCGTTATACAGACATATATAAGAAGTAAATGGAAAACGTTATATTTAAACTGGGTTATAGCTCTTATGTATTAAAATGTTATTTTTATTATAGTGAAGGTCTTTCTGAAGTTCAACAACTACTAAAATATTAATCTGGCTATATTATATACAATAATTTTTTTATTTCCGACAAAAATGATACCGGAACAAACGTGAATCGGTTAAATTGCAACCACTAATGGAGAATGATATTAAACAATAAAATTAGCCAAAATAAACGTTTCATTGTATTGCGCATAATTTATGTGCATTATATTAATGACGTTTCTACAAATATAAATTGCTTTTATGCTAATTGGGCATTATTATTTCAAAACATTTTTGTATTATAATTTCTCATAAAGGTAGCATAATTATATGTAGTTCTTTATTTACCAATTGAATGGACAATTGCTAAATTAAATGGACAGCACATTTTTATAATTTTAGGAACAAGACAGGTAATATTTTAGCCAGTCCGGTTAAAACTGTAAATGTAGAGATACTTTATTACTCAAATTAACTAATGTATATGAAAAGTAAAAGTTTATTTATTGTGTTTGATATTGTTTTACCAGCAGTCCGCCCTGGCTTCGCCCGTGGTACATATTTACTTTTTCTTTACATAAGAACCATCCTCGTACTACCAGGAATATAATAAAAAAGAATTATCGAAATCGGTTCAGCCGTTTACAAATGATGCCGTGACAACGCGAAACGGGTTACATTTACCTGTGTATATCAACAGTAATATTGTAGGAGCACAGCAGAGAGCCGCCGAGCCAGCAGTCGTACCGTCCCGCGTCTCCCTCATTCACAGATATTATGAGCAACCCATGTTCTGACGTCTCTATGTATTTCTCTGGTTTACTGTAAATTTAAGAATAATATTAATATTCCGAAATTCTATCTTTAACTTTTTACGCTTTTGTAATTTATTTTGATTATGGCCTTCATTTTTCTTGTACATAATGTACACAATAACAAAGACATGTTGACATCTATTTAAAAAGTATCCCATATACCACAGAATTGTCTTTGAATGCTTGTGCATTCGAATTACTAGAAATAACAACTCAACAATAATGAGAGAAATAAAAACAAAAGCCAAGGTTAAAAAAAACAATTAACTACCGCCTCCGTGTGAAGGATTTGAAACAGTTTAAAAGGCATGGCAGGAGAGAAAGCGATACAAACGTTTCCCCCGAGTTTTAATTATGCCCACGGAAGTAGATAGAAGTGGATTTGGAAACACTTTAATTAATCTTGTTGCACGCGTACAGTGCACCCCGCAGGTTGGAATGCTACGTTTGTGGTAGGTATATTGAATGTTCTATTATTACGCTTAGTGTACGGTTTTCAATAATTTTGGTTAATGTTCTTGCGTTGCCTACTGTTCATAGGAATGTAAGTACATTGAATGTTGTATCATTACTTTATTTGTTGTACCTATATTTTAAACTTTTAGTAATTGCACTTGCTATGCCATTTAATAACACGTCTGTCATTTATTATATTTACAGCCAATGTGAAATTTTTCAACGAGATCGTGAAATGTGGAAAAGAATACAACAAAGACCTCAAACAATTTTCTTAAATACAACATTTTATGCTTAACAAAACTCACTTAAAAGTGATCGGATGGCGTCCTTTCTCTCTCGAATAGTGGTACCAGGAGACTGCTCTCGGCTGCAGCACTTCAGGCATTTTCACGAAGCTGCCGAGATGGAGGCTCTGTCCCCACGTGGCTGATACACTTTTACGTGATATGGATGAATCGCAGATGTCCGCTGTTTCATTTGCTACGTCTTGGATTAACCTGGTAAGAGAGTTTTCGTGACTTATTTTATATAGATGGATTAATTAAAAAACCTATATGAGAATTGTATAGCAGTTTTTATCAATGTGCAACTAGTATGTATAGGTATTATTTGCAATGGATAGGAAATTATTTACTATACTCTCATTAATGTACAGCACAATTTATGTAATCACAAATAATACGTACGCGTTATGCAGACGGAAGATAATCATAATCACATAGCATTTTCATAATTATTGTAAAACAACTAGCTTTGTTCCTATATCCATTTAATATAATTACGTTTACATTTCAGAAAATTGGAGTAGAAGTATTGTTCATTATTATTGACATTGGTTAAACATACAGGCGATTGCTTGATAGTAAAAAATAAAGGTTGTATTTGAAATTTGAGTTGTTTGTTCTCGTGTGATTATTTGATACACAATGGACGACCGGCAGGGTGTTATTAAGAATCGATTTTATGTTATCGATAGCATCGACTGAAACTTAGTTAATAGCACTGGGTTATTAAATTTGAAAGCTATGCAGTCGATGATAATAAAGTATGGACACTGTTGTTGGATAGTGGCTATGGCAATAAAAATAACGGTGAATATTAATTATCAAAATCACTACGTTTTCGAACAGCGACGCTGATAACATCTAAAAGTGATTACAAGTTCAATAAAGCAATTTTAATAAAATTTCAATTTCAATTAGATACGGGTAAATTATACGTTTGAAAATATTAAGCTTCCAAAATATTGATAAACTGTGTTTCAAATAAAAATTAATATGTATATTTAATTTGTTGTAACAGGTTAGCAAAAATTTAATTTTTCAAATTGTACAAAGCCTTATATAAGTTCTTTTTAATGAAAAAATAACAACTCTTCAATATTTCATATTTTTCACTGTTACTGTAAGCTTTTATTGAGAATAACAATATAATTCTTGTAACATGTATCAACATCGGTATTAAAACGCATATTACTACATAATATATCTTAATTACAACTCACCCCGGCATATATTCTCTACAAACGCCAGCGTCTCGATCCCACCCGCAGTACGGATCGCGTGCGCACCGTACGCACGCGTCGTAGCGCCGCGCGCATAACGCCAGGCGTAGCTGTAGCACTCGCCGGTCGGATGCCGCGTAGAGTGAGCCGTGCATGCGAGATAGTGCCATCGCCTACGAAAAGTCGTAGATGTAAATCTTTTAGTGCTTACGAAGTACACTGAAGCTATTTTTTTTTACCTCTACTACTAACAGAAACTTTATGTTTATCTTAATTATTTAATAACTTTACATAAGTTAACTTTCATATGGGATGAATTATTAAGTAACATCATGTAACTATATAGTATATAATATTTCGAAAAAAATAATGTATTATATTAATATCTATTGCTTAGAACTCCTAAGTTAATTAATAAAGCAATAAGTTATCTGTAAATTGCAATTATCGAATACGAAAAAAGATATAGGTATGTTAAGTCTTTTTATTGTTCGAAAAAGCAAACTATGTAAAATGTTCTATTCTATTCAATTCCAGTATTCTATTCCGCAGCAAATTACACTCGTGTCAATATGCGAAGTGTTAAAATTGCAGTTTATGCGCACTACATACCTGAATAGGTTCACCGGGAGTTACGTCGAATATGTCAAGTAAAGCTGACTGGCTGTCACCGTTCCGAGTCCACTGAACGATTTTATGAATTTTGCCTTCATCTGTAACAATCAAATATATATTGGATACGAGAAACTTTCGATATTCAAATTGGAGCATATGTGAGTGAAATTGTTATTAAATAATACGAAACAGTTATGCCCACTGTCTGTTCATATCAGCCTTTTGTCACTGGAAATAAAATATTTGGCCCCTTTTCAAAGATTTGAAGCAATAACAAAAGGCTTTTCAACCCGTAAATTGGGAAAGTAAACTTCCATACACGGCAATATTTTATTTTTATATTGTCCATAAAGTCGGGTTCCTTTGTAATTAGGTTTTCGTTAATTGTGCCGGCAACGTCTAGCCATAAGGAGAAATTATAATGGTTCGTTACGTTCAGGGATCAATTAGCGAAGGTCTAGGGGTTCTCTGTTTATTGTGTTGATTATTTGACTTCTTGTTATTCTTCGTGTGGGGGTGAGGCCAAAAATATAGCAATTTAATTGATGAAAGATCAAAATATCGTTGAATAACATCTTTATACTTAATATAAATTTAGCCTGAAACCATAACCGCTTATCGAAAAATTGCGACAAAGTGGAAGTAATAAAGTTTGATAACGCAATCTATCTTGGCATGGTAATAATTCACCAAATCAAAACTGTGTGCATTAATAAACAGCTTGTCTAATAAAATGATAAATTACAATGGCGCTTCGAGCGACGCCTCAATTAATTTGAGTCGTCGTCGGTGACAGGCCGTGAACTTTCGCTTTAACCGTTTTATTATTCTAAGAGGTCCTTTTTAAACATCTTTTTCACTATATTTGGTGAAAATAAGCGAACGAAAAATCAATTTACTTCTATTCACTATCAGGTTACGAAATCTAATATTTTGTTTTCGTCACAACACAAGACAAAAATATAAAGAAACTAAGCAAAATCTTTCTAAATACAATTGTACACAATCAGTTCTCGCACGTGACCGTTGGATATTTCGTTAAACCTTTGTACATAAGGTCACAAGTTTCCTTTCAAAACGAACCAATTCACGAGCGAATTAATATTCGGACCACGGATCTTAATAGCTAATTGGATTAAGGCATGTACCAAAATTACCTAACTGGGTTATAACATAGATGGTACGTGTTGCAGACGGTGCGTTGTGCGTCATTGCGACCAGCTCCGCATTGTTAGTGTACCCTAAATTATATTCGTAGCTGCCATATGAACTTAGATTTAACATTTCTCGATATTTCTGTTAATAATAACATATGGGGACGTAAATCCGTTGGTGACGAATTAAGAAAGCTCTATAGAAGAATATTCTACATTATAGAGTGAGGTTGCATTTTTATATGTGGTTATTTAAAACAATGTCAATAGTTGTAATTTTTTTTTCGACGGTGGTTCAGACGTCAGAATGGCGCCTCGTCAATGTCAACAATGTCAACAATGTCAATAGTTATTGAATTTGCGGTTTAAATGAAGTGTATTACAATTGACTGTAACATCTATCTCGCGATTTCATTTAATAATGTATCCAGCCATTACAGGCCATTAGTTTTCGCGACACATGCGTAGCACCTGATTGACGTAAACAGGCGTGGATAATTATGTACGATGAATATCGCATGAACCCACTAAGGGTTTGTTTACAGCCTTGGGATGATATTCACACTGTTTTCTTTGTTAATGTTACATTGAGTACATATAGTGAGGCCAATGGAGTTTTAAGCGGATAAGATCTCTTTAAAAATATTGCAAACTTGAAACTATATTATTTCTATAAGTTAATACGTTAGTGGTTTGTATTGGCACAATAAATATTTTAATAAATTAATAGTGATTCGTCATAAGGCATTCGCGCAAAGCCGCCTCTGTCTTTGAGGACGTAGCTCGGCCGAAGAAAATAGCAGTAGGTACTCGCAATATTCCTATACAACGGTCGTGACAATACATCTGTCAAAAAGCATTGATTCACTTCCATTACAGTGTGTACAAAGCCTTATATGTGGGTGTTAATGTACGCAATTCCTAAGACCTTTGATGGAATATAATTACAGTTTGTTACCGTTCCCCGCACAATAAGAATTGTTGATGTATTCCATGTTTGCGAAAACGAGAGCGTTAAGCAATTACGATGATTTGATTTGACATTGAAATAGCAGAGCTATTCGGTATTTACTTTACAGTTGATTATAACATTATAATTAATGCTTTGAAGCTTCTATACGTGCTATAGTATATTATTATTTTGAATTATATTATATTATCCTACCCACATAGTTCGCGTATTGATCAAAGTCAACTGTATTCGGCTATTGTTTTGTAAAGTTACAATTGTCAATTGCAGTGGCGTGCCATGACTGAGGCCTATGTCCAGCAGTGGACGAGTGTAGGCTGACAGTGATGATGTGATGATGAATTGTCAATTAATTCTCGCACTTACTTATTTTAGATTTAGAAAAAAAAATGAAACGTAAATACTATATAAATGAAATTGTAAAAACATGATAAATAATAAATGCCGACGAATCGCCAAAAAATATTTCTACACACAACTCGACACGCCGTATTAATCTACTTTCATTAAAAGGGCCAAGCTATTTAATACCTATGTCATTTGATGCAATAAAGCCTGCTGTGATTAACATCAAAGGTGTAATAAAGATAATGAGAACTAAATTTAGGGCAATCGTGCCAACATAGAGGTTGCGTTATGGAAACTGCCATCATTACGGAATAATATGTAACCGGTATTGGAATTTATATTAGTTCAAGGTTCATGTGCCGAATATAAAACTATTGTTTTGCATGCTAAATTATAAACCTGATAATAAATTAAATGTATTTGTGTAAGCTATGAAAAGTTCAGCAGCATAAAACACAGTACAACATAGTCTGTTCGTTGATATTGAAACTCAATATTAAAAACTAGCTTCCGCCCGCGACTCCGCCCGCGCGGAAAAATTAAGATTTTTTTTTTCTACGTTTTTTTCCGGGATAAAAAGTATCCTATTTTATGCCCAGGATAATAAGGTATAATTATACCAAGTTTCATCGAAATCGAACCGTTAGTTTTTACGTGATGCCTTCACATACAGACAGACAGACAGACAGACAGACAGACAAAAATTGATTTAATCACATATTTGGGTTTGGTATCGATCCAGTAACACCCCCTGGTATTTATTTTTTCAATATTTTCAATGTACAGAATTGACCCTTCTAAAGATTTATTATATGTATAGATGAATAGAATAAAAACGTTAATCTTAATATTAGGGATAATAAAACTAAATAATGATAACTAATATGTAGAATGACAGAAATTACATATTGTTATATCCTCAAAGGGAAGATATTTAAATGCAAACTATTCGTCGTAAGTTATATAAACACACAGGAGCATTACCGCGGTCTGTGCCACACCATACATTAGCGGCTTTTAAATTTTGACAGTATTTCAAGTTGATGCGATAATAGCGAGTACAAGAGAAAGCATTCACGGAATCCGGCAAGCAAATAGGGAGGTACAGGGCCAAACTGAAATTTGTTTATGGCAACCTCGTAACACGCTTTAAGCTTTAAGACGTGACGTCACGTAATGTTAGGGGGTAAAAGACGAGTTGAAATTACTTTTTGCCCATTCGTTATCAGCCTTCCGATGCAATATTTGTCATACTGATAATTATGGTTATCATTTGGAAACTTACCTATTTAATGTGTTGTGTCAATAAGGATGCTTTTCCCTAGCTTTATGGTGTTTTGAAACAGTTTATTCCTACATGTATAACTTATTTTATAGCTGAACATTATACCATATACATACGAAATTAGTAATGAAGTATTACGAATGTAAATAAACAGAGAGCTCCTCCGTAAAACCACATAATATGACTTCAAAGAATAAAGATGTATGTTTTTAGAGAGCTCTATAATTCCCAGCGCACTATCAAATATTTAATTAGGTTAAAGCGATGCAGACGCTGGTAATCCGTCTAACATGGAGGCTTATAAATAAACGTAGATAAAGACATTAATTCTGATCACGATTGGGACTGGCAAAATAATTAAACGCATTGGTCTAATCGAACCGGTCAATCCCTGCGGAGCCTCTAAGGAGAACAAATGAAGAATACAACAAATTGAGTACATTTTGTTTTTAATAGTGAGATGTATTGAGGAATAAGGAACGTGTGGAGAAAATTAGGATTGTAACATAAACACGTGTAAGTAGCAATCAACAATAGTAATTAGTAAATTCATGAATAATGGTGAACTATTTCGTTAAAATCTCAAAAACTCTCTATTACTACGGATTATTTAATATCTAATATTTTATTAATTTGCATTTTGCAATTTTCATCACAATAAAATAATCTTCTAGATAGTTAAGTCAATAAATAATAATACTACGTTCCGCTACGTTTACAAAAATACATTTTTATTTAGGTAATTTGGATCGTTGAGTAAATATGTCCAACCTTTTATATTTTTTGGTTTTTATGGCATTCAAATGCTTTATAAATATAAATTTATAAAGAATAGAAAAAATTCGATCACGAGGCGGGACTCGAACCCGCATCCTTCGCGCTAAATTTATATTTATAAAGCATTTGAATGCCATAAAAACCAAAAAATATAAATTCAACAAAAGGTCGTGTTCCATCGTTACAATATTGTATTCACTGAAAAGTGCTTCATATTGGTTGAGATGGTTGTTAAATCATCTCAATAGATGGCGCGCGGTGTGTCCCTTAAGACACATAAAACTGAAAGAATAGATTATATTCGATTGCTCAGGCGGGTCACGAGTGGCTGAGTTGGTTAGGCATCCGCCCCGGAATGGCGCGAAGGATGCGGGTTCGAGTCCCGCCTCGTGATCGAATTTTTTCTATTCTTTATAAATTTGTATTTATAAAGCATTTGAATGCCATAAAAACCAAAAAATATAAATTCAACAAAAGGTCGTGTTCCATCGTTACAATATTGTATTCACTGAAAAGTGCTTCATATTGGTTGAGATGGTTGTTAAATCATCTCAATAGATGGCGCGCGGTGTGTCCCTTAAGACACATAAAACTGAAAGAATAGATTATATTCGATTGCTCAGGCGGGTCACGAGTGGCTGAGTTGGTTAGGCATCCGCCCCGGAATGGCGCGAAGGATGCGGGTTCGAGTCCCGCCTCGTGATCGAATTTTTTCTATTCTTTATAAATTTATATTTATAAAGCATTTGAATGCCATAAAAACCAAAAAATATAAATTCAACAAAAGGTCGTGTTCCATCGTTACAATATTGTATTCACTGAAAAGTGCTTCATATTGGTTGAGATGGTTGTTAAATCATCTCAATAGATGGCGCGCGGTGTGTCCCTTAAGACACATAAAACTGAAAGAATAGATTATATTCGATTGCTCAGGCGGGTCACGAGTGGCTGAGTTGGTTAGGCATCCGCCCCGGAATGGCGCGAAGGATGCGGGTTCGAGTCCCGCCTCGTGATCGAATTTTTTCTATTCTTTATAAATTTATATGTCCAACCTTATTTCCGAATCTTGTCACTAAATTAAATTAAGGACAAGGATAAGGGTTGCCACATTTTGTAATTATATTTCCATATTTTCTTACTCAGTGATCACAACCCTCCGGAGGTGGTATAAAAGGAATTACCCCACAATCCAATAAAGATTTTGCACCGACAAGCCTAAGTGAAAACTTTTTTGCGATCTCCGGAACAATATAAGTTTTATCCTCCGAGTGGTATAAATTCTCAAACACAAAGTAGCTCTAACATCTTTATTGCTTTTCATAAAAAAGTCGGTAACCAATCGAATCGGCCGACTTTTAACTTACGATTATTGGAAACCTCGCATTTACGCGCATGTAAAATTCTGGGAAACTTTTGTGTCTTATAATATTTTATTCGCATATATTACCTACTCGATGAAGACTATTATTTTTTTCTTCTTTCTGTCATTTAACTAAACTAATGAAGCTGTATAAAATCATTGTTAGGTAGAAATTAAACATATACTGGTCAAATACATTTCCTAAATGTCGCGTTTTCTTGATTCGTTACGTAAACCGTAACAAATAAATCTCGATGTTGACAATATGAACAAATTCGGCGCGGACTTTTATCAGGGATCGCAATATGTATTTTATAGACGCCGTAAATCGAAGAACGCGGCTTTTAAACGTTTGCCAGCGAGCTCTCGAGCTACTTTTATGAGAAACGTTAGAAATTTTATGTGTCTATTGCTGAGCTATTGATGTATTTAATACTATTTTCGTTTCCGATAAATAACTTCAAAGGCCAGTACTAATAACATGTATCGGCTGACAATGTATAGTTACAAGTTTCAAGGCTTGTACATTCAATATTCAAGGACTGAAAAGCAATCAGGGAGATCGATAGTTTTTAGGTGCTATGTGACCTACATTATAATTAGACATGCTTGTGAACACGTTTTACTAAAGAATTCGAGCTCACATTTTGAATAAAATATTTAGATTACCTGTTAAAGATATTTGATTTTGAGAATGATTAACAATATTGGCGTTATTATTAAAGCTTACAGAAAATTAGTTTTCCTTTAAATAGAGCTTCATTTATAGCTAGTTTATATCAGGTCAGAGAATTCCTTAAGAGATTGTATACATATCCAAGGAGTGAAAAATATTTTCCTCATAGAATTTTATATTAGAGAAGGGTTGTAGGTGTCTCGTTATTTTGTATTTTGTATTAAGCGGTCGGTTATTCTGAACACGTATCAAAGGTGTATTTTTAAAGGAGGCTTTCACGGTGGCCGTGGCATTAGGGATGCCGCGACCGCGCCACCTTCGGAAACTTTCCCGTACCTTTTGATATTCAATATACACTGGGACCTAAGCAATCCTTTGATGAGATGTTTTATGCAAAAAACGTTGGGTACTTTTATCGGGGCGCGAAAAACCGTTCAAAAGTGAACACATTAGTATTCTAAATCCTGTTCCCGACAAGCCCTCCCCTCAGTTTCGGGATATAAAAAATCAATGTTTATTCTCAGTGGACGCGATTTGAATGCTAATTATGGGTATAACTAATTGCTTCGTGTTTGTGCGAAGGGGCAATCCTTTTGTAAATAGACCGCTAAGCTCGACGGCTTGAAATTGTTCATTTGAATTTCTGACTTCCATTAAATTATATTAAATTAAACTGTTTTGAATAATGACTGAATATATAACTATCTGCAGTCCTTAATAACACGGGTTGCTAAAATATACACAATTTTAATGACAGGCCCCGAATTAAGTCGTTATCATTCAATAGGTGTTTGAGAGAACTAATTTGGGGCAGTATTGATTAAAATAACGAGCACAAATATTATCCGGGATTAAAGCTATCGTACTATTTTTAACCGACTTCAAAAAAAGGAGGAGGTTATCAATTCGGCCGGTATGTTTTTTTTGTTTTTATGTATGTACACCGATTACTCCGAGGTTTCTGAACCGATTTACGTGATTCTTTTTTTGTTCGATGCGGGATGGTGTCGAATTGGTCCCATAAAAATTTTATTCGGATAGGCCCAGTAGTTTTTATTTTATGGGCATTTTTGCAAGTGCAAGTTTGAAGTCGGTTGTTTTTAACGCAGTTATCACTTGTACTATCGTACGTATTTTATTATAATATATTTAGACATGTATACCTCAAAAAGGAAATGCTTTGATCAGGTATATTGCACTAACTCAATCGAGAGATGCAGGACACTGTAACTACATTGTCCGAGTAAACAGAATAAGACGTTATACAAAATTTACAGGCATCACGTGTAGCCGCTTCCCAACTATCATTCATGAACACTATCGAATATCTCAGGAAAACCTCAAAGCTACGAGCTAACTCAAAATAGTGGACACAATGTAAGCTAAGGTAGCGTTGAACTATAAATTACTTAGGAATTTCCGCCCCAGCTCTGAGCAATAAATATTGTTCATTTTCGTCCTGCCAATGCATCGATGAAGCCCGAAGCTATACAATATATGAGATAGATTTTTATGAGATTGCTGTTATATTGGCAGTTAAATAAAATGAATTGTAAATGACGAGGCAATATAAAATATTAAACTGCTAATACTTTTCATGGTTATTAAGATAAGGTAAGTTTAAAAAATGTACATTAATGCGATTTTGCGGGAAGAGTCATAAAATGTTATACTTAAAACATTATCATGTAAATAGTTATTTACATAAAAATGTGTGGAAAATATTTTAAAACAATAATAAGAGTAAAAAAAATGCTCTCACGTACACAGAAAACATAATACAATTTTTGTTAAAAAATGTATGCTTATAAACAACACATGATGGTAGTCATTCAGTAAAATAATTCAGCTTTAAAAAAATACATTATTAAATGTGAATAACGAGGCTGCTAAGTATTGGTTGCAAGAGTATAAAATAAATTTGGAAATTGCTAACACATTTTGATGTTCCAGTTAATGTACCACCTTCACATATCATTTTGCTTTGATCGCAATTCATGTTTACGGCAAAACTTTGACTTCATGCACTTACGCAAATGGCTTTCCGATACTTTAAGAGCAATATCACAGTGTATCGTTATTACATATACGATACGAGTGTTGTAAATAATTATGAGGCCGTTAATACTTATGCAAAGAAAACTTTTTATGGCCATGGCGGTAAATGTATTGTGATGTATAAATATTGTAGGTATAAACGACTCTTAAGTTAATAATATCTAGACCCACTACTTTCTAAATTTGTTTTGCGTTTTATATGTGAATTATTTCTTTAATAAATGTCGTCCCTGTCTCTCCATGCATATTTAAAAGTAGTCTGAGAAGTACTAAGTAGCAAAATGCAACATTATGCAAATGTAAATATGATAGCTAAAGAAAAGGACAGTTAAAACTTTTCGCGACATTTATGCGTAGTAAAAGCTATTAAATCTGTCTGGCCAATGCACCAACTCTAACTAAATTCCAAACCTCAAAGGACTAAGCGTTTTGTGACTTCGAGTTCACGTAATTATATCATCATGGCTACGATATATCCACCGACCACTCCACGTTGAGCTGACTGTGAATTTTAAATCGTTTTTAATAACAGCTTCGGATCATGCACGTTCAAAGCTTAATCAACCTAGTTGTGTATTTGATACAGGCTTGAGCTAAGGGTATATCCGATATAACTCGGTTCGTTGAAATTGGTTCTTTATTTTGATGATGAATAATTTATGTTTTCTATGTATGTCTATACGAATAGATTCAGCCCCTATAATTAAGTTTCATAATTGTGAACACAAGCTGTCTTTGCGCGATACGTTTACATTATTATTATGTTTGTTTACAAAGACGCCCTTAGACTCTCACTGTTGATGTCAACTCGAGGAATTTAATTAACTTCGTTAACTTCTAAATACTCTTAATGTCTTTGATACCTCGCCTCCCTCCCATTGACAAACAAGGGGGTGTACATGACAGTTGCTGTCAAAGTTTTATCAACCTCCGCAAAGTTGTGTGGCAACAGTGATTTAGGCGTGATAAAACAAATGGAATGAGACGAGGCAGGGGCCCGCATTGCGGGAACATCATACGCTCATTTCTCATTGTCTGCCGGCACCTCGAGCGCCGCTACAACGCCACGGCTAGCGCAGTTTAATGCATATTATAACGCGGTAAGCACTCGAAGCGGGCTAAGCGGGAGGCAATATCGCGTCGCCAGACCACGGACGCAGTCGGAGTCTTTATTGAAAGAGTAAACTGTCCTTTTTAAGATCCCTCAGGCGATCCACAACGGTTGAGGCGTACAACTTATTTCACGCTCGAGTTTAAATTGTAAACTAAGTGTAGATTTTGGGGCAGCTCACTCTTCACAGTTTGAATACACGAAACCATTTATTTTGGTGCACTGTCAGACGCGGAAGTACATGTAGCGTTTAAGCACTTTATTGCGTTCTAGTTTGTCTCGCAAAGTTTATAATCAACGTTCTCGTATCCACATTTTGCTAGTGCTTAAACAGTTTTCACTATTGGTGGCAAAACAAAGTAGTATTATGCAGATTAAGCAACAGTAATTATCACGGTACGTGGCTAAAGCAGAAGGGAACGTCAAAGGTAACGCTTAAACAATTTAATATTCCACACAAGCATTTCAAACGCCAACTCGAATGTAGCTCTCCTTTCGTAAAAGTTGTTCCGTAAACGAACTCCCCCTTCGTTAGATATCTACGTGAGTTTAATCCATTCAGTAGTCTCGGGCGGGTCTCAGTTTGGAAAACGATTTTCAGGTAGATTGGTGAAAATTGCAACAACACGGACGAAAATTACCACTTGAAGGTGTTGTTTAATGCGCGACGTACGAATTTACGCCGCACCGACGCGGACGGCTCCGCCCAACGTCTGTGGTCTGCCGCAATCTGAAGGCACACGTGCATATACCGAAATAATACTGACAAAATGCAAACATAATTAGTTTGAGTTAACAAAACTTACGAACACTTTACGAATAAAAACTGGAGGAAGGAGTAATTATTCACAAGTACCGGTGGTGTAATAACAGAAAGTGTTGGAGTTATTAATAAACTCGTTCGCATTATACTTTTGAGATCCTACAACCCCTTAGGAGAAAGAAAAACCGTGGAAATGCAACGCGACTTTCAAAAAGGCTTAAAGAGAAATGTACTTTTTGCTACTTCTGAGGAAAACGGAATACTGTTCGAGTGTGCGGCTTAAAAGCTTTAGTGCGAGCTTTTAAAAGTTAATAAATTGTGAGTTGACAAAGTGTTAAAAAGTAGGTGTTGTGCATGGTCGTTACGTACGAACAATAAAAATTATAATGGGGTTTCCTGCCTTCAAAGGCTATCTTCCCGCTCGGATATGACAATGGATTTTAAGCAGCTTTGACGAAATTAGGATCTTGTGTACATACTACATAATACGAGTTAGTAACTGTGCGAAACAATCAAATTTGGCCTCGTTTCCCTGATACGGAGGGCTAAGCGTGCACACAGAAAAATATAATTTACGTTTTATATTATGTAAATAAAACAATGCAAAATAAATTATTAATGAAAAGAAATATTAGAAAGCGAGAATGCGAGAACACTGATGGCGGCGGAAGGGTTGCGTTTGTCCAAATGTCACAAAAACGAGTTATGGCTTTTGCTCCATTTTCATCCAGAGGTACTCTTTCATTTCACGGCGCGAAGGTATTTTTAATACTAATGGTTTTTTTTGTTTCGACTGGTTGCTGTACTGTGTGAACTTTAATTAAAAATTTAAAAATATGAGTGATTTTGTAACTTAATTATTACCGCTTAGATTATATTTGAATCTTTAATAACAAATATAATGCCTTATCATTATAATAAAATGTATAATGTAGGTACGTCAATAAACAGAAAGTTTTCCGAATAGCCAACAATTTGAAATACTTACATATAATATTAACAATTCTTAACGTTTCATAAATGAACATTGATCGTATACAGTTTGTTCCTGATACACACTACTGCATTTACGTAGTATGTGAAAGGGCTCTAAGTAACCCAATTTAAGTAGCGGGTAGTCTTTATAAATACAATTTTCCTACAAGTGAGTCGTGCGCGCTACGTTAACAAATCATAAGCCCGTATAATATTGACAGCTGCCAAAATAAATCTATGTAGGTCGAATATTCGTGACCCGACCCGTAGACCCGAATATTATTCAATTACTGTATCACTCAAGTCAAAATTATTAATTCGATTTGTACGTTGATGTGCACTTAAGACACATCGTAAAGTGTGGGTAATTTTGTAAGTGAAATATCAAAGAAGAAAATGTTAGGTACATCGTTACCGATTGACGGTTTGTGTCGCTTTGAGGTTCAAAGGCTGCGAGTTATATGCAGATGATATCAAAGTTAACTCTTTAATAAAAGTAATAAATTCGTTCAAAGACGTTTCGTTTCACGTTAGACGCAACCAAGAAATTTAAGCATATTATATTATTGACAAAATTTACTGACACGTATTTATAACTTCTCACGTATGTAGTGCTCAATTTAAAACATTACATAGTCTATAAAAATTCTATATGAATTTTAACGGCTCCAAATATAGCACTGAATGTTGAAACTAATCTTCCTGCTCTAGATAAAAGGGCTAATATTGCACTTACTTGTGCCAGCGTAGTACACGGTATACTCCAACTGATGGCCCATCATGTCGACCTTTACTCGGTCTACCACCAGCCTCGTGAAGAACAGGTCCCGTTTGTAGTATATCGGCTTTTCGTGCTCGTGGGATACCGCACTGTCCATTAATGGGTGAGACCTGTTTGGAAGATACGAAAATATATAAAACCAGGACAATAATGTGCGATTGTCTCTTATTATGTAAAGTAAAACTTTCTTAGTTTTATTGTAATCATTCACGGAGCAATAAAGAATAAATAAATATGTGCAGAAAATGCTACTATATTTGGCATGTTATTTACATAAACCAAAATTTAATTCGTATGTACAAAACTTAAAGTTCTAAAATTGACTTACACATCAAGAAATTCATACATTATTAAATTGAATCTACATCATATCTTATTTCCCATAAATGTAAATGTACCCTTATCATTGTACCTGTCTCAATTATTAACCAAGCAAGTTGTTTTACTTAAACAATACAATTTTAATTGGATGAAAATTAGCACAACAAAAACATTAAAACGAATGTAACGCGTCCCCGATAGCGTCAGGCGATACGCCATCCGACACACGGCGATAAAAGCGTTTCTTTCCACGTTGACAACAAATCCCCACTTATTTAATTAAAAATTTCAATCTCGGTGCGTGAAATGTGTTATTTTCACGCTGGTTCAGGTGAAGTGTTAAAATCTCAGCGTTTCCACACGAGGATCGTGTAAAGTGTGGAAAAAAAATAATTGAACACCCTCGGGATGAGAGCGTCGGATAATAATTAACAGGACGTGTCGCTAGATAAAAGTGCCTGCGATTTCAATGAGCTTCTGTTGAGATTCCTGTGGCAAGTTTGTAAGCGATCGTCGACTCTGTTTACCTTCTTTTACTTTGTACGGGAATAAGATTCGTGTCTTCAGACATATTATTGATCTAATCGTACCTTGTGATAATCACGTCTAGGATACAATGCAACCTATTTCGTTTTACACTCGTTAATTGAAAAACATTACATTACTTTTGTTAATGCATAAATGAATATTTGTTATTTTCTTTGATGAATGTTGCAGAAAATAAAACTATCTTACCGAATAAAATTGAGCACTGTGTCCGGTAGCGACGAAGTATCATTAACACATGTACCAGGCCTGGGTTCAGGCACTCTGCTGCTGATAACCGGCAACCAAGCAGAGCTGGATGTAGCCTGTTCCTTGAACTTCCCCTCAAATGCCTTCTGGATGTCGCCGATAGTGAAGGTGCAAATAGCAGAGCCCATAAGCCCGGTTGACGCGGTAGTAAACACTCCATAGAAGCGGCTGTCGTCTCCGGGAACTTTGTAAATGCTCTCTGTTGAAACAAATTTAGACGTTATGAAATGTTTGTCTAGACTGTTCTATTTATGCTTAGTTTACTTTTTCTTTTGAATAAATTATAAATACACTATAAAATTTCGTTAGGAATTTAATAAGTTTTAACATTGAACATAGAAAATAAAATAGAACGTACTTAAAGATCCAATGAAACAGGCAATAATTCTACATAATTGTATTTCATTATGGGCAAAACGAATTAAATTTACAACAAAATGTAACTGCGAACATAAAACAGATGGAGGTATTCTATTCAGACGCGATCCCGTTTCGCTTTTAATGTGTCCCGCGGGAGTCTGACTGAAATTCAGGAAGTGTTCTGTTGCGGATTACGCGTCGTAATATTAGTTAAAGGGAAACCTTAAGCTGGTATTTTAATTGATTCAGTATTATAGAGCATAACTGAAAGGCTTTGGGTTTAATTTTGAGATATTGGAGTTATTTTTGCTGATGGGTTAGTTTAAAGACTAGTTGCTTGCTCGAACTCTAACGATGTGTATACATTTCAGACAGACAGACGGATCAATATTACTTACATTTAAATGTATTGAAACAGCCATTGTGAAAGTTAAATTACGTGTAATGAAATATTTCAACGTTGCTACAAACAATAATTTATATAACAATTCGTAATTGCAAGACAATCATAATTTTCCTGAAGTACAAGAGTTAGCAATCCAATTAATTGTAACTATTGTGGTTGTCAAACTTTACTCTGAAGTTACGACGATTAGTTCCAAGGTTGTAGATGTCACATAAGCTTAAATTGTTTGAATAATAATTACGAACTGTTCAACAGTATTTGAATTTGTTAGTTATTAGTTTACTCTATATTAACATGACTATTTTAAAACTTTCTTAATTTCTGAACAATAATTGAAAAGTTTGCCTTTTGTGAGATATTATTTATTCATTCATAAGGGTTAAAAAGCTTTTTAATCCAAAATTAGCTATTCCATTGAGGAAACATTTCGGTTAATATATTTTCATTACAGGTCGTTAAAGAAAAAATGTAGGCAAAGGCATGTCATATCATAAATAACAGTTGTATTAAATATGAGAAAGGCGTAAAGCGATGTTTTGGGAAAAAGCAAGAACATATTTTACAAACAAAACACGAAAGAGTTGTCAAAACGAAAGCTTAGCGCGTGCCGACTATAAATATAATTTATTCTTTAACCTCCTTATTTAAATACCGCCCGATCTGCGTAACACATGTTCATTTTTTATAATTCAGTATTATGGTATTATAGGGAGTGTTTTAAATTTCGAAAAAAAGCCAATTTAGGCACAAAATTAGCAAAGGTAAAGCTGAAACATTGTTTATTAGACGCACTCTGGCATCAATATTCAAAAATAGTTGTGCAATAAATTTTCATTTTGAAACCAAATATTTATATAAAAGTATTTTATTCATTTTAAATTAAGTTGTGAAAAAATAATTTACATTTGAATTAATATCGCCTGCCTCTAGATAATAAAATCCACTAACAACGAGTGTGTCACATGTGAAGTGGGGTTAATTATAGCTTCAAACACTTATTTAAATATATTTATATTCATGATGTTATAAAAACCAACAGTGAAAGAGTTCAAAAAAAGTTATTGTCTCAAGAAAACAAACCTATTGTAAATTTCTGGACACGCTGTATACAATTTTGTTTCTTTGCTTAATAAAGCGGAAACTTTGGGCAATATAATATACAAAAACAAGGGCATTTCATTTAATACTTTTAATTAAAAATTTCAACGTTCGCACGGACTCATAAAATTACCTTTCATTTTTATTTAAGCACGTGTTCTAGTTTATTCAATGTTTTATAAGGAAAGAGCATGTTTATAATAATACGGCTTATAGAGAATGTAGGTCGAAGAATACTATCATTATACTCTTTTAATGCTAGTTTGAATGTGAAAATCTATTTTCTGAATTCATAGTGTTCAAGCCACTCAATTTCATTAAAGTAGTAGCTATTCTACTTGATATAATACAAGAAAAATAGGTTTCATTTACTATTAGGTTATTAGGTTAGAATGCGAATGTACGGTCTATCATAAACATCTTTCAACTTTGGCCGTACAGTAAAATCACGAAAGCAAATCTATTCATGATGCTTTAATTTTTATCGGGATAGTTCATTAGATAAAAACCTTCGATATAAAAGATGTTAACGTCGCAAAATAGCTCCGAAAAGAGCTTGATATGTTATTAGTAAAAGCACTAATCAATAATACATATCAACATTACATGATATGTAAATAAATTCAAATTAAAATCAAAACATAGCAGTGCGTTTCTGTATGCTTCAAGTGACTTTCCTTTAATTGAGTTTTGGTGAAGTAAACGGTAAATATTTAAATGTTGCTATTACATTCTCATGAGTTATGCAAGGAATGCATTGGGGGAAGGCGTTAGGCAGAACGGTGCACGTTAATATTAGATGAAGATTGGGATCGCGACGGGAATTGGCTACGCTTTTGTCGCTTAAATCTCTATGCACCATTGAATTGAAACTCCGTATGTTTGGCCCGAATTGACAGTCAATATTTGCGTGTTTGGCCGAAGGGACGTGGCGGGATGTAGTTAAAATCTAAGTGGGGAACATTTAGTTTGCTGTTCGAGTGAAGCAGAAAAATTGGGGAGTAAGCATTTAAATGTTGGATAAATTATGTAGACAGTTTGTGCCATGTGTTGTCTTGTTTTCTGACATTATCAGGCATAATTCAATTGTTGTAAACATGTTGTAACGCAGTTTTGCATATAAGAATAAGTTTAATAAATAATTGATTAATAACAATTGTAAATTAATTTTATGCTTTTCCTAACTTAGGTATATCATCGTATATCTAAGGAAGTCTATGTCATGAAAAATGTAAAAATCAAGTAAATATATTCAAATAACAATACATTTCTGAAGTCACTATCTATCAATGATCTAGCACTATAACTCACGTATTTCATTGAAGTAGAACGGAAACTCCCCAGGAATGCTGCAGTTGAGTCTCGCTTTCAGATACGTAGCCCAGTTCTGGCTCAGTATATTCTTGCCTCCAGTGTCCCGTTTGCACACGCGGGCTACTCTTGAGTACACCGCCTTGCCGCAGTTGATGTATTCCACCGCTGTCTCGCGGAAGAAGAATAAAACGTATTCGCCCACGTCGAACGATCCAACGAAGTTCGGTTCTAGAAAAGATGGATTAGGTATGTATTTTGTGCGAAAAGGATATATACAATATACAACTCTTATATAATCAAAGATACAACTATAGTAGAGCCATTTTAATAGGCAACATTTGACAGTTCAACAAAATTCAACAACGTAACCTAGTAACGACGACATAGAATAACATGATATTTCGTTTTGTTAGAACTGCACATTTGCTTAACTTTTTTCAATTACGATTACATTTTTACACAGCATTTTTATAATAATAATGACCGATACAAGTAATTTTAGGATTTTTTCTTTTTAAATACCAGAGACGTTACTCTAAAAATCGAAACCTGTCATCTAGAATCGAATGCATTGATTACTTGGGAATACAAATTATCATAAATTATTGACATGTGTTTCAAGTTCGATTGACAAATGTTTTAAGTCCGTATCGATTAATTCACTTTAATCGATGTTTTTAAGCAGGTTACCACCCTATGAAGATAAAATTGATAGACGTCAAATGTTGCCTATTAAATTGGCTCGACTATAATTAAACATAATAATACCAAGTGTCAACTTTCTATTCGTCTAACAGATAATTTTCGATCAAGCATTAGTGTCCAATAAAATTACTCAACTATATTATTGACTACCAGAAAGTTAACATAATTAGAATACAACAACACACAACACAACATTAAGTTTCAGTTCAAATCTATATTATACATAAAAATGATTAAAATGAAATTCTCATTAAATTATTCAACCTATTGTAGCAGCGGCAAATCCCCACGTTATTACCAAGGCATCAAATCGCTGTTATTCCGTATGATATGCAATAAATATTAGATGAAGCCATGTGTCAATTACAACGTATAGAGGGTATTATATTGTGATATAATAAGCACTCATTTGTTGGCTTCAGAATAAAATCGTCGTGTGTTAGGGATTAAATACACGCGTTTATACGTATATGCATTGCTAAGGTCCATTGTGATCGCGAGCGGAAGGTAATTTCCCACCAGCAAATTAAATCTATAGGAGAATTAGGACCTAATAAGACTTTAAAGCTTTGGAATATTAGGGGCTATAAATTATTGCGGCTTCGCAATTAGTTATCAAAGCGAATTTACGGCATTCGCGAGCCGCGGTTCAATGGATTATATTTTAATAAAAATATATTAAATTCTAAAAATATCCTCCTTTGAATATGTTTTAGATTTATGAACGTGTACTTGAATTATACATGTGAAAGATATTCCATTTTTATTGTATTACATTACCGCGATAACCTAAATACCTTTCCCGTAACATACATAATTAAACACATATCATGTTTGCACTTTGTACGCTATTCATATAACACGCAAATAATATCACGTAAACTTCACGATAACAGCAATTACATACAATGATTACTTTAATAAAATACACAAAGAACAGAAATAAAAGGTACAAATAACACGATATCCGAAAGTTAAACCGAATTTATCGTCCCATAATTTCTATACAGAATACTCAGGAATACAAATTAACGAAAGATTGGAGGCATATAACCGTTCATTAGAGCGAAAACAGTGTAATTTCGATTGTTTAGTGGAAAACAGGCCAATTTCTGTTTAATTCGCATAATCCCTATGACTGAAACAATTGTTCTAATGATAACCAGCGTAGCGTGGTTTGCTGTCGAATATAGGAGCTGACTTTAATGATTATGAATTAATTTGTCGATAAATTAGTAGCGTTCAAGTCGAACTACTATATTTCCAATTTGGGAATAATAATTGACGCTGTATAATTTCGTCACTGCTCTACTAATTACTTTTGTCTCACTCGTACCTACTATTGATATTAGAAAATTATAAATGATCTTCTGTCTCTCCATCCTTGTAATATTTGTTAGCTATTAATTAGCAATCAAGATACTTTTGCTTACTCTAATTAAAGAGTAGGTTGTTTTTTGTTGTTGCTGTGCATCTTATCAATCTTTAAATACAAATTTATAACAAAACATATATTCAATAAAAAGGATATTAAAAACACTTACTGTCAAGCCACTTGGAGTCGTATTTAAGTGTCCGCTTGAAGGAGAACTCCCGGCGCCCCGTGGTCAAGTTGTGCAGGTCAGTTCTAAAAATGACCGTGTCAGCTTTTGTGAATTCGGCGTTAGTTCCCGAGTACAATGCGGGCAAGGATCCCGGGTTGCCCCTCTCCACCCACAGCGCGGTGGAGTTGTCGGCGGGGTCGTACGGGCACTTTGCGACGCCCATGCCGATCCCTGGCACGTACTCGTGCCGAGGCAGGTGTGTCAGATTCGACTGCAACAAAACAATACCGTTTATTTTTATCGCCACCTTCCCGATACCTGTACAACGCGTAAATAGACATTTGCATGGAATTGCTTTCGAACCCTCGTCCCGACGGCCGTAAAAAGTTAAATATTAAAAATTTTACGCGCAAACACTTTGATTTTACGCGCTATTAATCAAAGGCATTTTTGAACCGAACAAGTGGATTTATGCGTCTGCCGTAACTGCCCTCCGCACTCGAAAACACATCTGCTATTAATTTTACCTAAATCCATGTCCGTTCCACGGCGATTTATCGACCGAAACTTATTATTTTAAAAGACGCTTGAATATTTTCGACATCGTATGGGCGTCCTGCGGTCTCCTCTATTAGTATAATGCGATGGGTGGCGGGACCGTTTTCAAAATTATCATAAAATTACTAAATGTAGCATAAACGTGGGGTGGGCAGCACCCGACATCGTGGATTGAGACTTTATGTAAATTTTAACGATGCCGCGACCATCGGCGGCACCTGTGACCCGCACGCCTCCCGGCACCTAACGAAAACCTATGTCGTTTTTATTTCAATAAGCTGAGAATTAAATTAGGCATAAGGTAGCGCCCGCTGCGACCGCCCGGGGAGCGACGCGGGTCTCCTCATTTCTTGCCATAACTTAAAGATAAGTTGAGGTCTTTCCTTTGTAATGGAGTATGCAATAGAGATATCAACATGGCAATTTATTTATTTTTATTACTGATGTAGTAAATATTTTTATTATTTTACTGATATGTGTGTACATTTTAACGAATAACGTACGAATTCACATTAATTTTATAAGAACACTTTGAAAAATTGTTTGTCCATATCTCTAATGTTCCCAACGGGTGAGAAAGTGACAATTGTCAAAGCACGAGATTTGCAAACAAGACGGTAAGTAGGTACATTATTTTACAAAACGAAACGAAAGTAAGCCCAGAATAAACAAGCAAATGGATCGGACGGAAGAGCTCGCGGGCTTCCCCTTGCAGAATAAGAAAGTTTGTGGACACCCGCAACCTTCATTAGGCCCTTGCTTTGTTTGTTTACCAAATTACCATCTTTAAAGCTTTTCAGTGACGGAATGAAGCGTCCGGCGATGATAATGATTACGCATTGAGTGAAAGTTGGCAGCCCAAGGATTTACATCTGTTTGCCTCTCGAATTTTAATGTTTTCTTATTTCGTGACAAACTTTATGATTCCATGTTTAGGAATGAGGAAAAAGGGTTGCTGTTTTTTTGTGAAATAGAATTTGGGAACATTAATTTTGTTTTTATCGTGGTATACTTTTGGGTGATAAAATTTACTTATTAAAAAACACGTACCAATCAAAAGGAACTTTATCGTCTCTTGATATGAGTAAAAATGAACCATCGTCCTCATACAATTTTATGGGCAATTAACTTAAGATATGTGTAGACCCAGTTTAGGATTGAATAATTTCATCGTAAAGCCATAAAAGTGGAATGAGCCTTTACAAATACGATCGATAAGCTATAATAGAACAAAAGCCCGCACCTGAATACGTTCCTTAACGTGACAGACTATGATAGCTCTCCAATACATTTTGAATATGGATGAGTCTCCTAACTTCTCAGACTAAGAATTAAGAGATTCCCGAAATTGGTGCGGTTTCTAAGACAATTTGATAGTTATGTAATCGGATGATGAGAGTATAATTAAGTTGCTGAAGTGGTTAGTTATGTTATGTAATCGTGAGTCGTGGAAATTAATTTAATTTAAATCAATTTGAAATTTTGATGTGACAAATTATGAAACATTTGTATCAGTGAATAAATAAATTATTGTGTATGTTTTGAAGTTTTCAAGCTTCATTGAATCTTAGTAATTATCTATAATTAAATTTGTCTAGGAAATACTAATTATTAAATGTTACCTTTTGTTCTATATATTTTTTTTAATTTTCTAGTTTTCTAAGTTTATATTTTAAGCTTCGTTATCCGTTAACAATATTTACCTAATAATGTATAACGCTAATATCTCTACCTATTGTTTACGGATTATTTTCTATCGCCTTTATTTTTTGCATTGATTACTTTCTCTTCTTCCAATAACTGCATGAGCTCATATTCAAAGCAAGAGAATATTAAACAGATATTTTGCATTATATAGAATGTTAATTATATGGTCCTCTTCAGTAAACTAATCTGCTTATGTACGTGTTAATTCCTTTTTTTACTTTTATTTGAGGTAAATTTTGTAATGATTGTATAATAGTGATAGCTACTTGACAATCAAAGTTCGTTATTTATTGTTACATTTTAGAGTAACAACCCCTTTGATCTATATCTCAGACACACAAAGCAAATCTAAATTGCAAGATATCGAGACGGCTAAAGTTTTGGCAAGCGTGTCACTAACAGCTAATGATTTAAGGCCAATATGAAATTGTCACATAATAACTAGTTAGTTCTATAGAAGTTTATACTGAATATTATGCTAAGAGGTTTCGATCGTCTCGGTTATTTGCACAAAGATTTTGCATGACTAAGTTCGTCTTAAAAGTTTGTCCTTTCAACTCAAATAAGCGACAGCAATTCCGCGGTATAACATAGTTTAAGTGTAAGCTTCTTTATGGATAAGATAAAGGCGGTAAATGTTTGAAAGTAATAATTAAAAACCATTATAAGATCTGCTTTTGATGAACATTGTACGTGTATAGGTGTGAACTTAGAAATTATAAACTTTTAAGTGTTTTATTTGTCAATAACGCACATTATGCAAGATGCCAAAATAAAGGAACAGGTAAACGTGAAACTCTATCTGTTTGTAAAAATTTTCAGTCAATATACGTATATGAACAAACTATGAATAAAAATTAATATTGCATAGTCAGTAAGGTATTAAAGTACTTGTATGACTTTCTAAGCTTAAATGGTGTAAAAAGTAACGTGAGTTAAATGTACTTGTTTCACTCGTAGTTTTATTATTATGACAAAGCAAACAATAGCTATTGCAGCAAAGATATTGGATCCTAATTCTGAATGAGACGAAACCACACCTGTGTTCGGCGTCTGATATACGCGAATCGATTGAAACCAACTTTCATACGACTAAAATAAGTTTTAAATGGCTTTTAGCTTCTGGATTGATTTATACTTATCCTCATTAAGAGGGACTTGCTTTGAAGTATGGTTTTGTAATTGATCTATAATTGTGAGAAGAGCAATATTTCAAACAAATGAATTATTCTGTAGTGCTTCTTTTAATTATTAATTTTGTACAATTTTGTTTAGGTGTTTTTTTTTTGAAACGCTCATGCCTCATAAGTGAATACTAGGTCAAAACAAGTGTTCTATAAATACCTATGTATATTTTCACACTTCACTTATTACTGTGATTTAAAATAAAAACCAACTTACGCAGGATAGAAAAAAAAAACACGTGAAATAATATGAGCTTATCTTCCATTACCTATTGGTAGCAAAAATTTTATTCTATTAAGACGGTAAAAAAACTTCAATTCGCTCGCTTCCATATAAACTTTGCTTCGCGTTTCGCATATCAACGACGTTTTCTTTAAGCAGCTGCCGTTCGCAAATGTAAGAAAACAACCGCACGAGCGGTACCAAGTTTCCGCCATAAACTCATGTGCAATGCACCTCCGAGAATCTTAATGAGAATACTTAAAAATGCTAAAGGGAATGCTACTGACATACCGACATTCAAAAGCATAAACAAACATATTATTTTAAAATTAAAATTTATTCTAAATTTAATTCAATTGCATAAGCGATGCACCACTTCAAAGGCGTTAATACATTTTGCGTTTTGTCACTCTAAAAACGGTACATTCTTGTAACCGTTCGCACCTTTGTCCCACAAAAATTAGTCCTACGAGCACTCGAGCCGCTTTCGTATGTAAAACTCTGTTCACAGACACCAAAATGATTAAGCAAGTGCTGTGAAGCGTCCACTGAATGCCCTGTATGGCTTATAACGTGATTTTGTCAAGTGGTCTCACACGTCGCGGCGCTCGTTATAATTATGGTAATGACGCTTTTACTAGTGTATCACACCTAGCTCAGGTGGGATAATCGTTTACGGCATGTAGTTTGTTGTACTTTCGTTTTGCTTCAATCATATTTTAAGTAATTTCACTATGCAATTTTAATCGACGACGTTTGCTGCTAGTATTGCGGAAAATTATGATACACAAAATATCTAAGTTATAACAGAATTTCGTAAAATAAAATGCTATTTGTAAAAAAAAAACCATACCTAGCTTTGTTGATGAAAATCAAAATGTAACAACATTGTTATAATTCCGCTTCATTTAGCACGTGTGACGGAACAGGTTGAATGTTTTCAATTTAAATGGGAACAATCAATAAGCGGGGCTTATCGCATTCATTCGGCCGGGATAAATGCGATGTGTTTTAAATCTGCTATACAAATTGTCCTATTGTTATGCACGGCAACCGGTAACAAACGATACCTTTGTTTTATTCGATCCAGCGAATCACTTTCCTTTTATTGCTCTTTCTCACTTCGGTAAGCTATGCGTCCATTGTCTATTGTTGATTTTTAATAACTATTGCATAGGTGAATAAACTTTAGACGTACAGAGTAAATAAATTACAAGCGAACGAATTTAAATATTATTTATTCGATGTAAATTGTAAAATAAAGCCCCAAAGAATTCTGTTTACAGACGACTCTTATCGCGACTTGTTCCAATACAATATGAAAAATAAATGAAAACCGATTGCGCGTCGTCGCCGGGAACGCAATCGCATCCGTCATTTGTTTCGAATTCCCTTCGAACCGTAAACCGCCATTTGCAATAGAATAGATATAAATTGGTGCAGCCAATATGAAACATTTTGGTTTGTATCAGCGTGCCTGTCCCTGAGCCCTATCAATTGCGTACATGTGATTTCACTCAATTTTTGAAACTGACGCGCCCTTACCCCGGAGGGAGCGAACGCATTACTCAAACGACAGATTATACTGTGATATTTATTACTCATGCTTCAAGTGAATAATCATTTAAATTAATTTTCGCGATTTGCACGTTTCTTTATCGTAATTTTATTGTCCGATTTTTTAAATAGCTACATAAATTTTTGAGTAAAGTTAAAGTAAGTTAAGTCATCATATGACCAGACAATTTTCACAGATAAAAAGCACAGATGACAAAGTAAATAGATATGTAAAACACTAAAATAAGCAGTATCAGAAATTAATTTGTTTATGAGTGGCACTATCTCTGTTGCAGCAGTGCTCTGTAGGGCCGGCGGCAAGTATCTGATCGTATTCAATACTTCCTTCCCCACAAACGTAATATATTTTCAATTTTCAACGTTCCCGCTCTCGGTTTTTGACTTTTAATACGATTTATCGTCACAAAACTGTATTTTTATGTACCGTGTAATAACAGCTATTGGTTTCGATTTGCGGTTGTTATAAATGAAATTCGATTTGGGAGATTTTTTATTTTTGGACATGGCGAGTATTATGTTTTGTAGCACCTAGATATATTATTAATAATAAGTAAGTTATGTAGTATTTTTCGATTCGCATATGAATATGAAATACATTTTGTTCATTTTGAAGCTTATGTTGTGTTAAAATGAGTCACGGGTTTTCAAGAGTCAATGTAAAATACGATATAGCGTGATAGGGGTCAGAGCGATATATCATAATTTTATATGAAAAGCCAAAAGCAGGGAAAGTGAGAGGTGAAGAGAACTCAGCAAATTTATGGCGGCCTGCTTTCGATACCTATTGTGAAAATTCATTTTACGACTTAAAAATCCATGGAAATGACTTATCAACGAGCGGTTCGTAAAATACGATACGTGCTTTAAAATTTGAAATTCGAAATACATTGAATAAAATTGTCATTGGATGTCGACTTTACGGAGTCTTTCAGCTAGAAATACCGTAAGCAGCGTCGAGAAAAATCTGTTCTCGTCTTATGGCGTCATTTGGAATCAGTATCCGTGAAATTTGTCGCGGTTGCCAGCGTGAAGTTACTTTACGTACTCACGGATGCATCTTCTGCTGAAACGGAGCTGTGAGACGTGATGCGTTATGAACATACAAATAAGGAAATCTTTTCCGGGATTTCTAAACATTTTTCACTAAGCTTCAAGCGGACCATGATGCGAATTGTATTTTTGATACATTCATAAATCTCCGCAAATGTGTGGGTGGAACTGGATTACAGGTTATAGACGCAGTGGTGTAATTTAAAAATAACGATACCTACAAATGAAAACGAGTAAATTAAATTGGATGTTTCAGACATTTTGTAACGGTTGCAGCGAAAAAGTTAGACCTTTAAAAGAGATATATACAATTCTGTTTTAGCTATTTCATTGTATACTGTCGTGTTGTCCTTTGCTTCGTTCGCGATATGTCTTATTTTATTTACTGACTAATGTGAAACCTGTTGAGATCTGTTGCGTCTTTGGCTTATGTCCAACATCATGTTGGACCACTTCAAGAAGTAGTGCCACAGATAATAGCCTTCCCGTTTATGTAAGCGTGCCAAATAAGTGCCAAAGACGATAGCGTCAGTGGTTTACATTAAGTTTAAATTGACACTGAAATTTTGTGAATAGCAGGATATTATTTTAGTTTATTGTATATGGAAGGACACATAAATATCAAAAAACTGAATAGCTAAACTATCAAAAGACTGGCTGTTTTAGGCTTTGAACTTGAAAAATTTTCAAAAATCGTTAACTAGACTTAGTGATGCTACTTTTATGTTTTTCACAACTTTTAAATGATGGATTTAGATATATTGATATTAAGATAATTTATGCATCTTTAAATATTGAAAATCATTGTTTTAGGTTTTGTCGACATAGAGGGTTGTAAAATACATCCATTAACTGTATGTAATAACGAATTATTAAATAACAGTACTAAGGAAAAATTACAGTATTAAGGAATATATGGACGATAAAAACCCATGGAGGGTTGTCGCGTAAAAACCACAGGACAGTTCTTTGGCATATTATGATAATAATGTACATAATTATTATGTATGTTGTAAAATTAAATTGTAAAACTGACATGATTAAAAAGAGCAACTATGGAGTTTCTTGCCGGTTCTTCTCCGTAGATACTGCTTTCCGAATCGGTGGTAAATGTTAAAATATGTAATGACGTTTCAAAAGTGCTTCTAAAAGAAGTCTAATTGAATAAATAAATGTTTGAGTTTGAGTTTGAATTACAGTACAGTATATTGCTGTATATTTAAAGATATTAGTATTGTATAAAAAGATACTTACATATAGTACCCAGTCTTTCGGGCTGTGTGCATTGGTTCCGCAAATATATAGCCGTGAGCCATCTCCCATTGGTTGGATCACTCGTATGTGGTTTCTGCAATCGAAGTGCTAAAACAAAAAATAACATTTAAATTTCAAATAACTTTAATACTTTCATTGTTTTCAGTTTAATTTAAAAATACTCATTTACAAACAAAGATTCTTTATAGTTTTAAATTAAACAATTGCTGTTAGATGAAATGCGTACGTAATGGGTAGAATTATGTTGACTGAAGGCATTTATTTCACGCGCACCTATAGATGATGCTACAGAGATGTCCGTGATAAAGCGTAACGTAATGAAGGAACCGCACATATTCGATGCATCGAAATTTTATTGGAATAATAGTAATTCCAAAGAGTGGGTGAACGTTCACTGGCCGTGATTATGTAAATTTGCGTCCAACATAAATATTGAACGGGGCATTAATATTCCGTGTGACAGGAGTGTGCGTTGCTCGTTTTAGTGAACAAAATGATGCTTGAAATAATTTCAATACATTTCACTTCATAAGTGAATTCGCGCCATAATGAATATTCAGTTGTCACAGCTCCAACTTCTTTGATAAAACAGACGATATCTGCATATGGAATGTTTTTGTTAAATTTATTCTTTATTGTTAATTTTACAAATTACTGCGATGTTTTTATTCGTTGCATGCGTTTTTCAGAAGTGCTACGTATTGTTTAATGAAATGAATTTTATAATTGTAATTTGTACCATAAATAATATCGCTGATTAGTTTATGAAGCTCTTAAAATCCATCCAATATTTTAACATTATCACGCGAGTCATTGAAGGCTCGATAGTAAATGATTGAGCAAACAGTTTCGATTAAATGGGTCAATATGTTATGCGCATAGTAATAAACGATATGTTTATTTTTGTGATATTTCAAAAGCAATATTCTGCAGTGATACGCGGCTTCTGCGGTTCGTGGAGAGATTGAAACTAATTTTCTCCACGTCACTGCGGTATCCAGGTACCATTGTGCGGACATTGGGTTTTGATTTTATGAACAGTCGGGTGGAAATGATAAAGATTTGTTTACTTGTTAACGTTATGTGGAGGGTTTCTATTCAGTGGCTTACTTTTTTGTTTTAAATTTATTATGATAGTTTAATAATTTTGAATGAAGGTGTTTTACAATCTAAAATGCATATGGTTACAGTTAAGAGTTGATTCAACTTTGAAATAAAATGATAGATCGATTCATAATACATTTTAAAAATCATATTCCCACGAATCTGTAATATAGTTTTATAATAGGATACTCAAAAAGTACTTATTTTATTATCAAAAACTTAAAATGAAAGAGAGTAATTATATTTCGATATAAAAATAGTAATTATGCTCGTAATGAATTGCAGTACAATTCTATTATTAAAGCAGCTTAACAGAATGTTCATTCCCTTTCCCGGATTAATCCCAGCTCGTAGTTTCACGTAGAATAGGCGCGTGAAAATAAACAATTAGGCCGAGTTCTTTGTTTTCCCGTAAAAACTTATGCCACACTTTCTTTCAGGCCCGGAGGTAACTTTCCGAGAGATTGTTCTAAAGTAATTATCGGATTAATATACTCGGAACGTTCAACCGTTGTACTGACGCGAACAGAAGCGTTTTGCGCTCAGAAACAATCAGAATTAAGCAGAACAATCAGACTCACGTCTGAGTTTCTTTTAACGGCACTTAGCCGGGCGCTCGCATAACTTCACTTCGAACTAATGCTTTCGATTGGTCCATTTCGTTAATTATTCGCCACTTTGTACGTAAGTAGATTTACGACCGGCTTTGCTTTTTCTCGCGTTTTTCTTCTGAGTGGTTTTAAGCAAGGAATCGCACCAATATTTCTATACGTAATGGCTCCTGGGGGTAGATATAACATATTTGCAATGCTAATGAAGTGCTCGTTTATTTTAACAATCGAAGGCTAAGTCGCCTTTGGGGAAAATTTAAATATTACTTTAAAATTTTTTTAATGTATCTATTAATATCATCAATTTGTATTTTTTTTTAATCAAATAGAAGAATCTCTAAAGTTAACAACGTTTAAGGTTTATATTATTTAAACTTTATATTATAATTTCACGGTACTTCAAAGCTTACATTTTCTTATATACTCATCATACTAGTTATGTATAAGGAAAATACACGAGTTATTATTAGAGTTATAAATAAAGTGTCGTTCAATATGATACCAAAGATTATGACAAGAACACCGTCTCGTTATTTAAATCCCATACTTTTTCGTAAAGATTTGTAATCAAGCTTTTATCTAGCGATTTTCCCGATACGATCACAAAGAACAATGACTTAAAACAACAAGAAGAGTGTCAAGCCGATAGCCTCACAGAATGTGCCGACGGCGATCCCCAGCCTTTTTCATGTTACGACAGCGTGTTTAGAGAAAGGAAACTCGTAGACAGCGAAACTTTGATTATAGCTTTCAAAGAGTAGCCATTTCATCCACGATTGAGGTGAGAGACTCGAAAATAATTCTTTTTTATAACCCTCTTTTATACTAATAAAAGGAATTTATTTTTTCTCTTGCAAAAGTACGAGCGGGTAGCATGTGGTCTATTGCTTCGCTTGTAATAAAAGTTTCGCCTTTTATTTGCTTTCGTCTATATGTCAGGTTACGTTTGTGACGTTGTTTTTGGATGCGAGATGTTTGTGGATAATATCTGATTAGATTAATACATCCATATATTAGTATTGTCAAGTGTTTAACGAAATATTTAAATCTAAGTGAATGTTAAGTTAAATAATTATATTGTGCGTTATCACATATTTTGGTGTATATTAAAACTTAAAAAAAAAAATAAAAAACTGATTATAATATTCATTATTATTATCAAATAGTTATGAATATTTTCCCTTCAAGACGTGTACACGTTACTGTGTGTTTGTGCGGGTCAAAACACTTAAAACTCAAACAGAAATGAAACTTTATTATTAAATTAAAAAATCAACAACGCCTTGCCGCGGTGATTATCGGATTAGCGGATCGTGCAGTGCAGTAATTCTGCAATCGGCCCAATCTTCAGACCGCGGTGTAACGGGGAAATAAAACAAATATTGCTCCTACGTAGCGATTGTAAATCAAAATTAACGGCCTTAATATAGCGAGTAGAGCGTGGCTTTAAGCTCCCGCTATGAAATATGCCCGCTTCCCGCCGCTCACCGTTAAAAATGAGATTAAATCTTGACGGAAATAGTGCTAGTTGTGTGCAATTTACTGGAGAACAAAGGGTTGTTATTGATTTAATGAAATAATAATAGCAACACGTCTCCTCGCTTAACTTTTCTTAATTTTCCTTTGACCCGGCGCGGGTCGATTCAAATTACAGGAATAGAACTCGAAACTTTTAATTGTAGACGATTGTGAGATTTCACTTATCAGAAATTAACCTTGTTTAATATTGGTATTGGCGATAAATAAAATTATTTATATTGGAAATAAAACTTATTTGTATATCATCATCGTATTTAGGGGTTTAATTAATTTAATAGTTAATTAAATAAACTGTAAATAAGTACGTGGAAGTATTTTTATCTCTCTTTTATCGTATCATATTTGAATATACGTAAATACATAATATACATATACAAAATGCGCTTACCTCTGATTTTCCTTTCGATACACATTGTGCTACGTTGCTTGGTTCCAAGTTTAGTGCATCTCTCTGCAATAAAAATGAATACATGAGAAAACTTTGCATGTTTTAAATAATTTAAACTGATTTGAAATTAAAAGATCTGTACTGAAGAATTGTTTGGTTATAAAGAAAAGTTCTTATTCTTATATTAAAAATGTATTTCATGAGTTTAATATATTTAAAGTATATTAAAATACATGTTTATACAATTTCAAAATTGCAAGTGGTTTTTGTAAATATGTATTGAAATTATAAGGATTTTTGTTGAAATTGTGATTCTAAAGACACCACGAAATCATTCTTGAATGATATAAATATCAACAGAATGTTCAATTGAGGTAAATAGATGAGGAATAGTTAAACTTACATCACAATGAGATGCGCTGATGTTATTCATATTAAGGCGATACAATCGATCCCTGTAACAAAGAAAAATACATTTAATTAAGTGATGATGAGACATGTATATTTTGATTTCAACAAAACATAATTAAAACAGTTTTAAGCAACAGATTCTTAAATTTATATACTTTTAAATACTTTCTAACTAATCGAATTATATCGTAATACAATTTATATAAAACTGTTAACTTGTCTTACAGAAAATAGTTTCGTATCGACTTGGTAATATACCATTCGTACAAAACTATAATGAAAGTTTGTTGAACATCGTCTTCAGTATAAAATGATACGATGCAGTATTGTTGTAAAACTTTTGTATTGACAAATACGAAATAAATGAATATAATAAAACTCATTCAGCGCAATATGAACAATTTAAGCATTAATGGAATTGATATAAAATGTATGTTTTGTGGCAAAAAAGATTATATTATACTTGACTATTCATACGCATATCTATATATATAAACATAGTCTGGTCATAAGTTCTGTCACATATGTTTTAGTAAATAAACAAAAAGTTACTTTTATATATTTATTGTTTTATATGTGGCAATAAAGCTTACATATTACTTAATAATTTCGTATAAAAATTATTCAAAATGGCATCCATGTTTTGCGATACAAGCTTTCAACCTCCGCGGCCAGTCGTCTATCGCAGCACGCACCATGTCCATGTTTATTTCAGCAGCTACTTTAATAATGGATGCTTTGGGTGACTCCAAATTTGGGTGGGATTTAGCGCAGGTTCTCTCCTCTAAATATTACCAGTTTTTATAATCCTGAGGATTTAGGTCCGGGCTAGAAGATGACCAATCTTCATGACGAATGATGTCAATCTGACGGGCGTCTAGACAGTTTTGGATACTGTTGGCTTTGTGGGCAGGTGCTGAGTCTTGCTGGAATACCCAGTGTTGATTTTTTAACATGTTCTGAAAAGGAGGTTTTACGAGGTTTGTCAGGACCGTATTTTGGTAAACATTGGAACTTATTTTCACATCCTTTTCACAGAAAAACACCTCTGTTAGGCTAAAATAAGACACTCCCCGGAAAACCATTACTAATAAGGGGTGATGGCCGCGTTGGACTCAAGATTCACGTTGACAAGCTTCTTCATTACTGTGGGTATACACTTTGATATTCTGTTTGTTGCAGCACTCCTCCACTGTAAAAAATTTTTCATCTGAAAACAGGATTTCTCGATACGTTTTTCTCGCGTATCGTTTATGTAAAGCGCGACATTTATCCAGTCTTTATTTCTTCAAGCGTGTGTTAAGAAGATGCGATGTTTTTCTACAATAAGCCCATAGTTCTAGGTCTTCGTTCAACACCTTTTTAACTGTGGTACTGCTAAGGCCCTTCTGCAGTGCAAACTGTTTTCGATTTCGGACCGGATTTTTCCTTTTTCGCACCTTTACTGCATTTATCACTGCTGTCGTCCAAATTGTACGACAAAGACCAATTATATTCCTATCTTCTTCTCTTGAATCTTACTTAAATCGTTTTATAGTGAGCAATAAAAAATATCTGTGTTTTTTGTAAATTTTAAAGCAAACTGAAAATTTCTCTTGGCGCGTAACCGCTACGATGCAGAGCGAGAACAGTGACTATGTCTTCTTTTTGCGTCCACTACATAGTAACAAATACGTTATTCTAATAAAATGTGTCGTTTTTTAACGCGTCAAATAATCACAAATCGCACGTGAAAAAGAAATTTGCGGTAAACATTAAAAATTAGAAAATCTAACATGATGACAGAACTTATGACCAGACTAGTTATATAGTTTAAGTAGAATAAAATGCGCTTCTACAATACATAGTATAAATTATAAGTAGATTACTATAAGCAACCATTATATTGAGCCAAAAAACTTTTTTGTTTAATCCAGGAAAATAATGATCAGTTAGTAATAATGAACTGATCAGTTTAATGATCAAGTAGATTGAAAGGATTCATACAATTTATTGTATGCAGTATACAACTAATTAAATTTAAAATTAATAATAATTATAGGTACTTACATAGCTCCAACATATAGAGCATCTCGTTTCGTGTCCACAAAGAAGGTCCTGTAGTACAGGGTGCCGCAGGAGAATTCGCGAACATGATCTGAAAAGAAAGAGAAAAATTAAATTTAAAATAATTATTGACTAATTTAACGATTGAGAGCATGTAACTTCTAATATTATATATTTTGAATGCTTGTTTCTCTACTCATATATTTTAAAACGTGTATTAACAAAATTAAATTATGAAGTAATCGAAATGGACACGATAGTTATGTATTGAGCTGGAAAAAGACTAGGAAAATTGTTATAAGTATATTTTATATTCATAGGTTTTATCATTTTATTTGGTGTTTGCAAACTGCCAATAGTGGATAAAGTCACGCACCAAACATTCACTAGTTTTGCAAGCAATAACAATCTCGATGGAAACGAAAAAAATGCAAAAGTGAACGTATAACGACTAACTGCAAATGCCACGTGACGCGAGTTAAAACAGTTTTCCGTCTAACGTATTCATAGACATATCGTAATTAAAAGCATCCTTTTCGAAAAATGAAATTTTTTTGTTACATTGCTCACTATTGTCACAAATTTGGAAAGGCATTATTTTCAAACATCATTTATATATTTTACGCTTGCTCGGTTATGACGTTTATCAGACACATAAATGCCCTTTACAGAACCGAATTCTACGAATATGAATGTCTACAAACGAATGAAATAAGTCAAGTGTAAAGTGTATTTAAAGAATACGTACGAGCGAGTATTACGCTCTTTGTAAATGCGCTGCAGAGTGTGAAGTTTAAAAAACCCAAACGTCTCCTCTGACATGCCGTAAGACGAGTTGGCGCGGAAGACTTTTCAATGTGTTCACCTATTTGCGTCTGCCTTACGGAATACATTTTTCACGAAGCCACCCGTCACTGTCTTTTATACTAGACGAGTGAAAATTTAGTATTCTATAAAAATTATACGTAGAAATTCGCGACGTGTTATGTTTCCAATTTTAAAATTGTTTCTTGAGGCATGCTTGGGACCGCTGGATGCGCTTTGAAGCTGAAATCAGTTTTAAAGAATATCTTTACATTCATAAAGCTTTCGAACGGTTCATGGAATACATAAATTCCAAGTATTATATGTCTTTTTTCCTAAATTAATATTTATAGTATCTACCTATCGTTCTTTCTAAATATACCATCTAATTATAGTAAAGCTATGAATGCAGAGATATGATCCTATCTACGAAAGTAAACTGAAAGCACCCAGACGAATGTAACCTCTAGAATACCTTTTACTTCCACAATAGGCAAATGCGACCTACTTTAGCTCCTAGCTGAGGACGGCCCAATTTGATTGGAAGAGGAACAAAAAGACAAAGTTGTTTCGTTGACAATGTTTCGATGTAAATGAAGTTTGAATAGGGTATGTGACGTGTGGACGTGGGAATAGTGCAGGTGCGAATTCAGAAATCAGTATTGCGCAGACCCGACGCCGCTGGGACTTTACTGTTGTATCACCAATTTGCATACGTGAGTCTGGAGTTTCGTCGTCACTCGTGTCTAAGTATTCTAAAAGTGCTTTGGTAAATATTTGCTGATGCAAATTTCATTTTAAATTATACAATTTTTATATGAATTTATTTGCTGAAAATGCAGTATAGAGGCTCTTGTGACTCACTTAGTTACCTTTTATAGTTGTCGTTTATTTTTTTCACTTTCTGTGTACTATCTATTCGTAAATAGATCTATGGGCTGGAGTCACAGTTGTAAAATAGTTTATCGATTAAATTACAATAATTATATCTACTTGGTAAATTACAGACTGATCAAGCCATCTGGTCAAACTATGTTCAGTTTTAGCCACTGAAGCAAACGAGGGGTGTTATAGAGTTAATATATTGTGTCTGTTTATCCGTTTATCTGCTTAGGTTTTTCATGTCTTGTCCGTTGAAATAATTCGTAATTTAAAAGAAAAAGAAGAACGAAGCGGTTCGACTTTGACTGTAATAATATTCAGTAATAATTATTGCTGTCAGAAGAGACTGAATTTTTATTCATACTTGTTTATAACTAGAAAAATAGGTACCAATCTTATACCTGAATATCGGGGCTAATACACAAACTTGCCATGTATAATAAATGTAATAATTGAATAACTCGGCGTATATTTCAAAGCGAAACTATAATTAGCGTGAGGTAAGGTATATCAAGATGGAGGACACGCGAGCTGTTTAGCCAACACGACATCTGAACAGAATCTGATAATGACCTATTGTATTTTGTTTATATTCTGCCGGTCTGCGGTATCGGTACTATTGTTAACGATAACGCGATAGGAGGTTTGAATAATACAAATGATTGTACTTTTATGGTATGATAGTCAAATTAGGTATGAATGTAGGCTGAGAACTGAAGATTTTTTTGAAGTGAAACTTGAAAGTAAAATTTCAAGGTTGCGTCATAGCAATACTGTTACGTCATGGAGTAAGGCGACGTTTTTGGTATCTTTGAATCTTGCTAAACAAGTTTCACGTCTGAAACGTGTGCTCGGCACACATGCTCTATTTTTATGATAGAAACGTTCTATTAAATACTAGCTGATTGCTAGATTTCAATAGCTTTGTTTATAACGAAAAAAAAACCATTCTAACTAATTTCTAAAAATTTGATCGCCTCCGCATTTCATTACTTCGGAAAATATTTGTTTTGTGCTAATTTTACGGAGTGTCACAAAATATTTAGAAAATTGTTAATTTTGCTTAAGATTTTTCAACACAAAATTATTCGTTCGTTTAAATATCCACAAATAGAATTAACAAGGAATTTAAATGTAAGCCTAATTAACGAAAAATAAAACAAACAACAGTATAAGTGGGTGTCGAAGTAGGTACCGAATATTTTTTTAACCGCGAGTAATTACAAAGGCCTTTGCATATTTAATGAAATCTCATTAAAGTTTTCCTTTTCATGAATTTACGTGGAGCTAAGCTTCATTGGGGTAATTGTTTTATCGCATGAGTTGTGGACAGCGGGGACCGGGTACAGGGGAGGGGGGAAGGCCGAAGGGAGGGGGGGTCATAACACCCAAAACAAGAAAATTGTAAAGATACTATCGCCCAAACTATTTTGGTCAAGGATATCATAACGAAAGTTTTTTTTTGTTTTCACATTCATTATCATTACAGTTATACTGAAATCACTTTTATTTGAATACGCAGTTGTGGTAAGCATTCGTGTTTTGATTACTGTTTGTATCTTAAAGCGTGTTTCCTGTTGATAAGTAACGTTGTGATAATAACTATTTTACACTTAGAACCTTATTATCAAAGGAAATGAGTTTATTCCAAATGTAATCCATGTAATAAAATAGTAACCTGATTAAATAAATGTTAAATAAAGGTTTTATGAGTAAGAACTTGAAGCTATTAGAATTAATAAGTACTAGAAGAATTACTGTACAAACTTATTAATCAAATGCCCTCATTTTCAGAAATACTTCACAAATCTTACTAAAAGCTCCAGACCAAAATATCCACTTAAGAGAAAAAAGCAACAGATAATCCCGAAATATCAATCATGCTCACAAAATTGTGACAATAAGTATGTTTGTACGCAAATCGGTTGAACGTCGTTCCCTTGATGGATTACATGGCGATTACAGAGGACAGAAAAGCGTTTTCATTTGGCAATTGTTGTATATCAAAATATTACAAGGCACCGATTAGATTAACAACACAATTGGCTTACATGAAAACTTCGCCTGTTAGCTTTTTAGCCTGATTAATTCGCTGTGCTTCGTGGGGTTATCGCGCTTTCTACGAACATTTTAGGCGACAAAAGACCTTCGTTTTACTAGGAAATAATTAGGCTTAGTTCTAGCTTTTTATAAGGAGGCTCATTAAATAAAATCATTAATCATTGTAGCTATGATCCTACATTGTTCGTTTATTTTGATTTACATTTTGTGTTGAACTAGCAATGGAATAACTGTGCTTATTATATTTAAATGTGTTATACTCGGTCATTGACATTCAATAGAAATATAATTTATGGAATATTTTATTGTAACCGAACAAAGTTCTTTATTAATATGATTTTGTTTAACGTTTATACGACACGAGCCTACAAGACATGCTAATATTGAATGCGTAAATTGTGTTACGTAACCCCTCAACTCAGATGTAATTGATTCGACAAGGTTAGGTCTAAGTGCATGTACCACATCTAATGAGTACGGGCTTTGCAGAGTTCCGACCGAGACTAAATTAACTTGCTTATAATATGAAATTTTAGTCACGATCTTCTGAATACGCGGCTGGTCTAAGAGCTAGTTACATTTTGTTACGTTGTTTTAGTATAATGCAATTTCTCTAGAGCTTAGGTGGTGATAAAATCTGTTAAATGAGGAATATGTACATTTTTATAACGTGAGTGAAATTACTTAATCCAATAAAATGAATTGCGGTAGTATTAATAATACGTAGATGATAAAGTAATTTATAACACGTTAAAATCGTTTAAATTTGCCGTTTGTTATATTAAAAATGTATAATGATGAATTTATTGTCATTAACCTCGTTCTATCAATGAAAATCGATAGATTCGATTAAATATAGTGTATCACGAATATTTCGAAAGCTAAATTATTTACAATTCATTTAGTAATTTCTGAAGAGGGAGGAAATAAAATTATTAATCTCCTCTTAAATAATATTAATATCTACCTGCAGAAAATTTCTCGAGTAATGAGTACCTATTATGAAATATGTATTTTTATGTTACCAGCTCTTAGTGTATAAAGTAAGAAGATACTAAGAGAGTTAATCGGGACACGTGTAGGAGAAATACCTCTAAAATGTTTCAACTTTAATATACAGTTCTGTGGTTGTACCTAACGTATAACATATTGAAATTTGCTTCCATCTTTAGATTCACTATTATTAACTACAAACTTGAAGCTGGAGAATATGAAGAAGTAATTAAAGAAACTGGCAGTGCGATGAATGAAAGATGGATGTTTTAATAAGAGTTTTATATTAAAGTTACACACTGCATACAAGGCCCTATTTTTAATGATTACAATTCTACTGTTGATGTTGCTTATTTTACATATATTTTATTAGCCAATCATGATTCACTTTCAACCTGAAGTGTATGCATTTTAGGTCAGTGCATTTTGCTGTTCTCAAAATCCACGAACTAAAATGAATTAGTTAAAATTCGGTGTAAATAGGTTATAGTATTCAATAGCAATTTTTTTTCTGGGTACTGCTTGCTGAATCTAGTTAAATATAAAATGAAATACGTAATACACTTGTTTAATTTATAACATAGTATTTATGGAGTGCTTATAACTAAGAAACTTAAAGGTCAATGAAACGGAGAAGCGATTAAAAATGTCGTAAAAGAAAAGCAAGTAATCTCATACGTAATAAAGTATTTAGTCTTCATCCCGAGGCGCTAGACACCCCTCTTTACGAGGTTATACTTTAAGATATTATACCTACTCATGTCTTTCAAATCTAGTTAATAACAAAGCAAGGTATCACGCTGTGACGTTTGAGAGTTTATGTTTTATTTATGATGTAACAATTTACAGTTATTTAAGAATGTTTATCGACAAAAAGTTCAAAGTAGGTGTCATTTAATTTTATAGAACGTGGACAAAGTTGCGGGCATTTATAGTATTAAATATATCACTTTATAAAGAAAAGCTTTCTCCGTTATATAGGCCTATATATATATATATATATATATATATATATATATATATATATATATATATGTATCTTAGATCTTCAGTCTTCACGTAAATCTTTCTTAATAAACTCATCAGTTATGCATCATTGAACATTGAAAACGATCTTCAAAAGTAAATTGGAAAATAAAGCACTCTCTAAGCTACAATTTTAAAGTAAGTATACTTTTTGAAATGATAGGCCCCACGTCTCATAAGCTTTAACGTTCATAAAATTGGGAAGCATTCTCAATTTTATAGGATAATTGACATCAACTATTTTACGGTCTACTAAGTTACATGACACTAAAGATTTTATTACTGAATTTATTTCTTAATATACAAAAGGAATACCAAGACTTACATAAAATATTTGCCTATTAAAATCGTATCTTACTTATAAACTCTGTATGTGTGAAAAGAAATATTCAAATACACAATTATGATGTCAAATAACTCTTAGTCGTGAATACATTAATTCGGATAATGTTCTTTAATGAGCAAGAGCGAATATTAATTTGAAGACGAGACAAATAGCGGGTTATTTAATACGTAGCTCCATAAAGCCGGTGAAACTGACAGATTACCTGAATTCCACCCTTTAAAGCTTATTAAGTTTATTAACATCAGTACTTATACGTGCTCATGAGAAGTATGCCATTATATCACCCTCGTTGGTTAAATATGAATAGAATTTTGTTATAGTAATAGTCTAGGTAATTATAAAACACACGCGTTACTAAGTTTGTATAGAAGTCTTTATACTACGCAAGCTTTTACGACGATATTTTTGTTCAATTTTATTAACCATGTCCGTATTTATCCGATTGATAACAGCTTGAAGTTTATTCGATCAATACTCTACCAATTTTGATGCATATACCTACTATAACTTGTTCGTAATACATATCAAAACGGCAACACAACATTTGATTTTCAAATAGATGTTATAGTCCTTTCCACCTAAGATGATTTCTGTGACACATCGATTTTTGACACGTGTAGAGATGTCTGTACTGAAATCGTATCAAATGTTTCCGATAATCGATAATATTTTATATGGAAACGAAATCGATTTGAATAAAGTACCAAAATTAGTTTTTTCGGCATTTCGCCAACAATTAACTAAGGAAACTTAGCAAACAACAGCAACAAAAAGTCAACAATAACAATTAGTAACAATAACAGAATACCACGTAAAGTATCAATATAAAAATGCAACTTGTATACAAGGCTGACGCACTCGTACAGACGATTGACTCGATTGACAAACGATCACAAGATGGGCGCCGATTATATGATTTTCCAACTCTATGATTTTTCAACGGTCCATTTCATGTACACGAATTGCGTAGGTATTATATTTTTGTGTTATTTTATTTTATTTTTCATTATATTTAACTAAACAATACTGTTTTTGATTTATAAGCTTAGGATGTTTCATTTTTATATTTTTGGCAATAATGCCGCCATAAAAGAAAAATATTATGCACTAAAATTATTTTGGCGTTTTAAACATAAAATACGTAATTCGGAACACGATGAAGTGTCACAGGAATCATCATAGCTGAAAAGGACTATAGTGTCACTCAAAATTGCAGTTGAAACTTTGAATACTAAGAGCAATTAACCTATAGAGTACTTGTATCGAGCGTATACAATTTACATATATTTGTTTCTCTCTATCTAAAGAAAACGTCGTATGAAAGAATGAGACAGCTATAGACAACAAGCTACGTTTCAACATAGTCATGGCACCATTTTTACTATAGGTACGTATTTAGATAGATAGAAGGTGATAGTGATGGGATGTGCTTCAATCGATAAAATCGTGAATGTATTTTGCATTTACGGTTTCGTGAAATAATAAATAATAAAAAAACAAAACTTATAATTAATTTCAGTTGAATACATTATTTGTTTAATCCTACGTATATAATAAATGCGAAATTATGTGAGAAGGGATGTTACTCTTTCACTGCGGAACCGATTACAATGAAATTTTGTACATACACACATAGGTTAGGTTTTATCCCGGAAATCCCACGTGAACGGGAACTGTGCAGGATTTTCTTTAAAAACGCGGGCGGAAAGTTAGTACATTATAAAAGAAATTTTAAAACTTGAAATGTAATTTAAAATAAAGAAGGAAATGATGATAAAGTTAAAGGAGTGAGGAGAAAGGCACAGTCAGCATGAAGGAATCATGCAGCATTTTAACAAGTTAATAAAAGGACAGTCTTAATGAAAACATTTTCCTAACATCCTACTAATAAATCGAAAGTTTGTGAGGATGGATGTTTGTTACTCTTTCACGCGAATACTACTAAACCGATTACAATGAAATTTGGAAAAATTACTTTTGATCCCGTAAATCCAACAGGAATGGGAACTATGCGGGTTTTTCTTTGAAAACGCATGTATATTAAGTATGTATTTCAATAGTAGTTTCTCATCTATGAGAACTGTCATTTAATCAACCGTTTAATTTTCACATAGTTACACATTTAAAGTAGGTAACTTATGTGTAAAAAATTTCAAAATAAAAATTCACTCTCTTTAATCAAATGTATTTATTATCTACAGGAACAAAAAAAAAAACGTAAGCGTAAGATTGCACAATTCTTCTAGAGTATCCATCTTGATAACACGTAGGCTCGAAATGCAGTGAACACAATATTGCAAATTGTGGCGGCGTCCAATCAACTCATGTCTCACGTTTTATACCCATTTTTATTTAGCTCTGGAAATCTAAAACAAAATGAATTTATTAATAATCTGAAAGAGAAATTAATAAACAACAAACGAAAACTAAAACACATAGGGCAAATAAAACAACCACGTGGTATGTTTTATTTTCCTGCGGTAAAAAATTTACATCTATTATTTGCAACAACAACTACATATAAATCTGATTTATGAAACAAAATAAATAAATCAACGTTAATATGAAATAGATTTTTTGTCATAAATCGATAATATACGCTAGATGTGTTACAACACTACGGTGGTAAACAAAATGCCAAACGTGATATTATTGTGACGTTTTTTAAAAATTATTTCATTATTTTATATTCCACAACCCCATAAAGTGGGTAAATGTTACAGTTACAACATAAAATTACAAAAAAGTGCTTGATAAAACCTTCAAATAGGTTTAAAACATAAATATTTATCAATTTGCTGAAAATCACTTACCGATGGAAAGATATTTGCACATTGTTTTTATCCAAAACTCCCATTCGACTAGTGATAGCTGGTTGCTAAACATACAATAGTTATTTTAGCACACTGACCAATAAAAAGAAACACTGTACACTTTATATTTTCTAAATATTTCGTTAAAAACACTTGACGCACTGAGCCCACCAGCTGGTTGGAAAACAAACTGACTGCCGGCGCGCTACGTTTGAAGACAGTGCAGATACTCTATCGCTATCTCAATCTGGCTTATGCTGTTATTGACTAAGAGTAAGTAGAATAAAAATATGTATTTTGTTCTGTCTTAATATAAGAACTCTATAGGTTAATTGCTCTTAGTTTGAATACGAAAAACGTTGTCAAAGATTTGACAGCGCAGGACAAAAGTGCTTTGTTTTATTCACCGCGCACGAAACAACTTCACCTGCACAATCGAATTGTAACTTTGTAACAAAAAGAAAAGTATATCAATTGCCTTGAACTAAAAAGTTGTACAAGAAACAGGAAACAGCAGGTAAACATCTGAATGCATGCAATGGAAAAACTTCGTCGATTTCATACCGACTGTTTTATTCCATCATTTTGTTTAGACATTCGATAAGGGTTAATAAGTTGAATTTTAATTTTAGTAGCTACAAACTAATGTTAAAAAATATATTTATTATATATTTCTATATGTAAAATTTAAATTAACTAAAAAATTTCGACGGATAAAAGGCAAAAGGGTATCATAACAGTAAAGAAATCTAGCCTGTTCGTTATTGTAATCCTTTTACCATTCATGTCGGAGACACGAAAAGGCTTTCTCGACGGCGCGGACTAATTTCAAATGCACCTCCAATCGTAAAAGAAGTCGTAAAGAAGCGAGTTCCCCTCAAATCGATGCACAGGAATCAGGGAACAAATAGTTGATTTCTTATTGGCTTCCGCCCAGACTCAGATTGAAAATTCGCCATAAGGACATTGAGACACGCCTGGCCAGATTAAAGGGGGAAACTAATAAAGAAAACTTTTGCGACACCGTATTTTTACAAACGCGCTCTTAAAACTTTAGAACCTTTATTAGGACCGACGTGGTTGGTAATAGTTTCGAAAAGGTTTTGCGGTGATTGCAGTATTTTTCCTGAAAAACAATAAAACAGATTTCCAACTTTTTGTTATGGCTTTGTGGACTTGATTAAGTTTTTCAATGTTCATATATTTTATGTTCGTTTTTATCAGTTTCATTCGACGCGTAAATTGAGTTCTCGTCAAAGAATATTAAATGCTGAAAAAATAAATACAGAGCGATTATTTTTGATCTACACGAGGCTTGAAAAGTGAACGGGAAAGTTTTCATGATAACTCGTATAGTGGTATTGTTGGAAATTTGATGCCAAGGGGTTCAAAATAGTGACAGGAAAAGCGGGATAATAAGGCCAAAATACAACGATAAACATGCTATGAAAACATGTCAGCGTACTCAAGGCTTAGAATAGGAAATGGGGTAATGTGAATTTCATTAACATAAATTATCTCGCAGGAAAACGGTGTCTCCGACACGGGACAGAGTGTCTGAACGCCTCAGGGCTGCTTGTTTACGTAACACGTTACTTCCGTCCATCGGGATCAATTTTCTTAAAGCTTTTAGGATTAATTAAAGTGTTTCAACATTACCGAGGATCATTCTTATACAGAATAAAGGGACGTTATTGTTTTCTTGGAAATTGTATATACGCCGTAGCGAAATTTTTGTCGTCGGATAAATAAGGACAATATTACGTTTTACACCTCGAGATGAAAGCTGTAAATTTGGGCACAACGTGGAGGTACATAATTTCACACACGCCTCAACTCATCGTTCGGCGAAATATAAAGGTGTATAAAATTTTATTACGGGCGTTACCCCTTGCAGTACTCTATAAACATTTTGTTTCGTTCCCCCGAGTCAATGTATCGCGTCTTTCCCTTATTTCCCTCTAATGCCACATTTCGCGTCTTAATAAGAGATCGTATTATGTTTCGAACGTTCGCATTGTTTGATTTTCAATCTCTTGAGATTGAAGATTTTCTTTGCTACGCTAATGGTTCGTGCTCGAAAGATGAAATATCTGAATCCTCTATAAACAGAAGGGTTTAAGCTATGAAGGAGCTGCGTTCATTATTAATATGCTAGTGAATATTCGATTATTATGAAGGTGCACTCTACAATAAACTGGAAAAAAGTGAATTATAAAGTTAAATGAGATATTTATTTTGACTGCACTCGACGTGAAAGCAGCAGGCAAAATCCAATGAATACGAGCACATTGAAATGTTGCTGGACAGCTTTATAAGGCTATTAATTTTTAATGTTTCCTCATGCGTTATTTGTTCTTTGGTATATGGCTGGCTCGCAATTTTATTGTATCGTTTGATACAGTTTTTTCTATATAGCAGGTTCATTATGACACTAAGCCAAAGCTTTAATTGCTTGTGTTTCCAACATAAAAATGTTTCAAAATAAAATTTGATCATTCACGTATAAGATTTTTTTATGAGTTAGTAATAAAGGTGATTCTAAAAACGACGTTGCACATTTCTTACAAACTTAGAAAGCCCCAAAGAATCAGTTACGTGCAACAGCCATCAGGCGTAATCGTCTCCAATCTCGAGCAGGCACGTGCGGATCCCTCACCGGTGCTGGAGTAATATCGAGATGTTTTCAATATTGATACCTGTTTGTCTTGTCACCGGTGTAGATTACAGTGTAAAAAATTGCTTACTTTCCGCTATCGTGGAGATTTTGCGGCGAATTGTTTACTAAATTGTGGAGATAGGAAATGCGATCGACCCAATTTGAAGTGTTTACGCGAATATAATATTAATATGATTTTTTTAAATGTTTTACATTGATTATTATGATTTTAAATTGATTTTACATCAAGTAGAAGCTATAGTGGGTTCATTATATAATAGAAAACAATAAAAATAAACGAGTAATTACTCCATAGTTTACCAACAGTCACGTAGAAATACTCCATTCTCGCGATTTTATTATAAAAATGTTTCGTATTTTACTCTCGCCGTCTCCACTGAAGCCTTCGACGCCATCAAAAATAATTTACATAAAATCTTAAGCAAACGCAGCGAATTGAGTAAACTTCAATTATAGGATCGCATCTTCCAGTCTAGTGGCGATGTATTTAGTCTTCATGTACTTTATTGCTTCAAGAAAGAAATATTCTTGTTTATTATGATTTGTACTTTGCTTTATAAAATAAAATTTAATTTCCGTTCGTGATTTTATTAGTTTTATGCTATTGAATTGTTTGTAATTTGTGTGTTCGTCCGTGGTGAAATAAGCTTGAGGATGGAAGAGCCAAACTATTCGTGTTGATATAAGTATTTGTAACCGATCAGGACCCAGGTAAATCTCTGCACCTTTTGTTCGCAATAGTGACAAGGGTGGTTTCCAAGAAATATTTGGGGGCATCCACCGCGAGGAATCCTATTGCAATTTATGCTCATTGAACCGGCAAAAGTATATGGGGAGGCTAAAGTCGCCTTCGATTCTTTTATTGCCTTACATGATCAATAAAAATAGTGCCGCTGCAATTGGTCTTTCAATTCAAGTGTTCGTGAGTAACAAGCTTTACTATACTTATTTGACAAATACAGATAATGCATCAATTTTATGTATTTAGTGTGTATTAGAAGTAAATTTTGTGGAAAAAGCGTTGTTAAAAAATGGTCTACTTTAATTAATATTTTGAGTATAAATTTGAGTTTGCAAACATAACCCTACCTACCGTTTACCTCAGCTTAAAGCAATAATTAAGTGATTACCAGCAAGAACGTAGCAATAATTGATTACTAGCAAAAACGCTCTATTAGGGCGGATTTAATCAAACAGATTGCTACACCGCAAATTATTTTGAATAGGTAAAGGTCATAGCGAGTTGCAATAAGTCACCAGGACTCAAGGGATGATACTCCGACTCGTGCGGGGAAATAATTGGAAATTGAAATTTGTTTAGGACTGTTCTGGGCACCTAATTTGATTACGTCGGCTCGCAATCTACGCGCAATAACAATAAATATAACCGCAAGAGGTGAATCAGTGCACTGCTTTGTGTAATAATATTTGCGGAGGGATCAACTTTGCTGATTTGGCTCGTTGGTAATGGCAGTTTAAAATTTTTGGTGTGCTGAGCTTTTATTAAATGTATTGTTGTTTTTTGTTTCGCGGTATTTATACACACGATGTTTTTATAAACAAATAAAAAGCGAAATCTGCTTAAAAAGCCTTTTTATATCTTTAGTTAGGGCATCATTTTTAATACACGACTTCTTGGTATATTTCCACCGCATAATAAATGATAACGAGTATCCCTTGCACAGCCATGCACACACACACACGTACACATATTATATGACTGGAAAGGTATACATGTAGAGGGCATTCCCCTTTACCTTGGGACCCATTTCTTAAAGCCGTAACTTCCCACAAGACTCACTAAATCTCTCGTACCTATCTTTTGTATCTGTAGAGTGCATATTCGAGTTTCTTCGTAACTATTTCAAACAAGTATTTATTGAATATGGTGATATAGTAGGTAGTAAATTATTTTTGATAATATCTAAATTTGACGTAGGTATTTTGTAGCAAAGAAAATATCATAAAATCGTTGAGTTGGATTGAAACTGTTTTAATGCTACTGGACTCAATCTGTTTTAAAAATATTATTCGGATAGTAGATTTAAAAATGATATTATGATTAGAGATAAGCGAAAGATGTATTAATATCATATAAGATCAAAATTAATATTTAACTGAAATGTATTCCGATAAATACAGTATTATTGTACGCACAACAATGACAGAAACAAAAGCACGCACGTGAACACCCTATATTGGCAATATCCACGGCATTCCTCCCACACTACGGAGACACGTCCCTTATTAGCTAGGGGGTACCTTAGTTCCTTACCCCCGCTATCACTCACCTTGTCCTATCACCGTTCCCCCCATCTACTAATCACAGAGGATGTGCGATAGACGCGCTATGCATATTTATTATCACCTCCACCGAAATGCTCACCAATCGTCGTGGGACGTGGGTGTTTTTCATTTGCTCATGTTGTTTATATAGTGGCCCTCAGGTAACGGCTTAATGTTTGATGAGCGGATTCCTCTCTTTAATTTCTACGCACTCTTACCGAACATTTTCATCAAGCCAACTCAGTGCAGCGCCGACCACAACGCGACCCACTTTAATTTTCAATTATTTTTACGTTTTGAACAATGAAAAGCTATTCAAACTATTGAAACGACCGACGAATACTCAATAATAAATTAGCCGGGATCAGTAAATTTACAAGGCTGTGAGCGAATATGAGCGATATTACAACCGCAACAAACAATCGGTGATCAATGAGCGCGATCGAGCTTCATCACATACGCATAGTATATTCACTTCTCGGCGCGGTAATTAAATTTCCTAGCGAAAACAAAATTCAATAAAAAATAATTACTTTCCCTGTCGTTAACAAATAGAGTCACACGTGACGCAGCTGAATTGAAACGTGAAAAAGTGCAAATAAGTACAAACATTTTCAATTTCGCGCGTATATAATTCCTGACGAATGCTAATGTTGTTTAACAGGAGAATTCTTGTGCAGTTTTACAAGGGAGGTCGAGTTAATTAAATATGCGCCGGATTTATTTTCGCGAAATTATTTGATCTCGGCCCGACGGGATAAATTCGGCGCAATTCATTCGCGATACCGAATCTAATTTTATTTTAGTAGACAAGACAAGGCATCGCTTCTAACTTGAAGTAGGTACGAGCGGAGCGTTCGAAAAGTTTATTCCAAGAGAAACTACATAAACATGTAAGCGAAGTTTATTGCTGTCTGTCGGAGCTTCTACACTTTTTGACTTGGATAAGCGGGCAAATTGGTTAAAGTGCCGAATCATGTCACTGAATCTAAGCCTGGCACTAATGTTACTAATTCAGCGCGATAACTTCGCGTTCGACGGAAAATGTATCATACCCAAAATAATCAAAAAAGACCCCGAGAATTAGGTCTCGTTATTTTTGTTGTTCAGCTAAAACGGTAAATAAACTAGTTTAAGCACCCACCCGGGGATCTTAACGTTACATTAGCTACTCCAGCTGTGCATAATGTGGCTGTAATTTAACGAGTATTACATTCCAAATAAGAGCAATATTATAAAAGCAAACGTAAAAGATTTATGTACACGGAGTGCATACGACAGCTTGCATAATTTAATAATTCCATACACCCTTGATTAAAATTTTGCTATAACACATTAGCGCGGTAAGATGCCGAAGGGCGTAGGGCAAGGAAATTAAACGGTCCATAATAATTTTGCTACGCAATTTCTATGATTAAAACCTTGCAATTAATTAGGAAAACTTTACACCCGATAGGGGATCGACAAAACATTAATCGCAGGATTTGCTAATGAGAAAAAATGTTTATTGGCTTCAAAAAGCGGGATGAAAATTACTCGATTACGATGGTTCAATGAAGGTTAACCTGAGCATTTATCTTTACAAACATTAGATTAGCATTAAGGAAGTTCGAAGACAAGATCAACTCTAAAGTTGGGAGTTGAACGTTAGCTGAATTCCTCCCTTTCGATTTCGACTAAAGGCTGCATTCGGAGGAAAACTTTGCCGCCGATAATTACCCAAGTGTGAACGGGGTGCCAATTCCGAGAACAGTGCGATATAGCTCAATTTAGCAATCACCAGTCTTACCACCGTCTGTATTTGTGTGTAATTACCGATGCGAATTATATGGTAGCCCGTAACACTGCAGCGTATTCATGTTATGCTCCCATTACACGATATCGGCCTGTGTTTTCCAGTAACTCGGAATAGCTCGTTGAGAAGTTTGCACGAAAAATACAACAAGATATTCCAGTTATTTATAACAAATTACATGATTACTATACATACTAACATGCCATTTCTTTCAACTTTTATATTGTTAACATAGCGACTAAAATGAATCAAATATTTAGGTAAGTAATCTAAATGAAAATGCTTGGCAGGCATTTTATAACTCTTTTAACATTCGGGGACAAAGAATAAGACTAATAATAATTATTACATATTCCGATATGTAAATAAATAGTTAACCTATGATGAATTTCAGATTTGAATATCATATTTAAATAGCGGTAGAATATTATGTCCTTCAAAATGTCAATTTACGCTACCCTAAAGCCCACTTAAACAATTACTTAGGCCATTACAATGTGTATCAACTTTGCTATCCATATCAAAAGATGGGTTTCAAATACAGCAGGATTTCATTTGATCGCGATAATAATAGATTAACATCAGTTACATTTCAAAGGCACACAAAATATTCCCGCACCGATACCGCTGTCGTGTGAATTATAGATGCGCGGGCCCGCTACACCGTCGCTCGTGTGATTTTGAGACAATCTGATTTTGTGTTTTCCCCGTTTTGGCCTATGAATGTTTTATAACATTGTTCCTACGATCTGGAGAGTCTAATGGATCCGCGGTCGTTTCTTGTATACTTTACTCTTTGTCTGTTGCAATATATTACCTAACAGGTGAGGGTCATACGGTTGAATATATTTTATTTTGAAACGGAGAACAATTAAAACTGGCTTTTGATTGGAATGATTGTAAGACTCTATCTCAACATAGAGAATTAAACTAACCACAAATCATAAATGCCCTATGGAATTCAAAGTGAGAATAGTCAAAATTATGTAAAAATATGCACTTCGTCGCATTTCCTATGCTATTGTAATGCGTTAGCCAATTGCTATGTTAAGTATTTGAATCTGAAAACTGTAAATGTTCAAAGCACTCCTTAACCCTTGAGGGTACGGATAACGGGATTTAGTTCAATCAAGTATGGGAAAGGGGAGGAAAGTTTGAATGCGTGTTTATTTATGTAGGTATCGTTTGATCAGCCGTACTTAGATTGGTACGAGTTTTATGGACTTTTCAATGAGGTTATGAATTTCGACAATAATTGAATATTGTTACGTTAAAAATAATTAGATATTTTAAACGTTTAATAGTGATCGGTTTTTGCTTTGCTAATGTTTTTTTTTTAAATTATACACTATTAACTGTTACTTACTAAGAAAATTTTAATCCATGATTATTTATAAAGCAAATAAATTAATCCTTCTTAGGAATTTCTCTTTAGTACTCGCACCAATGAAAATTAAAGCTGCGCACGTGTAAAACATAATTGAGCGCTAAAATCAAAACCCGTAATAACCGTTAGCCGAACGGGTGCGCACGAAATTTTTAGTATTTGCCAAAAACGGTGCGAAATTACGTTAATAAAGGTCTTATTATAGGCAGTTACAAACGAAATCGAATTGCGTTAACATTTCCCAGGAGCCGCGGACATTTATTGGTTGGCTGGCGTGGATGAAACAATAAAGAACGGTTAAGTGCGTTTTAATGTGGAACAAGAACATGGACAATGGTCCGCCGAGTGGGGTCCGGCAGCGGTCACTGTTTGCTAGTGCTGCTGGCTTGGGGTGTTATCGATATTCGGCAGTTAGGGCTGAACGCAACTTGTACTTGTACGATAGATGTGATGAATGATATTTTAAGAATGTGTGATTTCAAATTTTACATCAGGTAGAAATGAAAAAAAAAAATATTTGACAACTATGGTTATTCAATTGTTAATAAATAATAGTATTTACTTAAAATTATTAAAGAATTACCTTTAGAATTACCTAACGTCTTGTAAGTCGACCAATACCTACACTATATTATAGTAACATACATTTAAAAACATTTAGCATCGCTAAACAATTGTGTTATTTGTAATTTGAACAATTTGATTTTTAGATACAAAATAAAATGTCAACCGCAAAAATATCGACAAACAATAATCGTACAGAGCAACTCTACTAAATGGATAGCTAAGTAATAAACGTACCCGCATAAACCTTTGAATTGCTGACCACGGCATCGAACCTACGTGCCCTTTGTCTGTGTAGACCGCAAATTGTTTAAGAAATAAAATAAAATCTAATTTACCGCTTTGCTACGTTTATAGGAAATTGTTGTTTTACGATTACGGCTTTCCGACTGGACTGTATTGTTTGTGTTCAATACCTTTTTACACACTTGAGGGGGTTGTCTGAGATTTGGGACTTTAATTTAAATATTGCGTGTATTTGATATCCGATTAAATTGTAGATATTTTGGTATTTTTTTTAATGAGATGTAGCAATTAAGATTTTAAAATCAAACACACAAAATGTTGAAATAAAATATTTTATTAATTTGCATTTATGCTGTTGGTTACCTTAGGTATATAGGACTTTTTCAAACAAAGTTTTATTTACAAAACAGCAGGAAATATTGATTTATTATTTCTTTGCTACAAATATAAACATAGGCTAGCCTATTCACAATCCACTTAAACCTATATCTCTTATTTATGTCCATTATATTCGCCCCACTCACGCATTACGGCTGGACAATGGAAATTGGTAACATATTCGAACATAATGCTGTTACCCGGTACTAACGGAACAGGGGAAATGCATTGCTCATAGAAACAGAAAAATGGCCGCGGGCACACTGCAGAATGTCCAAAAATACATTAGTCGCATTAGAAACGACATTAAGGGTCGGGCAGACCGATAACAATTAGGGTCGTTCGGGCCTTAAGGGGACTTAACGGTGCATAGACAGTTAACAAAGTTAGCACTGCTTTAAAGAATGTGATGCTTTTCTAAAAGGATCTGGCGCCCTATTGTGTGAAGCGGAACATTTGTTTCTGATTTTTATTTTGCGAAACACCTAACTGTTATTTAGTTAACCCTTTTTCGCGTTATATCGGAAAGATGTTTAAATTAGTATGGTTCGAGTCAATAGGCGCTGAAAGCTGCCGCGACACTCTTCCATAATAAAGGTGGCATAGAGATAAAAAGCATCTTTCATGCGGTATCAACACCGAAAAGACGTGGCATAAAAGAGACGCCAAAATTTTCAGAGACCGCGTTGAAGATTCTTACAATATGCATAACTTGTTGAGAGAGTAATCAAAAGACGATATAAAGTGAAGAGGACGACACGAAAGGCTAAAAATGTAAACCCTCGGTTAGATTTTTCTTCAGAAGTCACGCGACCCCTCCAGCGAAACTTGCTGTAAGATGGGAAAAATTACCGTGCCCGGCAAAGTTTTTTCGATTTGAATTATGAATCCTTATTTTACTCGGTCCTAGCAAAGTTTGTTTAATATTGGCCGTAGCTTATTCTTTAGCGCTATGTGAATATTAATCCATGAGCGACACTTAGTTATGGTGAGTGAAAATAATTGAATTTTTATAAAGTAATTGGACGTATGTGTTTGTTCTTTTACATTATTGTATAAACTTAGCATATATAATATTATTCCTCCATAATATTTTGAATGGAATTGATTAGTATTCGTAGTCTTTGTAGTAAAATTACCCAATTAAAATGATTATAGTTTTTTAGCGCTTTCAATCTAAACATTTGGCGCTCATGAGAATAAACTACAATACCGAGAAATAAGTTCAAAATAAACGCGAAGAATACAACTTTGCGCAAAGTGCATAAAAGCAGTTGCTGTAGGCGTAGAGTGTTTCTCTAAGAATACATGCAAACTTTAAAAATTGTATTTGCATTTCATACATGCAGGATAATATTGGCTTTGTTGTGTTTGAGTTCTTTAGAATTGAAATTGTTTACTTTTCCTATCAATATTAAATGCTCTCAATAAGCTAAGATATTCATTCTATAATACCCGTGTACATAAAATATTATATTTAGAATTCTGAGTGTGTTGGCAGACATCATATTGCTCTCTAGAATATATTAAGATGATTATTTTTATCATCACATGTGACAAAGCAACCGATGGAAACTGTAGAAATAGAAGCTCCAGTTATGCGCTCTTTCTAGTCTACTAAAATATTAACGGATATAAGAGCATAGCCATGCACAATCTACGTTGATTTATTTTAATAATTCAATTGCCGTGCATCGATGTTAAATGCGCATCACAAATTGCACTCAGCTATTTCGAAAAATAATAAAAACAATTCTCGCATTCCGTCGCCACAAAATTTTAATTAACGCTCAAAATTAATCCTTTGTCCCCGCAATTTCATACAAGTTGTCGTGAAGTGATTTATTTTCAATTGGAAAGTTTCACTAAGCCAGAGATAGGGTCATTTCTGTGATATTAATTGCTGCAAAATTACCTTTCTGGGGTTCAGTGACTTCGACCTTTTCTTGTGCCCTTTGCTGACCATAAACGTCAAGGAACAATAAACGGGTAGGAGTGACCGATAGTACCTTTAGCCAAGTTCTTGGGTTGCCCCTGTCCACGAACACCCCTGTCAAAGGCCAACGCCAGACCCCAGGGGAAATTATTGTCTGGCTTTAAAGGGCAAGCTAAAGTATAAAAAACATCGTATTTGCAATCGAACTTTGTAAATACTATCTGATATTGGTCACGTGACTCCACTAGTAATGAAAAAAGCTGATTCAATTAAGAGATAGACTCAAAAACATAAGGTTTTCTTCAGCGGAGATGCTTTGTATTTAACTCATTTGCGCTGAGCAAATAATACATGAATTTATTAAGGTATTTTTCATTATTATACTTTATTATTAAAATACAAATTATTTTGTGTGTTAAGTAAAATGGAAATCACTTTCCAGAACTTTTTTGTTACAAACAAAGATTTAAATTTATATCACATACAATATTCTCCAATAGCATTGTTTATTGTTACGTAGAAAATAAGAGGAAAGACAATGCCAAATTCAATTTTCCCTGTGTTTCTTCATGTTTGAACTTCATAGCAAACATCGGAGAATGTTATTTACTAAAACAGGGTGAATTTGTCAATCAGGATCAAACAGCGACCCCACGCAAAACTTAAAACTCGCATAGACATCTCGGTGGAAACTTTCACAAAATCATTGTCAATGTCAATAAATAAGCGAAATTAAATAAACACCCCACGGCGAGATAAAAGGTCTAGACAGTGACGGTACAACCGCACTTTCGATGGTGTCGTATTTTAAAAAGTTAGGGGAAAGTTGACACTTAAAAGAATTTAACCTTCCATTGTATTAATTATTCAGGGCGGTGCTTTCGTGTTTTAAGGTGCGTTCGTAGAGGGTAATTTGTTTCGGTAGAAAAATATTGAGGAGGAATTTGAGGAAGGGCCCGGCAACGAATCTCTAGCATAGCGTTCGCTTGACTAGAAGCGGGAGAAAAGTTTAATAAAATTGTTTCGGAATGCAGCGCGGATCGAGTTACTAGTTGAATAACCTATCGATTTGACTTTACAAAGTTTCCTATGTTGATAAACATCGAGAGCATAAACAAACATGCACACATGAAGTGTTTGTTTTGATTTTTCGATCATATTACGGCGCACATAACTTCCCTAAAGCTTTGTTTAAAGTTGTCAGGTGTCACATAAAGAGAATCAATAAAATAATTTTGTAATTATTTCACAATTACTGTTCGTGATATTGTAATTTACATCGTACGCATTGTGAAATTATAATTGAATCTACAAATTGAACCATAATTATTTAACGATATTTATGGTTCAAGGTCTCAAGAACGCAAAGTAAGAGATATGTACTATCAGCAATAATTATAATAATTTCAAATTTTATGATTTTTGTTACAAATAATAATAAAAACAGCTAAATATTTGCACTACTTTTGAAACATACTTACGTTTTTACCGATAGACCTCGTCATCGTAAGTCGTGTTATATTTCTTAAAATAATATCATTGATTTATTTAACAGCATCTTTGTTATTCCTACATCATCTTCCAAATAATACCTTTCCTATGTACGAATCTCGAAGTTAATTCGGTGCGCCATTCGATATAAACTTATAAATATTAAATATGTTCGTGCAGTCTGTTGTAATTAAGTGTAGACGGGACACTCGGTGTGTACACAAAGAATATTCCTACACCAATCTCATTTGTAGATACTGGGGGAGGCTTAGCGTCCCAGCCGGAATACTTTAACTTTTCAATTGTAACTTTTGATGGGTTTTCGAATGTAATAATAATCGTTGTAGGTATCGCGGATGGGGTGCTTCAATCAACGAACATTACAAAAGAATGCCAATTCTTGTGCGGAAAATTGAGTTATATCATGGGTGTATTATTCACCTCTGTCCCTTTGTGCTCTGCTTTTTTATTATTCATAACAAATAAAGCGGTAATAGTCGTATTGTATACAATCATAGCGAAAGGTTCGGTATCGATTTTTTGTTGGACTCTTTGATCAAAATAGCTCATATATTAGTAGTAGTTACTAGATCAATTGAAATCGCTAATAATTTACATGTGCTTGTGAAGTCAAATCATTTTTTTTTTTTAGTTATTAGTCGAATCTAAAGTACCTAATGGGATTTTAAAATCATGTTAATATAATGGCTAACAGTATTAGACTACAAGCCCGCATAGGAAAAAAATATGGGTCAAATGAACCACCAGGGGACATATCTAGAACGATAGAAGAGCATAAAATAATAAGATTCATCACTATGCCGTCACTTGTAAGCTGTCCAACTGAGTGCAGATGAGAATTGAAAAGTACAGGTAGACTCGGTAAATTTTGGTCATATATTTTTGTACGGCATTCTTAACCATCGATAGATCCATTAAAAATAATAAGAAACCGCTCAGTGCCGTACAAAAATGGTGGTCCACAAAGTCGGAATTTTTATTTAAATTCCGAGAGTTAAGGAGGGTAAATTTGGTCATTTGACCATGTACGGCATCTGTGTCATACTATGCCTATACTGCTTTTAATCCATTATTCCGCAACGCCGTACAAAAATCATGGGGACAAGGGGAAAAAATCGAGAGTTGTAATCCCCTCTCTTTCCCCACTCCAGGGGGTCATTTGACACAACACGAAATAAATTTATTTTTAAAGTATTTTATGCATAGATAATATTTTTTCATGTGCCGTACATTTTCGTTGGTTCAAAGGGGAAAAATCTGAAAAAGAAAAAAATCCATATAACGAAATGTTTGCTTTATATTTTGATAATAAAATATAAATATACATTAATATTAAGAAGCTCGAGGTGGGTAATTATCACCAGTCAGGTGGAATGGACTCCGTTAAATTGATGAACTAATAAAGAAGCTATGAACGAAAAGATGTGAATTATATGCAATCAGCCCATGAATACAGGTAAGTCACAAGCAAATGCTAGTAATATATACATATTCAAAATGTACAAGTAAAGCGCTTTCAAATGATACCAAACACGGTATATTTATCTTAACTTTATTTTTTACTCTGTATGTTTTGTCCGCTAGAGGGCGCACATTAGATTTTGTGAAACCCCATATAGCCTTTAGCTAGATGGTCGCTGGTTATCCAGTGAACAATTCAGACGCTTCTAATGATATGTCATTTGTCGAATTCTGATAAGTAGTTTAGAAGTTACGAGGGAATAGATGAACATACATACATGACCTGTCAAAATCATAACCCTCCTTTTGCTTTGCCGTAGTTGGGTAAAAATATTTTAATGCCGTACTGTATCAAATGGCCATAAAGCACCCTTAAAATTGTAGCTTTCGTCGCTTTCATCAGCCTAAAAGATGTGGTCTGCACAAAAATGTACGGCATCGTTTTTTCCTAATTTATCTATGTTAATACTATTTAAAACAACGAATAAAGTGTAGAAAACTATTATATTTCATTAATCTACGATGTTTAAACTTTTACAAAATTTCTGTTTTTGCATTTCTCTATAACTTTTTTTAGAACGGTTTCTTTTGAACGGCAATACTATACAACAATTGAATTTTACAATATCATATTAAAAAAAAAGTTCCCGTACAGGGTCAAATGACCTTACAGCTCTTTATATCAAGAATTCGATGAAATTAAGATGATTATTGGTATACATTTAAAAGAACAATTATTTTTTGACGGCATTGCTTTTAATAGTACTTTTGAGTGCTAGATAATGTTTTGGAACCGAAGCCGTACTTAGTCAAATGACCCCCTGGAGTGGGGAAAGAGAGGGGATTGCAACTCTCGATTTTTTCCCCTTATCCCCATGATTTTTGTACGGCGTCGCGGAATAATGGATTAAAAGCAGTATAGGCATAGTATGACACAGATGCCGTACATGGTCAAATGACCAAATTTACCCTCGGTAACTCTCGGAATTTAAATAAAAATTCCGACTTTGTGGACCACCATTTTTGTACGGGACTGAGCGGTTTCTTATTATTTTTAATGGATCTATCGATGGTTAAGAATGCCGTACAAAAATATATGACCAAAATTTACCGAGTCTACCTGTACTTTTCAATTCTCATCTGCACTCAGTTGGACAGCTTACAAGTGACGGCATAGTGATGAATCTTATTATTTTATGCTCTTCTATCGTTCTAGATATGTCCCCTGGTGGTTCATTTGACCCATATTTTTTTCCTATGCGGGCTTGTAGTCTATATCACTTTTTATAAAGTATGTTTACAAGCAAAAAGGAATGTGTATATAAAAAACTCCTTTGCTCGTGAAAATATGCATACCTAACCCAAACCGAAGTCGTTACCATTAATTTTGGCGCGCTGTCAACACGGTAACATTTAAAAAAGTTTTTGGCTCACATTTTATGCAAGATAAAAGTCATGAATCAGAGGCCCGTATGCGAAAACGAAGGTTTGTTCCCTTAAAATCGACTTCCCGGGTTCAACTCGAATTTCCTGTCTGATATGAATCTTCCCTAGTCGCTTTAAGGTGATGTATTTCTTATTCGTACCCTCACAGTTCTGTTTCTTCTCGACGCCGGCTGCCTATGTCGAGGGCCCCTTGGTTAAATTGATTTTCAATTTGTTTGAATGTGGTCCACGGTGCAGCGGGCAATAAGGAGGCGGAATAGCGGAAAATTATTTGACTGAACTTGTGCTTGATGGGATTTCAACTGAATTAGTTGTCTCGGGGTGGACCGGAATCAATAATAAATTCATAATTCATGTGTTTTGTTTGTTGAGTAACTATTTTTAATAGAATTTCCTTGATTGTGTACTCGCATTTCATTTCTTAACGTTATAGATACAACATTATCTATTTCACAGCATTATGTCATGTGATATGATAAACACTTGGAAATATTTTATTGTTTAATTCAATCAGATACTTACACATCAATAAATAATAAACATCGTATAATTTTACACATTCACAAAGGTTCATCCATACATTACGTCAAGATTTATCATAGATCGAGATTACCCAAAGTTTAATCTACTTTGGGCGGCGTCTAATCAAAAATTAAACAATTCTCATAAAGAATTTTTTATGGGACAAGGAAACTTTCGTATTGGACATAAAAATTCATCACAAATCTGCTTCCCTTGACAGTAATAAATTTCTATTAACTTCTTGAGATGTAACTTGTATTTTATTGTCGAGTGATAGGGATTAATTCGGCTGACTTATAACTGTCATACATCTGCTGTCTCAGGGACTTGGGGAGTATAAAATAAAGCTTCCTTGCGATTATATTAATACATAGTGGGGGCAGGAGCAGGGTACAAAATGATCCGGGAGGAAGCGCTAAGCCGTCTAAGTGGTGCAAGCCGGGGACCACATTTGATGGGTGTCGTTGGTATAGCTTTGATTTTCGATCTGGGATTAACTTTCCGTTTCTATAACTGAAACTTTACGGCCGATATAGCACTGTACAATGTAGTATGAACATACTTACAAGTTCTTGGAACCTATAATCTTATCCAATTCTCTCCGAATTCTTAGAGTATTCTCTTCGACGTATATTGATGTGTTCGGAAAAAATAGGTTTCTGCCGCTTGGAGTTTAATTCTAAAAACTATTACCAATAATAACCACTACACAGAAGTCGTAACAACAACGATATTTTTTTAATAGAAATAGTAATTTCCTTTTTTATCTATCGTATATTTGTTTTTGCATCTTCCTTTGTAAATGCATAAATAAGCCTCAATATAACATATTAATAAATTAATCGGTACCTAATAATTTTTATACCGGACATTAAAATTATGTCCTGTGATATTAATATTCATCGTACTGAGAACACAGCTTAATATTAAACACTTGACCGTAATTTGAAGCTTACTTATTGAGAAGGTACCTAGCTTTTTCCGCCTATTTTCCCTCTCTTTCTCGTTGTATATATGCTATCTCTCTCGCACACGGCACACCTCCCACCAGGTGGCGCGGCCGGCGCACGATAATGTGCAGGCGCTAGATCTTCTTCATTGGCGTCTAGCTTCCGCCGCGAAAAGGTTGTCTACAAGACTACAACCTTGGTGCTATTAAGTATTAAGTATTGCATATTGCAAGTGCTAAAAGTGTGAAAAAGTGTATCCCGTCGGATCGGTACAGTGAGTTATTTTTACATCTATTGTAATGACTAATGACATTTTACTTAAAAATGAGCAAAAATCTTTTAAATCGACGGTATATCCGTTGGACTTTATTTAAAATGCTGAGGTCTTTTAGTGAATCCTTCAGCAATAGTTTATTTTTCAATATGCTTTAAATACTTAATAGTATGTTAGATATTTAAAATTAACGATACAACCGTTATATTTTACGTGAAATAGTAACTTTTCTTTTGAAATATTTTATAAGTAATGCAATATATACTAATGAATATTTGGATTTCTAATACTGTGAGTAAAGCAGATTTAAACGGATTTACCGTTCGGCTTTACTCGTATCGTTAATATTACTTTTGTGATTATTTGATATTGACTAAATATATCAAATACCCTCTCTTTTATATAGATATTTTTATTTTATTTCATTTTTAATGTGTTTTTATTACAAGGTTACAAGTGAATATTAATAGTATGTATGGATAAATCCAAGGCTAATCCTATGAGCCAACTCAAAGCTTAACAGGCATGCAATCCATTGCTACGACTTTATTACATTGTCGTTATCACTAGGAACGGTTCGGATGCTATGCTATGCTAAAAATTATCGAACGAGATGAGTCAGCTCAAAGAACAAATTATATAGGTATTACCTATAACTGGAACAAATTGATGTTAGCGTAATTGCACGAATCACAACGTGTCCGAACATGTCGAGATATGTTATAAATCGTCCGGGAGTTAGCCGCTCATCTGAATAATGATGGAATACGCACAATGCACATGTTCAGTAGGTACCATGAACGTACCACACATTCAAAAGTATCCGTAGTCTATACGTGTCCTTTTATGAGTATTAATCTGATCCGTATATAAGCGAAAATAGACATAGGTATTACACACAGCAATTTTGGTTTGAAAATTACTTTTATTTATATTACGTTTCCTATGTTTCAAATGATGCAACTTTTTGGTTAAAACGAGTAAGTGCCAAAATTTTACATTTAAATTTTCTAGTTTGGAAAGAGACGTTATCGTATAGTTATCGAGATACCTTAATTAGAAATTAAATTTAGAGACATTTCAAAGGATTTACTATTCACATATTCTATCGTTTTAGAATAATATTATAAACTTGTACACCTTGACAAAAAGTAAAAAATTGCGGGTGAGCGGAGATTATTTTGTGCAATACGATGGTACGTATGTACGTACGTACGTACGTCCTACGATGGTATGGCCACGTATGGCTGCGTTCGTAAGGAATGTTAACGGATATAAAGCAACTGAATGTGACATCGATTGTATGAACTAAATTAAATAAGTCAATCGAAGTTCATTTTAAAATTTTGTGTAAATGATTAGAATTTTGACTTTATTAAATAGTTAAAGCCTTCTTTTTATATATACATAACAATTAATTACCATTGTCAAATCAATTCTTATTTCATCCTGGACAGCTGTTGCTAGCATTGGAAAATAAGTTAAAGTACCTTGTTACTATATTATTATTTTAAATGATTATTAACTTCTAATTTTATATTAGCACCTTAAATCTTGCTCGAAGCAGATTACATAAATGTGGCCGCTAGGTTTAACCGCTACTCCTCGCAGGTTAGGTTCGTTAGCCAGGTTAAACCCACCCTCGCAGGGTGACTATTAAGTATTTTTGGGAAGGCCCTACTTATTTCAAATTACAAACATCCCTCGCGCAGCTGTCGCTCGCAGGGAAATAGGTGCAAATATATCAGCCCTCGCGGGGCTTTGATTACAACCGCCCTCAAGGAGAAATGGTGGAAATATATATCAGCCCTCGCGGGGCTTTGATTACGACCGTCCCTCACGGGGAAATGGTGCAAATATATATCGGCCCTCGCGGGGCTTTGATTGCGGTTGGTGCAAATATACAAATGATTGATCATTAAAATGATCATAGATATTTGCTTTCGTCAACGAGGACCCACGAAAATGTTAGAGATGACAGTAACGGATCTTCACTCTTCTAAGGTAGGTAGAAAAAGGTTTTGAAATCTAATTCACAGTGGGCCATCTATACAATATAAGTATAGTAATATAACCTAATAAATACAATAAAATAGGTAAGAGACGTTAAATAATGGACGCATGAAATGAATACTTTGTATCCTAAAAGGTTAGCTTACGCTTATTTAATCAGGAAACCACCATTGGTTTATCAATTATGGAAATTGCGACTTGAACAAATTGTATTTACCAATGTAGAGCCTCACAATGCAGAGAATCACAACAAAGGGAGGCGAGTCGGATCAAATATCATCTCGCAGATGATTTGTGGCGGTGGTTTCCAGGATTGTCACCAAGCCTTGTGTCAATGGTATATTTGTTATCGTAATTCCATGGCACTAGCCGACCAATTTTCACATAAAATCACCTGAAGAGATTTTTTAATCGCAAAGCGATTGAATGTAACAAATTACGATTGGTTATGTATAGTTGACCTCTCATAGGCCTACTTTAGTTGCCCGATCTTGTAGGCAATTTATTCGACTCGTTTATCAACCCGTTTGGCCTCATTATGGCACCCATGAGTTTTTCTTCAGGGCTCAAACAATAAATCGCTGAGGGATTAGGATAATCATTTGCTTAGACAAGTTTCTTGTCATCCCACCAGGATTATTATATTATATAATAAACTTATATGCAACTATTAACGTAAAACGTTTAAGGACTCAACGAGTACTGTGAATTCTGACTATTGAGTTACTTTAGGATAGAGGATAATTAATAACGGAAGGTCGCAATCCTTCCAAACAAAAGCCTCGTATTATTAGATATTACTTGGAACCCCTACCCTTCACGAGAAAGCTCTGCCAGATGACTTCACATTTCTTTGATTTGAAGGGGGGGGGGCAATAAATGCAATGCAATACAGACTATACGGCTTTTGAAACATTATAAATATACCAGATAAGCGAACTAAACCTTTCTGGTTTAGTTCTTGCTATATCGATATCCGTGCCTGCTTCTCGTGGTTGCAGTTGAATTAAGTTTATCAATGGTCATAAATGCAATTCTATACAGATGATATACTGCATTTTAAACATGACAAAGTCTAGTAAGCCAACTAAACTTTGCTAGTTTAGTTCTTACTATATCACTGTCCGTGGCTGCCTCTCGTGGTGGTTACAGATGACTAAAGTAACGTTCTGTCTTCGCATCCACAACCAACTGTCCTTTCATAATCTTAAAACAGATTCATTCGACATAGATCCCCACGAGTTCAGTTCTTCATTTTTGCACTCGAAAAACTGTGGACAACCCACGAGCAGTGCCTCCATTGGTAGCAGTTACAATCAAGGGGTAACTAAGGTAAGCTAGCCATATTAGGGATGTTGGAACAACCGACCATATTCAGGGCAACTTTCTTTGTCCAGTTTAACGTTTAGGCAGTCGTAGCATTCCTACGGAACAAAAATGGGATCAGATCTGCACCCTTAATGCAGTTAATCGAAAGGAGATACCTTCAGACGACGATAGTATTCAGAACGCACCATATTCCTGAACATAATAATGCATATTAATCTGTTGCCATTGTCCTGCAGCAGAATTCCTTAGCGATAATTTGTTCTCGTTAGAGCGAGCGAGGGTTGTAACGATAATATGAGAAATCCTAGTCAGTTCGAGGCCTGAACGACGTGTAAGAGTACTGCTATTTCAGTAGTAGTAGCACCGAGAAGGGCGAAGGTATTCTGGAAAGCAGAACTGAAGGCCCGGTCAGCAGCACCATTCACCTAATAGACAGTGTTTAGTGCTGCACCACTAGAATCTGACTCTGAAGGTATACAGAAATGTATACATTTTCCAAATATCAAATGTTATAGTCGGAAGAAAAATCCTATTTGCCTCCGTCTACCCAAAAGACATACGGAGTAGCTAGTAGAAGTTGGTTGAATTAGAATAAGTATAATTAAAAACCTTTGTTACTTACTGGATAAATTTGGCTCATTTCCTATCTGACGTTCATATAGCTGTTGATGGCCTAGATGTTATGCACAAACACTTTCATTATAAATAAGTCACGTTACGTATTAGTCCCGAGACTTTTGGTATATAAGTTCTGATGTAAACCATAACTATACCTTAAAATTAATTTGATTAAAACTTAACGTACTTAGCTGTAGTAATTGCAGGTTTGGGACACAGATAAGCTCTTATCATTTTAGTCTCTAACTTCTTGAGTTCATTATATGTTTCCAGTACAGAGTTTAAAACCTATCAGTTTTAAATAAATAATTCATGCATTGCACTGAAAGTACCAGCCATGTTTATATTATGATCGGTGGCGTTGGCTCTAAACATTAATAGACACCGCACGCTTTGGTTGGATGTTACATATTATCTGTATTATAATTTAAACCGCTTACCTGGTTTATTTTATTACCTTATCCAAGGGATGACCTTTTAATTTATTTGACCCTAAAAGTAAAGACCAAGGTCTCTACTTGTCCGCTAGTAGCAGGTTGGGTTAGAACTGTGTGAGTTGAGACAGCTGGTAAATCTATGTTATGAGGATTCAATGGTGCTTCTACAGAAGTCTAATTGAATAAATAAAGGTTTGAGTTTGAGGTATTCTTGCCTCGTCGGTGATGAGCTGTTGCTTAATTTTGTAAGTAACATCTAAATGCGTAATTAAAAGTCGTTACTTGCTCTTTCGCAGATTTACGCTAAAGATAGTGGAAATTGTAGTAACTTTAACTTTTCAAGCCCAAAAGGTTAACTAAGGTACGCTTGAACCAATCTCATAAGTTCTAATACTTTTAATCATTATGATTTACTTTTTGGTTCTTATTTGATTAACTTTTTATTGTTAATATAAATAATATAAAAATTTAAAAATTTGTGTGATTTATTGGTATACTATCTGCACACCTTACTCTTTCAAATAAAGAAATAAGTAATTACTTATGTACCTATTCAAATTCACATTGGCGTCCATATATTGTACACCAGGTGGGTAACAAACAGGTCTCAATAAGTAAGCTTCAAATTACGGTCAAGTGTTTAATAGCTGTGTTTTACCTGAAATAAAACACATATTAAATACTTACCTATATTTGAAGCTTACACTTAACGTCCACCTGTTGAGTATTTCGACTCAATGAAGAAGATCTAGCGCCTGCACATTATCGTGCGCCGGCCGCGCCACCTGGTGGGAGGTGTGCCGTGTGCGAGAGAGATAGCATATATACAACGAGAAAGAGAGGGAAAATAGGCGGAAAAAGCTAGGTACCTTCTCAATAAGTAAGCTTCAAATATAGGTAAGTATTTAATATGTGTTTTATTTCAGGTAAAACACAGCTATTATTGTTTTTTAGATCAATCACGACTTATTAATAGAATCGTTTTAAATTACTACGTGTAAAATTTGTTTACATTTTTATTCAATGCTAAGAAAAAGAGTGCGTCAAAGCGTATAGGCATTTGAATTATAAACTTTTATACTAATGAAATATATCTACTAAAATAATATAATTTTTTTATAAAACGCAAAGACAGTATAAATTAAATATTAATTTCACTATAAAGACTTAAATAAACATTATAAAACATTTTCTTTAGAATTTTTCATAACTTAACTCAATGTACAATACAGCTTAACAAGGTCTATTTAAACGCCTACGTATTTACGAATTGCGTTGTGAGATAAAAAACTGTATCATTTTATTCGGTTCAGGGTTATTGTAGTGAGTAATATTACGGTGTAGTTTATTCATAAATAGCAGATTTGACGTTTAGGGATTCATTGTTGCCGCACCGGATAAGCCTCGGTTCTTGTAATTTAACATTTAGTTGGAAGCGACTAGCGAGCTAGCCTGCTTTCTCCTTTTTGTCGTCTCCTGAACATCTTTATAAATATCTTATTATGAACCTAAATTGAGAAGGAGCTTACGTCCTTATTTGCGTTGTAGACAATTTTACTCCGCTATTCGCAAATGAATTTTAATTGGGTTTTTCGTGTCTCTTTTAAATTGTACTGTCTGTGAAAAAGATATTATGAAATAAGAAAATTAAATGTTATATTTTTCCTGGAGATGTCAACAGCGTTCGTTAATTCTTTCTAATGATTCTACTTTACGAAGAAAACGTACTTAGTATGGTGTTATAACTACTTGTCCTTGTAAATTTTCTTTTCGACTGAATTTCGTTTTCGAAACAATTTGGTCAATTAAAATAATTAAACTCGAGTAGAGTGATTGAAACAAACGTTTTAACTTTTAACGGAACATTTATTCAATATACATCCATATAATTTACACCTAATTTCGAAAAAAGGTTGTACGATATTATTTTGCCTTGCTATTGAAAGACTAGCGGATATTAATTCTGCTTAACAAAAGAAATCTCATCATCATTTGAAAATCTCATTCGGCTGAGCACCGTGTAGTCATGGTGACTTTTGTAATGACAGTCTTAGAGGCGCCATCAAAAGCTGTCATTACACTGAGTCGCGTTATTACGTCATTATTCCCAAGATGTTGGAAGTCTAACAGCCTCAGCTAATGGAATAACATACGAATTTCGTAAATGATATGTATATTATTTAGATAATGCTCAGGTTTAAAATGTTTGTGCATCTTGTACACCGACAAAAGCTTTAAGACGAAATGGCACGTGCTGATAAGACAAATTATGAGTCGTTACATGATGCTATTAGAGCACACGTACATGTTTTTATTCAAAATAGCATACATATACAAAAAGCTTTGATCAGCATATTGCATATGTGTGTCCCTACATACATTTTTTGTAATATTACTTGTATAATGTTTACAGAATATTAGAATAGAAGTTAACTAATGAATTACACTGAAATATAATAAATATTTTGTTTTAAATTTAAATTCAACGTGTTATATTCGGTCCATTATTTAACGAAACAACATTTAATCACAAAATGCATTATCATCAAAATTCTGATAGAATACTACGTAATTTATAAGCTAGCATATTCAAAGCGAACAATTTAAATTAATAAAAAGTTATTTCACGGACCATTTTCACCAAATTAATTAAAAGTTGCGTCGCAAACTTTACGTATATGCAAGTTCAAAGCAATAGAAAAAAATACAAGCAATATTGCACATCTAAATGTGTCGAAATGATTGCGTTCTGTTTGTTTGTTGTGCAAAGCAGTGCAACATTTGGTGTACTCAGGGCCCCGTATTCCTGGGGGCATTCCCGCCCCACTCATTATACCCGATAGTTATTACTGTCATTTTTCAACTCGTTATTTACTCTGAGAAGCGCTGATAGCACGACATTTGCCAAAGACCGACTTTGAGGTTAGGGGTGGAGGATTTTCGGGATAAAATTGACTTTTCGTCGACTTAAAAGAAAATTGAAATAGCCCCTACATGATGCGGACGCCATTAAGGCCGTTAATAGAAAGAGTGGTTACATATCTTGTGACTACGATATCTGTGCTACGATTTATTTATGCATAGTAGAGATATTGATCATTGATTATGAGTAAATATTACGTCATCAATATTACACGTGTAGGTTCATAATTTGTATTTTGTTACACAGCTTTATCTATTCGCCAATATGAATAACATCTTAATTAATTTTTTTATTTATAAACACATAAAAGTCTTATAGCTATTAAATTTGAAGGAAAAATTATTTTACTCACAGTCTAATTGGACTTTGGATAATTCAATTACGCAGTATTAAGCTATCACGGGGGACTTCGGATTTTGCAATACCGCGTCGTTCAATTTATTATGAAGAAAAGACGAACTGGTAAGAATCTCTTTTAGGATTCTCTTAGAAAACCAATATTTATCTAATATTTACTCGAGAGTAAATATATCGATGATCAGAGCGAGAATGTTTAGCAATTATGGAACATTGTTCAATAAAATTTTTGATTTTACAATACCTTCAGTTCTTTATACCATTAAAATGTCATCTTAGAAAACATTGTTGGTTATTACCATTATTTTTTTCAACGTTAATTTATTAACACTATTGTCTGCCTTTATTTCTTTTCAAATTGTAGTGAATATTGATTCAGTATATTATGTCGTGTTACAATTATAATCTGAAAAGTTTAATTTCTGAGTGATAAGAAAGACAAATATATATTTTTCTAGTATGAAGCTTGTTTATCCATAGCCAATTAAAGTATGCCGGTAAAAAGGTAAGATTCGAAAAACATAATGTAATAAGAAACGAATTTAATTTATTGCCGGCGACGTTTTTAAAGAAGGCGGCATCAAGATAAGATGTCAGGATAATAACGAAGATGACGAAAGTTAAATCTAAAGTTTTATTAGTCCGAGTTATTCAGCATTTTAGCTGACGGAAAGAAAATTGTGTTAAGATTAATAAGGAAATTTTTAATGGGCAATGTTGAAAAATATAATTTAAAACAACCGAGCTAGATTATTTTCTGTCTAAACTCGAAAATCCAACATTATTTAAAGAAGAAAATGCACATAGTGAGAATCTTTTACAGGTGAATTCCAAGATTTTCTGTATTCAACATCGCTTCTGCAGATTAATGTAAAGATTTAATATAGCAGATGACTCTTTAACAATATCCATTGATATTCTTCATTTCTTAATTCAGCGCTACGAAGACGTGCGATCTATTCAAGAGTAAGAAATGAATGCTTTTCACTTAAATTCACACCTGGTGCCTTTATTTCATAAAATATACATTTTAATTTAAGCTTTTTGAACCGTTATATTTACCCGTACATGGGAATTTAAATAAAAAGTAGGACGCCATGAAAAACTCAACTTTTTATTAACGTTCAAAAATAGCATGCTGAAATCTTTGTCTCTGTTCACGGGAGCATTAAATTTTATTCTTAAAAGCTTTTAAAGTTATTCTAGTCAGCGGTGACATCACTTTGTCAAACATCAATTATGCTTGACAATGATCAATGGCAAAATGATCGAACGCGCAAATCGGTGCGCGAAGATTTTAGGGCGATCTTTTGGTTTTCGGTGACAAATGGGGGCAATAAATTAATTACAAAATCTTCAACGTTCTCACAAAGTTTCTTGTTTTTTGAATTAAAATTGTTGATAATTGAGATAGATGGGCTGTGAACTTTACATGATTGTAGAAACCCTTTTTTATATAAATCCATACTAATATTATAAATGCGAAAGTAACTCTGTCTGTCTGTCTGTCTGTTACTCAATCACGCCTTAACTACTGAACCAATTTGCATGAAATTTGGTATAGAGATATTTTGATACCCGAGAAAGGACATAGGATAGGTTTTATCCCGGAAATCCTACGGGAACGGGTTTTTCTTTGAAAACACGGGTGAAGCCGCGGGCGGAAAGCTAGTAATATGATGCAATGCTAATGCATAACCTATAAACTTTATGAAAAAAATTATGCTTTGCTTATGTGTAAATATTATAAAAACAAATCTAGCCATAAAGTCAACTCTATATTATGTTTAAAGGACAAACTAGAAGAAATAAGTCACCGAGGCTAGACAATACCCATCAATAAGTAAGCTCTTGTTAGTAGTGTCTTATTAGACCAGCCCTACGGCAATATGATAGGGCGAGCTTTTGTAAAAGGGCATATAATGGATTCGCGGCCACTCTGAATTACGATTGTAAATATTTTATGAGAACCATTGTGGAGTGGTGGGCGCATGATTGACAGGAGTTCCCTCGCGTGGTGCAAGCAGCACCGGGGTATTAACCAAATGCATTTTATGTGTTTGCTTTGTACATAATATATTTGCTGTACTTATTATCAATATTTGTGAGAGCAAAATATTAAACACAATGAACACGAATAATTTATCAATTATTTATTCCGATAATATATTAATATGACGATGTTAATACAATAAATAGGACAATATGGTATTTAACGCAATTCTATATTACCTACGTGGTATATTTTAAATTAACAAAATTAATAGCACTTTACAACCATCTTCGCTACCGAAATTGCCTAAATTAATCTAGCAATTAATAACACACAACCCATATAGAATTATTGGTGGTATTACTTAACTTATGACATATTTATAGGCGTGGCTCAGCTGTGAACCCTAGGCTAACTATTAACTAGTTTGTAGTTGCGAAGTGGCTCTAATTTGAGCACCTGAATACCTCTCGGCGTGGCCCTAAAAGCACGAAATTAATCAACATTTAATTCCATATCGTAGAAGCTAAAGCATAACATATATGATCGTCCTGGGACATCTAGAAAATTAACCGCGCGCTTGGCCCGAAACCCGACGAAAATATGCAAATGAAGAGGCGACTCATTTGACGAATTTTAATGGACATTTAACTGTGTTCGTTAGGAAGTTTCGCTTTAGTTAATTTGGTAAAAACACTCGCTGATACATGCACGCTGCGGGCTTGCCAGTTTTGCATACCTACATACTTTGAATTTGTAAGTGGGCTTATAACTATTAGTAGTGATTATGCCGCTTATTATACAATATTTTGTTTTATATCATAATCTACTTCTAAGCTTAAAGTACCAGCATGTTATAATAAAATATAAGTTATTAGGTAATTTACACATATTTGATAGTTGTCACAATTCTACAAACATAGACGAATAAATTAGAGATTGATGAATGTTTACGTGCTTTCAATTTTAAACAGAAGAAGTAACTTTTATAAAACAATTTTCTACTCTCAAAATTTCATATTTTAGAATAGAACCCAGTATGAAGAGTAAATTGAATGTTCGTTTAGAATTCGAAACTTTTCGATAGTTTTGTGAATATGAATGCAAACATAAGTGACCTTATTCATGAATCTAGGTTAAACTTTTCTAGGCGGCCTGGATAAAACTAAAAAATACACAGCCGTAATTGAAAACATCGCGAGAGGCGAAAGCCTTTGAACTGTGACGGAGTTTGAAAATTGAGGCCACGTTAGGACTGGATTGAAAAGTATAGACGAAAGATGTAGCTATGTTTCTCACATTCTAATATGGCGCTGAAGTAATTACCTGAAAAAGAAATAAAAAACACGTTAGTTATATGAATTGACATTTATTTTCACTAAAGGAATTGACACATTAATTAAATTCAGTTAAATTGCAGCTTCTTCTATTTATAAACTTAAATCTATAACGTAAGTAAGTAGGTATGTAGAATGTAAAGTAACATAAGAACTTATGTAAACCTAAGAAATTTTAATTTAAAAATATACATTGAAAAGTATCTGCGGTGAGAAATTTAGCGAACTTTATTTTTGTTCAACAAGCGATGTTAAATATACTTCTCGTTTAATTACAGGCAAGGGCTTGTTAATTTATAACTTCAGACCTAGCGTGCCTACTTGAAGCCTGTGGAAGAGGATAACATCGAAATTCCCTTAAGATTAATTTGCGGAGGTACTCGTGAACTTTAACTCGTTTGCTGACCGAATTCCCAGCCAGACTTCCCAGTTTAGAATTAAATTTAATGAAATAAATTTAGGGAATCAGTAGTTTCAAGTTGCGGAGTTGCTCGGGTAAGATGGACAAGTGGGATGGTTGCGGTGTGTCCGCGGTCCTATTATGTCCTCTCCTTGGCAATACACATTAATAGTTGGAGCTATTGTCACTAAGACGCGACCGCTGTCCACTTAATGACGGAAACTTTCAGGTTCAGTTTTGAACGCAATTATGTCAATCTATTCTGCCTAACGAGATTACGAGACAAATTAAAAACTGGCCGCCATTTTGTCCGAAGAAGCCCTACAAACAATGCTTTCACGTTATTTTGGGGTGTAGATAAGAAACCATACAATTAAGCAGACGAATGAACGACCATTTTTACTGACTCACCTACGCCCTACAAATTGAAAAATATAAAATATGTATTTAAATTGATACACGATCGTTTTGCGATCGCTTATTTCTATTATGTATTGAAAATTGTAAAAGTTTTTTAGTGAAAATCTTCACAAATGGAAATTCAATTTGCCTAACAAATATTGAAATCTAGATTGGTATCAATGTTCGATAGCGAAGCGGAATGAGTTACAAACTTGAGTGTCAGTTCGGATGTTAGTTGAGTGTCAGCCGTGGTGAGAGGAAATTAAAATTGAAAAACTCCGCCATGATGTTTGTGGCGTTAATGATTGTACATAATAAATAAAGCGGACCGCGTAGGCTTATGTGCGAGTCGAGTGGGGGGAGTGGCCGGGTCTCACGAATGGCCTCTTTAAGCGACATCTGAGACGTGGCCCTTTAGAGAGCTCCCGACCTGTTTCATATTGCCCTGCCCGCTGCTCTGAGAGCTGCTTCACTTTGATTTAGACGCACGCTTCGACGTTACACTCGGAGAAACCCTTTACGAATGTCAAAGGTCAATACGTAAGAAGGTCACTTGTGAGTTACATTTTGATCCTACTTCACCGTGAAGGTCGTTGAAGATGAAATCAAAGGAGAACTTAAATGCTGTTTAAGTAGTCAAGAAAGCAAATGTGAATATGTAGGTAGTACCTAATACATTTCCGAATAAGCGATTTTAATTTTAGACACAGAAGAGGTCCATAAAAGATTACTAAGATTTTTTTGTTACGTCGTATTTTATGACGGGTCAACTAATCATTTCATACATTTATTGTCAACTAATACGTAACTCGTTGACTTATGTTTCACAATAAATTAAAAAGTATCAGTATAGTCATTGAAGGATGGTTTTCTAATTAAATGGTCGTATAACATAAAATATCAACCCTTTAAAACTATCCGCCATCTTGTTTTTCTTTTTTGTGCGTCAATCTGACATTTGACAGGGAGCCATTTTGAAAAAATCTTAAGTACGGCTTCATTCTACGTCGGTGGGTAGTCATGAACTATCGTACGGCGACACCCCTTCGTTTTACATACATTGCGCCTATTGTTTTAGAAAGGAGCGGTACATATGTGTAATGTGCTGTTAACGAGGGCTTGGAGTGAAACCCGAGCGGGGTGACAGCCGGCTTAGTCGCCGAAATTGGTTCCATTTTAAGTTTATGATTTTGAACGAAGAGTTATGATAAAACAGAAGTTACGTTGTAAAGATTTGCAAATGAAATTACTTTTATCAATATACACATTAACTTTGTTAATTTACGTTTAATAAATTAATAATCCAAATAAAAATAAATACCTACACATAAAAACATTTAAATGTGCGTTCATACATTGTTTAGAACAGATAATTATAACAGTTAATATTTTTGTCAATATTACTTACTCATACCCATGTAAGAAGTTCAGTCATTTTTTTATTCTGGGAAAAAATGTGCCATTAAAATAAAAATCTTCATCCTGTAATTCATAGTCGCAATTTACCTTTGATGCAGATAATTCTTTGCCATTTTAATATTCTTCATTCACAAAAAATGTTTGCTTCAATGACTTAAATTATTTACTTAACAAGCACAGTTACTATTATATATAAACAGAAGACTCATTAGAGCGAACATTTTCAGTAAAAGTATGACGACTTCTTTTACAATCTAGTCCTTTTTATTCAGATTTTTTTTAATTATTTCCATATTATATAGTTTAGACCGTAATTGCATTCAATTTCTCTTATTAAATTAGCCAGCATAATTAATAATGTTGCGATAGCAATCAGGCACAATTATATGTCATTTAAATTCAAGGGTACATTACGGTAATAAGGTAAATTAATCATATAATCGATCTCGTAAATGGCCTTATAATTAGATTATTTGTAGTTGGTCAAAGCATCAAATAGGTTTCTTCGGAGAATTGACAGCTTAACAACATTGTTGTCTATAATTGTTGTTAATCACTTTTAATCGAAATTAACACTGCTCTATTATGGGAATAGTTATATTTCTTTAACTAACTAGTGGGAATTATATTTCGTATACTGAGTACTAACACTGGAGACATCATTTGCTTCCACTTAGTAAATTCACCCTTCGCTCCCTCAGCACTTATTGTTTTAATTGTAGGCCCTGAGAGGTGGGAGGATCTAAGCTCTTAGGATTTTATGTATCAAGTATCACTTGTTGAGATTCGGGGAATACTAGATTTGTACATATGTGTAAAGGCCGGCGCCATTTTTATCATACGAGTAAGAAACGAAGGGTTATTATTAATCTGGCGTAAGGTTTTCATTAAAAATGTAAATAGGGGGAAAAGCGGGGAGTGTAAAGCCATATAAAAGTAAGGTAAAATATATAATGTTGGTCGTGTTTATCTAATTATGACTCATTTCTAAGAAATAATAAAAGAATACACGTTATTATAAAAAAATATCGTTTGATAATTTTCTTAAGCTTGACCCGCAACCTTTAGCATGTAAAAATAGTAAAATAGCTTCTTATATGAAATAACAACATTATTAGGACCAAAAATAAACCATTTCAATCAAAGCCATAATAATTATTATGACAAAGAATGTGATTATTTTAGTTTGAATATTGCGTAGAGACAGATGTTGAAAAAGTTTAGCAATCTTAACGAGGGGACAAGAGACCTCTATATGTAATTATATTGTAATTACAGTATTACAATGGCAATAACTTGTAACAAAATAAAGCCTGCGGCTAGAAAAACATGGGGCGCTCTTGTAACAACATTGTTACAGTCGCAATAGTTCAATATTAGATGAAATTGTTTGCTAGTGTACTAAACATTTGATAAAAGATAAAATTAATACGTTTTTTAGGATTGTATAAATATGCGAGGCTTGCTTTAGGTATAAATAGAGTTTTATCATTTATGCGTAATTTCAATTTAGTTCTTTTCCCAAAATAAAGAATTTTAAAAACATTATATCTTAAAATTAATAAACGATTCACAATTAAAGTATAAAACATTCCAAAGTATTCAACAAATATTTATAAATGTATTGATAGGTACTCAATTATTGGAGGATCTTCGTCTCAAAGAGGTTGGTTGTAAATCAAAGGGCGGGAATGAGAAACGACAGTCAACCCTACATTGACTTTAAGCTTCGGATTTGAATAATCCTTTACCGAATACAATTTTATATTCCGAAAATTCCATCCATGTACGTTTATAGATATTTTAATATGTCACAAGAGCTATATAATTATTTGAAGACATTCACCATAAAAACCTTTTGAAGCTATAAACATGTCTTAAGCATTATAATTAAGTAAAAACAACGGCATTATTAATAGATTAGATTAGATAGATAATATTATAGATTTATATTAAATACTAGCTTCCGCCCGCGACTCCGTCCGCGCGGAAATATTAAGAAAAATTAAGATTTATTTTTTTTCTACGTATTTTTCCGGGATAAAAAGTATCCTATTTTATGCCCAGGATAATAAGGTATAATTATACCAAGTTTCATCGAAATCGAACCGTTAGTTTTCACGTGTTGCCTTCACATACAGACAGACAGACAGACAAATTTTTTTTTAATCACATACATATTTGGGTTTGGTATCGATCCAGTATCACCCCCTGCTATTTATTTTTTCAATAATTTCAATGTACAGAATTGACCCTTCTACAGATTTATTATATGTATAGATATGTATACATGTATAGATTATATAGCGTAGGCTACATAAAAATAATTTAACTTTGTGGGAAATTCAAAATTTTGCAACTAAAGTCAATAAAATCATTTAACGTCGCGCTCATAGATAGGATACCTACTCGTATAACAATCCTACTAATATTAGATATAAATGCGAAAGTTAGTGAGGATGTGTATGTGTGTGTTTGTTACTCTTTCACGCAAATACTACTGAACCGATTACAAAGAAGCATTAGCATTAGCACACATATAGAAGGTAAGTTGGATTAACATATAGGATAGGTTTTATCCCGGAAATCCTACGGGAACGGGAACTATGCGGGTTTTTCTTTGAAAACGCAGGCGAAGCCGCGGGCGTACAGCTAGCTAGTTTTAAATATTTCTGAAATTTAAGATTCACTGAAAGTAATACTTATAAACATTATTTTATCAATTTTTTTCTAAAAAAACTCAACGCTTCGCTTTAATCAAATTCACGTTAGATACAAAATAAACTTTAATTAAGGTGACCTTGTTTCGGATTTCTATATAAAAAGTAGGGAGCTAATCACAAGCAAAGGTAAGTTTGACTTGCTCCCTCGCAATCACTGCTTTGTCCACTCTTCATGTTTGCACACTCTTTAGAGATACAGATTGCCTGTCAATATACAAAACAAACAACAACAAGGGACAGTAGGATACTCCGCACTAGCAATTTATTTTCTTCATACGTTTTGTGCTCCGTTGTCACCTCAAGCGTTGTTGACTTTTTATATTAAGTTTGTGTAAGCGAGGATAGTTTAAGATGTTTACTCAAGTCATGTACGCGTTAACTGAATTGGAAGTTTCCTAGTTCAGGTACTGTTTGACTCGTTTATTTTGTTATCTACGAAACATAACGTTAACTTTAACATGCTTTCAGTTCTTACGTTTAAAACATACTCATAAATAAAATTTTCTTTAGTTGGGAAAAATTTGTACATAAAACAACGGTCTGAATAAAGCGAAATGTGAACATCGAACATTAATCAATGCATTGTTTTAACGATTTAAAAGGCACGTAAATCAACAAAACATAGACACGAAACAAAGAGATAGGAATTTATTTTAGGAAGGAAAGCACTAAAGCAAAAAAGGTTAGCTACAACTGCACCGTAAAAGTTTCTAGAGTTAACTCGGTACCCATAAATAAACCTTCGGTTTTACCCTGGGATTCTCGCCGATTGCAAATTTCGTAACTGTAAGTCGCATAAATTACTGCTCCCGACTGCTAGTTGGAAAAAAAACGAGTGTAGCACTTAGCAGCTTGACTAATCGTCGGTCGGCGATGACAGCCGAGATTCGACTATAACTTGTAAACCACAAGAATTGGCTGACTTTACATTCCAGAATTTCGAGGAGTTTCAATTTGTGCAAATGCATTTGATTTGTTGGTGCATGCTGTGAGTTTATATCTAGTCAGAGTATTGGATTGGAACTACATAGGCACTAAAATTTGGAACTTAAAACACTAAAATATGTGTTGTGTGAAATTTCGATAGAACAAATTCTGAGTTTTAAAATAGTAAATTAACAATTTGCAATAATATTAGCAGTAAATCTACATAATCAGAAATCGTATTATCATTCATTAATGTCACCAAAATGAAGCCGACAAATAATTTCAAATGAAATGTTTAAACTCACAACGTAAACTAAATGCAATCTGCTGTTCTAATTAAAGTCTAAACATTGAAACAAACGGAGACCTTAACACTTAGTGGCTAATCTTATTACCGTCTTGTTCCCGTGATATAGAGCACCATCACCGTGGTGTAGTTACGGTGCGATTCAGTCGTATATCTCGGAATGCGAGCAGTTCATTTGCTTCACGCCTCATACCCACAGATAAATCACTCGGTGCGTGGAAGGAAATTTTCTACCTTCGAATTACATGTTTGCAAGCTGTGTAATCGATAGAATGTTCTCGAACTGAATTTTAAGGACAATTTACGGTGTGCTTTTCAGAAAATGTGGTTTAAGGAAATTTATAAACAACTTTATAAAATACACATACTATTCAAACAGAAATGCCATTTAAAGATAAGTAAATAGTAACTGTCAAATACGTATTTGTATAGATGGCTCTAATCCAACTTATAGTAGTTTGTCTAAAATAGTTAGCAAACTATTTCAAACGTACGTGCCATATAGGTGTGTAAAGCTAAATAATTAAATAACGAAAATAGAATAGGAACCGTCCGGAACATAAAACAAACAGACAGAGCTATAAGTCGGTTCACATACGGCCCGGCCGCAGTTCCCGAACTTTCTTTGTTGCTACGCTAACTATTGTTTGAACCTAAACTTACTGAACGGACACCGAGAAATTGTTGTGTTAGTTTCGCAAAGGAAAACATTTTCCCAGCTTAGGCAAATTGTTGCAACGCCAATACATATTTTATATGTTAATGTGAGTTTAATTGCTGTTGTGTTATTCTTCAGTGACACTGAGTACAGGAATTATGAGCCGTTTTGTTTGTTGTTTGCATTTTCCTTGTTAGCAAACGTTTAGTGTTAAGTAGTATTGTGGTTTTAATAGTACCGAACGCTTAATGTTTACTTCGTTGAATAGCGCTGAGTAACGCTAGCGTCGAAAAATTACTTAACTTTGCGTAATGAGCTTTTTTGTGTAGATTTAAAATTCAACGTTAAATTTTTCTTCAAGATTCGTTCAAAATATAATTATTTGAAACATCTATTAAGTATAAGAGATAAATCAAATATTCCAAATTATTTATTACAAATAAGAAAGTGATGGATTTGTTGATAATTGCATATTCTTACTCAATCATTGTGAGAGTTCCTTAAAATGCTTTCATTTATAATAATTAAACCTTGAGCGAACAATTTAGTTAATGAGAGGCATCAAACATTTTCAAGGGAGGGAAACCATCCTATATCCTTGCATCAGCATTTTCATTTATATATAGAACTATTGGTATGAAACGATCCATTAATATATGTGACTAGCAAGTCATGAGGAAGGAATGTCTCTAATAGAAAGGTAAAGGAAATTAATCGTGGGTAATGAAAGACATGATTCTTGTATTATAACGCTGGAATTCTTTTTCGTATATTTTAGTGTACGGAAATTGTTTAATTCAATAACATTATTAAAGCTTTAAATTAGTAAATGTGAAAAGCTTCAAGCTAGCATGTTGGCTTTAGCTATGTTTAAATGTAAACACGCAGTTTAATTGTAAACAAATTTGAAAACTAATTTAATTTTCCCAAAAAGTAGACAAGCGCAATTAAGAACCACGTTGTTCCCATAATTCATTTCCTCTATCATAATTTGTGCAATATTGAAAAAGTTGAAACATAAATATTTCGGTAGGTACTTATAACAATACATCACAGAAGGATTACTAGGAAATTATAACTTTGTTCAAATAACCATCGTACATACGGTACGTAACGACCGGTTCGGAACATCTGAGACTCGCCGCGGTTTCACACAACTTTTTACATTGTTATGGAGTTTTGGTAATAGTTTCAAGGTACCTAAATATTAAGGTGATTTTAAGTTGGTGTGAGTCTATTTTGATTTTTGTAACTAACTTAATTTGATTACCGATAAAAATAATTTTAATTGATGATAGTAATTAGATTCATTAGATTCTAGAGACTCATTAGATTAGGTTATCGTTTATTTCGATACCGGAGAAAATTAAAACTTAAATTTCGTGACATTGAAGTTTTAAGATTCATGTAAAATTGTGTTAAATCATTATTAATATTAACCTTTTATTAAAAAAAGTTATTTGTAGCAGAATATTTAAATTTTAGTTGAGATCAGGAAGGGGCGGTTAAAGCCAAACGCGGCGCAACCCTGGCAACATAAAAATATTTTGTTTCTTCTAATTGCTCGAAGTGCCTGCTTAGCTACTTTCACGCAAGTCATTGTTTTCGGCGTGCCAACGTTCGAGGTAATAGGAATATTTTCGGATGGCAACCCCGCTGAAATTCGTGACTTTGTAAAAACGGCAACAAGCGGTTGAAGGGCCTTGTTTGTTTTACGTTCTTTATTTTCCTTCTCGAGCTTAATAACCTTATTGAGAGGAAATTAAATATTTTTAAAAATTTAAGAATCGCTTCATTTGTTTTTTAGTTCAGATATAAATGCGGAAAAGCAATTCAATCACCCTGAGGCACCATTTCATTACCATTAATGAAAGTAGAACGACCAATATTAATCTAAAGCTGAAGGTTAATATTTTATAACAAATTAAACGTTTATTTCTCGAATTGAAAAGGCTCGACAAACATAAAGCCGATCTCGATCTGCACAGCTACCCTACAGAAACAATCATTCAAATAGGCTGTTCATATTGAATATTAATCGCCATTTTCACTGAAGAATAGGAATAATCTGAAGCGGCCCAGAGGCGGAGAGAATTTCTGTAATTCAAAATTGGAAATTCTATTCCTGCGTTACGGATAAGTAAACGATCTTATAAAAGCATACAAAGGCAAAACTTCGTTTACTTTAAAAGACGTTTATGTAAATTTGGAATGTAAAGATCCAGTACTTCGAAATGATCCACTGTACTTTTGCCGGTTAAGCGGTCTCGCCAATGAGGCCTAGGTATTCCGCAATTTATTAGCCTTGCAAATTTCGGAGCCGCACCCCTGTATGAAATATAGCGGCCGCGAAAGCCTTCGGCCACCCGCGCCGAGTATTACACCCCTGTTTTAGCTCTAATTAAAAACCCATCAAAGAGTTTTCAGTCATTAATCATGAAACTGTTAACAGTGAATGCCGACTTCCCGCAAGTCCGAGAGTTAAAAAGGAGGATTGGGTTATTAACGGAACGGCTAAAAAATTCAGAGATAGCGGGGTGCCAATCCGCTTGCAATAAAAAAATACAGATTTTGCCGTTTTATAATGCGGTGGAATCTTAAGTTGCTTCTAGCGGTTTAAAGGATTGAGAACCCTTCGTTTTGAAATACCAAGAATAATACTCGCGATATTTCTAAACCTCGTAATTGACCGCAGCGTTTGAGCCACATTTTTCATTTTCATTAATGAAAACGGACGGAATTAAGAAATTGTATTTACATTTAGATATTTAAGAGGAATTAAAAGAAAACCTTGATAAAAATGGATTAGAAGCGATTAGTAGATGTTAGGTATATTCTTTTGTGTTTGCAATAATTCAGCAGAACAAATTGATCATCCAATTACATTAACATTAGTTGAGAATTATACTTAGAAGGTTTCTTTCGTTAGTACCTTCTTGTTAATAACCTTGTACAATAAATGTTGTACATGCCATATCTATTGGTATTTAAGTAGGTGTTGATTGTTTAAATGTAACATCGTTTTACTTAATAAAATGTCACTTCATTTTTGTTGTAAAATATAAAATAGAGCTGGCATTATATAATTAATTTAAAACAACATTCTTAGTTAACTTTTACTATATTTACATTCACAGGATACTTGAAAATTATTAAACTTACACGAGAATATCTTATAAGTAGCTGTTTAGTGGAAAGCTTCGAAGAAAGCTATAATTAAGAATTATATATGACACCTTCTTAATGACAAAGAAATGTTTGAAGAAGCCGGCGCTTATTTATGGTTATTACCATGTCACCAGTTATATGGGAGCGTTAGGCGAATCAGTATCATGTACATAATTTATGTTTCTTCTTCTTCCATCTTGTGAACACATTTTATATTTAATTTAACATAAACATATGTCACGATGTTCTTTTTTGGTTTTGGATTTATTACAAGATATTCTTAAGTTGTTGATTTTGTTGTCCAAAAGTTTGTGAACGAAACTTTGTACGGGCTGACACTTTCTCGAATATTACACAATGTAAGTTAAAGCAAAAGTTCGCTTTATGTAGATAAGATGCCTTGTTATTTAATAACTTTTTGGGGCATTTTGCTAAACTTTAGTATAAACACGCCATAAGCGTTAAGTTAGGTCATGATTCTGTAGAGCAAATGTTATTTTATCCAAAACTTTTTTGCACTATTTCTAAAATTCAGTTACATCTATCAAAAAGCAATAATACAACAAAATACACCGTAAATCCAGGAAAACGGCGCACCAATAAAAGAGGCAATACAATTAAAAGCGCTATAAATGAAAGGTCGCAAATAGCTCGTAGGTCCGTCAGCTGTGATCGTGTTAATTCGATGTCCAAGCCAATTGGATGTCACACGATTATCTAAACAATCTAACCTAACCGCTGCAACGTAAACATGTGTTTATTGTATGAGTTTTGCATTGCCTGTTACTGCTAATTCTGCTGGAAGTTCGTATCGTATCTAGTGCTAATGAATCAAATAGTGGGTTTAGTTATGTTTGAAAGGATGTTTCTAAAATAGAAATAGAAGATAGAATAAACTTTTATAGATTTGATAATATAATTAAATGAGAAATAATTCGTATTGGGCCGATTTAAAAAATGCTTTCACTAACATATAGCTCTACATTATTTGTAAGATAGGCTTTATTTGGTTAGGTATTATTAAAATTATCATAAACATTGCAAATTATCTGTTATAGGTGTCTACAATATTATAACTATTGTGTATGAGAACCAGTTCATCTTTTTTCACTGCAAGCAAAAAAAATGTCAATAAGTAGGTAAATTTAGTATTAACATTTTAACAACAAACAACAGACACATGCTCTTGATGGTCAATATCCACTAACGCAAATAAGATAAAGGAAACGATTGTTTCTGATTCTATTCTCTTTGATAATCGATATCAATTGCGATTCGAATATCGAGTGGTGTTAAGGGTACTCGATTGGTCGGTACGTTCGCACGTTTCAGTGTAGTGCCTACTCGTGCTATCGCCGTCCAAAGCAGACATCTAGTCTATATCGGATTGGTTAATTGAGAACCTTTCATCCGAAACGTATTAGATGACATGTGAATCACGCTTATGTATGACCGAATTTGATTTCTCGTGTATATAGGAAGCGCTCAGAGTGAGAGCATTGTGCTGAAAGCTCAGATCAATGGGATCAAAGTAAATTGTTTATTTTTAGGAGGTCGTGCCAAATGTTTACTCCGTGTATTGTTAGTATATTCAATCTTGAATTAAGTACAAGCTATGAAGTGTTTAAAAATAGATACATTATTCATACTTTTTAGATATTTCTATTGTTTTTTACTATCTACTTATAATAATTACATGCACGTAGAGCACACAATAACTTCATAATACATGCAATGGGAAAAACATGTTTGCTATAACACAATATTTGCACACACAAACCCCACGCAATTTATACACAAAGCAGCTCGATTATTCGATTACCAAATGCTAATGAAAAATTGACACATTACACAATAGTAAAGGGAAATAGAGCCATACAATGAGAAATAAACTTTACAAAGGCAAACCAATAACGCTAACGCAGTTTATAGTTATAGTATCGTGATCCCAAGCCAATTACGTTATTCCGAGGGAACAGAGTAAAAAAAATAACAATAAAGTAATATAATTTAGGAGCAACGGCGGGTGAAGTCGTTACCTATTTGCCGGGGGACAGGGCTAATTTAATGAATTTTTCTGATCAATTTCGATATTATTGAATACGATTGTGAGAAAACAATATTACTCAGCATTTTCAATACATATTTTATGAATGCAGTACATAAATTATAATATTATATTGGTATTTTCGACAGAAAATCAGAAAATTAAGGAAATGACAGAGTAAATTCAATACATATTAATATACCTATACAAAAAATAATTACATAATCCCTAAGCGAAAAATTTATTTATAGAAATCAGCTTCAATTTATGTTTCCAATACTTGAATTTTATTTAAAGTTGTTACCTTAATTACTTCATAAAGATGGAACTTATGATTGGAGAGTAGCGTTTAGTCGCAATTTGTAAACTTTTATTAAAATAATTAAGATATGACAAGGATCGCGAACATTATGAGAGCCTCAAGGCGCACCTGGTAAAGGCAGTCCATAATTAATTTCGAGACAAAGCGTCGTGAATTATTTTGGCTTATTGTACTATCAAATTCCGTGATATTGGCAATGTTCATGAGCTCTTAAAATCAATGTTTAACTTCACGATACTGTCGCATAGACGAAAACTGTAAACTTTCCTTTTACAATGTCATTAGGGAAATTGCTATCATTAATTTATAATGCCCTGCTTGCTATCGACGTATTTAAATCGGTAATCCTGAGGTATTATAGCGGTAATATTCTTTAATTTATGTGAAATTTAATATTTAATAATTGTAGAGATGTCAAGTGTCATTAGTGAGCGTTTTAAAAATATCTTATTAGTCTTGCAGTTTAATTAACAAAGTGCTTGTATTAGCAAAATTATTCATTTAGGTATTTCTATTAAAAGTTTTTTCAATATTGTGATCGAACCATATTGATATTGAATAGTTGTTGTGTGTGTAATGTAATATCTAATGACACTATTTTCTTCAAATTACTCTATGTAATTTATAGAAATAACTCTGATGTAATTTTAATATTGTATGCGTAGTGATAAATTAAGCGCCAGGTTGTCAAAGCTTCGATCGAGTTTCTCTAATTGTTTGCAAGCTCCGGCCCCAAAAAAATATTGAAAGAAAATCATCGTTAATGTTTTGGTCGCAAGTGTCAATAGTAACGCGACCGTCTCCGTGTTGGGTTACGAAAATAAAGGCGTATAAGTGGCAAAACAAAAAGCGCGATCCACAGCGAGTATCGAATTACCTTTGACTGTATTGCATTCGAATAGACCGTATTGATCGACCGCCTGCTTTGTCCCGATGTGTGAATATTGAAGGGTTTGGATTTCTGTTCGATGCATTGTAACGTGCCGGTACATGATTATTGATCGATCGATTTTTGGTTGAGCAGAGGAAGTTGATAAATTTCGCAGTAATAATGTGACGTATAATTATTGTAGTGGGTTAGGTAATTGTAGTAGGTATACAATTATAAATTACATGTGATCCGCAGATTGAATTAGTATATAAAACTTTAATTACAATCAGAAAAAGTTTAAATTTACTAATAAAAAAGCACGATGTAAGAACAACACTATAAATTCACTGTTTAATACAAAATATTGATACACAGTCTTTGTGTAGTAAATATGTGGTCACTGCGAAAGCCCAGGCTTGCCAAAATGAAGTATTTCGTTTGAGTTCCCGACGGAATCGGACCCGCGCTTCTGATTTTAAATGCAAATTCCTCCAACAACAAACCGAAGGAAACTGCCAGTTATTTTTGTGTTATTCTCACAATATCGGTAAGGAAATATAAACATTCTTGTGGTATGTGTTAATCTAAAAAAGGTCGATTTAAAATGTTTGAATGAGGTTTTTAATTTTATCACTGCTAAACTACTACTACTATTCAGAAATGCTAATCATGAAATGACCATTGAAAAAAAAATATGCATAAATTATTAGATATCCATACTAATATTATAAATGCGAAAGTAACTCTGTCTGTCTGTCTGTCTGTTACTCAATCACGCCTAAACTACTGAACCAATTTGCATGAAATTTGGTATGGAGATATTTTGATATCCGAGAAAGGACATAGGCTACTTTTTATTACGAAATATGTACCACGGGCGAAGCCGGGGCGGACCGCTAGTGTTATTATATATTTCAAATACGTTGATGTCTATATTTCATAACATACGCTTTGATGCGTTTGTAATGAACTAGATGGCGTTGCGTGAATCGTCTAGTCTTGGAAATTAATATCCGCAGAATTTTATTAAAATTCAACATTACTTAGAGTAGCTATATAAAAACTGTACCAAATGATAAAGAATATTTAGAATACGAATTATTTACGCTCTTCACTTTTACAATTATTATAATGCTCTCCCCAAAGCTAACCAACCTGACACATTTCTTACTTTTTAGCATAAAATTAGTGCCGTATGCATTTCAATTAAGAACATTAATTGTTGCAGCGAGTATGTCTGTGAAAAAACGTACTCTTTGTAGAATCTAAATTTTAAAATAATTTTATTTACTTACTAGTACCTCAAAAACGGCGCAGTTTTTAAAGTGAAATAGAATTAACAATGCAAATGCTACAGGAGCGTTGTGTAAAATGTAAAATACATTGTCCATTTTCAGTAAGACATTCCGGCTGAATTAAAACGAAATGTTCTACTTTAACTCACCTATATGGAAATTTAAGACATTTGATACGGGTCTATTAACATTTTTACGTTCCTTTTTTTTTTTTTTTTTTTTTTTTTTTTTTTTATAGTGGGGAAATCTTCCAAAGATACCCACGGTCCCCGGGGAAGGAGCCGTGGGTTATGTCGGATTCTTACCGACTAAAACCCCACTGTGTTCCGTCGAGCCGCTTTAATGAGGGGGCCGCGGGTATTTGTTAGAATTCTTCCGCAACCCCCTCGGCGGCAGCCCATCTCCAGGCCAGGCGCAAGCCAAGAACAGGAAAGGTGGATTGCCTGCTCTTCCCTCCCGTTGGCGGCATGAGCGGAACACGTCTCAAGTCGCCTCACCGCACCGGACGATGGATTACATTCCCCGTTCCACCGCCCGGCGCCCTTCGTCAAGGAGGCACGTTGCGACCGTGTAAAGCGGCCGCAACACGGCGACGACGCCCAATAAGACGTCTGCGCCGGATCGGGTCCGCGTGAGGATCCCTCTCGCGCACCCGCTCTGCCTCCTCTTTCTGCGAGATCACGCTCTCCGAGAATGCGATCACCGCACGCCAGGATCTGTCGCCATCCACCATTGCACGAACAACGGAGGGTAGAGAGAGATCCGGCCCGATTATCGCGACTAAGCGAGCACGGGGCTCAGCCCACGCGGGGCACACGGCAAGAGTGTGATCTGCCGTGTCCTCCGGGCAGGCACACCAGTGGCAGACCATGCTGGGCTCCCTCCTCGCGACTTTACACAGGTACCGCCCGAAGCAGCCGTGCCCGGACAGTATCTGCGTAAGGCGGAAGGTTATGGCCCCGTGCCGCCTGTCGCACCACTCTTGGAGGACTGGACGTATGGCCGCAACCGTCCTCTCACCCGCGCTGGGCTCCTCGAGCCGGCGTTCCCACTCCCGGAACCGCCGCTCGACAGCCTCGGCCCTCCACTCCTCTACTTCCTCGTAGGAAGGATTCACCCCATGTGACCTAGACGCCGAGACGCGGCGATACACGTCCGCTAGCATCTCGGCGTCCAGATCCCATGGCGGCGTTCCGGCCATTACGCAGGCAGCCTCGAAAGACACCGTGCGGTATGCCCTAACTACCCTGAGCGCCATGACCCGCTGCGGCCTCCGCAAGAGGGGTCTGGTACGGGCGCTCAGGGTGTCTGCCCAGATGGGGGCCCCGTAAAGGGCCATGGAGCGGATTACACCAGTGTATAGCCGGCGACACCCACCCCCAGCACCTCTAAGGTTTGGCAGCAAACTTCCCAGGGCTCCGGCCGCCCCTACAAAACGGGGGGCAAGGCGACGGAAGTGCTCCGTAAACCTCCATCGGCTATCCAACACGATGCCTAGGTATCTCATGGTGGTGGTGACCCTGATCGCTACTCCATCCACCCGGATCTCTGAGCCTGCGCCATGCAGCCTCCGACGACCGGGAAAGAAGATGGCTTCGGATTTCTCCAGCGCCACCCGTAGTCCCAACCGCCGGATACGGCACACCACCTGCTCAACTCCCGTGGTAGCTAATAAAGCTGCCTCCTCGTATGTAGCCCCACGCGCAGTCACCAGAGTATCGTCGGCGTAACAAGTTACGCCAACACCTGGGAGGTTAGTGGCGCGTAGGACCCAGTCGTACCCGATGTTCCACAGAAGAGGCCCGAGGACCGACCCCTGTGGGACACCGCACGACACTTCCCTCTCACTCCATCCATCGCGGGTTGGATAGGCAACAGTCCTATCTGATAGGTATGACCGCAGCAGTCGCACCATGTAGCCCGGCACGCGATGATAGTGGAGAGCTTGCAGGATACTGCCCCATGGCAAGGTGTTAAACGCGTTGGCGATGTCCAAAGACACCGCCAGGAGGACTTCTCCACTAGCGGCCGCATCTTCTGCGGTGGCTCTCACGCGAGATATCGCGTCGAGTGTGGACCGACCACGGCGAAAGCCGAACTGGTTCCCGCTGAGGTCTGGTCCCACTCCCTCCAAATGGTTGACGAGGCGAGCTGCGAAAACGCGCTCAAAAAGCTTGCTCACCTCGTCAAGCAATACAATAGGCCTGTACGCTGAGGGCGAATCGCGCGGGCGCCCCTCCTTTCTTAACAGGACCAAATTCCCTGTCTTCCACCTGCGGGGAAATTGGCCCCGCTCAAGGCAAGCCGAAAATAACCGCTCCACACGGGGCCCGAGGGCTTCCAACGCTAGCACCCACGCTCGACCAGGTACCCCGTCAGGTCCAGGAGCAGTGTTTTTCCCTTTAAGCCGCATAACTGCCGCCTCCAACTCCTCATGGGTAACGGCAGGGATTTCTTCTGCAGGCTCCTCCTGTGATGCAGGTGTCGCCGCCATCGGCGGAGGAGAGTATCTTCCCCGGTCCGGGAACAGAGACACCACAACCTGTTCTAGCAGACGGGGCTCGAGAGACTGAGACAGAGGCGGAGCCCACGGGCGGAGCTTCTGCCTCACCCGTTTATACGGCCGACCCCACGGCACCCGGTTCAGACCCTCGAGCATCTCTTCCCATGCTCTATCCTTGGCGCTGCTGATTGCCTCCTGCAGAGAGGTAACGCACTCCCTGTAGGAGGCATACAGTTGCGCTTCCTCCACTTCATCCCGTCCACTCCGGCGCCGGTGCCTGGTGTACGCCCGCCTCGCAGCCACGCAGGATGCGCGCAGCTGGGCAATTTCGGCGGACCACCAATACATCGGTCTTCTGCGCGGATTCGAGCGAACTCTACTCATGGCCGCATCACACACCTGCGCCATGGCATCAGCCATCCACGCTGCATCGTCCTCTACTGTTGTTGCGATCCGCGGTGCAGGGATCCATGCCTGAACTATGGCAGCCTCAATTAGGAGTTCCTTATCGAGACTACGAATCGACCAACGCGGACGTCCACCATTTAGGGAAGGCTCACCGCGAAACGCGGATGGCGCAGAGACGCTGAAGCGGATGTATCTGTGGTCCGACAGCGTTTCCACATCAGTAACAACCCTCCAGTCAGTAATTCGCCTTGCAAGGGGGGGGCTAGCGAAGGTGATGTCGACGATGGAGCCCCCTCTTTGCCGCACGCAGGTAAGCTCACTCCCGCGATTTACGACCGAAAGATCAGCCGCGACCGCCCAGTCCTGCAGCACCGCACCCCGCGCATTTCTCACCGATGATCCCCATGCCATTGATTTGGCATTGAAATCTCCGGCCAGAAGCACGGGCTGCGAAGGAGCTAGGTCAATCAGTTCCCCCAGATCTGCCAGGAACCGCTCGAATTCATCCAGGCCACGGTTGGGAGAGAAGTAGACCCCGATCACTGTGTTACCCTTGATCGAGGCCGAGACACAACCCCGCCGCCGGACTACCCTTTCCATTACTGTGCCGCCCTGCGTTACGAGCGTCACCAGTCCATCCAAGTCAGCCGCCCAGTTGTCCCGGGACGGCACGAAATAGGGCTCAGCCACCACCGCCACATCTATCCGCCACTCCGCCAGACTCTGGAGCAAAAGATCTTGGGCTCCGGCGCAGTGGTTGATATTGCCTTGGAGGAAATGGAGTAGAGCCATTACTGCGTTTCCATTTCGCTAACCGTCACATTCGCCTCGACGGGCGCGGGACAAGGACACGGTGCGGTACCTGGACCATCGCGTCCCCGATTTCCTCTTTTCCGCTTGGGAGCCTTGCAAGCTGGGCCCCCGAGCCGATGGCCTGCCGGTAGCTTGGCCTCGGAGCATAGAACGCAGCGAGCGGCGGAGGCAGAACATTCCCCGGCCTTGTGGCCTGTTTCTCCACATCGGAAACAGACGTTGCTCCTATCTACGAGCGAATTGCACTCGGCTCTTACGTGCCCCACCTCTAGGCAGCGGAAGCAACGCTGTGGCTTCACCTTGCCAAGCGTGACACTTGCAGAGATCCACCCTACTTGGATACGGCCTACCTGTGCCACCTTCTTTGCCGCGGCTATCGGGCAGCTCACCCAGGCTGAAGTCGAGCCGCGAGAGCCCACGCGCAGTCCACTACACTTAACGTGTTCTGTAGGGCATTCTCCTGCCCGAGAAATCGCAGCCACGACATCTTCAACAGCCGCCGAGTCGTCCAAGCCGATGATGTGCACTTCAGCGCATTTCACCGGCCTGGAAACCTTGACGGTGCCTTCGTCCCAAATCTCCCGCAGCTTTGCAGCGAGAGCATCTGCCTCCTTCGAGCTTGCGGCACCAGGGACTTCTAAGATCCTTGCCCCAGTCGCGGCACGCTTGAACCGCAGCGCACCTACACCGATTTCCGCCAGATCGATCTTTTGGCGTGATCCAGCCATTATAGAGGCATAGGTGACGCCTCGCTCCACTGCGCCTGGCTGCAGAGCAATAACGACAGCCGAGGACGAAGGATTGCGCAACCTCTGCGCCCTCGAGAGCACTCGCGCCGGCCCCTTTTTCTTTTTCGCCTTGCCCTTCTTTCCGACGACCGTCCATTCCTGCTCCAGCCGTTGCTGCAACTGGGGAGCAGAAGAAGTGGTGGGCACAGCCTTGTCAGCTGGCTTGGTCTTTTCCGGCTGCCGTGCAGCCTTCCCCTTGCCCTTCCCCTTGGCTTTTGCAGCTGGACCCGGTTTTGCAGGCTGCGCAGCAGGCTGTTCCGGTTTTCTCGCCTTTGCTGGAGCAGCACCTTTCGCTGGTGCCCCATTAGGGGGCTTTGGCGGCGGAAGAGGAGGAAAGTCCTCGGTTGGGGCTTGCCCAACCGCCATTCCCTCAACCCTGCCATCCCCCGCCAATGGGGGCCTCACACACCTTTTTGGAGGCAACTCCAACGCTTCTAACCGGGCGTCCACCATTCCCCCAACCTGCCGCAAAATCTCCGCGGTCAGATCGGAGTCCACTCGCGTTTGCATGGGCTGTGCGGTCCCTATGATAGCCCTAAGCTCTCCCATCTCTTTTCGGAGGCCCGCGATTTCCGCCTGTAACTGAGTGTTCGCAGCTTGCAGCTGCCGCGTCTCCTCTGATGCAGTACGTTGTGCAAGAAGCACCGCCGCTTCTTGAATGGTGTCCGAGGCTTCCTTGAGGGAACGTTTGAATGCCACCCTTAGGTTTGTCGATTTTTCACGCACCTGCTCGATGGCATCCAGGCTCTCCTCTATACGGTGTTGGAGGGCCGCGGTAGAATCGTCGGCAAGACGTCCGTCCCCAGTTTCTCCAGCGCGGGAGGTACCGGCTCGAGAGGCTCGGGTGACCTGCGTTTCCTCGCTAGCCTCGAGCTCCGATTCCCTCCATACGCGCGACAAGGCCTTCCTTGCGGCTGTCATGTCCGCTAAGGTCTTTCTTGCAGAGGCTGTACCTGCACAGAACCCCGCTGCTGCAGCCCCTCGCCCTTTGCCCCTTTTCGAGGCTTTCTTGGCCTGCCGCGTTCGGCCTTCTTCCGTGGAGGAGCCTGAGCAGCTCGCTCCAGAGGACCGCTTTCGCTTGGCCCACAGTCTATCCTCCTCATATGACTGGACCGTCATGAGACTATCTACGGACGTTGCCGTGGACAGCCCACTGGGTCCAGTCTTCCTCCTTCTGGTTTCAACGCGCCCCGTTTGGGTGCGCGCCTCCACCCCACGTTCCGTTTCGCTAAGCTTATCGGTCTCCGTTAGTCGTTTGCCAGTGGTCAGTTGCTCAGTAGCATTAGGGCCTGATGCATCACCCATGTGGCGGCCAGTGCCCCCTCCAGAATACGATGGGGCTGACGGTACTGTCCCGTCGGGACAGTCCCGTGAGGGATTCTCCACACTCGAAGCGAGGTGGTACCCTCCTGGAGTAGTTTTAGTTTTATTGACCTCCATTTTTGCTTTTTGTTAACCAGGGGGCGCTCCCCTGAGACATCTCTATCTGCCGGATTCCCACCGACCATTCATCCTCTCGCCGAGTGTCACTGACTTAGGATTGGGGTAATTTTTTTTTTTTTTTTTTATAGGGGTTGTCTTCCCCGCAGTCCCGTAGAACTCCCGGCCCTGTCTGCCATCCTGCGAGCAAAAGCTCCGCTGGCCCCTTCGAGCCACAGACACGCGCCAAAGCGCCATGCATCTCCTATTTACTCTTCTAATAAGAGAGGTACAGAGAGCAACCAGCTCGGTCCATATTCGCTTCACTCAAGGTGCTGGCTTGCACCCCAAGCTACTGAGCCCCTCCGCCGCGACAAGGCTTGGACCACGGGGGGATTTTTACGTTCCTAACACAACTTAAGTTTCTATTAAGAGGCCTACACCACTGAAACTAGCGCCACCGAACATTTTATTTTTTTACTCCTTAACCAGATCAAATTTAAAAAATCTAGCTCGGTACTTTGCTAGTATATTACTTGTAGTATTTTTGGTATTACTTTTCATTATTTTGCATTCGGTAAATTAGGAGAACTTTTGATTACCGCCAAAAGTGGCCACTTTTGGCGGTAATCAAAAGTTCTCTAGAATAATGAACAGTTAGAATAGTGAAAAGTAATACCAAAAATACTACAAGTAATATACTAGCAAAGTACCGAGCTAGATTTTTTAAATTTGATCTGGTTTAGGAGTAAAAAAATAAAATGTTGGGGGGGCGCTAGTTTCGGTGGTGTAGTCGCCTTAAAAGGAATTTCAAAGTACCGTGTAATGGTTTACTTATATAACCTGACCGGCATCTAGACATGGGTAAAAGTCTGTCATATTATGGTTGTTTAAATGTACTGTATTACTTTATTTAGAATAAAATTAAACGAAATAATGTACACCAACGATATAATTCGATTTATTTAACTATAATAAACACTTTAAAACTCGTTTTTATTACACAGGTTCAGGATAAACATTGTCTAATGTATGTAATGTGTCACAACTTATTAAATTATTGAATCCCAAGATCAGTAAATACACTGAGTTTTGAAAACTTAATAAATAAAAAAGGAAAGATGTCGGGCTAACTGCTAAGATTTCGACTAAACGAAATAAGTAATGTAGAATGCAATCCGCTCTGAGGTTAAACAAGTATCTCATTCAATTCTTGTTCAGATTCACAAAGACTGGAATAGTAAGAATTTTGAAGCCTTTTAGCTATCGTCCAAGACGTCAGAACTGTGATGAGTATTTTACAGTCGGAATTTGAACCTCTTCGCTACCACAATTGTTTTAAAGCGAACAAAGAAGCCGCGTTATGAAGTTAATGTGGTCGGGCTTATGGCGCCGAAAAGGGAAGTATGAATAAAATTTAATGTAGTGTTATAAACTGTTAATGTATTTAATATTGCTGTGATATTAAAGTTTAATCTTTTTTGTGTTTAATAAATTTTGAGGCGATGTTAATTTGAAAGACTAAAACATATATAACTTTAATTATACATATTCTTGGACAGCTGTACTAATTTTAAAGGGGTTTTTTATCCCGCTCTTGAATAGACGTAGACTATTAATACGAGTGGCGAAGCAAACGAGGTTGAGGGTTACGGGCTTACGGCATGGTTACGGCGTAACTTATTTTTATTTGATACTTATATTTCATTTTTATCCTTTTAGGTAGACGTATCTTCATTTTAAGATCATCAACTTGCGCTCTACTGTAAAACAATAATTTTTTAATTTAAATTTGTTTTTATTGGTCTTTATAGGCCAATTATTTATTGAAGTAATCTAATCATATTTTGATTAAAGCATTTAAAGCTAAAAAACAGTTTTGTGTGTGATAAAGTAAGAAAATATGAATTACTTTATTTATTGAAAAAACATAAAATCGCTCATATAGGTACAGCTAGCTATTGCAGTAAATTTCCGTTTCAACAATACATTTATCATGAACACAGCGTTAATCATATCAACATGTATTAACGAATTTCAATGATTGTAATTTAGCTTTAAAAAGCTTGTTATTCATAAACAGATTAAACATTCATGTAATGAGATAAATTGTGATTCAATAACGCACTTATGTTTGCGTATGTTAAATCAAAATAATTATATTAATTAATTTGCGAAGATAATTCGTATGAACCGGACTTATTTGTCGTAATTTTGCTTGCGGCGTGTGATTGTTTCGCTGGTTTAATGAATCGAATTGAGTTGCGATTTATCGTGCATTTACGATATTCGAAAATAATGTCCCGCGTGTCTAATATTTGATTTGTCAAATTTAATTTATTTTATAGCGGCTCTATCAAATATCGATGTATTCATTTTATATTGTATCGTGTAATGTGAGCTTTTGTAGGTATAATGGTTCATCATTATAATCGTCGTTGGACAGAATCTCTCTTAAAGATATAGACATTTTTAGACATACTTGTTTGTAAATAAAATCAATCAGTAATACATAGTGAACTAAATAATATGTGCCGTTCCATTCGCCTACTTATGTCAACACGATATAGAGATATATGTAAGAGAAATTGTTGCTCTATCAACACAAATTATCACATAACTTTCATAAAAGTAATCGAAAATCAAGCTCTACTATACATCGAAATAATATTATAATATGTATAGGAGTTTTTAGGGAACTCCTTCTGAATTTTCCATTTTCCTGTAATATTAAAAACATCGTTTATATTCATACGACTCTTCAACCTTGTGTTTTCAACGACAAAAGTCCATTCGAGATAAAGTACTGATCACTTACAAATACCTGATCGTTTGTACCAAAAGCAGTTTGACGAAGGTAAGCTTCCTCCGTGTCCTCAACCCTTTGTCTCGTGAGAATACAATGGACAATCGCAATGCTTCCAGATACGATATGGGACACCCTTCGCCTCTCGTAAACGTGACCAAATTTCGAACAAAATGTTTTGTGTTCCCAATGTCTAAAATAAGTAATGTCATTCCCTCTGGGACGTTCTGTCATGTATGTTCATGTTACAATTAGAACTAAAATTGAAATAACGTGTATTAAATCTTCATGTCATGTCCTAGCGAGTTTTAACGTATTTATATTTGAGCTACGTTTGTTAGCTCTACCCACGCGGAGTTGTAGCGAGTAACCAAAACCAGTTTATATTATACAAGAACAAGAATGGATGCTATAAATACATAGATATGAGTATGTTCTAAGCCTAAATTAACCTGTACCTTTATAATCATTGAGTTTTTTAGCGTGGTCATCGGTCAAAAAGACTCGTTCCAAGTTTTGACTACTCCGGACGTTATATGTCGGCCTCCTGCATTGTGAGTTCCTTTTTTATTCTCTTCACTCCGCCCGGCTGAGTGCGTTCTTTCTTTTAAAAATTTCTATGCACTTTTTGTTTACACACAACTAGCGTGGACATTCGCCTTCAATGCGACGCGTGCATGAATTTAACTACTTAGAATTTCAAAGGGCAATTACTCAGCGAAGTTTTATAGCGTATATGTACGTTAAATGTTCGATTTTTGAACTGAAACGTTCGCTGTGAGAGTACATTACTGCCGATAGATTGCTATTAGAGAGACCGCTATAACATACGTTTGGTCAGCAAAAGTGCATGGTGGTTAATGTATGAGGCATCCCTTTCATTAAACGCTATTCAGCTATAGCGGCTAATGTACGTTCGCAGGAACAACTTTACTAAAACATTTCCCTTGCTAATGATAGACTTAAACCATTATTTACCTACTTCTAACATAAATCTTCGATACCTTTTAACAGTCTCTCTAGTGCTCTACAAATGTTCTCTCGTTTTAATTATATTAAACTGCGCTTAAGAAAATTAGTAACTGTATATTAAATGTAGCAATATTTTATTACAAGTACCTAGAACCTACATAAACAGCGTTATCTTTGTTGTAGCTTATGATAAGAGTTCAAAGCTTTTTATAATATTAATGAATTGTAATATTCGGCCTATATGCCAATGAATGCTTTAATTTATATGCCATGACATATTCGTGCACAAAATCGCTTTGTTGAGGAAATGCTTCACCCCAAATTTTATTAAAAATTTAAGCATTTCGTAGTAAAATTTAATAAGAAGTTCTGCAAAAAACCACGCTAGCGCTAAGCGTGCATGCGATGCGTGCAGCTGACGCCAAAAGTACGGCATAATATGATGTCCCTAATCTACTTCACGGTTGGTTGGACGGAGCGCCCTGTCGATAACAATAACTGACTTAATATGCCCGATAATCGGTTTTGCTATTCGGAAACCTCCGTGATTGACACTTTTGATGACGTTCTAGCTGAACTGAGCGCCCCCGAATTCACAGCTTTTCTTCTATTACAATTCGAGGGATCAGAATTTATTTTTACAAATAAATATGAGTGTATTTTGAATAAATGGTTGCGGATTTATTTGGGTTGTGTTTATTTTTTTGGATTTATTTAGTTCAATATAATTAGACAATGCTAGACAGATGCAGTTTGCTTTCCACTGTGTGTATTAGATTTTGAAATGTATTATTATTGTATTTTCACAACACTTGACAAGGTATAATTATTCAAGTTACCACATTTATTATGCTCTCAGTAAACTGTTTCTGGGTATAGTTTAATGAAGGTGGTAAATTGCGTATTAATATTGCGGTTTATATGGCCATAATAGTTTAGATGGAGATTAGTTAAATATACAACTATCTTTATAAAATAATATTATATCTATGTGGGGAAAACTATAATAATCATGTTTACCGAAATCTAAATAAAATTATATTCTTCACAAAATATAGTTCTCGTCTTTATGCACATTAACAAATTAATAATTATACCTTTTTATAAGTGTTGTATTTTTCTTAGAAAATATACAGCAAGGAAATACATAATATATTTTTTTCTTTTATTATCAAGCTTATTGTCAATGTATATCTACTTCACCAATACGTTGAACTGTATTAAAATCTCCCAGAATTCTCAGAGAGGGCAATGAAACAAAAGAATAATTTTGTCTCATCGCACGCAAACAAAAATTATACTTCCGTCTCTTTTCATGAGGTACCCTTGAATTGCTTTGAATGTAGAGTAAGACGTGTAATGTTACGTACACGCACACATTCACGTGACAGCACACAAGCAAACAATTGTGTATGTAGTGTGTTGTACCGTGAATTCTGAATTATGATTTGCGAAGATACTTCGAAAGATACACTATGATATTCTGAGAATTTTTTACGACGAGAAATTCATGACTAATAAATATTAAGAGCACGAATTTTTTTCTATAAATATTTAGCAAAAATATTCTTCTTTTTCGGATATCATTGTGTTTAAGCAATAGAGCTTACGCAGATCTGTTTTTGTGAGAATCTTATGTTTCGGATAATCTCCCCGTGACATGACTCAACTTTTTTGAGATTTTGTATTCGAACAAAAATGTAGCTAAACTAAATTACAAACAAAAACGAATGACTCACCTCTTCTATGTCTCACGTGGTATTTGCTCTTAGTCACCGGTCCCGTACAACATGGTTGTTCATAATAAAAGTTATAAGAACTGTCCACTTCAGAATTCGGTTGAATGAGCTGGGAATGAACCTGCCATTCCGCACCGATGAGCACTACAGCTAACCAACGAACGGTAAGGGAAAACGCCCCCATAGTCCGCACACTAATATACATAATCACCACACTAACACTAATGTTTAACACCGATACATTTCAAACCTGCAAGGGAATAAAAGCATAAATAAAAAAGAAAATAAAAAACAAAAGTGAAATAAAACACCGACGCATTTCAAGATTAAATAAGCATTATTCGTTTTATATATAAACATTCCTACTAAAACGTTTTTTTATTGTTGTAAGTAATTAAAAAGAAAATTATATACCTATGTGAAAAGATATACTACTAATTATAGATACATATATATTATATTATGTTCTTCTTTAAATTGTAATTGTGTTTTTATTACAATTAATAATATTAAAAGTTTATTATAAAGTAATAGTTTTAGTTATTTAATTAAGAGGATATAATTATAAACCTCTAGTGTATTTTTTTTCGATACATAATATCAGAATTTGATTATTGTTATAGTGAATAACTATTTATTATTCGTTTTGAAGTAGAGTCGAAGTTTATCAGAATTTTCGGTTTAAAACCTTAATTATCCTTTTTCATTGACGCTCCCATGTTCCACTATATTATACTATCTAATGATGTTTAAAAGAGTATTATAATATTATCTATACATATAATAAATCTGTAGAAGGGTCAGTTCTGTACATTGAAAATATTGAAAAAATAAATAGCAGGGGGTGTTACTGGATCGATACCAAACCCAAATATGTGATGAAAAAAATTTTTGTCTGTCTGTCTGTCTGTCTGTCTGTCTGTCTGTCTGTCTGTATGTGAAGGCATCACGTGAAAACTAACGGTTCGATTTCGATGAAACTTGGTATAATTATACCTTATTATCCTGGGCGTAAAATAGGATACTTTTTATCCTGGAAAAATACGTAGAAAAAAATTAATCTTAACTTTTCAGTTTTATAGACGTTGTTCTGTAGAACCGCGAACACACGTTGCGTATTATTATAGGCCTAGCCGTATTTGGGTCCAATAGATATTTATAAGATGTTTAATTGTCAGAGTTACTCAAAATGGAGAAATAAACCATCCACGCGAAGACCGACATCCGCGCGGACGGAGTCGCGGGCGGAAGCTAGTAATAAATAAAAATTATGTTATTATAAAATATATACAGGTATTATTATAAGAAAAATTTTGCGTGTAAAGCACTATTCAAAGCTATGTTTTCCGGTTAGGCCTAAATGAAATAAGCTTGATGTAAAATGTTGCGTCTGACAAAAAAATTCATCACTATTTTTAACATAACATGTCCTGATTTGATGATAGTGAACAGACATTCAATAACAGAAATTTATATGTATCTGTGAAAATAAATGACAAACATATCAATTTTCAAGATAACATTTAACAATTGTCTATAAAAAGAAAAACAATAAAATTTACGAACGAAATGAAATAACAACTTTATTCATTTAAAAGTAGATAAAAGAGTTATGTTTAAATGTGCACAAAGCTTAACCACTAAATCCAATAATATCGATATCAAAACAATATAAACGTAAACTGCTTGATTTATTGCAAGTGATTTATAGTTAGAGCACACGCGACACGAACGCAAATAAGCAATACAAACCAATAAATGAAATAATGGGATAAAAAACACAATATACGCCCATTGTGAAATAAAACGCCGGTTGATTCTACTGTAAAGTATGGGGATGTTTAATGGATTCAAAGACTGTTATGGAGATTGATAATGTAGTACACCTAGCGTAATGGAAACCACATGTCATTGTACATTTGGCTTTAATTGCATCATCACACATAACTTTTTGCGATTTAATCTGACTCTTTTTTTCCGCCATTATTATATTTTTTGCTATGTTACAAACGTTTAGCGCATTAAACATTAATAATAATTTCCGGTACAGCATTTTTCCTTATTGTAATAAAAGTAAATATTTCGAAATGTATAAATATCGCAAATCGCAATTGGCTATTTACCCCGATAATCTTCCACATTTTCCAATTCATTACATTGTCGTCACATATCAGTAATTCATCATACCCAAAGAGATTATAATCATGGGTATCGTGGAATAAATAAATGTCTTCTGCTAAATTTAACCCGAATCTTCGGTCCTTCGTCATGTGTAATGTGTATCTCTCCTTGAATGCGGTCAGGGTTCCCGTGAAAGAGTATTGAGATGAATTAAATAGATAAGTTTCAAAAAAGGGATATTGAAAGGGTGTTATCACGGACTCGATTACGATGCGTAATAAATTACGCGAGGAATATATTTGGAAATTACATAGAGAGCGTTCTTGCAAAGTCAGTTTACTAGTTTGATGATTTTAATAATAAAGTTAACGTATATTTACTTAAGTCCAGCTAATTGGTTCACAATAATTGAAAAAATTTATATGAATCGAATTTTATATGAACTCATAGTATACTTTCAATACTCAAAGAGTCTATTACCAATAATGACATACAATTCGAGAGAAAAGTACAAAGTTACAAAATGTTTCCTCGTGAGAGGTTAATAGTTTTTATTCATCATGATTAATGGCTTCTGAACTCGTGATCTTTGTGGATGGTAGCTGCATCGTTAGGAGTAAATATTTTTAAATCTCCCGTTCAAATAAACATTTTGGGGTGGCTTAAAATTTTCTATTTTGTTTGTATCCTCTGGGATCAACGTGACGTACGTCTTTATCCAGGGAAATAAAAAATGATGTGCTATTGATTACTTTACTTCTGCTGTATTTTATAATTATTGATTTAAAGGTGTTCGAGTAAATTCAATGTGTTTAAAATAGTCCATTAAATTTAAATTATCACAACTATGACGAAATACTTTTTTATAGTTTTAAAATAAGAGATAATGTTATCTACTGTTCTTTCTTGGTTGAAATTAGATCGTGGTTTCTAAAAATATTTCACTTTTATTTTTTAAACATCAAGATTATGATGAACGATTTAAATCCCTGTTAATTTTTCAATGCTAAGAAATGATTCGGTCGAATGAAAAATATGAGTCAAAAACGTCGCTCGCACATCCTGTCCGGTGATTCTCAGTATTGAAACCGGTTCCATAATGATGTCTTCATTACTGATTCCCAACAGACCACTTCATATTATACTCGTACACCGAACGATTTTTTGCTTCACTAATTTTATATTTCATTTTTCTTCGTTCAAGACGGCCTACATTGCCTCTATAGTCAAAAAGACATTTAGCCCGAGATCTGTAAGAGATTTCATCCGAGAATATTAGCTAATTCAGTGTAATATCTAATATTAAAAGTGAATATTTTCTAAGAGAATATCTAATTACATCGCCTCGAGATTCAGCTCAAACCACCCAACGACCGGAGCGTTAATAAAATAAAAAGTTTTACGATTATTCAAAATAATTTCTTGGAAGAAATCTTAAGCATTTCGTGGGCATTACTTTATACGAGTTCATTAAGCGGATTTTAATCTCCTTTCATATCTGTCAATCTCATTTTGTTCTATAATTACACCGTTACTGCTGCCCATTGCACGACATCCTCCTCATTATGGGCGAAGAATGTTAAGAAATTTCATCCGACAACCCATTGAGGCAGCCCTTCCAATTGTGCGAAGGTGTTCCAATTGAATGGTAGGTGGAATAGGGGTACGAATATAATGAAATTTCGCGTCGATAAAGACCACTGAGCCTGTAACACAATACTCGATGTTTCCTTCCCGGCACGTATCAATGTCACGCCATTAAACCGAATAAAAATATCAGCCGACACATCTTAGCTTAGTAAATTATACTTGCCTTCGTTTTAATTAACACTCTGAAAGGATACCAAACGATTTCATGTTTTATTTCTTTCGTTAGAAATATAGAGCGATACGGTACGGAATAAAACATTTCTAGAGAGGAGTGATTTTGTTTACCTCGAAGATACTATTTTATTGGCTATCTTATTTCTGTGCACTTTTATGATTCTGTAAATAGCGAAATCCAGACAAGTTAATTGCGCGGGCAGAAGATACTGTACGGTCCGGATATACGTTTTGAATTATTAATACAATGCTGTGGAGCGAATCGTAAGCTCCTTAGTAAGAAACTGAATAAATATTGTACTGATAGTATTCGGGCCCAAACAGAATAACAGCGTGTTATACGAGTGTAGCCGGTTCGCAAATAGTTTTATAATGATGGGATACGCCTGAAACAATATTAACGGCGGGATTTTGAGATAACGCTCAATCCAACGCTGTTTAAATATGATAAATGATACCAATTTATTATTGATTTTAATGAATGACTACGTAAAATCACGTCTGGTTTGATGTGATTTTCAATAGATAATACTAAGCGAATAGCGTTCTTTTTTAATATATTTAATGTACTCATAAATTAGTTTATGTTATTATATTTATTACGGTTTATTAAATACAATTTATAATATCTTACTCGAATATAATGTAATACACAATATATTTTAAATGAAGCGTGTAATAAAGATTGCAAAATATTTATTTCTTCGTTTCAATAAGGCATAAAGGGATGGATTCTTGGAAGGCATTTTCATAAAAATTCTCGGGTGTAAAGCCATTGAAATAGTTTCTACTTTTAGAAATCGAACGAATTATTATTTTTATTTTTAATCATGTTATATACTTTGATATACGCAAGTAAGTTTCTAGTAACTGAATATTATAAACAGTAAGTAATTGAAGACACTATAAATTAAATAGGCACGGCTGTGTTAATGTAATCGCGTAAGCATAATGTTAGCAGAGATTGCGTTAAGGGCTAAGATATGGTAAGTTATTAATACTGTTCGGTTACATAAACCTCAAAGTCTAATTAGTTTCTGAAGCACAAAATCAATTAAATGCTACAAACGGAGCTATTGGATCCACAACCGCAACCCCAAGAAATGCTTGCAAATTCAAAGGAACAACAGATATTATAATGTATAAATAATTAAATTCTTCGGTTGTTATTATTATTGGTAGCTTATGTTGGGGACAACTAATTGTTGTATAATGGAGTATGCACAAAGGTTTAGTTCGTATGTAAGTAGTTTGGGATAATGGTGATAAATTGGAAAGCAATAGACATTAGAAACATATCAACCATCTTATACTAAGTTATCCCTTCAAAACATAACTAGATGTAGATTTAGTAGACTTTTCTCAAGTTTTAGTTTATAATGTTGTTGTTTTTAGTAAAAACTAATATAATTACTCAGAATTTTAACTTGAAATATAATTTATATTGTAATAAATTATTTTGTATTTTTAAATTATGAAGCAGTTAAAAGTTTTTACTAGTTTCAAGGGCTAGGAATTTTATAATCTTCATGGATTATGTTCTCCTTGTTTTGCGGATAACGAGCTTTCGTAGCGTGCTATTTTAATATTTTTATTATAATTTTATACGGGATACAAAGGTATGCATAGGTAAAGTTAAATATTAATAAAATACTAGCTTTCCACCCGCGGCATCGCCCGCGCAGTCAAAGAAAAACCCGCATAGTTCCCGTTCCCATGGGATTTCCGGGATAAAACCTATCCTATGTCCTTTCTCGGGTATCAAAATATCTCTATAACAAATTTCATGCAAATTGGTTTAGTAGTTAAGGCGTGATTGAGTAACAGACAGACAGACAGAGTTACTTTCGCATTTATAATATTAGTATGGATGAGATGCATGGATGCTTTTTGCTAGTCTGATTTATTATCAGTTCGCATCAAAAGAAAAGGAGCAAAGATGTTTTCTTTCTGCAAACAAAAACACCTATCCCATAACCTCCCTCAGACCAGCGTTAAATAACGAGAACCGAAATCTTGTACAGAAACATTATCAATAAATGCTCGTCCCGCGTTAGTTGGGGCCCATACATTCAACCCACGTACTGAATGTACGTAACTGTCTGCCTTCGTATTATTGATACAAATAGAGATATCAATTGTTTCGGACGTAGGTATAACAATATCACAAATTCTTTGGGATTAGGGGCGCTACTTACTAAGGGAACATACCTACGGTTATCAGCAGTTATTATTGTGTAAGTTTTGCTGATCTCTCTGTGCTGTGTTCGTCTTTTGTTTTACGACGATGCGGTATTTACTGGATTAGTTGGTAATGTTAGGAAGTTTTGGTTTTGCATTGTTAACAATATTTGGTGCGTATACATACTCGGCTATGTATTTAGAGGAAACGTATTTTAATAGTAATATTTAAATAGTTTACATATTTCATAAAGAAGATAGAGAGGAAATAAATAATGGGATTGTAATGTACCTACATGAAATTATGTATGGTAAGTTATCTATGTCTTCAAGTGCTTTTAATTATTACGCTTAATTAATTTTTAGTTTATATGTGAAAAATAAAATTCCTTGTATAATTGGCATGTACAGTGTACACATTAATATTACGAGAAATATAAACTAAAATGTAAATTGACTAGGTGTATACGCTTATATTTTCTGTTATTTAGACAAATATTGGTTCGAATATGTTAATTAAAATGTATAAATTTTATGATTGGCAATTTTCATTAAGTAAAATTACCTTTGTAAAATGTATTCAATATGATGAAAATTGTCTGATGATTTTAGCTAGTTGGAGAATTTAGTTTTTTATATGAATAACATTGTTTTTTTTTATTCAATCGATAGTTTCCAGAAACATTTTTCATGTTTACACATTTCTATGTTGCTTTCCTAGTATCATTTCGTTTAAATATATAATTGTATTGTTTAAATTCAAGTGCTGCATTTGTTTTTATTTTCTGATTTTAATGTACAAATAACTGATGATTGGAGAATGGTTATTTACAATACACTGCAAAAAATAATTATTCAGCAAGCATCACAAATATATGTGATTTACATAATGTACTTAAATAAAAAAAATAATACAATATTTTGTACTGAAATCTCCGTTCTAATACCTAAATATGAACTTATATATTGAAGCATTTGTTTTTTTTTTAATTTCTGCTTTGAATATGTCCTTAACATTGATTGGAACGTGGTTATTTACAATGAAAATTCAGTCTTACATAATTATGTAAATACATATATTAATTAATAATACCTAATATAATGAAAAAAATATGCCATTCACAATAATTTGTGGTGGGTTCTACGAGTAACTAGGTATATAGAATTTATTTTTAAACTGGTATTATTTAATAAAAAAAGAAAAATACCTAAATGGTTAATGTTATGAGTATTTGTAAACTCTACATTGACTCTACGTGCGTAGTTCATTCATATTGAAAAGTAGGTACAAAAAAAAATAACAGTATTTCTGGTCAGTAATTCAGATTTTTGCATATAACAATTAAACGTCCTGCAGACAATAGCCGGCCTATGTTGTATTCTCTAGATATTGAACAATGATACTCACTGAATGGAGAGATAGTATTATTATTGCAACTGTCTTGGTTTATTTTAGCAGGTAGATTTCTGGCGGCAGATGATTTGTGAAAGGGTCTTTAGTATTGCTTTATGCTTAGTATTCTGTCTATTTTGGGAAGGTTGTTCAACTCAGCTGAGCATTTAGGTTAGTTATGTGTAAAAATAAATGTCTTAATAAGCAGTAATAGGCTTATATATAATCAATTTCCTTATTGTAGAGCTACTTTTCGTTTCGTTCAAATTGTAAGTTTGGTCGCTTTAATCTACTTTAAACTACTTAAGTACACAATAACCATATTTTATTCGTTCATAAAACAAAACATTAAAGTCATGTTATTTCAATTTTCTTAGATATTCGTTTGTAATATATAAAAATTTTAAAACGTTTTATCAAGTTTTAAGTTCTTCTAGCAAAGCTGTACACTAGACAGATTTAAACAAATGAATATTGGAGCTTTAGTTGCTTCCATAACAATAGCAAAACCAAACATTTATTTCAAGTAAACACAAATAATGCTCATTTTAACTAGGCATGTGAAATATGTCGGAGTTTTGGTTGGTAACATTCTGTACACGGGTATGGTATAACGACCAACCTCAGTCCGTTGAACCAAACACGTTGCAGTTTCACAAAAAATAAACACACACTGTTTCAAATAAATCGTCACTTTATAGCAATAACATTTAAATATAATCACAAGTTAAGTTTAAATAAACTTTCATTCAACAATTACAAATGAAGGAATTTTAAAAATCGTAGTAGCGAAGAAAGTTGCATGAATACAGCACGCACATCCGTCCCGCGGGCCGGCCGGCGCAGAACTAACCCGCTGCTTTCATACCATACAAAACTTTTAAGTCATGGAGACGGCAAAGCTATGTCGCGCCTCTACAATTCACGCACACATGTACACCCGACACCCTATGCACAAACACGAAGGCGAGCTTCCAAGTTCACTAAATAAACGAACACAAACACAGGCGCGTACGAACAGCGTCTACCCCCTGTCCGTGAGACGTCGGAGCGAGAAGGCAATATCAACAATCCATTACGGCGTTCGAGCGTAAGAGGGACTTCACTACCAAACAGATGTATATCATTTCACGCAGGTAAGTATTGAAAACGTTGGTGTGCATGAGTAGGATAGCGCACAAATTTAGCTAAGCGAAGCCGGTTGTGCGGGAATGGGACAGGAACTGTTCAAGTCACCCGTTGTACATTCCTTCCTGATACCGGCGCGACGTCGTACCTTTCGATCGTTCAAGTGGCAGATGAAGCTTTTAGGGCTGTCACCTTTCCTCTATGTTAATTAACTCACTCTGTCACCTGTCACGAGTGAGTATTGATCTGACATAATTAAGAAAATTATAATTGTTATGGAGAGCCGCCTGTTTAATGAGATAATTCCAATGCACATTGAAAGCTCCTGCTATAAATCACTTGTTTTTTTTAATCGACATAAGTTGAAATATAAATAATTTTATAAAAAGTGGAAAACTTTTTTACTTTATGTGGTCATACATTATTTTTCACACTACGGAATTAGTTATATTTTAATAAAATACATGTGAGTATATAAAAACTAATTATAATTATTTATATTCGGATTAATTCCTTACTCACACTAATTAGGTGGTTGTAAAATTTTAAAACATTGTATACTTACATATTTTTTTTTCATTCTTCTCAAATGGCTAATAATATAACTTTTTTTTAATGATGAGGCAGCCCTATGTCAACATGTCACAAAGTAGCAGGTAGTAGTGGTGCAAGATCTACATAACGTCAAACGAGCTGCAAATTTTTGGAAGCGGTTTTTACGATCCTTAGTGGATTTTTTGTCCCATACTTCAAACACTATGAAGTTGTCTGCATCTTTGTACCGGTAAGATGCCAATTAACCATTTTTATACAAACTTTTACTAATTCCATATGTATGATTAAAAGATACTTATTTTCCCAAACGAGCTACCCGTATTACTGACGCGATAAATCCAAACATCGAACAACCCAAAAAGGTTGTCTTGAAAATAATACCTCGCAGCATGGTTCTTTTGTGGAACCTGATTTTTAAAAAACCTTTGTATCAAGCGTTAAGCGAAACACTTCTGCGAAATCGGACCCCGCAGCCGTCGCGAGGGCGGGCTGACATTAACGCATCGGGACACCCTATCAAAATATACAATTTGTTTCCACGTACCAAACTCACGAATTAGTATTATGTTTACACCTCTGTCCTGTACCTTTTTCGTCTCATACGAGAAGTGACAGCCAAAGGTTTAATAATAGAAGGATTCCGAATAGCGTCCGTTATCAAGTTTCTCTCCTTATCGGAGCTGACGTTAAAATACGCAAAAAAACATACGTTAAATATGACGTGCTTTTGACAGCCTGACACGGGTAAAGTGTTCGTTCACTTCATTAATTTTTCCGTTCTCATAGCTCGAGCAAACCTGATTTTTAATATGCAAGTTTAATAATATGTACATTAAATGTCAAACGGCTAACATAAATTAGAAAGTAATAATGTTATGTACGTTGTACAATGTACACAAATTTTATAATAAGTAGAGAAAAATATAAAAAAAATATAGCTCTATGTTTATAAAAAACAAATATTCATTTAAGTAAATGCTGCTTAAAATCTTAAATTGTTTGACAATGCGTCGGGCGCATGAAAATGGAGTGAAAAGCCTTGTGGCGTAAGCGTTAAATAATGACGACGTATTGTGGTTCTGAGAATCACGTAAGTTGCTATTATATTTCTTAGGTCTTGACAATGGTGTTCAGTGATATAATAACCAGCTGCGGACGCTTTAAAGCCCTGCAATATAATGTAGTGTGGGGCTACCTGTCTGAAATCGGCTTGAGTTTTTGTTCAACCTTTAAGTCCTGTGCTAAATATTTTTCTACGTGTTTACTTTAGTCTAGCAAGAGAAATAAGAGCTTTTATAATTATTGAACGCAACGATAAGATTTCATTTCTTGAAAGCAAAAAAAAATATTTCATTTTGTGTTTTAAGCCTTTTTTGCCATGACTTTATATTGAATATTAAAAATATTTTTTTGGTCAATCAAATACATAATTTCAAACTTGAATTTTGGTTTGTATTTTTTATTGTTAGGATATAATTGCGTGTGCTTCAAATGTTATCTATTTATAAACAAATGATAAATAAGCTCTACCTCTACCGGGGCCGTTTGTCACATTCAATATTATAGTTGTCCTATAAAACGTCCATGAATTTAAAGTGCGAGAATATCGTACAAAATATAGAGCTCGAACGGTAGAGATAGTGCTATCGCATTATTCACGTATTTCTATGAATTTTTATGCGCAAACCACGAGCAATCGTCCGCCGAGTCCCGTAGTCAAAGTGCCGTGAATTGTGCCACGAATGGTCAAATAATGGAAGCAATAACAAAAGCGAGCTAACCATTGATTTTGATTTCACTACCTAAAAAGATGAGTGCCTTTGTATTGTATCCGCAAGTCTGGTTCGTGAATGACACGGAATACACGTCCAGTCGCGAAGCCAGAGTTATTGCGTTGACAGGTGAATACTAAAAGTCTATTGTATTGTTTGTGTTGCTTTTCAATCGATAGTTTTGTACGCGACATTTAAGTTTTTATTGCTGTACCATATTTCAAGCCTACGAAAGTTATTGCTATATTTTATCATAACTATTTCATAACACACATTTTGAAAGAGAAGATATTTGTTATAAAATGTGTGTCATGTTATCGAATTGTGTTATCAATTCGAATGTTTGGGTTGCTTCGATTGGGCCTATTTTGTTCGTATTTCATACTTAATAAATGTCCGCCCGTAGTGAAGCCGCTCCGTGACGCTAACTCGACGGCAGGCTGACGGCGCATGGAGCTAAAAATGATCGAGTCACTCCTCTTACTAGACGGTACGACTTGCCCGATAATTGTGATAGCCCTTTTTGTAAATATAAAGTGGTCCATTCTAAGTTTATGTTGCCTATAATAGTCCATTTATATTGAAATTAAATTTAGGTACATACTTTAATTTTCTATCTATTAGATGTATTTGATTAATAACGAATATTAATACGGATTCAATGCTCTATTTTATTATTTATTCAATCTACATTTTACAAAACAGGCTCTACAAAGAACCGATTTTTTGCAAGATTACAGCCGTCCGTATTCCATACATTTATAAGCCTATTTTATTGCACTACAAATCCAACGGTACCTGCGACACAGGTTTTCAAATAAATCTTAAAAATCTATCGGTCGTATGGGCACATGTAATCAATCAGGCGTCAGTGTTATTGTTGTGATTTGTTGAGGCTCGAGCCCTCGCGGCCCTCCAACGACCATTAGTTTGATTAGCTCGTCCGGCCCACGCACGCTGATTGTGCGAACCGGCTTTGATTGATTCCTCAAATGGCATCGATTCTGTGCTCACTTTATTCCCATTGAAACATTGTTGCCAGTATTTCGAAAAAATGCCGTTACGAGCGTAGTTGTGATGGCAATTTGGTTGGGATATCTGAGCGCATGATGTGGTAGTAAGGATGATTAAGAGCTATTACGTGCTACGGTTGGGAGTGAGAATTGTTTTATGATGCATTGGGATTCTGGTCTATAAGAATTTATTATGTTTATATGCACATTCCCATACAAAACATTTAATAAATACTGGATATAGATGAATTAACGTTTGAAATACAACTGTTTTTAGAATAAATATACTGTTATTGTGTAAAACATTTCCGAAGATGTTATGCAAATATTTGGTCTGACAAGGTGTATGTTTTCCATGTAATATTGCTAGGAAATGTAAACGAGGGAGGACTGACAAAACTTGAGGAATAAAGAAAAGGTCGAAAGATCTGATGTCCGAGACACCGACCGCTTCAATGACGATGTCATGTATAGTGTATACCTTAAAGGGGAAATTCTTTTATAATGTTTTTCTTGAAAGTGCATGCTGTAAAACGGCATGCATTTATAAAGGGTAAGAAGGAAGTAATAAAATAAATGCTTATCAGACTTTTTATAATTACTTTAGTAGTTTTTTTTCGGCTACAATAAAACACACACATACAATAAAATCACTGTGAACAATACAATTTGCATATTGTCCTTACGTGTTAGCACTATTCATTCACCAAACATTACATTCGTAATTCCAAACACCGTAGACGCGAACAAAAAGAATTCATTTCACATTTATCGCAAGTTGAAATTGCCAAGTTTAATTTTGGAAGCACAACTTTCAGAATTAGTTTTCGTTCAATCCTGAGGACGTGATCTGATTGAATAATTGCAGTTTTTCCTTTCTCGCAGGTCACGAGATGCGTATCGCTTCGATTGAGAGAGTTCTGTTAAATCGAACTGGAGCTACAACTCACGAAATGGACCATCAAACTGCAAGAAAAAGGACAAAACAAAATGTATAAAGGAAATTGCTTCCACAAATCCACTCGTATCTTGGACAATAAACGTGGAACGGTTCGGCTGCCCTAATAGCAATGAAATCACGAAACCAAAACTGCCCGATGTCAGATTTCTGTCGTGCTCCTACGGGCGATATTTCTTATCTATTTTTAAAATTACTACTAATGCTCCCTAAACTATCTTATCTTTTTTTGCTTTTTTCAAATAGTCGTCCACTACTTTTAAGTTGAATATACCTGGATTATTTTTATACTACAACTTATTTAACTAAAACAAGAAAAAAAGTAATATTATCAATTCTAAATTTACGAAATGAATACTTTTACTCTAGCAAATTACGTTTGTAAATGGATTTCTAAAACGACTTCAGCTTTCGTTAAGAATATATTTTTCAAGCTGTTAAAACAATATTCATTAAATAAAGTCGTATAAAAGTTTTCGTATTCGGTCGGTTATGGGCCCAAAGAAAATGCTGGATTTTTCCATTTAGAGTGCACCCTTTAAACAAACCCTCTTTGTGGTCAGGGGCGAGCTTTTATCTCATTTAATTGAGATTAAAATGAATGTTACGATACAGCTTATGACGCTTCATATCTCTAATACAATGGAATTTTAGTTTAATTTTATAGAACATAGGGATTTTTACACATAAGTTATACACATATATATCTATAGATATTAATCATAATTATTAAGGAATTTGCATCTGATTGCTTAAAATTGTTATTTACTTTGCATCCAAAAATAATGAAAATGAATATAAAGACGCAGGTTGTTTTAATTAAAAATACCCATTTATACAAAAACTTAATAGCCCGAGTACACGCAACGTTTCACTATAAAGAAAATTTACACTTTAAAATTTTGCTTTCTAAGCGTCTATTTTTTACACCAAAGAGAATTATACACATAATTATATTGTAGAAAATTGCCTGTCAGACGCACTAAAGCCTGGTCAAAGGATAGAGGAATGTTTGTGAAAAACATAAACGTATTTTCACGTGCTCAGCTAAAAATAGTTAATAGCCTCGAAGATGTTTTGCTAGTGGAGTATGTTTGTTAGTTAGTACTAATCAATTTTCGATACATTATTTTTTTAAATAGGTAGTTCTTAAATGTATTTTAGTCAGACATTAAATTTCAAATAAGTAAATAAAAAAATAACTTGTTTAACCATTTTCATTTTACATTTCATCTGATTTAAACAATCATTACATTTGATTCCTCAAATTGAACATGTTGTACATACCAATTTAGTGTATTAACAAACTTCTCAACTCACTTGCCAGTAATCAGTACTTCAAAGTTGACGTAAAATGTAATTACAAGTCAAATAAGGGCCATGTATTCTAAATCGATTATTATATTCCTTTCAATTCAAAGTAGTTCCATAAAGGATCGTTACAGTTCAGAAATTGTTACCAAAGAGTTAGGAACCGTCTGTACAAGTTTATGATTATTCTTGGAAGTGCGATAGAGTTCTAACTTCTACGCGAGGCTTAATACGTTATAGGCTCTGTGCTCAATTCGAGCATGAGAGATATAAGTATTACTTTAGATATGTCTTACTTTGGTTAAAGTAACTGGGCAATTTATGGTTGCCATATCGTCAGGGACTTTAAATGATTTATATATTCCTGAAGTATTCAAAAGTGAATGTGTTAAAGGCAATTATATTTCACTAGCAAGAAGCTGTCGAGAAACAGACAATCATAAATTGGGAAAACGTCTCGTTATGTGTCAAGTAAAGGGAATCAAAGGATTTATACTTTCATTCTCCTGTCGAATTTAATGTTAATCACCAATTTAATATACACATTAACACCTCGGGTTTTAAGAGAGTCACACACTTAATATTTTTTCTTCGTTAGTCAGATCAGATTATTCATTACCTTAATCTTGGATTGTCTTTTCCTCAATCCAATGAGAATGAAAGTGTTATCCACTTATTGCGGGTGTGAGTAGGTCTTTATAAGATGACTCAATATTAATTTGATAGTGGGGTATCTCATTCAGATGCTATACTTTATAATGATACGAAATGCCATGATGTTATAGTTTATGTTAAGTGACGTATTTAGGTACTTTATAGGTACGTAATAATGTAACACCATAATAAGAATTGTATAAAGACGTCATGAGTAAAGATAAAACATTTTGCGACTGAATGTTTCAAATATAAAAGTTGATATCAAGTGTCTTAAACTTGACTTTCAAAAATTGACGCTTAAAATTCTTCAAGCAAAAAGCTGCTAGCGGTTTTGTTGGATGAGCCAAGTGTCAAAGTTAAATTGAATATTGGAGTGAAATGATCTCGAAGTTGTCTCCTCCTTGAGTAGTTAATCCAATCCTACAATCGACTTAGAGTTGAATGTCATAGAACAATGTATAGCGTTGCTTATTCATTGTTAACGATGTATGCGTAACTGTATATCTTAGCTGTTTAGAATGAATTTAAAATTAATCATTTTTAAAGTAAAGAGGATTTCGTAATCCATAAGATACTCAGTGTGTCAGTTATCACATTAAATAGAGGTAGAAAAGTCTTAACCCTCAACACTTAAGTTAATAAAAAAAAAATTATAGGTATTTGTATGGTTCATGTGAAAATTGTGTTTCAGATTGTGGAATAGTTATTTATTGGAAGCTTTGTATAGAAGAGAGGAGAGAAGTTAAGAGCTCAAACTCCTGGGAAAATTATTTTATGAATACAATGCCTCTACTTCTTTTGGTGTTTATATTTACTAACAAATACTTATTTTTTATTGAGAGTAATCTATAAAATATTTAAGAAATATAATATATAATCGGTCATAAATATGAAATATCGAAGGAAAAAATAAACATCATATTACACTTTATAATAACTCTACAAAATTGAACACCATCAAACATCTAAAACAATACAATACAAGTAAAAATTATTATTAAAAAAACAAAATACCCGACTGCACACTAAAAAAAGAGTGATTGAAATGAATCTAATGATACCGCATACATATTTTTTTAAAGGGAAATTTAGAAAAAATATTATTATGTCTTTATCCCGTGGGACTTTTAGGATAAAATGTATCCTATGACACTCCCGTAATCAAGACAAATCTAACGATACCTCATACATCAAAATCCATCAAGCCGTTTAGGCTACAGGTGGTCACAAAGGAAAAGACATACATACATACTTACATACACTCGAAAAACATTACCCTCCTTCTTTGGCAGTCGGGTAAAAATCACATACACTTAGATCGAGATAATATAACTGTTTCGGGTCAGATTTTGATTAAAGGATCCCGACATAGGGTTGTCTTATTGCCTTTTGTTTGATATGAAGACACATTTGTCATGTGCAATTGACTGCGCGACGGGTGACAGGGGCTAATAGACAGATCTTAGATTGGACAAACAAATCGACAGAATGTATTGTTCGATATATTAAATCTTAGACATATTATTACGTATATTGCACGGCAAGTAAATCTTTAATTTTGAGAAATCGATTTTTTTACTACTACGTTTATTTTAAAGGAATATTTAACCAATCCTTTATTCTAATATTGTATTCTCTTTACGTTATTTAGTTAGATATATAAAACACTATCCATTTTACCGTATACCGATCGTACTATAAGAAGAGACCATTCCATATTTAAATCTATAATTATAATAGTGACTAATGCCCGGTTCCTATATTCAACGGATCGTCATAGTATCAAAGCTACTATCCGTTTTTCTAGAACTAACTACGAGTCGTTATTACCGTTCCACAATTTTATTTCTTGACGTGCTATCGACGGACATCCGTTGGTCATAAAAATTCCGAGCCCTCTTCACTCACAGATGTGCGTTTCGTTATAAGCCAAATTGAAATTAAAATAACACAAAATTCAGGACAAAATAAGTTAAATATACAGCCGAATTATAAACTTTAAGAATAAAGTTTCTTATTAATAAAGAACTAATACTAAAGAACTATATATTTGTAGACATCTGCGTGATAATTTTCCTTCTAAACAACCTAATGCGTTACACAGAAAGCAAAAACGGAACGTTTTTCTCGCGCACGCGTGCATTGCTTGTCAGTTGTCAAATTATTGTCATTCATTGTTGATTGATGATTCATTGTCAAGTTTTATAACTAAAGAATAATGCCCGGTTCCTATATTCAACGGAACGTCATAGTATCAAAGCTACTATCCGTTTTTCTAGAACTAACTACGAGTCGTTATTACCGTTCCACAATTTTATTTCTTGACGTGCTATCGACGGACATCCGTTGGTCATAAAAATACCGAGCCCTCTTCACTCACAGATGTGCGTTTCGTTATAAGCCAAATTGAAATTAAAATAACACAAAATTCAGGACAAAATAAGTTAAATATACAGCCGAATTATAAACTTTAAGAATAAAGTTTCTTATAAATAAAGAACTAATACTAAAGAACTATATATTTGTAGACATCTGCGTGATAATTTTCCTTCTAAACAACCTTATGCGTTACACAGAAAGCAAAAACGGAACGTTTTTCTCGCGCACGCGTGCATTGCTTGTCAGTTGTCAAATTATTGTCATTCATTGTTGATTGATGATTCATTGTCAAGTTTTATAATTATTAAAGAATAACAATACAACGACCACTGTTTATATATTTATTAAAAATGGATATTACGCCGGTAAGTACGCCTTTATATTTATTCTTTAAAATCGTCTGCCGCTTACTTTTTGCTTCGGACACTTTTAAAGTCAAACATATATTTCTGTTACAGAAATCGAAGAAGGCTATGAGTAAAGACGAGATTGCTCAATTATTATAACCAGTAAGGAGACTAATGCTTCTACGAATAAATTAAAGGATGAATGTTGGACTTCGTTGACCAACACATTTAATGCAAAAATTGGTCAAATACCTACCAGGAAAACTTTTTATTTTCAGCCAAAAAATTCAACCATAATAAGGATGATGGACAAATATTATGAAGAAATAATTGAAATACTGAACACACAATAATTGAAATACTGAACACACAATAACTAATTAATTTTTGTATATTATTAAGCAATATATCTAGACACACGGTAGAAAAAGAATTTGTTAGGTAGTGCTAAATGTAAATCTTATGTAAAAAATGTATTTAGTTCAGAGAGCCTATTATAGCGTTCAGGAATATAATATAGAAGATGATAATCGATGGAGGGTTGTCGTGTAAGAATCACAGGACAGTTCTTTGGCATATATTATGTAGTTACATATTACTATGTAAAATTAAACTGTAATAAAGAAATAAAACTTTTATTCCATTTTATTATGTACTTTTATTTATTTTTTATTATTTACAATACAATGTTTAAAAAATTGATTTCTATATTGCAAACATAGACATACATATAAATATATTAGTGGTCCGCCCCGGCTTCGCCCTTGAAATACTGAACACACAATAACTAATTAATTTTTGTATATTATTAAGCAATATATCTAGACACACGGTAGAAAAAGAATTTGTTAGGTAGTGCTAAATGTAAATCTTATGTAAAAAATGTATTTAGTTCAGAGAGCCTATTACAGCGTTAAGGAATATAATATAGAAGATGATAATCGATGGAGGGTTGTCGCGTAACAATCACAGGACAGTTCTTTGGCATATATTATGTAGTTACATATTACTATGTAAAATTAAACATAGTTATAAAGAAATAAAACTTTTATTCCATTTTATTATGTACTTTTATTTATTTTTTATTATTTACAATACAATGTTTAAAAAATTGATTTCTATATTGCAAACATAGACACATATATATACTAGTGGTCCGCCCCGGCTTCGCCCTTGGTACATGTTTATGTTTTCTTTCCATAATAACCATCCTCGTACTTCAAGGAACATTATAAAAAAATAATTATCGAAATCGGTCCACCCGTTCACGCGTGATGCCGTGACCAAGGGAAATAGGTCTGCCACTGATATCGACATTGTGCCTAAAGCATAGAACCTCAGCGTCAACAGTAATTGATGTTATGGAGATACCCCATGATTCCTGAAATGACAACATAAATTAGGTATGTAATAAGGTTAGACGTGTTTGGTATAATATTAATGCCTTCATTAAACTAACCTGGCTCCTTTTATTCGTACGTTTGGATAAATTTCAAGAAGTAATTGTTCAACAGATTCTTTATCAAGTCGAAATCTCAATTGAAATTCGTGAGAATCCAGGGTCGCAAAAAAATCCACTCCTTCTCTATAATATATACTCTTTCACGCCCACTATCTTCTTCCGAAATTCGATATAATATTAAACACTTCTCTATCACTATCTGAACTCCACATTTCGATATTGAAGCGGAAACAATGAAATAGTAAGAATTTAACCGCCCGAAATCGACGGGTAAACAAAATGCTATACGAATCGTAACTTTGACAGCATATTGACATTAAAAATATTTATAGGAACGCGATAAACTGTCTTCTCCATACAATATGCTTACCGTTCGTTAATAGTAACCCTCCCATCCGTCAGTAGGAAGCCGTCGGTAAGTTGCTTGACGAGACGTTTTTTATAGGAACGATTTTCGCTTACGCTTGGTTAATTATACTACTATTCGTAACTAAAACGGATCGTTTTTCAAATATAGGAACCGGGCATAAAAGAATAACAATACAACGACCACTGTTTATATATTTATTAAAAATGGATATTACGCCGGTAAGTACGCCTTTATATTTCTTCTTTAAAATCGTCTGCCGCTTACTTTTTGCTTCGGACACTTTTAAAGTCAAACATATATTTCTGTTACAGAAATCGAAGAAGGCTATGAGTAAAGACGAAATTATTATAACCAGTAAGGAGACTAATGCTTCTACGAATAAATTAAAGGATGAATGTTGGACTTCGTTGACCAACACATTTAATGCAAAAATTGGTCAAATACCTACCAGGAAAACTTTTTATTTTCAGCCAAAAAATTCAAACATAATAAGGATGATGGACAAATATTATGAAGAAATAATTGAAATACTGAACACACAATAATTGAAATACTGAACACACAATAACTAATTAATTTTTGTATATTATTAAACAATATATCTAGACATACGGTAGAAAAAGAATTTGTTAGGTAGTGCTAAATGTAAATCTTATGTAAAAAATGTATTTAGTTCAGAGAGCCTATTACAGCGTTAAGGAATATAATATAGAAGATGATAATCGATGGAGGGTTGTTGTGTAAGAATCACAGGACAGTTCTTTGGCATATATTATGTAGTTACATATTACTATGTAAAATTAAACTGTAATAAAGAAATAAAACTTTTATTCCATTTTATTATGTACTTTTATTTATTTTTTATTATTTACAATACAATGTTTAAAAAATTGATTTCTACATTGCAAACATAGACATACATATAAATATACTAGTGGTCCGCCCCGGCTTCGCCCTTGAAATACTGAACACACAATAACTAATTAATTTTTGTATATTATTAAGCAATATATCTAGACACACGGTAGAAAAAGAATTTGTTAGTGCTAAATGTAAATCTTATGTAAAAAATGTATTTAGTTCAGAGAGCCTATTACAGCGTTAAGGAATATAATATAGAAGATGATAATCGATGGAGGGTTGTCGCGTAAGAATCACAGGACAGTTCTTTGGCATATATTATGTAGTTACATATTACTATGTAAAATTAAACATACCTAGTTATAAAGAAATAAAACTTTTATTCCATTTTATTATGTACTTTTATTTATTTTTTATTATTTACAATACAATGTTTAAAAAATTGATTTCTACATTGCAAACATAGACATACATATATACTAGTGGTCCGCCCCGGCTTCGCCCTTGGTACATGTTAATGTTTTCTTTCCATATTAACCATCCTCGTACTTCAAGGAATATTATAAAAAAATAATTATCGAAATCGGTCCACCCGTTCACGCGTGATGCCGTGACCAAGGGAAATAGGTCTGCCACTGATATCGATATTGTGCCTAAAGCATAGAACCTCAGCGTCAACAGTAATTGATGTTATGGAGATACCCCATGATTCCTGAAATGACAACATAAATTAGGTATGTAATAAGGTTAGACGTGTTTGGTATAATATTAATGCCTCCATTAAACTAACCTGGCTCCTTTTATTCGTACGTCTGGATAAATTTCAAGAAGTAATTGTTCAACAGATTCTTTATCAAGTCGAAATCTCAATTGAAATTCGTGAGAATCCAGGGTCGCAAAAAAATCCACTCCTTCTCTATAATATATACTCTTTCACGCCCACTATCTTCTTCCGAAATTCGATATAATATTAAACACTTCTCTATCACTATCTGAACTCCACATTTCGATATTGAAGCGGAAACAATGAAATAGTAAGAATTTAACCGCCCGAAATCGACGGGTAAACAAAATGCTATACGAATAGTAACTTTGACAGCATAATGACATTAAAAATATTTATAGGAACGCGATAAACTGTCTTCTCCATACAATATGCTTACCGTTCGTTAATAGTAACCCTCCCATCCGTCAGTAGGAAGCCGTCGGTAAGTTGCTTGACGAGACGTTTTTTATAGGAACGATTTTCGCTTACGCTTGGTTAATTATACTACTATTCGTAACTAAAACGGATCGTTTTTCAAATATAGGAACCGGGCATAAATCATTTACTATGTTACACGTCGAAAGAATTATCATCAAAATTATTGTCCGAGAGATCCATAAATTGCAGTAAACTTCATTAGAATGTAATTAAATTACATCCACAACTGATTGTGAGTATAAATTGACCAATTGAGATTGAGTGACAAGTGATTCCGACCTTGTTTTAAATTTAGTTATGTTTATAGCCATGCATCAGCATGTAAATATTGAAATATTTAATAAAATATCGACTCAGATATTTTGTTTTAAAGACGCAATTAGTATTCCATAAAATACATGATGCACACATTAAACACTGTCTTTAAATCTCAACCACGAAATACAAACTTGTTCACAAACAACGACGTAAATAAAAGTAAGTAAACCGTTCATATAATCCAACATATTTATCGTCAAAGGAAGACACCGGTGTTAAAGATTAAATAATCGTTGGACGATTCCAGAAGCTGGCCACGTGCAATTAGGGTCCCGTCCCTTGAGACCCCTGGGATCATATCGGTCTCTACTGACATCCTACAAACCCATTTTTATACCTTCGTATATACCAAAAGGGAATAACAAATGGAAATTTACAAATACTATCAAAAAGATAGTTTAAAATTAGGGTATTAATGAACTCATAATTTTTTGTAAAGCTCGTAATAAAAATATCTCTACAGTATCACACACTCACATTTAAGAAACATTGATTATGCACAACTCACGTTTTCTTAGAAAGTCGAATAACTTTTCAAGCTAGGTATCAAATTAAGCGAAAGTAAAATAAATAAAGTGAAATGAATGCGTATCCTCAACCTATAAATTGACGGTTATCTAAACGCTCTGGTTAGTAGGTTAGCAGTGGTTAGCAATATTAAATTCGATCGCGTTCCGATCATTATTTGTTTAATTTATATGTGAGGTACTTTACTGTTTTCCGGGCGCCTGCAATTCAGTCACGTACCAGTTGTATAAACAAAATCCTCTTGAAGTCATTTTATTACTAGCAGCAAATACGAACATAGGTAATATTGTATTTGGGTCAAAAATTTATAAATGAAAATCAAAATTCTATCGTAAAATTCTTGTTAACTATCGTATTGACCTAAATACCCTACATTATAATTAATTAAACATAGTTATAATAAAATGCATCTATCTGCAATTGGTATTAAATTAGAATGAACATTCAGATTGTGATTATCAATTTAAATAGAAGATTAGGAGTAAAAAAAGTAAATATAATGTCTATTAGTTTATTTTTATTTTGAAACGTACAGTTTTTCCCTAGATGAGTACAAACATTTATTTTAAGCTCAGCTTATTACACGAGTTTATTTCTCACGTTCGTTTACGTGTAAAAGTTATTGAAACGTACAGGGTATAACACGATTTTGCCTAAATAAATTCGCATCTTTATTTCATAAAGCTTTGAAATAAAAATATGTGAAGGAAACGAAGGTATTTGGTTTGTAGCTCGTAAACTTCAGAAAACATTGCTAACGTAGAAAAAGGTAACAAGGATTCTTTGGTAAAGCCAAATTCAAAGTGACAAGATTACCCAAACATTCGCTAGGGTCGACAAGCAAAGGATTCTAAGACAGCTTTTTGCGGACGATAAACGATGTATGTTTTAAATATTAAATCTTGAGAAATATGTTTAGTGACCGGATTGGCCAGAAAACAAATATTAAATGAATATTGATTTTAACAAAGTTGACGCTTATATAGAGAAGTATATTATTCATTCAGTTGGGTATAGAGTTAAAAAATAAGTATTTCACTATTTAAACGGTATGCTTTATTACAATAAAATAAAAATACTGAATCTTATGTTCACTATGAATCAAATATTTTTTAAACTTAATACTGAAATAAATAACCATGTTATGCATTTCCTCATAAGTTCGAAAAATATTAACAAATCGAATTAGCTACACATGTTGTCTCATTTTTGGCCATAGCACATAATATTATTCTACCCCACGTTCATGGTAACTACGGTAATATAATTGAGGATACTATCCTGCTTTATCTGTAATACGAAATGTGATCCAATTTTACGAGGAAATTTCATAAAGAAATACATTATTGTGAAACAATATTATTTATTTTCGTTAAAAAACTTAATATTCTTATAAGTTTCACAATACAATGACCGAGTTTGTAATTTAAAGGTTCAATGTAAGTATTTCTTTATATTTTACATTGCAATTATCTCTTTTAAATTTGGTGTTCAATAAAATTATTAAAAAAAAGTTATCATAAATATCAAAAATAGTAATAATTAATTATTAAGCTCTTAAATTTTGAATGAATTAAAAGCAGGCAATCATTACCACACACCTCTAAAGATGGAGCATTTTCTGCAACATTAACATCATGGAACAGCAATCGCGTGTTCACTTCAAAGCGTTTGCAACGACCCTCTCGTTACAAAACTCATTACAAGACGCCAAATAAGAAGTCGTAAAGCAACCTTTCTTCAGAGCCTATTACGGTATGCCAAATGATATTTTGTAATACTTAGGGACGTTTACATCGGGCGCTCGGGTTCCAATGTAAACACCGTATTTAATCTCTGCTCTTCTTTATCTCGCAGCCGATGAGAAGAAAACTTTATTTTGTGCGTAAACAAGGGTAATAGACTTCTTTTTCCACACAAACGGTTTCTGTCCGGTGCCGGAGGATATTGAAAAGCCAGACTCCTGTCCAGAATACGTTAAGAGATGTCGGAATTGCGGCTTAGATGGGACGACATTTTTCATGAATCGAATACATTTATTTTTGAAATTCGATTTAACGTTAACGCCATTCGAAATTACACGCATTCAAAACATAGTCTTCTACTTATAGGTATACTACCCATGCCTTAATATTGGTATAAAGGCATAGAGTAAACAATCAAGAAATCATGATATTATTTTCTTTTTCCTCATATAAATAGAACAAAAATATAAGAGGTTCAACTTATAACGTTATATCGAATTTCATGTGCCTACTTGAACATAAACAAATTCTTACGAAGTGGGCATATTTACTAAGACTTCCCTACAATTGATTATGTTTCAGCGTTCATAAAAAATATTAAATTTCAAACTCGCTTCAAATTCAGAGGCGAGTATTTACATTAATCGTATCTCAATTACATAATATATTATGCTTGATATTATAATGTATGTTGGCAGAAATTTGGTACGCTATATTTCTAAATTTATTTAATAGCTGTAAAAATTTATTAAAAATATTACCTACTAATTAAAACAATAACAGTAAAGATATTTTATTAGAGCACACAGTTAATCCCTAAAACGGTCCGTCATCAATATACGATCCAGTTATTTTAGTAAACACAACAATTTAAACATACGCAAAAAACGAAAACAGAGTTTACATCTTACGCTTTTCTCGACCTGTTTGCGTATCAATATTTAAAGGCCTATAATAATGTACTTCGATATACATAGATAGGGAGGCGAAGAGGGGAATTTTCTGCAATACTCGAGCGTGGCAGTTTAAGATATGAGAGATACCTTAGACCTAATAGAACAAACTTTTCACTATTTAGCTCTATATGTAGTGACGCGAGCCTAGGATAGACGATCAGATTAGTAAAAAAAAATCGATAGTCTGAAATACTCGAGCGCGTCAGATTAAGATATTGGGGGTTGATTTTAGTGTTTTAATTAATCTGACCATAAGTCCTTGACGCCGCCGAGTTATAGGGTCGCGAACTTGTAAAAAAAAAACGTTAACCCGGCATTCACGAGCGCGATTTTTTTTATTTTTATTTTTAAGAATATAATCTAAAACTTACTAAAAACACAAAATCTGCCGGTTTCCGCATGACCGGAAGTCTGGAGGAGCCATTTCGTCTTCCGAAAAACGCGTTGCAGCATATAAGTCGCGAACTTTACTTTTTCAAAAAAAAAAAGTTTAAATAAACAAAAAAGGTAATTTTATTTTACAAAAAAAGGTCTCTTTTCATTTTTGTCCAAAGTTTAATTTTTTTTTTACTTGAAGCATCATAAAAACTCAAACTCCCGGTTTTTTGAGTATATCTCGAAAACTGAGGGTGGTAAGAAAAATTGATATGAAATAACGATGATTAAAAAAAAGAAACCCACAAACCTTTTTCGGTCAGATTAAGAGAACCCACCAACATTTTTATCAGATTAAGAAAATATGCTTTCAGGATACCTAGATAAACCTCCCCTATGAAAATCTGACGCGCTCGAGTATTTCAAAAGGACTTTTTTTTTCTGCATTTTCAAAAATTCATCGTAACTTATCGTCATGCCATCGTCAGTTTTTTTAAGGGGAGCTTTCTTGGGGCCTAATTAACACCCCTTCCGAAAATCTGACGCGCTCGAGTAAATTTTTTTTTTGTGCATTTTTGACGAATTTATATGCCTAGCCCCACCACGCAAACCGGCAGATTAGTATACCGTTGTTATCAGAGGCACTTGGGGCATACGTAGTATGAATATCTGACGCGCTCGAGAATGCCCAAGTAACTGTTTTTTTTTACATTTTTGAAAACCCGTACACGCCAAACCCACCGCTAAAATGGTTTTTACCATAGAAGCTTTTCTTTTCGAAATTATTTTCTCTTTCGATTTTGATAAGTCTCGACGACGCCGTTGAATTACGCCATTTAGCTACCTCGCCTCCCTATCTAACAGAATTTCATGTGATCCCGTTTGAAGCGTGTTATTGAATATCGGAAACGTATTTGGGGTTGAAATGAGATCTCTTCCTATTGTTTTGGAGGCGTTCACTTGATCTCTCCTTTTCGAGTTTGACGACTAATTTCCTTTTTTGCGCGCGAAAATTCGTGAAAGTTTTTTTTTGTTTGATATAAAGCGGTATTTGGTTTTTCATACGGTTCTAAGTACGTACTTTAACGATTTTAATTAAAAGGTAACTATTAGTGCTTTAATTATGAAGTAGACAGTTATTATAAATAAAATTTCATTATTATTAGACGGATAATTATTAGAACAAAAAGTACATTCAACAACAAAGTTCTGAAAGTTCAGTAAGTTATATTTTTATAAAGCTAATGATTATAAATGAATCTTTTATAATATTCATTTATGTCAGATTAAAATAATTTTATGATATAAAACGAGAATGTTATAAACTAAATACACATTAGTTTATCCTATTTACTGTATATTTCTAAATAAATATAGGTTGATACATATATTTTTATTCGCCTACATACCGCCTACATCGACCTGCTTTTGTGATTCTAATTCTCGCATTTATAGGGCAATATAATAATATAAATATTTTACAAGGGTATAGTTGATATTATATTAATATACGTTCCTTTTATTTATAATATAAAAATTTTATATACCTATATTAATATGTTCCTTGCTATTATTTTTCATATTGGCCATAATTAAAAACTTGAACTATTGATTTTCAATTAGAAGCTAATCAAAGTTTATGTTTCAAAAAGGCCATTCATGATTAACTATTTTTAACAAATTAAAAATGTACAAAAATATTAATATTTTTCTAACCTCTACTTATTTCTATGCGTATTTTTTCAGTGAATCTCGATTTATCAGTCGCACGTGTCCCAAGCTATGAATATGGGACAAAATACGCAATATATCTGCCAAAAGTGACAGTAGAATTCAATTTCCATAACGAGTTTCAGAACTTTCCTCTACACTCGAATTTTTTCAATTGAGACCATAAAAGTTTTTAGGTCAACACAAGCTTCGCTTCGAAGTATCTAATTTAAATAAGAAAAGTTTTGCAAAATTACCATTTACAAGTGGTACTAACACATTTATTTACGAATTCTCAATGCTGATTAAGAAGCGGGATCAGAGATATGGAGTGTCTAACTTTCTAGGACTGATTTATCACTAACTTAATTTAAAAAGTGTCCATGTAGGTCAAATGTGGATCGTTATATAATATCTTTTCCAGATGTATTAGTTAGGCTAACATCGATAATATTTAAGAATTATTAATAATAATGAATTTTATACTAGACATTCAGAACAAACAGCGCAATTTTAAAATCGGATCCATTAAAACCGTTTCCCTCCAAAACCCTTTCAAACAAAGAACAGATTACACGTGCACAGTGCATAAAACTCGTGACAAGGTATGAGAGCGGGCCATTTGTTTTGGACATGTTACCATCTATACATTTAATTGGCATCAGTAGATCTACAGCCCCGCAGTCACCAGACATGTTGATGTGTGGATCAGCAAATCGTATCGTCGAAATACCCGCGAACAGTTACAAAAATAACATTTAAACACGCTCTAAGCTAATGTAGCGGAATTGTTTATTTTTATTGCTTCCGAGTGAAAAATTTAATTAAAACATTTAAATGAATCAACGGATGTTTGATTCAATTCTTCAAATAGCAGGATAGAATGCATACATTTTTAATTGATGTTGCTTATGTTAAATACGACTGTTACTTACAAATCATAATATACCTAATACAAATAGGAGCAAATAATATTTTACAAAACTAAAACAAATCACTCTTGTAAATAGTTAATTTTATTGGATGAAACTGTTTCACAAATACTTGCAGAAACAACATTTCATATTTACTACTAGGTATTAATTAGCATCCGTTGAGATTATTGGTAGAAAGAATAGCCTAAGGGCACTTGAAACAAGTCTATCATAATGAAAGGAGCGATAAGTAACTACTTTCTATGAAATCAGAAGAATTAATCCTTGAAATGGCTTTACAATATTATATTTCCATCAGATTACACATTAATATACAACGTGAATTAGTGGTATTGTCAGCCAATTATTACATTATGTGGTCTTTGTTCAACCAAGTATGCATAATCTAGGACATAAGCCGGATAACATCGGCTTTGGAAATTAAAAAAAAATCATCACTTTTATCGCAATTCTTTTTGAATTTTAAAATTAATTACATGAAATATTATCACAATTTACATTTTTTAACCTAAGAGATTTTTAATTTAAATTCAAAACCTTGCTTTACTCGTATATAGGTATTAATGAGTATGAAAACCTTTAATTAAATGCTACTATAAACATTTATATATGAAAGAGTAGGGACGTTGGTATCTGACGGCGGGGCAATTAATTACGTTTGGCTAAACTTTGTGACTTACGCTGCCCCTTTTTAAATGTCACCCTTGTTTATATATCCAAGCTATAATGAAGCAAATCTATAGGCTCGCCTAAAATTTTTGAGACAAAACCTGTCTTATACAAATATTAAATAATAGACTCGAACCCATTTTCCTCAAGTTTTAATTATTGCCGCGATTCACTTCCAGAGAAACCCAACAACGGGGAACAATTCGGAATTCATTCAATTATTCAAACTTTTAATTAATATTAATAGGAGCTCTCACTTTCAAAAGAAAGAACGGCAGATAAAAACTCCTTAGAAATCTGCGTTACTTGCAGCTGCAGAAAGAATTTATGGGAATACAATAAGAGGCCAAAAATAGATGAGGACAGTAAAAATGAATTCGGATGGTTATTAGTGGTCGCGTCGCGTGAACAAAAGGTGGCTAGTTTGTGTGGGTGAGAGCCCGTAATAAACGTCACGACAAGAGAGATAGGAAATTAAAGGAAACTAAAACGAAGTCGTGGATCAGGGGGAACTTTCGGGAGGTCTGTTCCGTGTGCTTGGAATTAAAAAAGAAACCGGACGTCTGATTCTGTTTGCCTAGTGGAAATGTATTGTTACTTGTAAGTTCTTCGACGTGATTATTTTTAATGAATTACGGAGTTAGCTTTTGACCTTTGAACGCCGTCTTGGTAAAGTAGCTATTGACTAAGTGTATCCTGGCTTTAGTTTATAGAGACTATTAATATGTAATCAAGTTTATAATTAAATACTAGTTACGACTTACCTTTGGGTAGCGGCTCAATGACCACTTTTACAGCATTTGCCACAAGCAGACCGGAAAATATCCATAGAAATATCATGCTTCTTATTTCTAACTCATCCATTGTGATGCGTAAACTACTCTTCGCACATTGCAATATCTGAAAAGAGACGAATATTTATTGAAATTACATTTATTAAAACCACATCAATTTTTTTTATATTTCATTTTGGATTTTTTATGATATGAGTTTGTATAATTAATATAAATTAAATTCCTTTATTTTTTTATCGATAAAATCCTTAATATAGATGAAGCCCCGAGTAAATAGATATTGAGTTTCGCCTCAGTAACATAAAACGTTATCAATTATAAATATTGATAGAGGCCAATTTAATTTTTTAAGTTGATCCTTTAACTTCAGAGACGAGTTCGTCTGAAATTTCGCGGATTTGCATTTATGAATAATAACTGAAAAAGTTAGACTCACAAATCCGCTTTCATTCCGATATTACAGAATTATGAGTATAATGCGTCAAAGAAAAATACTGCCTTCTTTGTTTACACTTTGTTGGGAAAGTTTCGAGGGCAAGATTGTTGAGAGCACTCCGCCTTCAACACTTTTGACACATACGGAACTTTTATTTTCGAGAGATTTTAAAAAGTCAACGATTTTGTTGTTATCTTTATTTTATAAGAGACAGCGGGCGACTTTGTTAATATAACAAGTTTTTTATTAGAACTTTATACTTTCTAGAAAAGTTTAGTAGTACCAGTTTATTAAGCAAAGATCTTATTTGTTTTTAAGCTTTATAAATATGATTTTGTTTTTGTATTTAAATATAAGGTACTTCAATTTAAATATCTTAGGACGTATAATCTTGCCTTTATCTGTATCATAAGCGGCAGCTGCGCGTTGCACCTTAAAAGGAAAAATCCACCAAATTGGTGATTAATCATTGCAGCAGGTGCTCTGACTGAGGTCTCCTCACATGGGCACATGTTGCTAAAATTAAAATTTTAATTTATACCCCATCCTTTACATATTATTTTTATAAATGTGATGTCGTATGTGGTAATTATACGATTTCTTATATAGCATGTAAGATTCTGGAAGGATTACGCTAATGTTAAATTGGAATTAATAGTTTGAGAATCAGTCATGTAATATTTCTTGATATAAATATATGTGTCGTTTGATTTTTTCCCCTTAAATTATAAATTAATTCAACGTCAATTCAAAGTCGTATATTGTTCGATATTAAAGCTAAATAAATCAATAAATACTCTCGTTACACCCGAAATAAAAATAGCGGATAACAATGAAAGAATCGAATTGTATGGTCATTAGAAATTAAAACTGACCATTGTTGAAAATCCAAATCCCCTTTATAAGGTAAGGTTTCGTTATTTTTGGTTCTTGAACGGTGACCCTTGGCTGGTCCGTCGTTTCGATTTGACGTAACCATTTTACCTTTATTGTAAGTCTCCCCTTTGCTTCACCAAATGAATTTAAAAAATCACGTCTGGGCGCGAATTTTACGTGGATTGGATCGCTCCAGCTTAATGACATTAAGGTACCTATCATTATTTAGTGATCGCTTTTGTTTCGAGGACGTTGTCGCCATAATAATATTTTAAGAAATGTCAGATTTGTTTTCAATAAAACTGTCGGTTTCGTCGATAAATAAATTATTATTAAATATTCTGTTGAACCTCATTTACTCTAGGTATATTTTATTTTCTTAGTAATGAATATGCTGTGATTTAACTATAATCATTTTTGGCAGTCGTATTCTGTATTGTAAGAAACATAATGCAATTAGATTATAAGAATAGAATAGATAATGCAATAGTGTTATTCATATAATAGGTAAGTAGAGTAATTTTAATCAATAGTCGGTTTAATGAGCATGATTTTTATAAACGCTATTCTTTACAATATATACCAATTTGAGATATTACCCCAAATCTTACCTCCATTTCGATTTACACAAAAAAAAATATTTGATAGGTAGGCTCATTTGTACGTGAAAGGCTTGACTACGGAGAGGCGTTCTAATTACGGCAGCAGGCGTGGCTAGACTGTCTCCACAGCTGATTAAAGCGTCAAGATGCTATAAGTCGCTTCATAATTACTTGGCTCATGCTGCTATACAACTCCAGGTCTTCTCTTTGGACATATTGAGCTGGCCAAGGATAATATTGTATGTATTTGCGTGGTTATGCAGTCGTTTAGTAGCCAGGACATTTTGTAACACATAATTATCAATAAGGCATAGTGTACCACTTTATGATTATAAATCGCTAGTATAATGAAAGGCCATATGAATATAGCATAATCTTAAAGTAAATTATCATCATCATAAAGTAAATAAATTATTATAATATCATCTGAAAGTGTAGATTTCGTACTTACAATTATATAAAACAATACAATACAAAGAGCTGAAACAGAACAGAAATGAACTAAATTGCATCTCGCAAAAAGCCGAAATCTCTAGAATATCTCAGAACCTGGAAATTAATATCCAAGATTTACGTACAGTCGGTCAAACGAGCGTCTTTACTTCACTTAGGATCAGATAAAGTTTCGACACTAACCAAAGTGCTTAAGCTTTGTCGACCACAGAGGCGCCGTATTCCGAATAGTTGTTAAATTCCTGTTACTAATCTAAATTAATTAAAATTCAACGAAAACGCTCGAAATGTTCTCTTCAGGTAAACCACACCTGAGTTTCGTCGTTAGTCGTACTTTCTCATCAAATCTCGTTTAATAATGAGTGCTGGTTTCTTTGAAGCGTTTTCAAAGAAAACTTAAAATTAAAGTACCAATAACGTTCTCCGACCCTCAAATAAAATCAATCTTGATTAGATTTATATAACAAGTTTATTTAAATTTCGGAAAAGAAAAAAACAAAAGTTGTTCCAAGAATATTTTATCGCTATATAATAGAGCACTACTAATTGATTACTAGTGTTTAAAAAAAATAGAGTTTTAATTTTTTTGTGTTGTCATTAATTTACTACATAAAATACGCTGAAAAATAAAAATAAAGACTCTAAATTGAATATCATAACCCACTAGATGGATCGCAAACTTTAAATCTAGTTTAACATTTGCTTTCTTTTAAAACTCACCTACATTCCCTAAAGTTTTATTTACATAGCTCGGAGCAAAAGTTGGTCAAGATTACTTCGGACTTCCGAAGTTGCCTTTTGCGACCGATATACTATATTCTGCTATTCCATACCCCAACTTGAGCTGTTTTTGTTTCTTATGGTTATCGGAAAAGTTAGCAAGGTCCGGTCTATAGACGTTTATTGGATATAGATCGAGCGTACTGCCGTAGAAAATAGCATTGTGTAGCCTTTTCTTTTTCTTATTATAAAGGCACAGTTACGTGTTTCCAGATTCTTATTGTACTAGCCCAAAATCCGGTTATCATTTATCCAAAGTATTAGCTGAAGTTCGTCGAATGGGCTCATTTTATCGTAGAACTTTGCTAATCTCCTCGAAATCAAATATGTCTGAAAGAGAAAGTTATATACCAATGGTTAGGTTTTAAATTAAAGGTTTATTTATATTTTAGAACGTTTTTAATTGTGCTGAATGCAAAATTATTTTTCACTTAAAAGTCCAGTACGTCATGTTATGTAGGTATGTGGAAAATAACGAGGGTAAAAAATAGAGATGAAAATTAGAAAAGTGCGTACTAACTTTTTATTACAAGCCGGTCATTAGTGAGGTGTGAAAAAACGCAATTACACTCTCGGCGGGGTCATTAACAATAGTTAGAGAATGCTCGTTACACCCCACAATATGTTACATAGTTAACACCTGCGAATGTTAATGTGTCGCGCCTAAAAGTGTAGTGCGATTCTAACATTACTATTTTGCCAAGTTTAATTCCTATTCTATTGTTAAAGATTATTCGTTTAATTATAATAAGATACTTAATGACATTTTGATGGCGAGGGTGTAAGCTGAAACTAAATTTTCTTAAAGATATAGTGAACTGAATAAAAGCAAACGATATTTGCTCAAATCCTGAATATTGTATTGTTAATATATTCTTATAATAACTTGGCAAATGTAAATGTTCATTCTAGTGAACCTAAATCAATTTACGCTTAAATGGGTAACTAAAATAGTATCAATATAATGATGTGTTTGGAACACAAAGAGTTAAAGTGACCAGAAGGCGATTGAGCGATCTCAATTCGCTTTGTATACTTATTGACGCTGTGTAAGTGAAGGCCGCCACAAAGAACGGCTCCTTGGGAAATAATCGAACGGATCTTACGAGCAGATAGTCCGAGACAAAAGAATATTTTCTAGTCTATTATCAAAATTATAGGCAGCCGGTAATAAGGTGGAGGACAATGCCGGATCTCACTCTGATGTACTTTATTTTAATGACAGCGTCCCAAGCCTATATTGCATTTTATGATCAGAACATTGTCTTAAACGTGGTATTGTTGAGTCGAGTGAGACACAATTATAACAGCAGTTAAATTTTGAGGCATTGTGTCAAGATCGTATCTCGCAATTAGCTATAAGTACTTGAGATACTAACAAACAGGATAGGATTTCAGAAAATTTAGTTCTTATAAGAGTTTAATTTTGAGAATTTAATTAAGAACTTTCATGGATTCATTAAAAAACTACACTTAAAATAATCAACCCTTTTGTCCATTTGGCAAACACGACATGTATGTTGTCGTTGTTAAAAACCTTATCTACCCTTTACAAGGTTTTTATTCGATTACAAAGTACAGACATTAAAAAAATGGGTGAACCTTTACTATTAGTTATTTCAAACGTGTAGTACAAAGAAGTTGAGCGTAAGTACTATAGACATAGTCCTTTGTACAAAGAAATTCATTGGGCCTGATTCCGACATCAAAGTGGTATCACATACACGCCACTGGTTACGATGCTTACGAACAATTTTAATTTCAGTCTTTTTTTTAGGGTTCTTGAATTTTTTAGGTCGGGTATTATACGATTTTGTTCTTTAAAGAACTTATTTGACATTTTGGACAATTAACTTTACGTCATCATAGTGAACCAGCAAATCTTATGCTTTAAAAGTTGAACAGCCTCTACAATCTACATATCATTTTTTACATTATTAAACTAACTACATAATAACACATTCATCCATTCATTTATTTCCCTAGTATTAAAGATCAAAACAACTAAGCCTTAAGTCATAACATCATCAAATAATGTACTTAATATGAAATAATATTTCAAAAAGACAAACCAAATTAATAAGCCCATCATCCCCTGAAAAATATATTAAAACTAGTATGAATAAATGTTCAATGATCGCTATGTAAATCATATATTGATCTGGAGAAACATGTGGAATATCCAATCAAATGGAAATAAATCCATTTGGTTTCACGTTCTGAACGATAAGGGAAAGCTGACCAACGTATGGCGTTTGCCCGGATTAATATGAGTTACTGCGAGCTATATAAGTGGAAGGAAATCGTGGATATTATTGGTTTGCGTGAACGGCGATGAAATAACTCAATGCTGTTACCGAACAGTTTTTATTAAACTCGACTTTTTTACGTAATTTCCATGTTTTTTATCTTTTGCGATATGATTGCTATTTAATATATTTTTGTAAAATTGTTCATTTATCAAATTAAAGCAAAATGTTCGCGGATTCTCAGTAAGACCAACTATTTATATCCCAAACGCTCTTCACGCTATTTAATTGCCTCGTCTTATCGTTAGCTCGAATTTCGTCGTCAAACATCTGTTATTGACATTGGAAGGTGTGTTAACCTTTGTTAGTGTCTTTATTAAAGATTAACTGTGAAACTTTAATTCTCTTGACTCAGCTTAAGGGCAATTGGTGTAATTGTTGATGAATAAAGTTCAGTCTGGTCTAGACGTACTACATCACGTGGTATGCTTAATGAGAAACTGCGTACGTTAAAATAAGCGGCAAATTTTTGCACCCTCGTTGTAATGGTCTGATTATGATGTACAGTTAGCAAAAAATGCAAAAGTGATAAAGTTACTTACGGTATTAAGTAACTAATGGGCGTGATGGGTAGTCAGGTTTTTAATAAACATTATTTTAGGTTCATTAAAATATGTAGTGTAGTAACTAAAATTAATACAGGAAGATAAAGAGAACAAAATACTACAAACAACAGATAATCTAATGAAATCATCTAAATTGAAAAAATACACCTTCATGTTCATCTCATTTTATTACAAATAATTGTTCAGTGATTTTGCTTACCATCCCCACAAAGGAGCGAAAGTGGCGGGAAGCACGCAGACAATCCAACCCTTCATTGTTTTTTGATTTAACAGCCACACACAACCCGGGCCAGAGCTTAGTACATCCTGAGTAGCAATCAGATGTTCGGAAGGCCTGCGTTGTACCGAGTCTGAATCAGATACTAATTCAGTGTACATTGCGTAGGATTATCTGTTATGCGAGTTCTGCTTTATAACATAACGAGAAATGCACTGGACTTTTAGATTTACAATCCGCTACGTAGACGCCTAAACCAGATTTGCGATTGGTTGCCGGGTTTTATACCCTGAACAGTATTGTATTGTCTGTTGCATGTTTATTACATTGATTAAGCCCGTATTGTGTACGTTGTGACTATTAATGAATGCATTGTCTAATAAGTGAGCTTTGTTCATGAAGTTGATGCTAAGGAATAAAAGGATAAATATTGTTCATAGGTCTCCAAAATATGATGATGAAAGAAGATTTCATTTCACCACGTCGTTCATATTAACTCAGAGAGGTAAATATGCACGCAATTTTCATCCATTCCGTTCCTAATGACTTTCACTGACACGGCGCAAAACCCCTCATTTTACACTTTGACGCGTTCACTTACGCCTATTTCTGTAGCGATGACATTTCCCAATGGAAGTGAAAACAAGAAGTCTACAACATTCACCTTCTTCCCTTAAGATAGAGTTCAATGTCGAATGTGATGATACGTTTCGCGGAATGACTTTTGTCTATCCTCGGTCTTAAAGAATAAAGAACGGTTCAGTTGAACTTAATAAGTCGCATCTCACTTTCACATCTTCCAAAATTGTACCTTAAAGATGTGGCGAAAGATTCATAAGAGCGTGGGCTAATATCAGACAGATATCAAAACGAGTTTTCGGAGTTTTTGCTGTTGGATCGTTTTGTCTATTGGTAATATGAGACTCGTTTCGCACCTCTGAACAACAGAACCGTCCTTTTTCACACTTTTATAAAAGACCTTACAATGGGAGTGAGCGTGTGTGAATATTAATTGTAGTGTCGCGTCACAATTAAATTAAACGTTGGTTTAGCTCGCGTCTCACTAACAAGTACAAGAACTACGTGTTTAAAAGCATTTTTCTTTTTCCAGGAAACATACATGACTTTAATAAAGGATGATTTTAATCTGAGTCGTTATTGTACCCGTGCAAAATGTGGAAATAATATTGTTAAGGAAATGCTGTATACGTCTATTTTGTTTGAAAAGGTCAGATACTATCCATCATAAAATAATAATGAAGCTAGTCGTAAATGCCTAGCGCTGACCAATACTTAACGTGCAGCCGTCGCATGCCAGACATTCCCCGTCCGAGTATGAAATATAGAGTTGGAGACACCGACTATGTGACCTGAACTGACTACCAACATTATATGAGGAAATTCTGAAACTTCGAGACGTATTTATACGAAGAATTCAAAGCAAGCGTTCAGAAATTTTCCGAACAATTTAAATTTTTAATAGT